>NC_060123.1:191999185-192624185 GCF_021461395.2 Schistocerca americana
CATCTTTCTTGTGAAACACAACTACCTCTCTGCTCGCACGAATTGTTGAGTGATATTGACATGGCTTCTGTATTGCTGTATTTCTGGATTTCCAGAAGGCTTTTGACATTTTGCCACACGAGCGGCTTACAGTGAAATTGCCTTCTTATGGAATATCGTCTCAGTTATGTGACCGGATTCGTGATTTCCTGTCAAAGAGGTCAGTTCTTAGTAATTGACGGAAAGTCTTACAGTAAGACAGAAGTGATTTCTGGCGCTCCCGAAGGTAGTTTATAGGCCCTTTGCTGTTTCTTATATATAAACATTTTGGGACACAATCTTAGCAGCCGTCTTACGTTGTTTGCAGATGACGCTGTCGCTTATCGACTAATAAAGTCATCAGAAGATCAAAACAAATTGCAAAACGACATTGAAAAGATGTCTGATTGGTGCGAAATGTGGCAGTTGAACCTGAATAATGAAAGCTGTCATCAACATTAGTGCTAGAAGGAATCAGTTCAACTTAAGTTACAAATACAAATCGGTCAAATCTAAAGACAGTAATTTAAACTAAATACATAGGAATTGCAATAAAATAAAAGTTGGTCAAAAGCTAAAATTTTTTCACGGCCCATAAAGACAGTCCTGATCATCCATCACAGTAAAATTGCAGTGTTTTTTTCAAAGTCTGAGCAGTAAAAGAAAATGCACACGGAAGTAGTGGATTTCCATGCAGTCTTGAACAAGTAGTGTTGTCCTTCCAACGGAAAGACAGTGCTGACTCTTGACATGCAGGCAGGTAATGGGCCACAACAGAGCAAACCCACAGCTCAGTCAGTCGAAGTTCAAGAATATTGGTAGGTAGGTCATGACAGAACAGACCACTGAAGTCTTGTTAGAGATTACGGTATTGGTGGGCCACCAGAGGTGCAGACCCACTGCAGTCCTTATAGAAATAATGGTTTTGGTGAGTCATCAAAGGTGTAGATCCACTGTAGTCCTTGTAGAGACGACCAGCAGCCATCTGTTGCGACTGTGCAGGTGCACAATCACCATCGAAGAGTCTTGCAGAGAACATAGCAAGTCCATAAACAACCACTTGTGCACTAACAAAAAATTTGTTTGAAATGTCCTTAGAACCAGCAATGCTGTTATCCAGTCCCTTGCTGAATTATTAACACACGTGCAAACACTATCATCCCTACTTCTCACATATTGTCCATATACTATGGCAAACAGAAACGTGTGCAGTGAAATGTAACTTACAAGTTACCTAATTTGATGAACAGGTGTCAATTACAATTTTATAACATAATACAATAACAGAGGTACAAAATACATCATTAAAGACATAACAATACAGGTAACATTTGTCGTACAGGCTTGACAAAAGAATCGAACTAACATATACACCAGTGTTACAGGAATTATGACATAAGTAAATACATAAAAGATCAGAATAACTTTTGAAACATCAACTTTACACATGAGCATTAAAACAAAACAGAATAAATGTCTAAGCATATTTACAAGGTAAATAACATATCAGAAAAATTCTACAACATAACTCTTATTAGCTAGACACATACAGACAGGAAAGACACAAATTCAGTGTGTAATAACACAAAAACACAGGACAGGGTTTGTTTTCGGTGTAACATTTGTTACTGCAGTCCAACCCAAAACTTCATTCCATAGATCTTTCGTCTTATTTCAACATTTGTTTCCACCAAAGAAATCCTATTCAAGCATGTTTTCTGTATTTATATGTTCACATATCTCTTACCTCATTATTTATTTTCCATTATCTTACCTCATCATTTGTTTCCAAGAGAATCGTACCTAAACCTGTTGTCCCTAAACCCTACTTTTTTTTTTTATATATTTTTAATATATATATATATCCTCTTTCAAAATACTTGTTTGACCAAACCATTTTCTTATAGATTCTCAATGCATTTCTTCCAATTCATCATAGTTAGTTTCTTACATAGTCTACCCCCTCTTAAGCTAACATAAATCTACTGAGCTCAGATATATATACCAAGATACAAGGCAACGCAGCAGCACATAACAAATTAACACAAACAGCAATGACAAAAAATGCCAATTTGCAAAGCAAGCAGCAGTAAATCTAAATTACCAGATAAAATACAAAATTACAACTAATATGAGCCAATGGGCAGCAACAAGAAAAATAAATCAGTAGTAAAACTGGCTTAACAGAGTAATGTAAAGTGAAATTTAGTAGCACTATGTCTGGCACGCAGCAGCAGCAAATGCAATAACTTACATCTAAACATGACATAGCTCAAGCAGAAAAAAATATTACACTAAAGACAACAATGCAGACAAGAGAAATGTATATTCACATCTTGATGTCTATGTAATTAAAGTGGTGCACCACAAAAACTAATTCTACAAAAGATTTCCAAGTACTTGAAAAGTTACTGTTATTAGTCCCTTCTTATTGTTCTTTTCATTCGAAGAGCTCCTTTTTCGAAGAATGTGGATTAGAAAATAATTATTTAATAGATCTGTTGACAGAAAGTGTTCACATCAGCAGATGCATTTAAGTTTATTTTATAAAACCAATGCTGCAACACAGCTGGAAAACAGATATCAAATGAAATAAGCAATTACACAAACCAAAGCATAAAAACATCATTCAATAGCTATGAGGCATTTCGTAAGTCAGTAGCTCTTAACTCTCGTAGAAAGACACTTGTCATAATCAGGTTTGCAGATGTAAGAATATTTCCCATCAATTCATAAGCATTTCAGTAAGTAGCACAAAGTACGATATGTTTCGAAGTAATGAGTGTGTCGTATTTGCGATGCTTTCTACAGTGGAATGTCAATAGCGAGGATAATGGCCTCCTTTTTTCTCCCCCTGTGCCTCTGAAAGGCACACACTAATGGCTTTTTTTCCAGGTGACTGTCGCGCAGCTGGGTGCCCACGATGCATTACGTGAGGGTGTCACGTAACTTCCTTACCGAAATATTTACGACACCAGTTTGCACTAGAGTGATAGTCTCATATCAAAAATTTCACAGGTCGAGAATTTGCGTTGCAAATGTGTAGAAACAAAATCCTATGAATATAACAGTGTGCAAAAAATTTTCGCTTGCATTGTGATACATTCATGCATTTACACACATTTCATAACTCTTAAAGTACGGTTCTCAGCTTATTGATCATAAACATACCTCAACAGCATAATACACATCGTCATCGTAATAATATCATAACAGATCAATCACATCTCAGAATTGTCGCAGCTTCTTTCAATAATTTCAAGACCTTCAATAAAGTCATCTACCTCAAACATACTTTAAAAATCATGATCTCATACCAAATACATCATTCAAAGCTCTCATAGTATCACAATGGTTCTGAAAAAATATGAACAGTTCACAAAGCACAGACAAAATACAGTTTCATAAGTCTGAAGTTATCCAACTGTGTAATTACGTAAACATCTGTCACTGTTGTAGTAAAAAAAATGTTTATCTCTCAGTTAAATGATCAGATAGCTGTGTAATTTGTGTTAAAGAAATAGGGTACCGATGTGTAAAGTTGTATAAGCAATTACCATATTAGCTAGGGCTCCTTGTGCTTGCCAAACACATGGTACACAAAGTAGGCGTGTAGCCCCTGAGGATTAATGTAATTATACCCTCAGGTGTTACAGATTACAGCAATGGAATGAAATGTATCACGGAAAACTTTCTTTGTAATTCAAAAATCTTTAAAAAATAAATGTTTTAAGTACAAAATTAATCACTCAAATACGTGTCCTGTAGTGCTAAACTGTGCGTCTTGTTGTAAGATTATCTCTGTGGAAGTGTCGTATTTATCGTCCTCCGAAAGCTAAGTTCTGCAGAAGCCAATGTACTTACCTCATGATAAACAAAAGTGAAATGCTTTGCGTATAGAAATCTTACTTATTACGCTTATTGCCGTGAAGAAGAAAGTACTGTGCTGTAACGTATTGTTGTGCTACGGAAAAGGCAGTCTCATTGTAGCTATACCACAAAAGTTACTACTAAAACATGTTTTACTTTCCAGAATAAAACAGAAAAACTGTGCAGATATAAAACAGAAACACCGCAAAAGCAACATTGTAAATTGTCACTCATTAGTAGCGTCGTGATAAAATCGTGTAGCTGTCACATAAACTAACCACTGTCTCATCTGGTATCTCACAGAAAGTACTTTAAATCCAGAGTGTATTTTCAAGTAAACCAAAATGTTGCATTAAAATCTCATTAGAAGAGCCAGTATATGTTCTAAGTGTGTAAGCTTGATAGTCGTTACGTAATCGTGCAACTAACAAGCAAGAATGTACACACACAATAACACTGTGTCATCTGTTCACAATAACAATGCATTCGCAATTTCTGTTTAAATAAGTTCTCTTGGTTCTTGACTGGATACTTAACTTTAAACATTGTTGCCTGTTAATAGATTCTAAGTCTGACAAAGCATACTAGTAATGTAAAGTGAAAAGTTATATGGCAAATACAAAGTTAAAAAGCAGATTCTTTCAATAAACGGTTTTACATGTGAAATGTGGTGTAAACCTTCACTCTTCCTAGTACGCAGCAAATCAACTTGAACGCAATTATCATGTGGCACACGTCGGTAAAGAATGCTAAAATTGTTCTCAAGGTTAGCTGAGCCAGCCGGCGCACGCGGCTGCCTGAGGTGCGAGTTATTGCCTGCTATCTATTTGTTGGCGCGCGTCGTTATTGGAATTAGGAGACCTAACTTCTACAAATTCAACTTGCCGAGAGGGCGCAGCCCAGTTTGAATCCCGCCAGTTCTGATGCAATTCAGGTCTGTCGTTATGATCATATCGTCTGTCGTCATGTCGGTAGATTCCATAGTTTCTTTCTTGTCGGTCACGTGGTGGAGAATTTCTCCCTGAATAGTAACTGCACGCTGGACCGTTGCGTCTAAAGTTATTCTGTCTCCCTTGATAATAATTATTTTGGTTCCCAAATTGTCTGTTTCTCTGATTGTCTCTGTGATAGTCACTATCACGGAGAGGTGATAATTCCCTGTAATTATTACTACTCTGCCAACGGTTTTCATGCGGGCAGTGTCTGTTTTGGTCACGGTTTGTGTTGTGAGAATAGCCTTGTCGTGTCCAGTTATTATTTCTTTCGTCGTGGAATTGCTACGGATGTGACCTGTAATTGTTGTGTTCCTGTTTTCGCGTTCCGCGATTGTCAGTGTCAATTTCTAATTCTTGTAAGAGTCTCTGAAAAGCTTCAATGTCGTCTTTGCAAGGTCCTCCCAAAATAATGTCGTAAATGTTCAGGTAATTTGATTAAGCAAATGCGGATGCATTCTGAGGGGCTGTATGGGTTTGACAGGTACTGATTCTTGTACAACATGTCTTCAAAATATTTCACAAGACTGGAAAATTCAGATTTTTGGAAATGTTTCATCATTATGATGCTATGTTTTACTCGGTCTTGTGTAGCTAGAGACCAATACGCTGAGAGGAAGGCATGATAAAATTCTCCTTCACTGTGACAATCGTGAATGACCGATCGCATTCATACAGCTGGTTCATTCTCTAAATAGCCACACATAAAGTCTAATCTGTGCTCTAATGACCAGTTGGGAGGAAAACAATGAGAGAATTGATGGAGCCACGCTCGTGGATGAATGTCGTTGCTAGAATTCTTAAATGTTTTGAATTTACGTGTGGTAATGAACAGCTTATAGTCAAAATCATCGTGTCGGCGAGTCGCATGTCGGTCATTGTTACTTCATTTCGGCGGTTCCATCTCAAAATCCAATGCGCCTTGCCAATTTCTTTCATAATTTCGGAAGTGTTCTGTGTTATTATTTTGTGGTTGTTCCGTACTTCTATGTCCCTCTTCCCGTACTGGAGCGTAAGTGTCCTCTGAAATATGTAATTCTTGTATTACTTGTGCCAACTGATCTTGCACTTCCCGTATTTCTCTTTTGTACTGTGTATTGATTTGATTTTGATTTTGTTTGAATTTTCTAATTTGTTTATACGCTTCAGTGTCCGTGAAGGCTACAGGTCTTGTGTCATTCAGATCATCATCTACCTTTGTAGATAAGTTGGTGAACTGATCTGAAAGTTCGGCTACTTTATCCGATAGTGAAATTATTTCCTCTGTGTCTTTTTCTGAACCAAGTTTCAGAGTGTCCATTTGTGTTGAAATCGTATCTACTGTGTCCTTTAAGTTTTCCTGAGTTTTTGCAGGTTGCGTAACCGAATCGGTAGATGTAACTGAGTGAATTTTAGCTTGCAAGGTGTCGTGATTTTCATGAACAATAGTTTGCAGTTCTTTTATGGCTGCTTCGTGATTCTGTAATGCATTTTCATGACGCGAAAAAATAGGTTGGAAATGCTCACAAATTTGTGTTTTTACGTCATTACCGACCTTTTGACATTTCGATTCAATGTTATGTAACTCAGTAGTTAAATCTTCACGTGTTTGTTCAAGTGTGGTGTCTAACTACCGAAGATTTTGTTCCACTGTGTCTAACTGTTGCTGTGTTTGTCTCTGGTGTTGTTCCATTGTGTCTAACTTTTGAAGCTTTTGCTGTGTTTGTCCCATTTGTTGTATTAATTGTAATAACAATTCACTGGAGTCTGAAACATATTCCTCAGTGCTTTTCGGCAGTGAATTTGCACAGACAACATACACATTTTGACATGCAGAAAAGGTGTCTTGACTTATTTGAGAAAACGGTGAGGACCCAAACCCTGAATGTACAGTATTTGCAAGATTGTGTCCTGTCATTTCGGAATCCTGAGGCGAGCTGTCGCCGACCGATCGATCGATAATGCTTCGCTGTTCACTAATTGTTTCACTGTCTACGCCATTATTTGCTGCCCGCACCATTTCCCTATGCACAACTACCAAATCACTAGTTTGAACATTAGTTAATTCATTACACAGTGGCGCTAACACACTGCTTTCGTCTTCACTGTCATTTCTCAGTTTACTTTGGAGCCTAGTATTACGTTTTTCACACGCCATTATTGTCACAATATTTCACACGATAACACAGAAAGCACAATTTGAAGAGCAAAATAAGAAAACACATTAACGTAGCACTGAAAATAATATCTCGTTAATTGCAAGCGCAGCTGCGAAATACTTGGTGCAAATCTACATGCATGCCACAACTGTTTTACTGTCAACAATGAAAGACTGCAACTACAAAGGAGATTCTCTCTACAATTACGCGCTAGCATTAAACGAAAGCTACACTAATTACACAAACTACAAGAAAAAATCAGAAGATTCCAGTGAGGTATCCTCGGCTAAGGGTCGACATATGAAACGTCCCCTTAGAAAAATTGTACATGACTGTGCTTAAACTGACACATAATATTTTTAGCGCAACGCAATCTGACTTTCGAAAAATCCCTACAAAAGAATGGCCCTGACTAACATTAACGTATACGTTTCACAAATCACTTACCTCACAAAAAACCTTGGTTACTCGAACTACTGCAATACAGCGAGCGCCACTACTGCCAGTTAAATAAAAGATTCAAATTACAGAAGGCACTAACTACTGATAGGCATAGTTAGTAAATGAAAGATTTTAATAGAGAACAAACAATGTATTTACCTTAATAGTCATCAAAAGTCATAATATATATAGCAGTTCATGACATCCAGTCTTACAAATTTCAAAACTCCGCCATTTCCCTCCCCACATCCACCACTGCTGGCGGCTCACCTCCAACTGCGCAACGCTACGCGCTGTTAACAGCCAACTGCCCAACGCTACAATGGCGAGTATTACAACAATGCAAACCAGCCACAGACTGCACACAGCACAGGCAGTGATTTTCATACAGAGCGCTACGTGGCGTTACCAATATAAAAACCTAAACAGCCTACTTACAACACTTAGAAAATGTAACAGATACAGAGTACTGCTGCGCGGTGTGAGACCGTTATCAGATGGGATTAATGGAGTACATCTGAAAAATTTCATAGAAGGGCAGCACGTTTTGTATTATCGCGAAATAGGGGAGAGCGTGTCACTAAAATGACACGAGCTTTGGGATGGACACCATTAAAACAAAGGCGTTTCCCGTTGCAGAGCAATCTTACCACGAAATTCCAATCACCAACTTTCTCCTCCGAATGCGAAAATATTTTGTTGACGCTGAACTACATATGTAGAAAATATCATCCTGACAAAATAGTCTGGAACCGCAAGACCGCTACGGTCGCAGGTTCGAATCCTGCCTCGGGCATGGATGTTTGTGATGTCCTTAGGTTAGTTAGGTTTAACTAGTTCTAAGTTCTAGGGGACTAATGACCTCAGCAGTTGAGTCCCATAGTGCTCAGAGCCATTTGAACCATTTTTTTGAACAAAATAATAGAGGTCAGAGCTCGTTCGTTCTTTCCGCGCGCTATACGAGATTGGAGTAATGGAGATTTGTGAAGGTAGTTCGATGAACCCTTTGCCAGACCCTTGAACGTGATTTGGAGAGTATCCATGTAGATGTAGTGGAAAATAAGTAGGTTCAAGGATATGAATGTAACTACAAAGCTAAACAGTTCATGTAATGTACAGAAGGGGAAGTTACTCCAAAGAAATTTCATACCT
Organism: Schistocerca americana; assembly: GCF_021461395.2. Lineage (NCBI taxonomy): Eukaryota > Metazoa > Arthropoda > Insecta > Orthoptera > Acrididae > Schistocerca > Schistocerca americana. The sequence goes on from NC_060123.1 coordinate 192,007,797, forward strand.
CCACTCGATCATGATATTTGAATAGCTATTTGCTAGAGTGCATATGTAATATGCATTGTCAATAATGCGCTGTTAATAAAATAATGGTATCTACAACATGTTGACTGCCAAAAGAGTATTACATCAGCGTTTATAATATTTCGTAAATATTTGAGTGCAGGTAACAGCCTACCGATCATACGCATGCGTACGCGCGCACGCCCACAGATTTCGCATTACTGATAAAACAATTTGAAATTAAAATTTTCTCGATCCCCTATTCCGCACTGGAGTCTGAAAATTTGTAAGTGTAGTACATGGAAGTAACTGGAAGGAGTGTGGCTACGTCTGTGCGTAGTGCTGTTAAGTCAAACCAAATAACTGAGTGTCATAATGATCTTGGAAAACTGTCGTGCAGTGTTGGGGTATTGCACTTCATAATCATTTGGTTTTTCTTTTTTTCAAAATCACATTTGTACAGAATTACTAAATGAATTAGACCGGTTCTCGTATCTACCTGAATCTGTCATAGTATAGAGAACATTCCAGTTACATCTTTTCTTCGCATCTCAGTGGATAGGAAGATATTAAATAACACAGAGTACAGGCATTTCAGCCCGCAGTACTAGGTTACTCTGCTTTAGTTGGATGGCTGTGCTGATTCTTCAGAGCAGCCTGCAGATGGTGGGTGCTGATAGCTGGCAATTAAAGTCTGCTTACCCAAAATAAAACGACCGACACTGGCTTCACAAGAAAGAGAGTAATGCTAGAACTAAACACTATGTTCACTAATAAAGCAATGTCTGTATGCCTGGCTGATGAATTTCTGCACAAGTTCTCAGTGCCACTGTTAACTTCTTGTACATTTACTACAAACAAAATGTCTGCTTCTGAGTTATCGATCTACAAACCCAATGCCTCAGCTATACTGTACAGGCTAGGCTAACAGGTCCTGACACTCAGGTTGAGGTTGATTCACTATAGTATACGTCTATATGAAACAACACACCATCGCTCTCTCAACTACGAAACACATCTCAAAACATAAAACGTCACTCATTTCTTACTAAGAAATAAATTTGGACGGTATTGCAGTTGCCAGAGTATTTCGTTTTTCTGGTTCAACTCCATTTAAAATAATGCATTATAGAGAACTCTCTGAAGTTACATGATCTGGTTGATCCTGAAACAATGTATAAGTAAGAAAAAAGTGTCTGTATAAGTTTCCAGCCATTATTATTCAAGTTTCTGTGAACTTATTGCTGAATGTACAAAGAAAGGCTGGTATTGAATAAACAATAATATCGAGCCCTGCTAAAGAGAACACAGTATACAGATCCTGTTTGCACCACGTTCCAAGTATCGGCGTAAAAACAATCTCCGCGTAAGTTTTTGTTTATTATTATGGCATCACTGAACATATTGCTGCCAAAGCAGAAACGTGACGTTAAAAATTATTGTATTTTAAGAGTGTGTCCAACATTGTCATCAAGAAAAGATACTGTAAAAAAGAAAAATTGTCTCAAAGGATAATATTAAGGATAAATATTTATTACGTTAGTTCCCTTATATTTAAAAAAGTACATTCACGCCTAAAAACCTTATCACAAGGACGGTTCCAACTAAACATAATCGTTAAAAGAAGGTGGTTACTGCATACAAAGTAATGTATAAAGACGTCGCTCGATATGCGCAGCTAGGACGTCATACAGAACACAAGTGAGCAGTCATTTCCAACGACCAAGGGGATGTTGGGAGGAAAATTCTTATTTTTTGGGTAATATAAATAGAATTACAATTCGGTAATAAGTAGCACCCACTTGGCCCTCCGAGAGGGGACTGCTAAGGGCGATGTGACCATTCGAAAAAGACCGAATCAGCAAAAGGATAACGTTGTACGAGTAGGGGCGTAGGCTGTCAGAAGTTTGAACGTGGTAGGGAAGCTAGAAAATCCGGAAAGCGAAATATGAGAGCTCAATCTAGATACTTTGGAGGGCAGTGAAATGGAAAGATGACGAGGATTTCTGGTCAGATGACTACAGCGCAATATCGATAGCAGCAAGAAATGCTGTAAGGGGAGCAGGATTAGTTATGAACGGGTAGATAAGGAATATGAAATGTTCAGTGACAGGCTTCTCATCAGAACTGACTGCGAACAAATACCGGCAACGATAGTTCAGGTATACATTGCCGACATCGCGAGCGGAAGATGAAGAGGCGGAGAAAATGTATGAGGATATTGAACGGGAAATTTTGTACTCAAAGGGAGATGAAGATCTAATAGTTATGAGGGATTCTTATGCTGTTGTAGGGGAAGGAGTAGAAGAAAGGGTTACGGAATAATATGGGCTTGGTGGTAACAGTGAAAGAGGAGAAAGACTAACTGAGTTCTCAATAAATTTCAGCTAGTAATAGCGAATAATCTGTTCAAGAATCACAAGAGGAGGAAGTATACACGGAAAGGGCCGGAGGATACGGGAAGATTTCAGTTGGATTACATCAAGATCAGGCGGAAATTCCGTAATCAGATAATGGATAATAAGACTTAACCAGGCGCAGATATAGACTCAGATGACAATGTAGTTGTGACGAAGAGTGGGCTGCAGTTTAAGAGAATAGTCGGGAAGAATCAGTGCGCTAGAAAGTGGGATACTAAAGCAATAAGGAACGAAGAGAGACGCTTACGTACTTCAAGGCTACAGACACTGCGATAAGAAATAGCTCAGTAGGCAGTTCCGCCAAAGAGAATGGATATCTCTAAAAACAGCGATCACAGAAGTTGAAAAAAAAAACAACTTAAGTACAAAGAAGGTAACTGCTATGTATCCACGGGTAACATAAGAAACACTTCAGCTGAACTACTAAATAAAGATGTACTGAAGTATCCAAAGCAGTTGAGGAATACGGAAATCTAAGTCACTTAGGATTGAAATAAATACCAAGTTAAAGGAATCAAAGGCTATATCGTCGCAAGAAAAATGTGAAAAATTGAAAAAGAAACATGAGCGTCGGAAGAACTTACAGGAAATAGAAAATTCAAAACAAACTTCAGTGAAATCAAAAGCAAGGGAGGTAATATTAAGAGTGCAATGGGAATTCCTCTGTTAAATACATAGGAGATGCCGGATAGGTGGAAAGAGTACTTTGAAGGCCTTTATGAGGGGAATAACTAGTATGAAGACGTGAGAAAGAAACAGGAGTCAACAAGAAGAAACAGGCAATCCAGTATAAGGGTGAGAATTCAAAAGAGCTCTGGAAGACTTAACATCGAATAAGGCAGAAAGGATAGATAACTGTCCACCGGAATCTCTAGAATCATTGGGAGGTGATAAAAAAACAAAAAAAAAAAAAACAGCTATTCACGGTGGTGTGTAGAATAAATGTGACTGGCGACGCATCATCAGACTTTCGAAAAATATCACCCATGTAATTCCGAAGATAGTAAGAGGCGACAAGTGCGACAATTGTCGCACAGTCAGATTAACAGCTCATGCATCCGCGTTGTTGATAAGACTAACATAAAGAAAAATGGAAAAGGAAATTGAGGATATGATAGGCGACGATAAATTTGACCTTAGGAAAAGTAAATGTACCAGGGAGGCAGCTCTGATGTTGCGGTTGATAATGGAAGCAAGACCAAAGGAAAATTAAGACACGTCAATAGTATTTGTAAAACTGAGAAAAAAAATCTTTAGGGAATTCAAAATGGTGCAAGATGCTCGAAATTCTGAGGAAAATGCGGATAAACTACTTGGAGAAACGGGTAATGAACAAGAGCCAAGAGGGAACAATAAGAGCGCACAACAAAGAACGAAATTGACGGATTAAAAGGTGTGTAAGACAGGGATGTAGTCTTTCAACCGTACTGTTCAAGCAACAATTAAAACAGAAGAAAGGTTCAAAATTGGGATTGAGTTTAAATGTGAAAGACAGTCAGTGTTAAGATTCACTGATGACATTGCTATCCTCAGTGAAAGTGAAGAACAATTGCGGGATATATTGAAAGAAATGAACAGTCTAATGAGTGCATAATAATGATTTAGAGTAAATAGAACAAAGACAAAAGTAATGAGGAGTAGCGGAAATGAGAACAGCAAAAATCTTAACACCAGGACTTGTGATCAAGAAGTAGATGAATTTAAGGAATTATGCTACTTAGGCAGCGAAACAACCCATGACAGACGGAACAAAGAGAGCATCAAAAGCACACTGTCACTGGCACGAAGGGCATTGCTGACAAAGAGAAGTATACTAGTATGAAACGTAAGCCTTAATTTGAAGAACTGGATCACCGGGTCCCTGGTTCGAATCCCGGCCGCGTTGGGGATTTTTCTCTGCCCGGGGCTGGGTGCTTGTGTTGTCCTCATCATTTCATCATCACCACTCGTGATAGTGGATAGATTGGGATGTGCAAAAATTGGGACTTTCTACAGGCGCTGAAGACCGCGCAGATGTGTGCTGCACAAACCAAACATCATCATCATCATCATCACCATATTTAATTTGAAGGATAAATTTCTGAGAACGTTCGTTTTGAACACAGCACTGTATGGTAGTGAAACATGGACTGTGGGAAAACCGGAACAGAGGAGAATCGAAGAATTTGAGATGTGGTTCTCCAGATGATGTTAAAATTATATGGACTGATACCGCAAGGAATGAAGAGGTTCTCCACAAGATCGGCGTGGAAAGGAATATATGGCTAACACTGAGAAGGAGGAGGACAGGATGGCAGAGATTCTGTTAAAACATCACGTAATAATTTCCAAGGTACTAGAGAGAGCTGTGGATGGTAAGAACTGCAGAGGAAGATAGAAATTGGAATTCATCCAGCAATAACTGAGAAAATAGGTCGCAAATGGTACTCTGGGATGAAGAGAAAGGCACAGGAGAGGAATTCGTGACGGGCCGCATCGATCCAGTCAGAAGACTCAGGACCCGAAAAGAAATAAACAAAAATCAATAACTGAACAAAATTTTTCAATGCATAGACCGCAGTTTTCCTATCACAATTAATGTTCGATGTCTAGTTACGGTTGTTATCTGCAGCTATCTTCAGATGTGAATAAACATTGGAAGGCATCGTTAGCTGTAGTCATGAAACAAAATGCCTTTGTAAGTACCAAAACAACAACTGCATGTGCTGAAAACGTCACTGTGAAGGTTGTAGATGGTAATTTCGCAGGTTGATGTTCATATAGGAAATTGTCCAGTTGCATGAGTAGAATGTGGAACAGAAACCTATTACCTACAATAGTATGGCAGGTATTATCGTCAGAACAGTGTATTCACCGGCTCCAAAACCAGTCAGCTGTTCCGTAGACTGGCTTACACAAGAAAAATACTACGTGGCGTATAACATAGTCATCTTTATAATATCCGTAAAAATTGGAAGATACTATGATAACGCTGTATGCCACCAGTCTGACAAGACACGTCAAATGAACTGAGTTATGACGCCCCGCCCGACTCACCATGCTTTTATCCACTGCCAACCCTAGTAATTTTGCGAGCGCATATGAATATATGCGATACCTCTGTTTTCCGCGAAAAGAAACTGTCACTGGGCACTGCTGTGAGCGTATTTCGGTTACAGGCGCCATTTTAAAGATTAATGTTGGCGTCGTCACCTACTGGAGCTTCATGAAACTAAAGAGGCTGAAGCAGGAATGTTCCACTATCTCCCACAGCAAATTCAGCATTTTTTCAATCTGAAACTGGCAGAGGAAAAATGTATTACATAACTTGTAGGGTGCCCTTCGTAAATGCTCTTCGATGTTGTGTTTAAATTTTCATCTTGCGTTGCAAGAGACCATAAAGAATCAAATCAGGCCACACTGCGCTCACATGCACGTAGGAGAAACTGCTGGGCTATTTGTTTTTGAGATTCTGAAGCTCTGCCCATATGGGACAGGGGAATGAAATCTCAATGAAGAACAAAATCTGGAGATCTATATGCAGCCAGCCCTCTGAGAGACCTCCCGATGCACCCAAAAGCTACCCCCTCCAGCGCTTCCAGCAGTGGGGCTCCAACAGTTTCCGGCCTACAACCAACCGATGGAAGTGGACGTCGATCCACCCATTTCTTTGTCTGAGCCACAAATTTATCTCCTGTGCCAACCTCTTCATATCAGAGTAGCACTTGCAATCTGCGTCCTCAATTATCTGCTGGATGTATTCCAATCTCTGACTTCCTCTAGACTTTATGCCATCTACAGCTCCCTCTAGTACCGTGGAAGTCAGTCACTGATGTCTTAACAGATGTCCTGTCATCCTGTCCCTTCTCGTTGTCAGTATTTTCCACAAATTCCTTTCCTCTCCGATTCTGAGCAGAACCTCTTCATTTCTCACCTTATCAGTTCACCTAATTTTCGACATTCGTCTCTAGCACCACATATCAGATGCTTCGATTCTCTTCTGTTCCGGTTTTCCCACAGTCTATATTTCACTACCATACAATGCCGTGCTCCAAACTTACATTCTCAGAAATTTCTTCCTCAAATTAAGGCCTACGTTTGATGCACGTGGACTTCTCTTGGTCAGAAATGCCCTTTTTACCAGTGCTAGTCTGCTTTTGATGTCCTCCTTGCTCCGTCCGTCATGGGTTATTTTGCAGCAGCCTAGGTAGCAGAATTCCTTAAACTCATCTACTTCGTGACCATCAGTTATGATGTTGTGATGTTGAGTTTCTCACTGTTCTCATTTCTGCTGCTTCTCATTACTTTCGTAGTTCTTCGATTTTCTCTCAGTCCATATTTTGTACTCATTAGACGGTTCAATCCATTCAGTAGATCATGTAGCTCTTCTCTTTCACTCAGGATAGCAATGTTATCAGCTAATCGTATCATTGATACCCTTTCACCTTGAATTTTAATTCCATTCCAAAACCTTTGTTTTATTTCCATCATTGCTTCTTCGATGTACAGACTGAACAGTAGGGGCGAAAGACTACATCCCTGCCTTACACCCTATTTAATACGAGAATTTCATTGTTGTTGGTCATCCACGCTTATTATTCCCTCTTGGCTCTTGTACGTGTTGTATATGGCCAGTCTCTCCCTATAGCTTACCCCCGTTTTTCTCAGAATCTCGAACATCTTGCATCATCTTACATTGTCGAACGCTTTTTCCAGATCGATAAATCCGTATTACCGTGTCTTGATTATTTTTAGTCTTGCTTCCTTTATCAAACGTAACGTCGGAATTGCCTCTCTGGTGCCTTTGCCTTTCCCTCTGGTGCCTTTGCCTTTTCTTCTGGTGCCTTTGCCTTTTCCTCTGGTGCCTTTGCCTTTCTTAACGCCAAACTGATCGTCATCTAATAAATCAATTTTCTTTATAGTCTGTTTATTCTGTATATTATTCTTTCCAGCAACTTGGATGCGTGAGCTGTTAATCTGATTGAGCGTTAGTTCTCGCACTTGCCAGCTCTATCTACGGACGCCCAAATGACAAGTACTTGACTGGCCATCCCCCGCCCCCCCCCCCCCTTGGCTTTATGTGGGTTTTTCCTGGTACCACAGGGAAATACCAAGGCGAGCAAAGTTATGTGTATCCCTCAAACACAGACGGAAGCAATCAAGAAAGCAGGTCACCAGTGAAGCGAGCCGGCTTCATCAGCTTCCTTGCTCCACCTCCTGGGAGATGTGTGTTGTGTACCAAGCAAGAGACAAGCAACAAAACCGCGAGGGGGCTACACCCCACAGGCAGCGCAACGATTCGCCCGACATCTCTCGGCTCCGTGTAGTTCGCTTCAGATGACACTCACAAACACGGATCTCTTCCTGTGTCCGCACCGCTTCTTCCGGCATGTTGTATACGCCCGCCAGTATTGGGGGCAGCTGACAGTGAACGCTGCCCGTCGCAGACTATTTTGCCGCCACTTTCTGCTGATGGACACAGAGATGGAAGTTATTCCTCCGAGAGGCACCAAAATACAAAGTCCCACGGGCATGACCGGAAAGAGCCAAATAAAATGTACTTGTGAACAGCAACATTTCTTTGAAAACTACCTAGATGGCTGGGTTAACTGATGGGTTTACATCAACGTGTGAAACCTTGCCCGGGTGCAGTCTGGAAATTATGATATCCCAGACTGTCTGGATTGGTGGCTGCAAATTGTGATAGTCAGTATGGAGTGTTGGGAGTCGATATTTGAATTTCCCGACAATTTTTAAATTTCCCAGATTTTCATAAATTAGGTCATATCAAAGGAAAAAGTAGTTCATACCCTAATAACACCTGAACAGCTTGATTTCCTGCGAATTTTTAAATTTCTCGGATCTTGAGAATCTAGGTCACGCCCCATGATAACGTAGGTCATGACTGTAGAATCGGACACAGGTTCACTGGATACTTAGACCTGTTTTCCGAAATATTTGTATGTGCTCATCGAGTGATGCACTTTTTGTCAGAATTCTTAATTTATTTCCTCACAAATCAAGTTTTTGCATTAGTTATCGTTGACTAGAGTACAATAGCCTGAAGAGATCTTGAAATTAAAGTGCTAACAGAAATCTACTGATTTTTTTATATGGATCTGCAGTTTACGTATTTGACAGTTAACATAATTAAAATTGAAAGACTGTTCCATTTCCCACGCTGGTTGTTACACAATCGCTGTCACTTACACCATTATCAGCTGATATCGGCTGTTCGCTAGTTTCAAGCGTGTACTACTACGCTGCTAAATCTATACCATCACCCTTTGTACGTGTATGTAAATGTGTCGTTGTTATTTTAAAATGCAGCCCTTGTCGTAGTAAACAACGGTGAGAACAGCGCACCGTAATAGTCAATGATCTAGAATAACATTTTTTCCTTACTGGCATACGTACATAAATATGACTAACACAGTAAGTCGCATATATCGCTTATGTATGCATGCCTCATGACAATAATACTACACTAAAAAAAAAAAAAAAAAAGGCACATCATGAGAGACCTAAGCGAAGGGTTCGAAAATCGGTAGATGTGATGTGCATGTACAGAGAATTAAATGATTACTGTTTCAAAGAAATTGGATTATTTATTCAACAGATAGAGCTTCACAAACTGGGCAAGTCAATAACGAACAATAACGCAAAAAATGGTTCAAATGGCCCTGAGCACTATGGGACTTAACTTCTGAGGTCATCAGTCCCCTAGAACTTAGAACTACTTAAACCTAACTAACCTAAGGACATCACAAACATCCATGCCCGAGGCAGGATTCGAATCTGTGACCGTAGCGGTCGCGCGGTTCCAGACTGTAGCGCCTAGAACCGCTCGGCCACCCCGGCCGGCGAACAATAACGCACCTCTGGCCCTTTGCTAGCAGTTGTTCGGTTTGGCATTGATCGATAGTGTTGTTGATTGTACTCGTCTTGGTGCCACATTTTGTTCACTTGGCTCGTTACATCGTAAAAGTGTCGAGATGATAGGAGAGCGCAGTCCTTAACGCTACAAACGCTCCCAACATTGGAGAGAAATCCGGCGACTTTGATGGCCAACAGCAGAAACTCTCGCCATGTTCGAGCGGGCATTATCTTGCTGAAATGTAAGCCCAGGATGCCTTGCCATAAAGGGCAACGAAACGGGGCGTGGAATATCTCGGCACCACCCTGTGCCGTTAGTTTGCCTCGGATGACAACCGAAGCAATCCTGCTATGAAAAGAAATGGCACCCCAGACAATCAAAAATGGTTCAAATAGCTCTGAGCACTATGGGACTCAACTGCTGAGGTCATTAGTCCCCTAGAACCTAGAACTAGTTAAACTTAACTAACCTAAGGACATCACAAACATCCATGCCCGAGGTAGGATTCCAACCTGCGACCGTAGCGGTTTTGCGGTTCCAGACTGCAGCGCCTTTAACCGCACGGCCACTTCGGCCGGCCCCCAGACAATCCCTCCTGGTTGTCAGTCCGTACGGCAGACGACGATCATATTGGTAGCCCAAAAAGTCCAAGACGTCACTAGACACATCTTCACTGGTCACTGAGGCTCAGTTCGAAGCGGGGCTCATCACTGAAGGCTATTCTACAGCAGTCAATGAGATTCCAGGCCGAACACCGTATCTGTAAAAGCCTCGACAGCATTGGGATACGCACCACCCTTACAGCACAGCGATACGTCGACGTTATTCTACGCCCCGGTTTGATACCCATCACGGCGAGCCATCCTGGGCTTACATTTGAGCATGGCAATTCCCACTCGCACACGGAAAGACTTTCCACATGTTGTCTTTGTGCTTGCCTAACACTACCGTTGCCAGGTAGGTAGGCAGACCTCTCCCCAGCGGAGAACATTCGGAGCATCATGAGAAGGGTCCTCCAACCATTTCACCATTTTTAAGATCTAACTCGCCAAGTGCAGTCAATTAAGGACAATATCCCTTAAGACAAATCCGACAACTGTGCCAATTGTAAGTAGGCTGTTTAGGTTTTTTTATTGGTAACGCCACCTCTGTATAAAAATCACTGGCTCTGCTGTGTGCAGTCTGTGTCTAGTTTGCATTGTTGTCTGCCATTGTAGTGTTGGGCAGCGGCAGCTGGATGTGAACAGCGCGTAGCGTTGCGAGTCAGCACTGTCTTTCTGTTGGAAGGACAACACTACTTCTTCAAGACTGCATGGAAATCCACTACTTCCGTGTGCATTCTCTTTTACTGCTGAGACTTTGAGAAAAGAAACGGGAATTTTATTGTGATGAACGATCAGGACTGTCTTTATGGACTGTGAGAAAATTTTAGCTTTTGACCAACATTGTATCAATAAGTGTGTGCAATTGATATCTTTGTTATTGTAATTATAAAAAATTTTTATCAAATCATTATTGGCCACTGACCAAAACAATTTGTAAAATTTTTTGTGGGGAGCATGGGGGCTATGTAAGTAGGCTGTTTAGATTTTTTTATTGGTAACGCCACCTCTGTATAAAAATAACTGGCTGTGCTGTGTGCAGTCTGTGTCTAGTTTGCATTGTTGTCTGCCATTGTAGTGTTGGGTAGCGGCAGCTGGATGTGAACAGCGCGTAGCGTTGCGCAGTTGGAGGTGAGCCGCCAGCAGTGGTGGATGTGCGGAGAGAGATGGCGGAGTTTTGTAATTTGTCATGAACTGCTATATATATTATGACTATTAAGGTAAATACATTGTTTGTTCTCTATTAAAATCTTTCATTTGCTAACTATGCCTATCAGTAGTTAGTGCCTTCCGTAGTTTGAATCTTTTATTTAGCTGGCAGTAGTGGTGCTCGCTGTATTGCAGTAGTTCGAGTAACCAAGATTTTTGTGAGGTAAGCGATTTGTGAAATGCATAGGTTAATATTAGTCAGGGCCATTCTTTTGTAGGGATTTCTGAAAGTCAGATTGCGTTGCGCAAAAAATATTGTGTGTCAGGTTAAGCACAGTCATGTATAATTGTTCTAAAGGGAAGTTTCACAATGTATCCTGAGCCAAATAACTGCTTGCATAAGGGCCAGAGATGGACCAACGCGTTACTGGCATACTCAATTCGTGAAGTTCTTTCTTTTGATTAAATAGTCCAATTTTGCTATGTAATCGTTTGTTTGTCTGTACATATACATCACATATACTGATATCGGACCTATTCGGATACGTCCTTGGTGATGCATAATATATTTCTTATTTTTATGTTATTTTTCATTTATTTATTTGTTTTTGTCGTAGAGTGTATTTTAATGCGTAAGCGAATACGGAACGTTGGCCTCGCTAGTCTTTACTATGACAGCAGTCGCGTATTAAAATGGCTTGTGAACATTTATTAATGTGCTCCCAGAAAGGGTCACGGTGTACATTTTCGAGTAAAGAAGTCTGCACATCAAACCAGCAACCAGCCGAAATCAATTAATCATGGTATAAATGGCACTGTCTCCAAAGTGGAAAATGGAACTGGCATTCAGTAAATTTGCGACTTTGGGACAGAGGTGAAAATTGCATTATTAAAACTATATTTAGGTATTCCAAGAAAACAAAATAGGCCTCGTTCACAGAGGCGGAGAAATATCTTAAAGAAGTGGGGATCACCCATTATGACATCTTGGAGCATGTCCCATTCAAGGAGAAACTTATGGCGTGGCAGGGTGTCCAAGAAAAGCCAAAGCTAGAAACAGGAAAGGCTTGGACCCAGGAGAGGACGGAGTAACACCGAGAACGAATGTGGGAGCACTGGGCAAACACGTAAATCAAGACAGTTGAAATAACGTGGTCCAAAGATGGCCTATACGAAATGAATGAATGAATGAATAAATAGATATTCCACGCAGGCTTTGTAATGTTTCAGGGGACATTTAATGTGATATGTGCCCCTTGGTGTTGAGTTAGTTAACTAGTTTGCGCGATAGATGGTAATGAGACGGAAAGAGTGATTATACAATCCTATTGCGAACTGAATTTTACATACTGTTGCGTTGTGAATATTCTAATTGTGTAGTTTTAAAAACCGACCCACCACCTTCTGCACATTATGATAACAGAAATTCTTCTGCTTTATAGAAGACGTTGACGAGGAGAAACTTTCTCAGTTCGTTTGAAAATTTTACTTTGCTGTCTGTCAGACATTTTGTATCACTGACTAAATTACCAAAAAAATTTTATTGGAGCATTGTGCTCCCTTTTGTGCTAAAGAGAACCTTAATTTGGAGTAATGAGTGTGATTTCTCTTTCTGGTATCGCAATTATGTACGTCATCGTTACTCTTGATCTGTAGTGGGCTATTTGCAACAGTAATGTCCAACTCCTTAAACATATCTTTACAAGATGGTCGTGGGTGAGCACAGCATATTATTCTCGCAGCCTGTTTCTGCGCAATGAAGACTTTCTTTCTATAAAATGAGTTACCCCAGGATATTACTCCATATGACATGACTGAATGAAAAGATGCAAAATATCTCAGCTTATTGATTTGTCTCTCTCCAAAATTTGCGATGATTCTAAGAGCAAATGCACCTGATCTAAATTGTTTTAGGAGTTCCAATATCTGTTTTTTCCAATTTAAATTCTCATCAATATGGACCCCGAAGAATTTAGAAGTTTCCACCCTATTCATTGTTTCCGCAGAATGTGGTACACTTATCATTGGTGTAGTACCTCTAGACGTGCAGAATTGAGTATTTTGAGTCTTTTTAAAACTGAGGGTGAGACCTTTCGCAGAAAATAAATCATTGATACTTTTAAAAACTCTGTTTACCATCTTTTATTTTTCTATATCTAGCCTTGGATTGATTACAATTAGTCATCTACCGGTTTCGGTTATTAACCATTATGCAGGATGTAGAGTACAACAGATTGGTTAAAAGCATCCCATATCCCTTTGAAGATGAACAATATCGAAATTATCTGGTGCAACTATCCAGCTACTGACATAATTTTTCTTAGAATAGGTCAGTAGGTAAGACAAATTGCTTGCCTTTCTCTTAAATTTGCATTACGTTACTGAGGTTACTGAAAGCCATTTTTTACATAACAAAGTTTAAGTTAAAGCAGTCATTTACTTAACCATTAATTCCGTTTAACTTCATTTTCTAAATTTAGTATTTCAGAGTAAGTAACCATGAACTCAGTGCTTCCTGATACATATATTTTCTCGTGAACTGTTGTGCTGTGGGAAAGCATGTCAACCTATTGTTGCCACGCCAGTGATTATTTCTTTAAATTTCTTTACCATTACCTTTCTTAAGATTCTGGAGACTCATGCCCTAGTGGGTTGGCGACCGTATAATTATCCACTTTTTAGCTAATCAGTGTTTTCTTTGTACTATCAGTAAATTTTGCAGTAAATATTACTTGGTAACCCCCCCCCCCCCTCCCCTGTGCAGTTCATAAGCGATTGCATTACGTTCCTCCCATTTCAAAACTGTAATCAGCATTATGCTTAAGTTTAGAACAGATTCTTCCTTCAGATGTGTCTGTTGTGCACTTTCCTCCGAGTAAGTGGTGTTATTTTCCTTTGGCAACGATAGCCTTACTCACCGTAAAATTTCATTAAGCATATGCAATCAAGGTCAGTTATATCACAATCAAGTAGGCCAATTAGGGAGAAGGAATCTACAATCATTCTCCAAAATTTTTGGGAAGGTGATGTATTCCATAATAGTATCTCATTTTAGCGACATTAGTATATTTAGCAAATCACAATTTGGGATTCAGAAGGGTTGCTCTACTAAGAATGCTATTCACAAGTTCACCAACCAGATGTGACAAGCATTAAGTAATAAACTAGCACTGGTTAGTATTTTCTGCGACCTCTCTAAGGCATTTTACTGCATGAATCACAGTATTCTCCTAGCAAAATTAACATTTTATAGGATTTATGGTATAGGCAACCAATGAATAATGTCATACCCAACAAAAGGAATGCAGAAAGCAGTACTTAATAATTCAAGCAATAAAGTCCTGGGACATAATTATGAAAGACTAAAGTGAATTTATTTTAAGCAAATGAGCAACCGATTTTACTTGTAAAATAGCAACAATAAATACACACTGTGGCGCGTGGTGCAATTGCGTGTGTTGTGTTGTACAATTTCAGCACGGTTACAATAAAACTTGTTACTTATTATTAATGTAACATTAGGTTTTATTTAATCACTGTTTTTCCCGTCTAATGAAGGTTATTTTGTTAAAGAAATCTGAACTTGGGAACGTGCATGTCACTAAGTTCATTCCCAAAAGTAATAATCTATGACCAACAAACAAGCTGAATGTATGATAAGTAATCTGAACCAAACAAGAGTAACCATTTTTAGTAATTTCAGTGCTATTGCTAAAAAGACTCTTTGCTAGTTGCAGATCGTTTATCAAATTTAACGCTACTGTTATTTCGAGGTGGCAACACTTTTCTTTAAGCAAAATTAACAGTTTTGTCACATAATACCACACGTACACTACACCAACGTATTTTCCTGTCGAAATATTTCATAAAAGTTGTCAACAAAAAACCAGGTTTCATACATTAGCAGATAAAAATTTATATCACGTATGATGCTGTTTGCATTCGTAGAAGTTCGATGTGTTCACCGCTTAGCTGGAATTTTGTAGCTCAGAGTGGGATCTCGGCCACTTGAACACAATTATTATTGCAACTATAATCAACAGCAGTTAAGTCTGTATTTAAAATCAATTTGAAACTGCCGCTTAAATTTTTGATTAAGCTAACATCAATCACTTATCGATTCTGTTTCAGGCTGTATTTTACTCGTAATGATTAATATATATTAAATCTTTTCTCACCTTCACTATATGCATTAACATAAGAAAATATAACTCAGTGTTTCATGACACATTAGTATTCACTATTTATCAATAAACTGCGCTGGAGACCAATAGCACTAATGGCTGCGCTCTTTGGTAGCTGAGCACAAAACTTAACATTTATATAGGACGAGAATTACAATTAAATAAAATTCCAAACAAAGAAGAGTAATTTCAATAACCCGTATACCTCTTTTCTCAAATATCAGTTTGCAACACAACAATACTTTAGTACAGTTTTTTTACAGATCTCTGTCTCACAAGATATCAATCACATCCTATCAGTACAACAGTTCGAACAAGAAGAAAGATTTATTTGCAAAAATCATAGATAACAGAATATTGAGATTTTCATTATTTTCTTACATGGGTATTTTTGGTATTTTCTGAGATATAATTTTTTACAAAATATTAAATTATGTAGTTGACTATAATTATTCATTATTTTATTAACGATGAAATCCCTTTTATCAGTTGCACGAGAATACGGTGAATGTTCAGTCACATTCCACATACAATGCTGTCGTGAACATTATTTTCAATAAAATACAGGCATGGATGTTACAATACCAAGCCAGCAAAAATCATTCACTACGCTAAATACAGAATAAATGAAATATGCACTCTTAATTTGTGCTGTATCATTGGTTAGCAGTTTTGTCAGTGAAATTTTACATTTTTTTAAGTGAATGAAGTAATAGGCAAAACTGCAAATTATTTAAGTCTTTGTTAAGCTATATACGGCCTTGCCACAGTGGATACACTGGTTCCCGTGAGATCACCGAAGATAAGCGCTGTCGGGCGTGGTCGGCACTTGGATGGGTGATCATCCAGGCCACCATGCGCTGTTGCCTTTTTTCGGGCTGCACTCAGCCTCGTGATGCCAATTGAGAATTTACTCGACCGAATAGTAGCGGCTTCCGTCAAGAATACCATCATAATGACCGGCAGAGCGGCATGCTGACCCCACGCCCCTCCTATCCGCATCCTCCACTGAGGTTGACACGGCGGTCAGATGGTCCCGGTAGGCCACTCGTGGCCTGAAGAAGGAAGTGGTCTTTTTTTTTGTTATGTAATATAAGAATGTACAGTCACTGAGGCAGAAAATTTAGCCATAAACTGGCAATTAGCAGACAAACCAAACTGGCTGTAAATAGTTAATCAATTTTCATTTGGTTACGACACTCGATGATTGCATGGAAAGAAAAAGGGACCTGCTTGTTAATACTGTCTAAGGACAATGATAATAGAGGTGCCCTACAAGTTTCAAGTGTTGCAAGTTGTTATTCAAGTTGTCATACTTTGTGAAAGAAATGTTACAGCCTCTACAGATCTATATCTGTCAGTTAAGTCTTGTTACGTTGTAGCTGCACGGACGACGAATAATGCAGCCGACGACAATGCTGAGCTGCCGATATTGATGCTGCTGCTGTTTGAGAACCCCGAATCATATCCAGAGCCATGGGTAATTTAGGGGTCAGGGAGTTGTTGTAACTGAAGCTTCCTCGGACCGTCGGCTCCTACCCTGCTCTCAATGCTCGCGGGTTAACGAATCAGGCGCGTCTACAATGGCGCGATCACAGCCGGACTCCGCGTCTGCGAGAGCGCCTAACAAACATTTCCGCACTCTTTCATGACTCAAGTCGCTCTACATCCCCTCTGCTCGCAACACGATAGAGAATCTCCATACGTAAAGGTAAACAGTGGCACAGCCACTGCCATTTCGTCATTGCTATCGATATACAGGCTGATCAAAAAGTCAGGATAAATTTGAAAACTAGATAATTCACGGAATAATGTAGATAGAGTGGTACAAATTGACACACATGCTTGGAATGACATGGGGTTTTATTAGAACAAAAAAAAAAAGAAAATACAAAAGTTCCAAAAATGTCCGACGGATGGCGCTTTATCTGATCAGAATATCAATAATTAGTATAACAAAGTAAGACTAAGCAAAAATGATGATCTTTACAGGAAATTCTCAATATGTCCACCATCATTCCTCAACAATAGCTGTAATCGAGGAATAATGTTGTGAACAGCGCTGTAAAGCGTGTCCGGAGTTATGGTGAGGCATTGGCGTCGGATGTTGTCTTTCAGCATCCCTAGAGGTGTCGGTCGATCACGGTACACTTGCGACTTCGGGTAACTCCAAAGCCAAGCCAATAATCGCATGGACTGAGGTCTGGGAACCTGGGAGGCCAAGGATGACGAAAGTGGCGGCTGAGCACACGATCATCACCAAACGACGCACGCAAGGGATCTTTCACACGTCTAGCAATATGGGGTGGTTCTAATAAAACCCCATGTCATTCCAAGCATGTGTGTCAATTTTTACCTCTCCATCTACATTATTCCGTGGTTTATTAAGTTTTCAAATTTATACTGACTTTTTGATCACCCGGTATTTAAATAAAGTTCCTTTGGTTATTACCCAGCAATATACAATATTAAATACGGTTTCTGCAATATATCTTACAGATTAAGAATCAGAAGTACAGTACAAGTTATCAACGGATAATAAAAGGCGAAAATTTTGGATGGTGCAGAAGGTATTTTATCTGCATTTGAAGGGAATATTCGAAGAAATACAAACGGAAATGTAGATGCTCAAATGCATTTAGGTTTGTCTACAAAAATTTTGTGTATCACTCATTAAGTTTCTCATTTATTATGATGGTCATGTGTGGGCACGTAATAGATTGACAACACTGTGTCATTACAACTCAAATCATCACAGTGTACCATAAAATATTGTAAACAACAAAACGATTACACTTGAAATGAACAGTACTGGACAAGAGAACGTAAATGAAATAGTTACAGGTATACAAAAAGGAGTAAAAGGATAAGAAGCGAGAGCCGGCCACTGTGACAGAGTGGTTCTAGGCGCGCAGTCCGGAACCGCGTGACTGCTACGGTCGCAGGTTCGAATCCTGCCTCGGGCATGGATGTGTGTGATGTCCTTAGGTTAGTTAGGTTGAAGTAGTTCTAAGTTCTAGGGGACTGATGACCTCAGATGTTAAGTCCCATAGTGCTCAGAGCCATTTGAACCATTTGATAAGAATCGAGATAAGAAAAAATGGTTCAAATGGCTCTGAGCACTGTGGGACAATAGCTGTGGTCATCAGTCCCCTAGAACTTAGAACTACTTAAACCTAACTAACCTAAGGACATCACACACATCCATGCCCGAGGCAGGATTCGAACCTGCGACCGTAGCAGTCACGCGGTTCCGGACTGCGCGCCTAGAACCGCGAGACCACCGCGGCCGGCATCGAGATAAGAAATAAATAGTTACAATGACTATTATAGATCAGTGGTCGTCAAACTGCTGCCCGCAGGTGGCATGCGGCCCACATCATGTTTTGGTACGGCCCGCGACCCTCCTCGGCTTCACACGCTTAGCATTAGTTCAAATGGTTCAAATGGCTCTGAGCACTATGGGACTCAACATCTTAGGTCATAAGTCCCCTAGAACTTAGAACTACTTAAACCTAACTAACCTAAGGACATCACACACACCCATGCCCGAGGCAGGATTCGAACCTGCGACGGCAGCAGTCCCGCGGTTCCGGACTGCAGCGCCAGAACCGCTAGACCACCGCGGCCGGCTAGCATTAGTTATCTCCTTGTCTGGCGTAGCAGTGTTTTGTTTACGGAAACTGCGTAGAATTGTGATTAAAGTCGGGGAAGTAATTAGGTAACTGTAAACCATCCACCACTTTCATTTAATGCGTCACTTGCCGGTGTTCCGCAGCGCTAAAGGCTTGAGCGGCCTGCTAGCCAACAACGTGAGCCATGCAGCACACGTGCCGCATGCCCACGGCTGCTCCGTTGTCGGCGGCGGGCTTGTCCCGCAGCCGCCTCATAGTTAGATTTGTCGTGTCAGTGTGTCAGTCGTGAACTAAGTTTCGGTGCCCCTGAGAGTTCGTCGCGTATTGAGTGTATTTGTGTTCATATTTGATGATATAATTATTAGTGGATTAAATAGTGTCTGATGTACCCTGAAGAACAGTGACTAAGAGGAAAATATGTGAAGAGAAAAGAAGTTTCCAAGAAATGTGGGAAGAAGAATTTTGCTTTATAAGTGGACACAAAGTACTACTACTTGCTTAATATGCCGGGATACGATTGTGGGACTGAAGAGTTACAACTTATTTCGTCACTACACAAGTAAGCACAATTCATTTACAGAAGCTTTTCCTTTGAATTAAAATGAAAGAAAGGAAAAAAATGCTCATCGAAAATCTAACATTCGTCGTCAACAAAACGTTATGTTAGCAGCAGTTGGGCAAAGTGAGGCTGTCACAAGAGCATCATACCAAGTCTGTAATATTCTGTCAAAAAAATGAAAGCTTTCACTGATGCTGAATTGGTGGATTAATGTACAATGACTGTTTCTGAAACTTGATTTCATAATTTCTCCAACAGTAAATAACTATCAGCTGAAATAAATAAGCTCACACTTTCAGAATCCACCTGTCGACGTCGTATGGAAGATATTTCAATATATATGTTTGAAGCAGTAATTAATAAGGTCAAACTATGCAAATACTTCAGTCTTGAATGTGATTCCAGTTTTCATGGCTCAGTTTTCATTATTTGTGCGTTACTGCATAAATGATGGGGTAATAGAGGAAGAGGTTTTAGCAATTATAACCATGAAAGGTAACACAAAAGGACGTGATTTTGTGGATGCAATTAAAGAATTTGTAAAAAAAAGACTTATCTATGAGAAAATTAATATCAGTGTGTATAGATGGTTGTCCGTCAGTGATGGGCGTCAACAGTGGTTTGATAGCACTGATTAAGAAGGAATGGAAATTGCCAAATTTACTCTCCATTCACTGCTTACTGCATCAAGAAAGTTTGGCATGTCAAATTTTAAACACCAAATTGAAGAATGTTGTGCAAACTGTTATAAGTATTATAAATTTCATTCATATCCATGAAATTAATCACCAAAAATTTAAAGAACTTCTGCAGAAATTGCAAGCTTGTTACAGTGATGCTCTACATGCTGTCAGATGGCTAAGCAAAGCAAAAGTGCTGGAACGGTTTGTAAATTTGCAATCTGAATTTAATTTATTCTTAGAACAATGTGGCAAAAATTACCCTGAACTTGATGATGATGAATGGTGGATGCTTATACCTTTTTTGACCGATGTTACACAAAAATTCAACACACTTAACTTGGAATTAGAAAGACCAAACAAAATAATTGGGCAAATGACTAACAAAATATTTGCATTTGAAGCCAAACTACAATTATATATAAATGAACTCGAAGTAAAAGATCTGTCTAATTTTCCATCTGTTGCTATGCTCCGATCAGGCTTAACTAACACCGAAACTATTTACCACAACATGAAAGAATATTTGGAAGCCTATTTGGAAGAAATAAAAAACATATGTGCAGATGTTAGAAATATTCGAAGCTGTTTCGTTCTCGTAGAGAACCCTTGGCATGTTGGACATGAGGATCTCAAATTATTCTGCCAATTTGGGTTTACTAAAACTAATTTGCTAAATGAGATAATTGAACTTCAGCACGACATATGGCTTAAAGCTCTGTTTATAGAACATTTTGAAACACAACAGTACACTGAATTTTGGAAATGTGTTACTAACAATTGTAAAAATTTACGAGACTGTGCACAGTTCATTTTAACGCTATTTCCTTCAATTTACCTTTGTGAAGCTTCATTTTCAAAAATGGAGTACCTGAAAAATAAATATCGTAATCGGTTGTCCAGTCATTTGGAACACGCAATGAGGATCGCGTGCAGCTCAAACGATGCAGATGCAGACGACATAGCCATAAAAGTTCTACATCACATATCACATTAACAAAAAATTATATATTTGTATTAAAGTTTGTTTTGCAGTTATAATGAATAAAAACCAGATTCAATAAGAGACCTGTGGCTCTCTTATATAGCCTTTTGAACGTGCAGTGCATCTGTACTTTTCTTGTTTTTAAAATATCTTATTTATTTCTACATTTTTTGAAAGTTTGAGATTAATGCCATTATAATAAAGTTTTTGTGGCCATTTGAATAATGTAATACAATATTTTAACAATACATCTATCTCATGTTGCATGAAAGTACTTTAAAATAAATATCAGGAACAAGATACTCTGATTCCAAAATTGTTTTTGGTAGTGGCTCAAAATTACTAATGATTCCCTTCCATCACTTCATCCTTTATATGTTCCTGCCTAGATACATGAATAATGTAAGATTATGCAAGCCATGTGAATTTCATTCTCACAGAGATAATAAAACTAGAATGAATTAGTGAGATGCAATGTATGCCTTTTTACAGTTTATTGAAATTTGATCAGCAGCATTTTATACAGTTTTCAACACTCTTAAACATGGTGACCGTCATTCTGTGGAAGTCTGTGAATGGCACATGTCTTCACTGACTTATGCTACCACAACGATTATTCCAGTTGGTCTCCACACTCGACTCCTGTGCAGACTGACTAAAAATGTAATTGTTGACAACGTGACACAACTACTCGTATGTCTCCTACGAATATATCCGTCAACAACTATTAGATTCTAATAGTTGTCAAACCGGTGCACGGGTATTTAAAAATCTTTTTCCCTGTATTGCAGAATTTCAGTGTCATAAACATGGCTTATTGCTGTCAGCAACTGCACAGCAATGTTATTTAGCGAAGGAGTCACGTACATCCAACAGTTGCGAGTGGTTTGTTTCCGAAAGTACTATTTCATTTTAACAGGTGCTAATGTTTACAGTTTCTGAAGAACGATAAATGATATATATCCAAATCCGGCAAGGAATAAATAGTTTGCAGCCGTCAGATGCACCTGTCTCCTTCACCAAATGAAAAATATACTGGAAGAATTGTAAGTAGAAGCACGTAAAAATGTTCTAGCACCTTTACAGGTGCCACTTGGTACAGGGGCACATTGATTTGTCGGGGACGTAATAATAGAAATGTTTTCTTATTTGGTTGGCAGTGCTGACAACAAATGGGTGAGTGTGCCTCATACCAATTATCTGCTGTTGTGTCAGTCTTTGTATCAGTCTTAAATGAAAGTGTGTTGGATTGATGAATACGCACAATAGAGATGGTCATATGCGGACATATTTGTTAAAAAAAACAATTAGTCATTTGCTCTTAAAATGTATGTGTGTGTGTGTGTGTGTGTGTGTGTGTGTGTGTGTGTGTGTGTGTGTGTGTGTGATCGGATCGATTTCAACCACACTGATACAAATATTATTTTCAATCCGTAAAGAAATATTGTGGGGTGAGCAAAGGCAACGTCTTATTGAGGCCGGGGATGGTAATGTGGAGGGAGGAGGGGGAGGAGGACATGGACACAAGTGCGAAATTGACAGATAAAGGGCTGAAGAGATAGCGAGTGAGGGGAAAGTCGAGATAGACGACCCGAGAGTGAGGGAAGGAAGAGACAGAATAGCATAAGATTGGAATAAATACATATCTAGCCAATGCAAGGTACCTCATCTAGTATGAAATAAAATTAAGGCTGTTGTAGTTCAGTCCAGTGAGTTCAAGAAAAATGACTTTCAAAACATGCAGAAGACAGTGTGCCGGACCGAGACTCGAACTCGGGACCTTTGTCTTTCGCGGGCAAGTGCTCTACCGACTGAGCTACCCAAACACGACTCACGCCCCGTCCTCACAGCTTTATTTCTGCCAGTACCTCGTCTCCTACCTTCAAAAATTACGGAAGCTCTCCTGCGGACCTTGCAGAACTAGCACTCCTGAAAGAGCAAGAGAGCTTCTGTTAAGTTTGGAATGTAGGAGACGAGGCACTGGCAGAAGAAAAGCTGTCAGGAAGGGGCGTGAGTCGTGCTTGGGTAGCTCAGTAGGTAGAGCACTTGATCGCGAAAGGTAAAGGTCCCGAGTTCGAGTCTCGGTCCGGCACACAGTTTTAATCTGCCAGGGAGTTTCATATCAGCGCACAGTCCACTGCAGAGTGAAAATATCATTATGTAGAAGACAGTTGCGATCGTGTCTCATGTTACATAATACATTAAAGTATAAGTCCATTTGCTATTATTAACCATCTGTTCACAAAGACAATGCAGCAACAGTTCGTCGGGCAATTACAGTGTTACAATTTACGGGTCATTGAGGGTGGCAAAAATCTGAAACAGAGAACATTCTACACATAGTGGTACGAATGGTATCGACTTTAACGATGTGCTAGAAAGTCAGTGGTAAACCTCTCGCTTCTTTACTATAGCTAGTCTATTGGAGGTTCAAAACACAACATTTACGTGGGTTGCCAGTTAATAAAAAGACCTGGAAATCTGCGGCCCGATGTGCCACATCATATTGTTAGTTTTGGCCTTTGAGCAAAAATGTTTGACCACCACTGCTTTAGATAGTTTTTCATAAATATCACAACAATAAACAGATTCCATTTCCAATTATGAGAGTTTGTGTGTTTCAAGAAAGCGTCCCGATAAAACTTAAATGTCTACAACAATGCTTTAGACGGGTTGTGCTGAAAGAAAAACGCTGCGTTCCACACGCCTATTTACAAATTACGCCGCAGCGTTTTAAGAGCCCGTAGCGGCTCAGACTTATACGTTGTCTGAGTGCATCGATATTCACTTAAGTAGTACATGATATAAAGGAATTTTTGCAACATATTATTTGCAATATGACAAATGATACGCGTACCAGTGTGACATTTATAGTCATCGGTTATGGCTTGGGTTTTCCTTTCATTTGAGTTGCTATCAGAACATCTACTCTGTAAGCTAAATTTCTCGTTACACTTTTTGCAAATTCGTTGATGACAGTCTGGTCTAAAAACTTAATTTGAAATGAATTATGAAATTACACTAAAAATTAAGTCCTCACTGGAAATTCTTTCCCAGTTCTTGACTAATACAACTTCAGTTCAACAATTTTACGTACTCCTAACAGCTTGACAGAATTAGGAAAGCTAAACAGTAATCGTTAGTGTGAGGTGTACGCACAATCTCCAGAGTGAATCCAGTAGATTCGTGCGTCAAAGCACTCGTCATCTTTTCAAAATTGTTTATATATTTGCCCCACGCTCTGTGATTGTGGTGACAATACTTTCGCATATATCTGCCCAAACCAATCTCATAAGGCCAAGCAACGATGTGAATTCGTTGGTACTGATAAACACACCGTCACCTGTTGCATTGAAACTCACGCTAATCTCGGTCTTATATTTTGAAATGCACATCATCGTTTTATTGTTGCAGTCAGTTGCTGTATGGTATTGCAACAACCAGTCTAAGCCAATTCTTATCTCCGTGTTCAAATCTGGCACGACGATAAATTCACCTTCAAATTGTTCCCCTCGAAATTTGAAACAGGCAAATATTTGATGCGATACAGGTTTGCTACTCCTTCCGGTAGCACAGATTATTTAACTCTCATTATGGGAATTACTAATACTCCTGGTCTTTCTTTTAACAAATCGTAAATTTTCCCAGACACAGCACTTAGCTCTGCCCCGGTATCAACTAAAACGTAATTTTTGTAGGCTGTGCATATCGCCGGGCAGTATTCTTCTACACTTATCTGTGTCTATTCTTCTTTTTCCCATAACAAGTCCTCACTTACATCGAGGTCATTCCAGAAAAACCTGTCTAACTCTGACACTGATAGTGGTTTACCTGGCCTTTTTTCTAGTCTTCTGTTTTTGGAAATTCTTAATTTCTATTTGCCTTTTCCGCCGTTGCTGATGCCACTTTGGCTCCAACACAAACTTTTTTCCTATTTCTTCGATTAACGAATCTTGTATTATCAACAATTCGCTAACTGTCAAGTCAGGTAAATTTTCTTCGGAAAGATGGCTATCATCTTCCAAATTCCTTGGAGAAATGTGCTTTGTTTCTGCTTCTGATTCTTCTCCCGACCTCGCGCAACTCATACCACTCTCGTCTGACTGTATGACGTCAGCCTTAACCTTGTAGACGTCAATTAGTCGTACTCGACTACCGTCGGCAAACTCGTCTTGCCCTTCTTCAGAAATTTCGCCTCGGATTTCTCTAAGACCAGTGTCGTTGGGGTTGGCTGTTTCAATTACTGCAACATTTGGACAAGTCTGCCTCTTCTCTTCGGTACAGAGCTTTCTCTTTCTTCATAAACGCTAATTTCAGGGCGGGGGGGGGGGGGGGGGGGGTTGAGATGCGTCAAATATTGTTTGCTCTCCCTCTTAGCACACGTACCACATCATCCTCTGTAATTCTTCAGTTCGTCATATATCTGACCGAACTGACCTACTCACACCTCCTCGCGTTACACAGCGCTATAGTGGAAGTTTTGTCTAATATCAGTTTCTTTAATTTCGCCGGCGAATTACACGGTACTGGAGCCTGCGACACCATTCTTGTCTTAACAGCGGCCACCTCTTCTCCGTTGACCCGTATTCTATTTTCGTCGTTATTACAGACGGCGATCGCTTTGTCGATTGGCTTTTCATGTACAATGATTATTGCTGCTGGTGCGTTACTCGCTCTGTCTTTTTGTACGTTCTCCCATCACCGATTTATCCATCCGGATGTATCATAGCGACGTTGCCGAGGCTTTCTTCAGGACCGCCAAGATCTGCCCACGCTCTATGGGCCCGAAACCGGAGCGGTTAATGGTGTTCCTGAATAAGTACGACAGGCCCGTTCCTATTAGGGTGTCACAATTGCTGATTTTGCTCCTGCCGGCAACCATTCTGTTGAGAACCACGTACCACATTGACGCGATACTGGCCTCTGTCATTTCTACTGTTGTTGTTCCCACTATAAGCGTTACTGTTATAGTGATATGAGTTATTATGACCATGGTGGTAGGTACCATTATTGCCATGGCTACCGTTACTATAGTTGTTGCAGCTGTGGCAACTGTTGTTAGTACCACGACTCTTAAAATTTTCGCGATTATTCCGCCAGTTGCCCTGATCTTCAGATGGTTCAGATAGCGCTGAGCACTATAGGACTTAACATCTGAGGTCATCAGCCCCCTAGAACTTAGAAATACTTAAACCAAACTAACCTGACATCACACACATCCACACATCCACGCCCGAGGCAGGATTTGAACCTGCTACTGTAGCAGTCATGCGGTTTGGGACTGAATCGCTCAGAACCGCTCGCCCACTGCGGCCGGCTTCCTGATCTTCGATATTTCCTAAGAATGCAGTAATTGTTCTGTAACTACTGCCTGTGTACCTCTTGGAATAATCTGGAAGCTTCTTCCACAATTCCCAGACAATCTCAATTCAGTCTGTCAATCACGCAAATATTGTAATCTGCGGATCCAATTTTCACCAAATTCTTTCATCGAGCATCGACAATTCTTGTCGTTGCGTTCTGACACTACGAAATTCCACCGTTCACACTTCTGCTCTGACCAATATTTTTTCAAGAACGCATTCTTAAATTCTTGAAAGCTCATGTTCACAATATCGAGGTTTAAGTCCCATCGCTTAGCCACGCCCGCTAGCACGTCGATACAGAGTTAATTTTTCTCATATCCCTCTATGATTCAGGCAAGTTTTTAAATAAGCCGGTAGCTTAATGCTCCTCCTTCGCTAATATTTCAGTGTTGCGTGCGTGGTATGACAATTAGTGCTGTTTTTCGTCTGATCTCTTTTCTAGTTCGGTAACTTTTGTAACTACTTGGCAAGTCATCCTCCACTTCCCTCTTTTTCTCATCAGACATAGACAGTTGTTTCTTCACTCTGGTATTAATGTCTGATACTAAAATTAGAAATTTCGTAACCTTTTCCCTATCGTCTTTTCGCACTAATTCTACCTTTTCAATTACTTTGTTTTCATTAATGCGATCAGCAGTCTGTTGCAGTTTCTGTTCAATTCACTGTAATTCCGTCTAAAAACAACTATTTTTGCTTCCTGTTTTTGACTGTACCTCTGCTGTGTCCTGCTTAAGATGATCGATTTCGGTATTCAATTTTTTTTTCTTGATTTCATCTTCTTTCTTGTTAACAAATGGTTCAAATGGCTCTGAGCACTTTGGGACTTAACTTCTGAGGTCATCAGTCCCCAAGAACTACATAAACCGAACTAACCTAAGGACATCACACACATCCATGCCCGAGGCAGAATTCGAAGCTGCGTCCGTAGCGGTCGCGCCGTTCCAGACTGTAGCGCCTAGAACCGCTCGGCCACCCCGGCCGGCTCTTGTTAACAACTCCAATATTATTGTTCACAATCTTCAACGCTTTGGACTGAGCATTAATTTTAGCAGCAATTGATTCGGACTGACCATTGATAGTACTGATAACCACGCTCAACAAATCGTTTATGTTTCCAGCTATTACCGGTTTTGACTCTAACACGGGTTCTTTCTCAATAGTTTCCTCGTATCCACCGTCACTCGATTCGTTTTTGATTTTTATTCTGAATTCCGTAACATCCGTCAATACCAGGAATTCCATTTTTCTCTGTTCCTGTGTTCCAGCGGTAGCGTTTGTGATGTTAGCCGTCGGTTCCTCAGCAATGGGTTCCACTGCCATCATTCTGTGGATTGTTCCGCGTTAAGTACAATCAAATTATCGGTTTCATTTGTAGCCGTCATGTTGTCTGTTTTACTGATTGATGCAAATTTAGAAATTTTGTGGCTTCGTTCCGCTACTTTCCCCTACCGTGAGCGACTTTATTCATAGCGGGAGGTTTTGATTCGCTACGAATCTGTATAATGCAAAATTAGTGCCAAGAGCATTACCAAATTGATATTATCCTGTCACTAACGTCGCCACGTGTAATCTTCCACGTGTAATCTTCCCTTTCATAATCGGTCTACTGGACTGCGATGTCACCGACCGTGATCGCATGCGCCTAATGACATTTTACTGTGGATAAGGGTATCGTTACCGAAGGAAAATAACACCGGTTAGTTGAGGGAAAGTGTACAACAGACGCTTCTGAAGGAAGAATCTGTTCTAAATTTAAGCTAAGTACTGATATTAATTTGGAAATTGACAAAATGTAGTGTAATCGCTCACGAACCGCACAGGAGGGAAAAAGGGAACCAAGTAATACTTACTGCAAAAATCACTTACAACACAAAGGAAACATTAATTAGCTAAAAAAGGATAATTAAGTGGTCGCCAGACCACTAGGGCAATGAATCTCCAGAATCTTGAGAAAGGTAAAGGCAGAAAAAATTTAAGCAAGTAATCACTGGCGTGGCAACGGAAGGTTGTCACGCTTTTCCACAGCACAACAGTTCATGAGAAAATAAATGAATCAGAAGGCACCGAGTTTGCAGCTACTCATACTGAAATAGTATATTTTGAAAGTAACGTAAAATGACATTTATTCGTTAAATAAATGACGGGCTTAGTTTAGACTTTTGATTATTTCAAGATTGAAGTGAAATTACTTTAAACAACCGAGCAGTTGGTTTTACCTTTAAAATGACAACAATAAAATATGTACAAAGCTAGCAGAAGTCACTCGTTAAGCTAAATACGAAATAAATGAAACTGTGCCCTCTTAATTTGTGCTATACCTTTAGTTACTAGTTTTGCCAGTGATATTTTCTTTACTTTAAGTATCCTCTGTTATGCAATACAAGAATGAGCAGCTACTGTTAGAATGAAACTGGATTTTAAACACACTAACTGGCAGTAAATAGTTAATCTTTTTCATCTTCTTACGACACTCTGTGATTGTATGGAAAGGAAAAGGGACCTGCTTGGTAATAATGTCGGAGGGCAATGGTGCTCTACAAGTTTTAACTATTGCTAATTATGGTTCAACTTATTAATATTTAGCGAAATACATGTTGCTGGGCAAAGCTTCTACTTTGCTATATTTGTCAGTTAACAGTCTTAGGATGTTGCAGCTGTGCGGACGATGAAGACTGTAACAGACGATAATACTGAGCTGCCGTTGTTGCTGCTGCTACTGCTGTTCGATAGAAGAGCCCCGAGTCGTCTGCAGAGCCACGGATAGTTATGGGACAGGCTGTAGTGGGAATCGCAACTTCCTCCGCCTGTCCACACCTGCCGTGCTCTCAATATTCTCGGGTTAACGAATCAGGCGCTTCTACATTGGCGCGGGCATAGCTGCAAGTAGCGGCGGCAGGAGCGCCCAACAAACACTTCCGCACTCTTTCATGACTCAGGCTGCTCTGCCTTCTCTCTGTTCGCTCTGCTCTCTCCATACGCAAAGATAAAGAATGGTACAGCTACTACCATTCTGTAATTCCTATCGATACATTTCAATAAAGTTCCCTCGCCTATTAGCCAGCAATTTACAATATTTCCATTATAATCACAATCAATTATATATGGTCAAAAATAAATGCACTAGTACATCGATTACGTATTAAACACAGTTTCGGTAATACAGCTTACTGCTTCAGAATCAAACGCACAGTGCAAGTTATCAACGGATATTAAACGGCAAAAATTTTGAAAAGTGCAGAAGGTATTTTACCTGTATTTTCGATGTTACACACTCTCATTTGATATATTTTAAACAAAAAACACTGCAAAGGATTCCGCACTGTTATCACCCTCTAATTTCCCAATCAACATAGAGTTAAATAAAAATGGCATGTGAAATTGCTTTCCGTGTTTCACGTTCATACATCATTAAACAATCAACATTTCTCTTCTCTTGTACATAAATGACTTTTCCCTAACTTGTCTCCAAATTACTCAGAGTCCTGCAGCATAAGAATTTGCTTTGTGTAGTTATTCCATTGTAGATCACTCTGAACCGTTACTTCCAGCTATTATATAGCTTTTACTAGTTCCACTAATAGCATAATTGTACTGTACATGAGGTCTCCTATGTATATGCAATACGTTATATTTATTTACATTTAGTCTCTGTACCAATGTTCAAACCTCGGGAATTCGCTACTGTCACATCCAAATCACTGGCATAATATGATTTTATTCATGATCAGACATCTTCAATCATGCATAAAAAAGTTCTCGGTTTACTTGCCGCGTCAAATTTCGATAAAATTCCAAGGTTTCGATGGCTACCTCCGTCATCTTCGTCAGGGATGAAACTGACTGTCGTGGACTGTTTTTTTTTTTTTTTTTTTTTTTTTTTTACGTTATTGTTATTTTAAAACCTGTACAAGTCAGGTAGGCTGGCAGCGGCACACTACGCCGCTCTTCAGCCATAGCGTTTTACAAGAGTATAAAACATGGTGAATGACAATGAACAAAGTGACGGGCAAAAGAGAGAGGTCACAGAGACATAAAAAAACACGGAGTCGTTCACATGGGACGATAACAACACTGAAAACACGTTGGCACGGCGCACAAAACACTGGTGAGTCCGACGGCACAAGTGAACGTAGGAGTGGGACGGCGGACACCAAAAACACTATATGACGTCACACACACGAAGCACAAAAGGCGACGATCTCCGGCGCGCGAATGTTCACTATACGTGTGCGAGTCCGGGGACCTGCCAAAAGAGGAGGAGGAGGAAGGGGAGTGGGAGAGCGAGAGGGGAGAGCAGAGATGCCACGGGCAGGGGAGATAGGGGGGAGGGAGGAAGGGGGAGAGGAAGCCCGGGAGAAGAGGGGGAAGGGAGGGGACAGGGAGATGGAAAAAGAAGGGAAGAGAAGAGAAGGGAGGGAGGGTGCCGAAAGGAAAGGACACGGGAAGTGGGGGGTGGGGCAGGGTCAAAGTTGATAGGAGGGGTAGACGGAGGGGACGAGGACATCATCAGGGAGAGGGAGCTGGCGGAAGCCACCTTGGGAGAGGGTATGGAGGGTGGAGAGATGGAGACCGGGTGGGACGTGCGAATACAGGCGCGGCAGCGGGCGGGGGTGGGAGAGGAGCGGGGAAACGAGCGGGTGAGGAGGATCAAGTTTACGTGAGGTGTACAGGATACGTATCCTTTCAAGGAAAAGGAGGAGGTGGGGGAAGGGGATGAGATCAGACAGGATCCGCGTGGGGGAGGGGAGACGGATGCGATAGGCAAGGCGGAGAGCATGGCGTTCAAGGATTTGGAGGGATTTATAGAAGGTAGGGGGGGCAGAGATCCAGGCTGGATGGGCGTAACAAAGGATAGGGCGGATGAGGGATTTATAGGTGTGGAGGATTGTGGAGGGGTCCAGACCCCACGTGCGGCCGGAAAGGAGCTTAAGGAGACGGAGTCGGGAACGTGCCTTGGCTTGGATTGTCTGGAGATGGGGAGTCCAGGAGAGGCGACGGTCGAGGGTGACGCCAAGGTACTTAAGGGTGGGAGTGAGGGCGATAGGACGGCCATAGACGGTGAGATAGAAATCAAGGAGGCGGAAGGAAGGGGTGGTTTTGCCTACAATGATCGCCTGAGTTTTGGAGGGATTGACCTTGAGCAACCACTGGTTGCACCAAGCGGTGAACCGGTCAAGATGGGATTGGAGAAGGCGTTGGGAGCGTTGCAGGGTGGGGGCAAGGGCGAGGTCGTGGACTGGTGAGGCTTCCGCTTTTAGAAGCAGTGGACGGCTTCTCATTGGCTGGATGACGTCATGGTGAAACCGGCGCGTACTCAGGTGGCGGCCTCTATATCCATATATTTTGTTTGCGCGTTTTATCCAGCGTTGCTTGCAGCGCCATCCATCGCAACAGGCGGAGAACTGCGAGGGATGTAAGAAGTCTCCCTATACGCTCTTTCTTTATCAATTGCGCACTTCCATGCATTGCTGAGTGCATAACAGGAGTGTCTGTTGAAATTATTTTCACAGAGTCTAATTTCAACTGCTTCTCTGATGACAGAGTCCCAAGAATTTGAAGCGTGAGCAAGTAGTCTTGTTTCATCAAATAAAATCTTATGTTTATTTAACAAACTGTGCTCAGCCACCGCTGATTTTTCTAGATACCTGTATTTCAGGTGACGCTGATGTTCCACATTGCGATCGGCAACAGTTCTTATAGATTGGCCCACATAATTTTTCCCACACTCGCAAGGAATGCTGTAAATTCCCGGTACTCTCAGGCCAAGATCATCTTTCACGGGTCGCAGCATTTCCTTAATCTTCCTGGGTGGCAGGAAGACTGGTCTGATTCCCTGCCGGCTCAGGACTCTGCCGATCTTGCTGGCCGTACCGTCGTCAGATGGTTAATCTCGAAGCCGAGATGATCATTGTCCGAAATAGTCCTTGCTCTGTGTACCAAGGTATTCAGCATAGCTCTCTGCTGAGCTGGGTAGTGAAAACTACGAGCGTTTAGATATAAATCTGTATGCGTCGGTTTTCTGTATACAGAATGTCCGAGACGTCCATCTGATTTTCGCTCCGCTAGCATATCTAAGAAGGGTAACTTCTTTCTCCACCTCCACTGCAAATCTTATGCTCTGATGTATACCATTCCTCGCAGTTCTCCGCCTGTTGCGATGGATGGCGCTGCAAGCAACGCTGGATAAAACGCGCAAACAAAATCTATGGATATAGAGGCCGCCACCTCAGTACGCGCCGGTTTCACCGTGACGTCATCCAGCCAATGAGAAGCGGTTCACTGCTTATAAAAGTGGAAGCCTCACCGATCCACGACAGTCAGTTTTACCCCTGACGAAGATGACGGAGGTAGTCGTCGAAAGCTTGGGATTTTATCCAAATTTGACGCGGCAAATAAACCGAGAACTTTTTATGCAAGGACTCCGTCGCGAAAGACTTCGTAGTCATCTTCAATCATGCTTGTGCATTATGACAAGCAGCCTTTAAACTCTTTGCACACACGCCATCACTCTTTCCATCGAAACGGCTAGTGAGGATGTAAATTTAGCGTATATAAATATTAATGTGTGACAGCTATAACGCACCCTTGTGCAGTAAAGGGATATATACAGGGTTATTACAAATGATTGAAGCGATTTCACAGCTCTACAATAACTTTATTATTTGAGATATTTTCACAATGCTTTGCACACACATACAAAAACTCAAAGTTTTTTTTAGGCATTCACAAACCTTCGATATGTGCCCCTTTAGTGATTCGGCAGACATCAAGCCGATAATCAAGTTCCTCCCACACTCGGCTCAGCATGTCCCCATCAATGAGATCGAAAGTATCGTTGATGCGAGCTCGCAGTTCTGGCACGTTTCTTGGTAGAGGAGGTTTAAACACTGAATCTTTCACATAACCCCACAGAAAGAAGTCGCATGGGGTTAAGTCGGGAGAGCGTGGAGGCCATGAATTGCTGATCATGATCTCCACCACGCCGATCCATCGGTTTTCCAATCTCCTGTTTAAGAAATGCCGAACATCATGATGGAAGTGCGGTGGAGCACCATCCTGTTGTAAGATGAAGTCGGCGCTGTCAGCCTCCAGTTGTGGCATGAGCCAATTTTCCAGCATGTCCAGATAAACGTGTCCTGTAACGTTTTTTCGCAGAAGAAAAAGGGGCCGTAAACTTTAAACCGTGAGATTGCACAAAACACGTTAACTTTTGGTGAATTGCGAATTTGCTGCACGAATGCGTGAGGATTCTCTACCGCCCAGATTCGCACATTGTGTCTGTTCACTTCACCATTAAGAAAAAATGTTGCTTCATCCCTGAAAACAAGTTTCGCACTGAACGCATCCTGTTCCATGAGCAGTTGCAACCGCGCCGAAAATTCAAAGCGTTTGACTTTGTCATCGGGTTTCAGAGCTTGTAGCAATTGTAAACGGTAAGGTTTCTGCTTTAGCCTTTTCCGTAAGATTTACCAAACCGTCGGCTGTGGTACGTTTAGCTCCCTGCTTGCTTTATTCGTCGACTTCCGCGGGCTAAGCGTGAAACTTGCCCGCACGCGTTCAACCGTTTCTTCGCTCACTGCAGGCCGACCCGTTGATTTCCCCTCACAGGGGCATCCAGAAGCTTTAAACTGCGCATACCATCGCCGAATGGAGTTAGCAGTTGGTGGATCTTTGTTGAACTTCGTCCTGAAGTGTCGTTGCATTGTTATGACTGACTGATGTGAGTGCATTTCAAGCACGACATACACTTTCTCGGCTCCTGTCGCCATTTTGTCTCACTGCGCTCCCGAGCGCTCTGGCGGCAGAAACCTGAAGTGCGGCTTCAGCCGAACAAAACTTTATGAGTTTTTCTACGTATCTGTAGTGTGTCGTGACCATATGTCAATGAATGGAGCTACAGTGAATTTATGAAATTGCTTCAATCATTTGTAATAGCCCTGTATTGTAAACCACTATCTGTTAGCAATGTTTTTAATTATTAGAATCCCATATAGTAATCATTGACAGACTGGTCAAGGGCCTCCGAACAGTCTCTTCATTACAAAATGAGGCTCACAGAGCCATACTCGGACTCTGCAGCACATTTAAAACAACGTATACTATAGTATGCCCTCCTCTTACAAGAATCAAAGTTAACCACATCCTCTTTAGTGTTTGTGGAGCTATATCCCCAACCCCTGTTTCCCGTGCTTATAAAAGCAGATCACGATCTTCTTTCAATCCTGTTGTTAGTCTATGACCCACTTTTCTTTCTTCCAACAGAGCCAACATCATGGAAGTCAGAATATAGCCTCTCCCACCAGTACATACATCTTGTCAGTACCTGATAATCTAATTCCATCATGCTCAACTGACAGATTTCAACAGACTTCAACTTGTCCATTCTGGACTGACTGCTTCCAACTTGGTAGGCCCCACCACTTCAGACTAACATTGGTTGTTGTGATTGGTAGGCATCACCTGGGGTGGGGAGGGGCTGTGTGTGCGTAAATTCACCAGTTCTCCCATCTAGTTAGCAGCTTCACAAATACCTTAGTTTGACAACTTGTGCATCGAAATGCATGGGTTGGAATAGCTCCTGAACTTGACTATGCCATCATAGGTGAACTAGGTAGTGTACTACGATAGAATAAATGAAATAGAGTGGAGGCACTTGTCTGAAAAGCTGTCGTATATCGAAAGTCGACTCACCACACAATACAACGATATAATGTGAACATCAAAGTTTTCTTGAGCAGATGCATCAAAACCAGTGGCAACAGCAGTTATAGTCATGCCACTGACTTAATAGGGGCAGCGTTTAGTGGTACAGCACTGAAACTACTGAGTCATCAGGCCCCACATATTATATTTATAAAGGAGCAAAGTATTTCAAACATATAGAGTGTATACTATACTGTATATTTTGCCAGAGACAGAATATGCCGATTAATCGATAGTGCAGAAATGCTTTCAGTGATGACAGGGAATGTGTAATGACACATGAAATTAGTGTGGACATTGAACTGGATGACTTCATGACTGCATGTCTGCATGTGAACCTGATCACATACATGCTGAAGTTAATGTGTGCAAAAGACAGAGATTTGCTAAATATTGCAAATAACTGTTAAGCACCTGTGATGGAAGAAGGATAACCATGTATTAATAAATTTGTGTGTGTGAGTAATAAAATAAATATTGATTTTAAGTGTTACAACATCTGTTTGATTTTCAACCATGTCTATTACTGTCTATACTCATGTTACTTTGTTGTGTGAGACATAGGCTAATTCCACATAATTACTGCGGCAAGATGCATTCGCGAAAATATTGTGGCTTTAAGTATGAAAATGGCTGTATTCAGTATTAACAGCATTTCATGGTAGAAAGAAGAAACTAAGCTTGAAGACAAGTGATGCTTAGCTTGTAAGTTGTAGTAGTACAGTCAGTATGTGAGCGAAGTGTATTTTAAGCTATCTGTTAATTTACACCACATGAAGGTGTTTGTATCTAAAATAAGTTATCGTTGGCATTTACAAAGTCCTCAATAAGGACATACAAAATCTATACTATAGTTAGAAATCGTAGGTTGAGGTCTGAGAATACTGTGTTTTTTAGCAACCAAGATAGTAAAGTTTCCGCGAAGCAAATATCAGGGTACTTTATGAAATTGATAAAATGGTTATCGAAAAATTTGTTCACTCCTAGATTCGTGATTTGACACATTAATTTGTCATAATTCTTCACTCTACAGTAGGAACTCATCCATATTACACAGTCTCACTAACATTACCGTTTTCCTTGATAGGCTTCTTCTTGCGCACTGAAGCCATGTTCGATGTTAGGTAGCCACACACATCCATTTTGATAAATACTAGCAAAATCTTGTGTTATATCCACATCCATTAGTTAATAGTGGTGTACATGAAGCTGGTGTAATAGATTAGGCAGCTAGTCCGTTAGTGCTATTAGCGTTTCCTTTTCAATTATTGTATACGTAATAACTTTTAAGATTTATCGAAAACTTAATATTGTAGTTATCCTAGGTGCTCCACATACTCCATCTCTAAAATAGTGGGAAAAAATATTTCACTGACACTGCCCACAGGCGACACCTGAAACCCCGTATATATACATAGTGTTCAGATGATAAATGTGTAAATATATAGCTTCTTAACGAAAACATACTATACTCACTCGGCTAAAAAAGTCTTACTTACGTTTCTAACGGGCGATCACTAACGAATCCGCTGCCAGTTATTTCCGCCGAACCATAGACCTGGATTCTTGCTCCACACTAGTAGTAGAAGTCGCCGAGTTTCATCAACTACCGCCTCCGTCCGGAAGTTTTCTGGTGTTTTCTTTGCATCTGCATATCAACAGAGCACAAATAGTCCCACCCTTATTCGGCATCCACATATTTGTTTACACGTCAATCTGAAGCACCACTAAAGTGTTTTTTTCCTCTCTACTCCAGGTAGGTGTTATCGACTGGAGGAAAGAATCGATCGTGAAATACAGCGACGTACTCGCGGTTCGTCGATATGCCCTTAGGCTTTGAGAGAAATCACGCAACAGAACATGGAGCACGGCTGCTCAGAGCAGTCTAATACAAGCAAAGAAGACTTACGATAACGGATTGCTTAAGAGATTAATTTTCTGAAGCGGGAACTGCTCAATTTTATTTTAAACTTCTGAATTCTCTTTCCAACAGATCGTATGAAAAGAGTCGTATGGAGAGGTAGAATGCTTGAGCTCTAAGCTTCCACTTTATTTGCAGTGGGAGAATTAAGCCTGATACATATATTATTTTTATTCATCATATATTACTCCCACTGGTATGGGTTCAGCATTCAGCACTTAGCTTGCGAACATCGGATACATTCATACACTTTATTTATTTATTTATTTATTTTACAGGCATTCATATCAGACTGTCTCCTGAATGTACGACTTGTCACTAAATTCATTAATCTAAGTGCAATGTCTAAATACAATCTTAACTAAAAGTCTTACGTTTCTGGTGCCACAGCCACGAATTATTTTTAACGACAACTCAGTTCTCCACGCTGGATGTTTTACAATCACCGTCATTTGTAGCACGATCAGATGGTTTGGACTGTTTGTCGTTTCCAAGTGCAGGTCACTGTACTCATGAATTTACGACGTCGACCTTTGTGAGAGTGTACAAATGAACGTCTGTCATTTTAATAAAGAATCACTGTCGTAGTAAAAGCGAGCGAGAACAGCGTTCCACATTCGTCAATGCTTTAAAATAACATTACTGCCACAGTATCAAACATACATAAACTATATATGCGATACATTATAAGTTTATATGGTTAGGTTTGTATGGCACTACGGAAATAAAGTTAATATAAAGCACTGACGAATATGGAACGTCGTTCTCCCTCGTGCTGACTACGACAGCGATTTCGTTTTAAAATGTCGGATGTACGAATGTATCCTCTCACAAAGGGCGAGGGTGTAAATTTTCCAGTCCCGGACTTCAAAATGGCAGACATCTGATATCAGTTGATCGGGCTATAATTTACAGTGATTGTATAACAGCCTGGATGGAAAATAGAATTGTCCCTCTCTTTTAATAATGTTAATAACCAAACACTTCAGGTGCCGAACTAAATAAAAAAAATTAATAGGTTTCTATCAGGACTAAGGAAAAGAATCAAGAAATTTAACGAATCACATCATCTAATAAGCACATGCAAATATTTAGAAGAGGAAATTTGCAGTACCCAATATATAGGAGCTGCACATATCTCAGAACAATTTGGCTCATTGCTCTCCTTATAGTAAACAAAACTAGTCACTTGGTCTAGCTTTCTTAAGTAAACAAACGGCTCACCTTGTGCTCGTAATTTATGTTTAAGTGTAATTTTTGACTCTAATGCAAAGAAACGGGTCACTTGGCAGCGTGCACTTGCGAAAACAAGGTAACCACCAGGTGCTTTTAGCTTCATATAAACAAATGATGTGATTATCTAAGTCTAATTTATGGCCAGATGCTTATAGCCTGATCTTAATGGCCACAGCATACTACCAAAAGATGGCCACCTGGCTCCCCACCTCTCTCCCCACTCCATTAAGCCAGTTGTGTGATGGAGCATGCTTCTATCTTACTGGTGTTTAAGATACGTTCTGTATACACTTTCTGATCAAAGACATCTGGACACCTATATATATATATATATATATATATATATATATATATATATATATATATATATAGCTGAGAAACCCTGCAGAATCACGCAAAGCATTCTGCCTCATTTGAGCTTTCTTTCTGATCTTCCGCGATTCTCTCATTTTTTCTCCATAGAGTCTCTATCTTCAGTCGACTTTCTCCCTGATTACTTTAGGACTTCATTCGCTGTCCTCACATTGCAGTTGTATATCTTGTCCCTGTATACATTTCTGGCTTGGAATTCTATTGGATCGATTTTTTGCTGCTTCTAGGTCCAGTTTGACTTGTGTGATCCATGGTACTGTTGATTTGTCCCCTTGTAAGTATGCCAAAATTCTCTTGGTGAGTCGTTTTGGTGATAGCTTGATGATGTGCCCATAGAACTCCGACCTTCTTTTTCTGACATCTGCTGCTATGTTTGACGTCTTCTCTGTAGTTTTCGTAGAGTGTAATCTACATCCCACTTCTGTCAGCTTTAGGCCGAGAATTTTCCTCATGATTTTACTTTCTTCCTTCAGTATACTTTCTATGTCACTTTTCGTGGGGAGCGTTAGCGTCTCATTCGCATACAGTATTTCAAGATTGATTACTATGTTGTAGTGTCTGACTTTTGTGTAAATGGACATGCATTTTTTATTATACAATCTTCATTTTTTTCCAGTCGAGTCTTTTGTGCGAGCTTTCCTCCTCCTGAAGGTTCAAGAATTTCACCTTTACAGGGTGCTACAAAAAAGGTACGGCCAAACTTTCAGGAAACATTCCTTACACACAAAGAAAGAAAATATGTTACATGGACATGTGTCCGGAAACGCTTACTTTCCATGTTAGAGCTCATTTTATTACTTCTCTTCAAATCAAATTAATCATGGAATGGATACATGCATTCACCCTCCGTCGCATGGAATCCCTGATGCGCTGATGCAGCCCTGGAGAATGGCGTATTGTATCACAGCCGTCCACAATACGAGCACCAAGAGTCTCTACAGTTGGTACCGGGGTTGCGTAGACAAAAGCTTTCAAATGCCCCCATAAATGAAAGTCAAGAGGGTTGAGATCAGGAGAGCGTGGAGGTCATGGAATTGGTCCGCCTCTACCAATCCATCGGTCACCGAATCTGTTGTTGAGAAGCGTACGAACACTTCGACTGAAATGTGCAGGAGCTCCATCGTGCATGAACCACATGTTGTGTTGTACTTGTAAAGGCACATGTTCTAGCAGCACAGGTAGAGTATCCCGTATGAAATCATGATAACGTGCTCTATTGAGCGTAGGTGGAAGGACATGGAGCCCAATCAAGACATCACCAACAATGCCTGCCCAAACGTTCACAGAAAATCTGTGTTGGTGACGTGATTGCACAATTGCGTGCGGATTCTCGTCAGCCCACACAAGCTGATTCTGAAAATTTACAATTTGATCACGTTGGAATGAAGCCTCATCCGTAAAGAGAACATTTGCACTGAAATGAGGATTGACACATTGTTGGATGAACCATACGCAGAAGTGTACCCGTGGAGGCCAATCAGCTGCTGATAGTGCCTGCACACGCTGTACATGGTACGGAAACAACTGGTTCTCCTGTAGCACTCTCCATACAGTGACGTGGTCAACGTTACCTTGTACAGCAGCAACTTCTCTGACGCTGACAGTAGTCTTATGGTCAACTGCACGAAGAATTGCCTCGTCCATTGCAGGTATCCTCGTAGTTCTAGGTCTTCTCCAGTCGCGAGTCATAGGCTGGAATGTTCCGTGCTCCCTAACACGCCGATCAATTGCTTCGGACGTCTTCCTGTCGGGACACCTTCGTTCTGGAAATCTGTCTCGATACAAACGTACCGCGCCACGGCTATTGCCCCGTGCTAATCCATACATCAAATGGGCATCTGCCAACTCCGCATTTGTAAACATTGCACTGACTGCAAAACCACGTTCGTGATGAACACTAACCTGTTGATGCTACGTACTGATGTGCTTGATGCTAGTAGTGTAGAGCAATGAGTCGCATGTCAACACAAGCACCGAAGTCAACATTACCTTCCTTCAATTGGGCCAACTGGCGGTGAATCGAGGAAGTACAGTACATGCTGACGAAACTAAAATGAGCTCTAACATGGAAATTAAGCGTTTCCGGACACATGTCCACATAAAATCTTTTCTTAATTTGTGTGTGAGGAATGTTTCCTGAAAGTTTGGCCGTACCTTTTTGTAGCACCCTATATACTTGAAGTGTGCAAACCAGTTTATTTTGCCGTATTTTGTGTCTAATTTTGTTACGTTTAATTTTGAGCAGAAAAATTGGGACTACTCGAAAGAGATTTGCAGCCAAATGTTTTCCGCGCATTCTATTTGTTTGGTTGCTGTTGCTTCGTTGTCTGATAGTATGGCCAGTCGGCTGCGAAAGCTAGGTCTGATGTTTCTGTTTTGTCCCGACATTTTCCTAGTCTGTTTGGTTTCCAGTGTCCTTGAGTTTTCAGTTCATTTTTCCATTCCCTTATTACTTTGTCCAGGACTAGGTTGAATGATAGTGGAGATAATCCGTTACCTTGGCGCACTCCAGTTTCGATCATGAAGGGATCAGAGATTTCACCCATGAATTTAACTGTCGATGTTGCGTCGGCTAATGTCTGTCTGATTAATCACCGTGCTTTTGGATCGAGTTCCCGATCTTCTAAGACGTTGAACAAGAATTGTTGGTCAACAGAATCATACGCTTTCTTGAAATCTATGAAGGTGCAAATGATTGTCGCCTTCCTGATGGCCTTGCATTTTAGAATTTTATTCAGATTGAGGATTTGTCCTGGGCATGCATTTTTGGGATGAAACATCTGGATCAAGGGATTCACAGGAAATTCGTACCTGTTTATTGAAACATATTAAAAAGTGTGTCACTTCTCAAAAACAGGTAGTTGCTTACAGTGACACGTATGGTGGGCAAAACAAGAACATAAATATTGCCATAACACTAATGAAAGTGA
Organism: Schistocerca americana; assembly: GCF_021461395.2. Taxonomy (NCBI): domain Eukaryota; kingdom Metazoa; phylum Arthropoda; class Insecta; order Orthoptera; family Acrididae; genus Schistocerca; species Schistocerca americana. The sequence goes on from NC_060123.1 coordinate 192,049,392, forward strand.
CACAGTAACAGGTTTATATATAATGTTCAATTTATTTTATTTCAATAGTGGTACAGCTCCATTACCTCCACTTTTCTGCCTATAATGCTGCTGAAATTAATTATCCAAACAAATAGAAAGAAAGGTTCATATCTTGCAACAAGCCATAAACTTGAATATTTGTGGTATCTCAGCTGCAGATTTTTCAGCGCTCATTTTACTTTAGGACTCTGTATCTCAGAATGAACAAAAATGGACATGTACGACTATTGAAATAAGCCCTTCAAATAGTGTTGATGCTAATGACATTGAGAACTAAGGAATACACACATTAACCATAGGTATAGAAACGATGACTCATTTGTAACTGTTTATGTGCCTAAAACTAAGAAAAACAAGTGTCAGTCATATACTGCTCAAATTGCAAGCTGTTGTGGTTCAGGCAGCGATTCAGGTACAACATACAATGTCAAATATTTCGGGAATGACGTTTGTTTCGGCCCCACGTGCCCGATAGTGTCATGAAAAATAAACAACAGATAAACTTACTTCTAACCGCGATGGATGTATTGAAACAAGGATTTAGGTCCAAGACGCATGGAACTGAATATATTTTTCTAATTTGGAGCTATATGCGTGGTACACCATCTTGTTGTTGTGGTCTTCAGTCCCGAGACTGGTTTGATGCAGCTCTCCATGCTACTCTATCCTGCGCAAGCTTCTTCATCTCCCAGTACTTACTGCAGCCTACATCCTTCTGAATCTGCTTAGTGTATTCATCTCTTGGTCTTCCTCTACGATTTTTACCCTCGACGCTGCCCTCCAGTACTAAATTGGTGATCCCTCGATGCCTCAGAACATGTCCTACCAACCGATCCCTTCTTCTAGTCAAGTTGTGCCACAAGCTCCTCTTCTCCCCAATTCTCATTAGTTATGTAATCTACCCATCTAATCTTCACCATTCTTCTGTAGCACCACATTTCGAAAGCTTCTATTCCTTTCTTGTCTAAACTATTTATCGTCCACGTTTCACTTCCATACGTGGCTACACTCCATACAAATACATTCAGAAACGACTTCCTGACATTTAAATCTATACTCGATGTTAACAAATTTTTCTTCTTCAGAAACGCTTTCCTTGCCATTGCCAGTCTACATTTTATATCTTCTCTACTTCGACCATCATTAGTCATTTTGCTCCCCAAATAGTAAAACTCCTTCACTACTTCAAGTGTCTAATTTCCTAATCTAATTCCTTCAGCATCACCCGACTTAATTCGACTACATTCCATTATCCTCGTTTTGCTTTTGTTGATGTTCACCTTATAACCTCCTTTCAAGACACTGTTCATTCCGTTCAGCTGCTCTTCCAAGCCCTTTGCTGTCTCTGACAGAATTATAATGTCATCGGCGAACCTCAATGTTTTTATTTCTTCTCCATGGATTTTAATACCTACTCCGAATTTTTCTTTTGTTTCCTTTATTGCTTGCTCAATATACAGATTGAATAACATCGGGAATAGGCTAAAATCCTGTCACACTCCCTTCCCAACCACTGCTTCCCTTTCTTACCACTCGACTCTTATAACTGCCATCTGCTTTCTGTACAAATTGTAAATAGCCTTTCGCTTCCTGTATTTTACCCTTGCCACCTTCAGAATTTGAAAGAGAGTGTTCCAATCAACATTGTCAGATTAAAGCTTTCTCTAAGTCTACAAATGCTGGAAACAGTAGGTTTGCCTTTCCTTAATCCACTTTCTAAGATAACTCGTAGGGTCAATATTGCCTATCGTGTTCCAACATTTCTACGGAATCCAAACTGATCTTCCCCGAGGTCGACTTCTACCAGTTCTTCCATTCGTCTGTAAAGAATTCGCGTTAGTATTTTGCTGCTGTGACTTATTAAACTGATAGTTTGGTAATTTTCAAATCTGTCAACACCTACTTTCTTTGGGATTGGAATTATTATATTCTCCTTGAAGTCTGAGGGTATTTCGCCTGTCTCATTCATCTTGCTCACTAGATGGTAGAGTTTTGTCAGGACTGGCTCTCCCAAAGTCTGTCAGTAGTTCTAATGGATTATTGTCTACTCCTGGGGCCTTGTATCTACTCTGGACTTTCAGTGCTCTGTCAAACTCTTCACGCACTATCGTATCTCCCATTTCATCTTCATCTACATCCTCTTCCATTTCCATAATATTGCCCTCAAGTACTTCGCTCTTGTATAGACCCTCTATATACTCCTTCCACCTTTCTGCTTTCCCTTCTTTGCTTAGAACTGGGTTTCCATCAAAGCGCTTGTTATTCATGCAAGTGGTTCTTATTTCTCCAAAGGTCTCTTTAATTTTCCTGTAGGCAGTATCTATCTTACCCCTAGTGAGATAAGCCTCAACATCCTTACATTTGTCTTCTAGCCATACCTGCTTAGCCATTTTGCACTTCCTGTCGATCTCATTTTTGAATCATTTGTATTCCTTTTTGACTGCTTCATTTACTGCATTTTTGTACTTTCTCCTTTCATCAATTAAATTCAGTATCTCTTCTGTTACCCAAGGATTTCTACTAGCCCTCGTCTTTTTACCTACTTGATGTTCTGCTGCCTTCACTACGTCATCCCTCAGAGCTACCCATTCATCTTCTACTGTATTTCTTTCCTCCATTCCTGACAATTGTTCCCTTATGCTCTCCCTGAAACTCTGTACAACCTCTGGTTTAGTCAGTTTATCCAGGTCCCATCTCCTTAAATTTCCACTTTGTTGCAGTTTCTTTAGTTTTAATCTACAGTTCATAGCCAATAGATTGTGGTCTGAGTCCACATCTGCCCCTGGAAATGTTTTACAATTTAAAACCTGGTTCCTAAATCTCTGTATTACCATTACATAATCTATGTGATACCTTTTAGTATCTACCGGGTTCATACATGTATACAACCTTTTCCATGATTCTTCAACCAATCTTAGTATCTGTCAATATGAATATAATCTTGATGATGAATGACACTGTTTGTAACCGTAGTTTATTTTTCTTTTCCGATGCTTAAGTACTTGAGTAATCTTTAGATCATTGTGTTCATTTCGTGTGGTAAAAGTTTCGTTGTGTTTTGTAAGCAGTGTCGGAAGTATACACCGGCAAATGTACCCCCAAATCCATACTAACTCCACCACCTACATTTTTTCCATTGCTTCTAAGGCATTCAGAAAATGTACTGTACTAATTAGCATGTAATCCTTTCTTACAAGCCCCTATCTATACTAACATAAAAACCACAGAAGTTAAAAAAACGATCAGTTACATTTGAATCCGAAAATCTGTCAAAGTACATCAATTTACGGTACTCAATGGAGACAGTATTATCCGAAATACGTGACACACTGAAGTTCAGTGTTACGATATTGTGAAACTCCAAACAATTTGCGAAACGTATTGCTTCCCAAGAAATGTAAGACACGCTGATGCGCCAAAGAAACAGGTTTAGGCATACACATTGCAATAGAGAGAGACGCAAGCAGGCAGAATACGGCGCTGCGGTCGGCAACGCTTATATAAAACAAGTGTTTCGCACAGTTGTTAGATCGGTTAATGCTGCTACGATGGCAGATTATCTCGACTTAAGTGAGTCTGAACGTGGTGTTACAGTCGGCGCACGAGCGACGGGACACATGATCCCCGAGGTAGCGATGAAGCGGGGATTTGCCCTCACGACTATTCCACGAGTGTACCGTGAACATCAGGAATCCGGTAAAACTTCAAATCTCCGACGTCACTGAGGCTCGAGAAAGATGCTGCAAGAACGGGACCAACGACGACTGAGGCGCTCTCGTGTTTCTATTGCCCAGACACTCAATCAGTACCAGACGCACTTAGTGTGAGCTAAGAGTCCTCTGGAATCTTGATCGAACGTTCTAAAAACACACGCACCCTCACTCACACACACACACACACACACACACACACACACACACACACGATCTGCAAAAAAACTGCAGACCTGTCTCTGCAGCGCACTCGCCTAACCATTGCACTGTAAGTTGCAACTGGCACCTCGCTGTTGCAACCGAAAACAGCAAAATAATTCATCCACAAATGAGGATACAGGTTTTGTGTTTGTGTGTGTGTGTGTGTGTGTGTGTGTGTGTGTTTGGAGCGTACGGGCTCTCAGCGCCGAAGTTATCAGCACCCAAATCCTGCTCGAGGTGTCGTAAGAGTGCCACCTATTGCAACACCAGAAGAAACATAGCTTTGTAACGAAATTCAAATATTCTTCACAAGCAAAGTTTCAAGCACAGCTTCATATGATACAAGCCCCCATCAATTTGCTCTCGAAATTCACATTTCGAGGAATAAAATGTGTAACGAGAATTACCACCTCTGTCGTAAACAATACGTGCAGACAGTGTGATCAAATGACTTTGAACTCAGAAGAAAGTTACAGGAGAATACATCCATTATGCAGATCCAACATTAGTTTCAACAATTGCTATCAGCTTAACTTTTTCTTACAAGGTTTATGTCAAACGAGGAATACTGTCTTCCGATCGTTACTGAACCTCAAATTACTTCATACGGAGTTCACGGCGATAGGTATAAATTTGAACTTAGGGGCTTGTGATCGTAAGCATATTCTTAAACAACTCGGTATTTACGACGTAAAGGCGCAATTCTTATGCACTGTCAGCGAATCTGTAAATGGTAAAAGTGCACTGATAGCAAAACAGATAAATTGTGACAAAGCCATGTTTGGACTGTAGAAGATGACACAGCAACCGAAACTGAATTGCCGAGGGAGACACGCCCACAGCTGTCATAAGTATTCCGTTGATCGAATTCTGTGAGTCAAGCTGTAGGGTTCATTTCGGCCATGTGGAGAAGATGAGTCATTCTACGATAGCGTAATACTTTGTGGTCCAGTCCCCGCTCATTGGTCCATCCATTGATTTCACTAAGAATGTACAGTCGTAGCAATATGCGCTACACGATTCTAAATATCAGAGTGTGACAGGTGTGAGACACGTATTTCTTGCAGACCGGAAGTTGTGCATGTTAGAGCTACTGACGAACCATTTTGTGCCTTTTAGATGACGGCGAGGTAATTCTGCCACTTTGGAAGGGGACTAGGTGTTGACCATAACTACGGGAACGAAACTATGAGCTGAGGTTACGAGGTTATATTCGATTGTTTTATATTTATCATAATTCTGACAAATCTATTAGGAATTCATACGGGATTGGTTCAAATGGCTCTGAGCACTATGGGACTCAACTGCTGAGGTCATAAGTCCCCTAGAACTTAGAACTAGTTAAACCTAACTAACCTAATGACATCACAAACATCCATGCCCGAGGCAGGATTCGAACCTGCGACCGTAGCGGTCCTGCGGTTCCAGACTGCAGCGCCTTTAACCGCACTGCCACTTCGGCCGGCTCATACGGGATTCGCACGAGGAAAAGGAAACAAAAGCATCAACAAATATCCTTAAGAAATCACAGTACATAGTATACACGTGGCCGGCCGCTGTGCCCGAGCGGTTCTATGCGCTTCAGTCTGGAACCGCGCTGCTGCTACTGTCGCAGGTTCGAATCCTGCCTCGGGCATGGATGTTTGTGATGTCAGGTTAGTTAGGTTTAGGTAGTTCTAAGTCAAGGGACCTGATAACCTCAAATAAGTCCCATAGTGCTTAGAGCCATTTGAGCCATTTGAAGTATACACGTGCATGTAACGTAGGGAAACCAGTGAGATAAAACTGGACGTCACCTCTAATGAGACTGACAAATTACCTTCCATATTCCAAAAGTACCCAAAAAACAGTTGCATGATTCATAGTATAACTTCAAAGGGAACGTGAAATCAGTATGTACAGGGTGAACTACAGCTGCTCGACATTTGGTGAGCCGTCTGTGGGGCCTCTGCGACCTTGATTCACGATTGCCGTGAAACCGCGAGTCACAGGGAAAAGCGTCTGGTGGAATTAGTGAGGGGAACCAGGTAATAAACACGTTTGCGAAAAGTTTCATTTGAGTTAATCGTCTGACGCAGCGCCTAGCAAATGAAGCAATCGTTATCGTGCCATGAAGGCACCACCCATAGCCGTCGAAATCTGCTCGATGTCTGCTCTCCGCTGGATCTGCCACCAAGAATCTAGACGTCTGCTCCCATCTGAATCTAGCGCCAGATAGCTTCTCTTCTCCTCCTCTCTGAATGTATCCCCAAAATAATCTCTGCTTCCGTTGGAATCTATCACTCGACTAATGTTCTTCATTTCGCCTCGGAGCTCTCTTTGGCGTTACTGTCAGGGAAAACAGGCTTAATCTTGCCTCATCCAGTCAGATTTGTATAGCAGTCTCCCACCACTCTGACAAGAGGATTTCGGAGGTACTGTTCCTCTCGTGTGCGATTTTGAGTTCGGACAATCAGACCTTAGCAACCATAGGGGGAAAGTTTGTAACTGAACTGACTGGTGTCAGCCTGTCATGACAGCTTATTTCGAGGACATCTGGATTCGACAAACTGGGTCGTCTCACCACAGGGTCGTCACGTCGGAAAGTGCGTTCTACGTCTACATCTTCATACATAGTTTGCAAGGTATCATACGGTGCATGGCGAAGGGCCGTAGCATACCCTTTACCACTACCACTCTTTTCCTTTCCTGTTACACTAGCAAATAGAGCGATGGACAGGCTGTCTATATGATACCGTACGAGCCCTACTTTCTGTACTCTTACGTTCGTGGTCCTTAAGCGATATGAACGTTGGCTGTAGTACACATACAAAAAAAAAAAGTTTTGCAACCCCCCCACCGGTTCCCAGAACTCCTGCAGACAGACGTTGACGATGGATATTGTATCACAGACACAGTCCCTTTGACTGTTCAGAGATGTCTCTAAACCTGAACAGAGATGTAAACAACCATGCATGAACGGTGCCGTTAGACGGAGGGGTTCGACAGCCGATCAGTTCCAGTCATTCCACCGGGAAGGTGGTACACGGCTCGTGTTGCCTGCAGTTCAACCATGCCTAGACGGTCAGTACCACGGTTCGATCGTGTCCACATTGTTACTTTGTGCCAAGAAGGGCTCTCAACAAGGGAAGTGTGCAGGCGTCTCGGAGTGAACCAAAGCGGTGATGTTCGGAAATGGAGCAGATAGAGAAAGACAGGAACTGTCGATGACATACCTCGCTCAGACCGCCCAAGAGCTACCACTGCAGTGGATGACCGCTAACTACCGATTATAGTTCGGAGGAACCTTGACCAACAGCAACGCCAACATGTTGAATAATGCATTTCGTGCAGCCACAGAACGTCGTGTTCCGACTCAGACTGTGCGCAATAGGCTGCATGATACGCAAATTCACTCCCGCCGTCCATGTCGAGGTTCATCTTTGCAACTACGACACCATGCAGCGTGCTACAGATGGGCCCAATAACATGCCGAATGGACCGCTCAGGATTGGCATAACGTTCTCTTCACCGAAGAGTTTCGCATATGCCTTAAACCAGACTCTCGTCGGAGACGTGTTTGGAGGCAACCTGGTCAGGCTGAAAGCCTTAGACACACTGTCCAGCAGCGAGTAGAGCAAGGTGACGTTCCCTGTTGTTGTGGGGAGGCATTATGTGGTACCGATTTACGCCGCTGGTGGTCATGGAAGGCGCCTTAATGACTGTACGATGTGTGACTGCCATCCTCCGACCGATAGTGCAACCATATCGCCAGCATATTGGCAAGGCATTTGTCTTCATGGAAGACAATTGGCGCCCCCATCATGCACATCTTGTGAATGAATTCCTTCAGGATAACGACATCGCTCGGCTAGAGTGGCCAGCATGATCTTCAAACATGAACCCTATCGGAGATGCCTGGGATGGATCTAAAAGGGTTATTTATGGACGACGTGACCCACCAACGACTCTGAGGGACCTACACCGAATGGCCGTTGAGGAGTGGGACTATCTGGATCAACAGTGCTTTGATGAACTTGTTGATGGTATGCAACGACGAATACAGGCATGCATCAGTGTGAGAGGACGTGCTACTGGGTATTGGAGGTAACGGTGTGTACAGCAATATGGACCACCACCTTTGAAGGTCTCGCTGTATGGTGGTTGTCATGAGCAATAAAGAGGGCGGAAATGATGTTTATGTTAATCTCTATTCCAGTTTTCTGTACAGGTTCCGGAACTCTCTCAACCGAGGTGATGCAAAACGTTTTTTGATGTGTGTAGAAACGATCTGGAGTGGGCCTCAAATGCGGGTGCTGCGGCTTCTCCAAATTTCCGCAATGGTGCCCTGCGAAAAGAGCGTCAGCTTCCATCCATGGATTCCCATTTGAATTTCCGAATCATTTCCGTAATACATTTGTGCTCATCAGACCTACTGGTAACAAATCTAGCAGCACACTCTTAACTTATTTCGGTCGTTTAATCCAACCTGGTGCGGATCCCAGACACTCGAGCATCACTCAATAGCAGGTCGCGCTGGTGTTGTGTACGCGATCGCCGTTATATATTAACCGTGTGTTCCTCAAATTCTCCAGATAAACCGAAGTCGACCGTTCTCCTTTGCTACCGAGTCACGCCAAGGTATTTAAATGATTTTGCTGTGTCAAGCAGAACATTATTAATGCTGTACTAGAACGTTAGAGGACTGTTTTTCCTATTCATCCGCATTAAGCTACATTTTTCAATATTTGAAGCAAGCTGTCTCGTCACACCAACTAGAAATTTTATCTTAGTCACCTTGTATCTTCCTGCACTCACTCTACGACGCCACCTTCCCGTACACCACGGCGTCATCAGCAAACAGCCGTTAACTGCTGTTCGTCCTGTACATCAGATCATTTATGTACTCGTATGTAAAGAGTAAGAGCGGTGCTGTCACACTCCCTGTCATTCACGAACACACGCCCTCGAGGACGTACTGGAGAGGTCTTCGAGCCACTCATGTATATGGGAATCTGTTCCGTAAATTCGGCTTTCAACATTCTGCATGTCAAACGCTTTCTGGAAATCTAGGAATACGGAATCTGCCTATTGCCCTGCACCCGTGGTTAATAGGATAACATGTGAGAAAAGGGCAAGATGACTTTCCGAGAAGCGACGCTGTCTGAATTCGTGCTTACTTGTGGACCGAAGCTTTTTGTCTGAAAGAAATTTATTATCTACCAACTCAGAATGTATTCAATAATTCTCCAACAAACCAATGTTAAGAATAGTGGTCTGCAGTTACGTGGGTCTATTCTTTTATCTTTCTTATGTGCAGAAGTCGCCTGCCCTTTGTTCCACTTACTTGAGACTTTGTGCTAGGCGAGAGATCCGCGATAAATGCGATCTAAATAAGGCGGCAATGCTGCTGCGTAATCTCTGGAAAACAGAATCGGGTTTTCGTCTTGAACTGCCGAATTATTTGTTTTCAACTCTTACAGTTGCGTCTTGACGCCACGGATGCCTGTTTCTACGACCTTCATGCCAGAGTGCGTGAGACAGTCACATGATGACACATTTCTAGGATCCTCCTGCGTCGTGTGAAGAGGGCCTCCCGTCGAGTAGACCGTTCGCCTGGTGCAAGTCTTTCGATTTGACGCCACTTCGGCGACTTGCGCGTCAATGGGGATGAAATGATAATGATTAGGACAACACAACACCCAGTCCCTGAGTTGAAAAAATCTCCGACCCAGCTTGGAATCGAACCCGGGCCCTTAGGATGGACATTCTGTCGCGCTGACCACTCAGCTACCGGGGGGCGGACGATCCTCCTGCGTGAATGATATCGTAAACGTTCCCAATATCGTAGGCGCCAGAAGAGCTGCTTTAGTATTGTTGCTTGGAAAAGTTGGCTTAATATTCCACCGTCTACATGTGTCGGTCCATACAAGCACTGCATTTCTGAGAAAGTCCAGTTCCCAGAATAACCAAGCGAGTGTCTACGGAAGAGGAGAAATCACCCCTTCGTTACCGGCTAGTCGCGATTTGTGCCATGCAGACAGCTTTCAAATTAGTAACTTACTCTTTCCCTCACAGCCGGCCGCGGTGGCCGTGTGCTTCTAGGCGCTACAGTCCGGAGCCGCGCTGCTGCTACGGTCGCAGGTTCGAATCCTGCCTCGGGCATGGCTGTGTGTGATGTCCTTAGGTTAGTTAGATTTAAGTAGTTCTAAGTTCTAGGGGACTGATGACCACAGCAGTTGAGTCCCATAGTGCTCAGAGCCATTTGAACCATTTTTTCCCTCACACACAAAGTGAAACTGCGTCTCCTACAGAAATAGTGCACGTCGTCACGATGCCAGATTCGCTACCCATACCACGTGGGCTCACCGTTTTCAAATCTTTTGGACCCTTACCGCCCGTGAAGCCCTAACTAGCCTCTTGTGAGCATACCACGAAAGAGGCACTGACCTGCGTGGTGAGGGCTGCCCTGGGGCACGAAAGCGTCATAGCGGTTCCCCTAATCTGGCGACGCCAGCAAGGAATTTCGATACAAGCCTAAACTCACTTAAGTTACGGAACTGATGTTGCTCAGTCGTTGCCTCATTGAAAACAGGCATCTACACTACCCAGAAAATGCGATGTGACAGTCGTTATTTATTGAGCGTATGCAATTATGTTTGCTATTAATCAGTTCCATGTTCGTTCTGCTCCTACCAGAGACACGCGAAAATTTACATGACATGAAACAAGTCAGCTAGACAATTGGCAGTCTCGTTTCAAATTCATTCACGTAGTTACATCGCATGAAATCTCTTCATCGGTTAAAAATGCCATAAGATTGTCGTTTCGACCCACTGTTGTGAAGGCACAGCTCTATCGCTACATTTCTACCACCTTAAACACTTACTTATTGTCCATGCGTGCTTAAATCGGGCAAACAGGGTTAGTGAGGTGATCACTTTCCTTGCCAGTGACAACAATACATGGTTCATAAAGAATGAATAGTTCAGCAAAAGGTTTTGTTATTTTGAACTACAAACGATACTTCTTTTTCATGAGCGACGCAGAAAGGAGTTGGCGACAATGTGTTACGTTGCCATTTGTTACGTTATATATACAAAAAATTATATATATATATATATACATATATATATATATATATATATATTATTTTATCAGCATGAATTTTTCTTCTGTTAGAGCATGATTCTTTCTCTCAGGGATATTATCTTTTCCAATCACTTTTACTTACGTGCATAAGTAAATATGAAACGAGTTCTTGAAGAGCCGCTGTTAAAATGGCTCTGAGCACTATGGGACTTAACATCTGACGTCATCAGTCCCCTAGAACTTAGAACTACTTAAACCTAACTAACCTAAGGACAGCACACACATCCATGCCCGAGGCAGGATTCGAACCTGCGACCGTAGCGGTCGCGCAGTTCCAGACTGAAGTGCCTAGAACCGCTCGGCCACAACGGACGGCGGGCCGCTGTTATTCATGTACCAACTTTAGATTTTGAACGTGATGACTAAAATACAGTTACCATTATCTGATTTGAACGTAATTTTGTTAATTTCTATTTACTGATTGCAAAGCAAGGCTCGGGAGAATTTCGATTGTGGCCATGGAGCGGCCAAGATAAAACTTAATGAACTCATGGAATCTGTATAATTTAAAAAATGAACTTTAACGTAAATTAATTATCTGTTGCAATTTAAAAAGGTTCTTACGAAATCTCTCGCATTTACAGTTACTGTTAACACTTTGAAAAATAAATTAATACTTCGGCGCGTTAGGACCGACCAGAGGCTGGATCGGAAGATGAGCTTCCCGCAGCGCAAACTACTGAAAAAAATGCTTATTAAAAGTAATTAATCTCTGTGACCACTTGAGGTGACAATTATTACAATGAAATTAATTTTGTGATAACAATAATTAGTTTATTTTAGCAGAATACCGAATGACTTACATAAAATATGTGTAGCCGCTCAATGGCTGCCTTCCGTATCGCGAAACAAACCAGTGTGAGTACCATAAAGTGCGTCCTTCCTCCACGGCCGTACAATCGCATCTCTTTACGATCCTTTTTTATTTTCATAGAAATGTTTTAAATAAAGATGCTACTTTTAAATTATCGCTGCATATCAGTTGGTTCAAGAACATTAACTGTATCTTTTGTACTAATTATATTCATAAACTACGTTAACTACGGTTTACAACCGATAAAAATGTTAATATTTATGTGACGTACCGTCACAAATGGCACGCTTCAGCCTCCTAGAGAGCCATTGAAGCCACTGGACATGTTTGCTTCGTGGTCGTTGGCCACAGGGGCAAAGAACATTGCCGTGAGCGCCAAATTCTCACTGAGTCGAATATTGAAAAATAAAATATGAAATAACGAAAGCAGTCTGGTCGAGTCTACAATACGGAGGAGAACTGTACAGTCGGATTACGTATATGCTGCACTCATAAGCTGTATAATTTTGCGCTGAAGTTATGTAACAATCATTTGTACAAGGAGATGCTAATGAAATTTTGTGAAGTGTTTTAAAATTCATCTGAAGAATTTTTTTGAGTGCGTGTATTGAATGCCTATCTCAATGTTTTAAAGGGAATGATTGACTTGAAGCTTGCATATTTGAATGAAAAGTCAAGAGGTAATTTCACGCATTTGGTAACAAATGTCCTGTCAGATTAGTTTCACACACGTTGGCAACTCAAGTCCACTATGGTTTTGGAAAACTACGATAATGGAGATTTATCTTGGGTGAATTTACTTTGACTAGTTTAACTGTATCTTGAATTGTGTATTTATTCAAATATTTTGAGATGAATAATTAAATTTTGGAACAGATTTTAGTGTACTGTGTGAGGTCCAACATTGTGACTCAGGGATGGAACAGTACTGAGTTGCAAATCAACTCTATGATGTAAAAAGTATATACTTGAACTATAAGCTAGTTTCATTTTAAACCCAAGTCCTACCAGTTTCGGTATTCGACAGTCTTCACAGATGCTATCAAAATGGTTCAAATGGCTCTGAGCACTATGGGACTCAACTGCTGAGGTCATTAGTCCCCTAGAACTTAGAACTAGTTAAACCTAACTAACCTAAGGACATCACAAACATCCATGCCCGAGGCAGGATTCGAACCTGCGACCGTAGCGGTCTTGTGGTTCCAGATGCTATCAAAAGATACAAATAATTATATGTAGTACACAGGAAATGTTAAAGTTTTTACAAAGAAACACAAAATAACGTCAGTGCTTACAAGGGTTAAAATGGTTGAAGTCACCATATTGCATTAGTTATTACCTAAAATGTGTAGTGAATGCCGTGAATATAAATATATGACACGTGACTTTAAAAGCAAACATCCGAATACCAAATGCATACGGAAGAGTACTGAAAATAAAATCAGGACTTTAAGTATTATTTATACAAAATAAGTTGATCAAAGATCTTTAAGAGAACATTTTCGTCGTATGATATAAAAATATCTCGATGACAAGTTACTTCTTAGTGTAGAGGATTAGAATACCTTTGGTGAACAGGTACAGTGTCATATGTGAACAGGAAACGAAGTTGCTATTTCCAATCTTAAGATAAAATAAATGTTACAATACAAGGTAAAAAACATTATAAAGCCCTAATGTAACACGATATAATATACGTGATGAAATATATATACTCAAACTTCAATTGTATCATAAACGTAATGGAAATCGCATTATAACATTAAAATGAGCTGAAGAACAGCGCTCAGAAATGGGTTGAAATGTCTTTCAGTGTTCATATGCACCTAAGTTATAGTAGTGAAACAGTTACTGTCATATATCGACTATATTTAAAGGAAACCTTCATAAGTAAATAAAGTTTCATTGCAGTGATGAATTGGAACATTAGTATGTCGGTAATGCTAGTATCATAAAGAATGGGACAGGAATGGACAGCAGCATAACCAACCACGCACTCAAATTTTAGGAATATTAAACACTCATGTATATGTAGTGGTGATGATGGGACATGGACTTCTGGTTAACAGCTTGCCTTCACTTAAAATGTGTTCCTACTCCCAGACCCATAGTTCTCATTTTAATAAATATCAGGTCATACACTACTTTTTTATTTAAAGCTGTCTATTGTTAAATGCTGTTATATATATAACCATAATGCATTGTCATGCGTAGCCTGGTGTATGTACCCCATCTAATATGTTCAAGTCTAAACGCATGCAAGTACTTTTTTGTTTAGCCATAACTTGCCCTTATTATGCAAAGAATTTTTTCTATGTGCTTCTGAGAATGTATACTCAATGGCTGAGCTTCTAACGCCTTTAGCTAATCTTTTACATTGGTTAAATAATGTTACTCATCACTACCACTGGTAGAATTTAGGTTTAAAATAAAAACCACTGGTGGTTCAAGTATGCATTTTACACAATATTTAACGGCTGTTGGTAATTACCTTCCAAAAATGTTGACAACTCTATGATCTTTGCTGAATTCTTGTTAAGTGAATTTACTCACAACCAGACATTAAAATTACCTATATAGTTCTTATGATCAAACTCACTTTAGTACATGCACATTAAAAGAGGGAATAAGTTAAATCTTCGGTTGCACATAGAGATAATTTGAGATTAAGAGACTGAGAGAAACGGTAGCAAGTTCTGTCCGAGTGCGGCACATTACGATATCGCTGATAGCGATTGCAACAGGGATAAAAAATATTATCACTAATACATACAGTCGCGACACTCTCTGGTGCCAAAGTTGTTACCGACTGACAGCTGGAGCGACACTAGCGCTTCAACCGGTGGCAAAGCAGACAGTTACGTGCGTCGTAAGGACGGTGTTTGTTTTTCATTATTTTTGTACTTAACTATTGAAACAGTTATGTTTTGCTTTCCATGCGTTAGTAAATTACCAAGAGACGTAAATTGTCATGAAAGAAATGTAAAAGCAGCCAAATATCACTGATGCAATTACATCAACTAAAAGATACTCATGAACATATACTTTAGATTATCTGCCTGCCGCTACAGCTTACTCCACTGAAAGCAACGATTCGAGGGTTGGATTCCCTGACTTCCTCATCGAGGACTCGCACTGCCTGGGCTACTCTCAGGGTGTATCTTCGACGTGGAAGAGCCCCAACCGTGCTTGTCGTGTTGTTGCCCGTCTGCACGCCGTCACTGCTGCCCGCCGCCGCCGCCGCCGCCGTCGTCGTCTGTTCGCCGCCGCCCGGTGCTTGCCGCCGCCGCCGCCGCCGCTCGGTCGCCGTCTGTCTGTGCTCGCCGCTTCCTCTTCTGCCGCCGCCACCTGGTCGCCGCTTCTTCAGCCGCCGCCGCCGCCGCCGCCGCTGTCGCCGTCTCTTGGTGCTCGCCGCTTCTTCTGCCGCCGTCCCTCGGTGCTCGCCGCTGCCGCCGTCTCTCGGTGTTCGCTGCCGCCTGCGATCATGGACGCCCCAACTACCACCATCATCTACACCTCTCCTTCCCCTGCCCCCACTGTAACGTCACGGAGTGCTTCCTCTGGGATTCACCCGTCTCATGCACCTCCCCTACTCACAGTCTCCTCCCCATCTATCTCCTCTCCATCTATGTATCCCCACCTGTACGTCACTCCTGCTCCTACCCCTGCTACTGCCCCTGCTGCTTCTCCCGCTCCTGCCTCTGTCCCTGCTCCCAACCCCCCTCCCGCTCCTGTCGCCCGCCGAGACGACTTTCCTCCTCTCCCCCCTGCGACTACCATTGCTTCCCCTGCCAGACTCTCCGCCCGCCACGCCACAGTCGCCGCCACAGAGCGCCCTACCCCCTTATCCGGTGCTACTGCCTCACAGGAGGGCCCTGCCTCCCACCACCTCCCCATCCATCCAGTCCCTCATCCCTCCTCCCAGGCAACACCCGCCAAAAAACTTCCAAACGGCCCAGTGGCGACCTCTCCTCTACTCCTTCCTCCAAAAAGCCACTGCCTGCCCCACCTCCCACAGACCCCGCTATGGATACCACCCCACCTCCCTCCTCTCCAGCTCCCACCCTGTATACCTTTGTCCTAGCCAACACTGATCCGAAATTCCTGGATGCCCGCACCCTCACCCTTGAAATCCGGAAGTACATCCCCAGTGCACCCATCACCCAACTTATCCCTCGCAGAGACTCTGTCCTCATCAAGTCTCCCTCTCCGTCCTTCCATACTAATCTCCTCCGGCGCCTTCCCCGCATCACCTTTGGGCCCCACGCATCCCTCACCCCATTCCTTACATCCTCCTCTCCTTGTCAACCCCAACCGCCTCGTCGTCCGCCGACCCTCACTGCCGTCATCACAAAACTCAGCCCTGTGGTCACGGAGGCTGAGGTGTTGGCAGAACTGAATGCCCACCCCTCCCTGGAAGTCCGCTCTGCCCGCCGTATTTACAACTCCTCTGGCCCTACTTTCCTCATTCGTATCTTTACAGAGTCCGCCTCCTCCATCGACCACCTCCTCATGCAGGGAGCCCTGATTTTCAACCGCCACCACCCTATTGACCCGTCCCGTTCCCCTCCTCAATCCTACCGCTGCCAGCGTTGTCTTCTGTACAATGACCACTTCACCCAAAACTGCAAGAACCCACCCACCTGCCCCCATTGTAAAGCCTCCCACTTCCTCAAACAGTGTCCCAACCTCGCCTCCCCCCCATCCTGCAACACTTGCAATGAACCTCACCCCACCTATTCCCCAAATGCAAAGCCAAGCCCCGTCCCACCAACCCTGAACTCACTGTCCCCGTTTGCCCCATTGACCCACCTATCCACCCAAACAATTCCCTCCACCCTCCCCCTACAGCAGAAGACATCATCTGGTTCCTCACCGTCATCCTCCAGAACATCCACCCCTTCCAGCGCCCCCACACACTCCAGCAGATTTCCCTCGCTGCCCGCTCTGTTTTCCACTTAAACACCTACGCCACATACTCCCACAACCAGGCCCACTTTACCTTCACCTGCGTAGACACCCTCATTTAAGCCCCTCTCTCCCCTTCCCACACCCTTCTCACACTCAACCCCATGGCTCGTCAACAGTATCGTCTCCTCTACCTCAACATTCGCTCCCTCCCTGCAAACAAATACCTCTTCATGCATACCCTCTCCCAGCACCATGTTGACTCCTTCATTCTTAATGAAACCTTCCTCCAACCCCACCATGTGGTCCGCATCTCCCCTTATCTCCTTCACTGCACTGACAATCCCCTTTCCCTAGCTTGAGGCGGGGTCGCTATCGGCCACCTCAGGCATCTCCCTGTCCGGCCACAACCCCTCCTCAATGACCCAACTGAACACCTTCTCCTCAGCCTCTTTTTTCCCTCCCTCACCGTCACCTGTGCCACTATCTATATTCGCCCCGCAGCTCCTCTCCCCTTTGACTTCATTTCCCGTGTTGACCGTGCCTTCTCCACCTATGTGATCGCCATTGACCTCAACATACACAGCCGTGACCCTGCCACCCTTCGGCGGTGGCATTAGTTCCTTGCCACCCTCCATGGTGACCTTGTTCCTCTCCCACAGCACACCCGTCCTGAAAGTAACTCCACCCCCGATGTTATCCTCGCTTCCCCCAACCTCCTTGGTCCCATTGCCGTTGATGTCCTTGATGCCGTCGGTAGTGACCATCTCCCTATCCTTCTCACCATCTCCTCTACCCGTCCTGCCACTGCAGCCACCCACCCAACTGCCCCTCCAAAGTCTGTCCATGACTACCACCGTGCCAATTGGGATGCCTACCGGGAATCCATTGCCTTACAGGTCAAAAGCCACCCTGTCACTTTCCACCACCCTGATGGCATCACCCATGCCTCTTCCTTCCTTCAGAAGACCATCACTGATGCTGTGGAGGCTCATGTCCCTACCAAACTCATCCACCCTCACCGCCCTACGCTTCCTCCACAGGCCATCCTTCTTCTGCGTGAATCCCGCAGGCTCTACCGCTCCTTCCTCCGCACTTGTGACCGGGATACTCTCACCCGCCACCGGCAATTACAGTAACATATCCGAAACCTCCTTACAGCAAAGAAACGCCGGGACTGGCGTCAGACATGCACACGCCTCAACTCCACCCTCCCTGTCAACTCCTCCAAGTACTGGTCAGCCTTCCACACCTTACTGGTAGCCATCTCACCCCGCATTACCCCATCCTCCATGACGATCGACCCTTTCCTCAGCCTCAGTAAGGCTAAGCATTAACCATTTTGCTTCCCACATATCCGAGGTCTTCTCCATTCCTGACGATCCCCATTTTGATTACTCCCTCTTCCCCACTGTCCTTGACCGCACTGACACCTCTGTCCCCCCGCTCACCCCTAGCTTCCAGTACTTGGATTGGCTACCCCCCTCCGACATCAACACTCCCATCACCATGCAAGACATCACACTCGTCCTCCGCTCCTAACGCACCACCGCCCCTGGTCATGATGGCATCACCTACCTTCACCTCAAGGAATCCCCTCCATCCTTCCTGTCTGTCCTTGCTACCCTGTACAATGTCCTCCTCTCCACTGGATTTTACCCTGACCTGTGGAAGACTTCCCGTGTCCTACTGTTCCCTAAGCCTAACAAATCCGCCTCTGCTACCTCTTCCAATCGTCCCATCTGCCTCACCTCCGTGTTCCGTAAGGTCTTTGAGGCCATCCTCTCTCGCCGTATACACCGCCACCTTAACCAGCACCGCCTCCTTCCTCTTACCCAATGTGGCTTCCGGCCTTCCTTCTCTGCTGACGACCAGCTCCTTAACCTTACCCATCTTCTTTCCCTCCAACTCCCGTCGCTCTGCTATCTTTGTTTCCCTTGATCTCCAGAACGCCTATGACCGTGTCTGGCATCCCGGGCTCCTTTTCAAACTCCAGACCTATGTTCTCTCCATCAACTTCGTCCATCTCGTTGCTTCCTTCCTCTCCCATCGTCCCTCCTATGTGACTATCCACAATTCCAACTCCCGTACTTTCTACCCCTCTGCCGGCGTGCCCCAAGGTTCGGTCCTTTCCCCTCTCCTCTATCTCCTGTACACTGCTGATATGCCCAAACCTCCCCCTCCTGTTCATCTTCTCCAGTTCGCTGATGACACCACCTTCCTAGCCCTTTATCCTACCCTTCAACGGTCCCAACGTACCCTCCAAACCCACCTTGACCAATTCACCGCTTGGTGCAACCAGTGGTTCCTCCGTGTTAATCTGTCCAAGACCCAGGCGATCATCATAGGACGCACCACCCGCTCCTTCCGCCTCCATGATTTCTACCTCACCATTTATGGCCGTCCTATCCACCTCACTCCTACCCTCAAATACCTTGGCCTCACCCTCGACCGCCACCTCACCTGGACTCCCCATCTCCTTACCATCCAAAACAAAGCTCACAACTGCCTCCGCCTCCTGAAACTCCTGTCTGGCCGGACATGGGGTCTGCATCCTTCCACCATCCTCCACACCTACAAATCCATGATCCGCCCCATCCTTTGTTATGCCAGCATCGCATGGATTTCCGCCCCTCCCCGGTTCTATAATGCTCTCCAAATCCTCGAACGCCATGCACTCCGCCTCGCCTTCCATGTCCGCCTTCCCCACGCGCATCCTCTATGACCTCATCCCCTTCCCCCACCTTCTCCTTTTCCTTGAACACATCCGCACACTATATATTGTCCGCCGCCTTGATCCCCCTCACCCCCTGGTGTTTCCCTTCCTCTCCACTCCCAACCAGTTGCCGCAACTTTACCGTTGTGTCCTTCCCTCTCTCCATCTCCACACCCTCCATCTCCTTTCCCAACACAACTTCCACCATCTACCACTCCCAGATGATGAGCTTCGCCCTGACATCTACCCTTCCTACTAACTCTAACCCCCTCTTCCTGCCTCCTCCTCAGGGCTCCCTCTTCTCCCCCTCCCTCCTTCTGAGCGGATTTCCCCTCCTACTCCCCCTCCATCTCTTGTGCCTTCTTTCAGTGTCTCTGCGCTCCCTCCTGCCCTGTCTTCCCTTTTCCTGTCCCGCCCCATGTGTCTCCTGCCTCTTCGTGAACCCACGGTTGCACCTCCTCCCTTCATCCCGCCGCGTCCCCAGCTGCCCCATGCTCTCCCCTCCTTTTCCATCCTCTCTGACCTTTCCCTCGGCAGGTCCCACCTGGTAGTTTTATTCTTCGTCGTGTGTGCTCCAAGTGGGTTTTAAGTGTGTTGTTTCGGAGTGTTTTTAATACTGTGGCCAACTTTTAACCTGTGCATGCGCATCCAGTGTCTTCTCTGTGTTTTAAGAATCGCCAACTGCGTTTTTAAACTTTCTGGTGACTTTTTTAACTGTCCCCAATGAACGTCTACATGTCAGTGTATTTTACCTCCATTTTCTCCCCTTACTCTGTTTTATGTTCCCCTTTTTTACCTCCTTATGTATGTATTATTTTATTCTTGTTTTAGTTGTCGTGTCACTCGGCTGAAGAGCGGCGGATTGTGCTGCTGACAGCCCTCCCCTGCCCATATGGGGCAGGGGAATGAAATCACAATAAAGAAAAAAAACTGAAAGCAACAGAATATAAACACATCTTTCATGCTTGAGAAGCATATGTTTCTGTTGTTGTTTGTTCTTATGATAGGGATCTTCCTTGACTTGTAAATATCTTTTATTCAGTCTGATGATTCGCCCATTCATACACTTCACTCGGCTTTCCATTACATGAACTTATTTGTAATGTAATAACTTGTGCTTCAGAAACTAATACGCTGCAGATTCTTGCCGATTGTGGTTCAGATGTAGCAACAACTGAGAAATTGGTCTCTTGTGTGTTGAGAAACAGATTTATTTCCTTTGATGTTTCACTGTCACGACTGTGTGGTTTTCCGTCCACTACAGATGTGGTGGCTTATTTTGTAAGTTAAATAACATTCACTGATTGGGTTGAAAGTGTAGCGAACAAAACTTTGCTTTCTTGGGTAGGTATACGACTTCTTCCTGCAAAATGTCAGGTCTTCCAGAGTTCATTGGCAATTTTTTGTTATTACAGGAAAACGACATTATTTGGTATATATCTGTACGTAACAAGACATTTGTAGGAAAAGTGTCCGGTAATGTACCGTTTCATATCTCCCAGGTTCCTTAGGAAACGTCTAGTGACTAGCGATGCTGCCTCTGGATCACGGGGTCTTGGGTTCGAGTCCCAGTCGGGTTGGGGATTTTCTCTGCCTGGGGACTGGGTGTTTGTGTTCTCCTCATCATTTCATCATCATCATCATCATCATTCGTGACAGTGAATAGATTGAACTTGGTACAAAATTGGACTGTGAAAATACTGGGACTTTGCATGAGCGCAGATGTCCACGCAGTTGAGCACACCACAAACCAACCATCACCATCATAATCATCATCATCATCACCATCATCATCCTTAGGAAACTGGAGAATGACAAAAGTCATATCATTTTCTTGTTGTTGTCGATTTCTGTAAAACCATATACACTCCCTACAGTACAAACTGCGTTAAAAATCGATACAAACGATAGTATTGCACTCGTTTGAGATTGCATTCATAAGTGACGCTTGCTGGCCGCTTGGCGCGCTGCTGTCGCAGTGGGTAGCAAAAGTCAGACGGCCGGCCGGTGAGGCCGTGCGGTTCTAGGCTCTTCAGTCTGGAACCGCGTGACCGCTACGGTCGCAGGTTCAAATCCTGCCTCGGGCATGGATGTGTGTGATGTCCTTAGGTTAGTTAGGTTTAATTAGTTCTAAGTTCTAGGCGACTGATGACCTCAGAAGTTGAGTCGCATAGTGCTCAGAGCCATTTTTTGAAAAGTCAGACGGAGTGTCGCGACTGTTATGTTAGACAGTGATACTACCAGGAAGACCGATTTGTCTTTTTGGTCCCCATATACATTGTTGAATATTTTGGAGTGCAGGAGGCTTACGATCTACGTAGGTGTACCGATATCGAGCATATATTACTACTGATCTCACGACGCAGTTATCCAACAGACGGAAGTCGTACCATTGCTGTTCTACGCAAACTACAGTCTCGTATAAATCGCATTCATTAGTGTAATTTTTCCAGTGTTAATTTATGTCCTAGACTTCCCTTACAATGTTACGAGACGACTACACTATTTACGGATCTCAGAAAAACAAAGATACTTCCCTGTAACAAAAAATGAAATTATCGTGATATAACGGGTGAAAAGTTCTTAGCAATTCCTGTTTCTTTATGTGAAGGGTCTTTTTGCATTCGGCTGCCGTCTTCATCTTTTCCAAGTCTATAATCATTATTCGTCTCCCTGCATCTATTACAGGTGAGAACCTTAAGAACCTGTTTTACGTATTCCTTTCCTTAATTAGTATTACACTACTGCTCATAATGTCAACTTGACAATAGCAGGATGCCTTAGTTCATGTCCCACTAAGCATTTTCTTTCCTGATAAACACTTTCCAGAGGCTTCTTTCCACTGCTACTCTTTCTAGTAATTCTTCTTTTCAGGTTAGGTGTCCACTCCACAAGGATGTACTCACTGATGAACAGAGGGAAAAAATTTTCGCGAACCGCTCTCACATACTTTCTTGTCAGACAGACAGACAAACGTGTAAATTCAGCGTAACTATGAAGAAAACTAAACAGTTTAATGGATATTGACTGGACCGGAAGTGTACTCAGAGCCATTGGTAGTTAAATACCGTATCAAAACTATTCTGCCATTCACCGCGAAACTCCTAAATCACGCTACCTCACAGCTGAGATCAGATCTTTGCTCTTCGCTGAAACGTCTCGACGTGTTCACCCATTTAGATCTCCGGATGGGAAAGGCATGAAACTCGCAAGTGAAGCTATCACTCTCCGTAACTAAGTACCAACTGCTAGAAGTCTAAATGTTGGAAGGAAATCGGATAGAAAAAGATAAGCAGCAGAATGCTACAGTTGGTAAGGTTTAATGAAATGGAATGGAATGGCCATACTTCCATGACCAGGTGGTTATAGGGCTGTGACAATAGCAAATGTTGAACAGGAGATCGGTTGTGAATGCGAAGTTAGGTAACAGCGTGAAGAATAACGTAACGAGCAAATCATTAATTTATGGGCCGAATCGAAGAAAACGCTTAGCAGCACGGTCACAATCACGTCAAACAGGATAATGATAAGTAAATAGGGAGAGTATATGAGAGACTAAAATACTTACGAAATATCTGAAGGATGAGGAAAATTTAATAGGCATAGGTGAGTGACCGCAGAAGAGGAAAGTTGTTTGACAATTTTCATCTGGTTGTAGCGAACACATTTTTCGAAAATGTAAATGTGTGAAACAAACCAGCGAGAAGGAATTATGTAGGCCATGGTTAGACGATTTAGAGGTTCAATGCTAGACTGAAGCACATACACAGGAACACACTTACATCATAATTCACTCGTGATGAAGAATAACTAAAATATATAAGACGAAAGAAAATATTAAAAAACCTTGCACACGATGTGACGAAACAGATACTGTCTTACAGTGGCCAATGAGCTAAATACACACCTGCAGCATTCCAGTGAAAGACAAACTTCTATAGAATTGGTCCCAATGATTAATTCCAACAAATGATTAAAAGTACTCAAGATGGTCGTAGCAAGGAATATATCAGAAGTAATCTGGCGCATCCTTCCTTAAATGAAAGAATCCTCTTGCTGTCAAATGCTCTGAGGTAACTATAGTCATAAGATACCTCCTAATGTCGTGTCGCACTTTCTTTTACCCGTTGTAGTGTCGCAATTCGACGTGGCAGGGATTCCAAAGGTCGCTGGTAGTTCTCTGGAGAAATATTGGGCGTTTCTGCCTCTAACTGCGAAAATGTTGACAGTGCAGGATTATGTGCTCCAACTGGCCTCTCGATTACGTCCCACAAATGTTCTATGGGATTCATGTCGCGTGATCTGGGTGGCCAAACCGTTCTCCCGAACTGTTCAGACTGTTATTCAAACCAGTCGCTAACAACTGCCGCCTCGTGACATGTCGCATTGTGATCCATAAAATTCCATCGTTGTTTGGGAACATGAAATTCACGAATGGCTGCAAACGGTCTCCAAGTAGCCTAACAGATTAATGCTCTCTCAGTGATCGGTTCAGCTGGGCCAGAGGATCCAATCCATTCCGTGTAAACAACGCCCACATCATTATGGAGCCAGCATCAGCTTGTGGAGTGCCTTGTTGACAATTTGGGTGCATAGTTTCGTGGAGCCTGCGCTACACTCGAACCCTACCATCAGCTCTTACCAACTGAAATTGGTATTCCCCTGACCAGACCAAAATTGGGACTCACCTGACTAGACCACCGTTTTCCAGTCGTCTAGACTCCAACTGATATGGTCAGCAGCCCAGGAGAGGCGCTACAGGCGATGTCGTGCTGTTAGAAAAGGCGACTGCATAGATAGTCTGCTGCCATAGCCCATTAACACCAATTTTCGCTACACTGTCCTAATGGATATGTTTGTACGTAGGTCCTGTATTGATTACTGCGGCTATTTCACGCAGTGTTGCTTGTCTATTAACACCGACAACTTTATGCAACGCTGCTGCTCTCACTGGTTAAGTTAAGGCAGTCGGCTACTGCTTTGTCCGTGGTAAAAGGTAACGCCTGAAATTTGATATTCTCGGAACACTCTTGCCACTGTTGATCCCAGAATATTAAAATGCCCAACACTTTCCGAAATCGAACGTTCCAACGGTCCCAAGCGTCTAGCTCCACGTCCAAAAACTGTTACTTCCCATCCTGTGGCCATGATAACATCGTAAACCTTTTCACGTTATCACCTGAGTGCAAATGACAACTCCACCAATGCACTGCCCTTTTGTACTACCGCAATGTGTATATATTCATATCGCTATCCCATCACTTTGTCACCTCATTGTACCGATATGGAATAGAGGAATCAGTCCTGAAAGATTTTGTCTGGGGTAGTGCACTGGGAATTAGAGAAGTTCGGTGGCAGGAGTAACAAGACTTTTGGTCAGGTGAATACAGGGTTATAAATACAAAATCAAATAGGGGTAATGCAGGAGTAGGTGTAATAATGAATAAAAAATAGGAGTGCGAGTAAGCTACTACAAACAGCATAGTGAACGCATTATTGTGGCCAAGATAGACACGAAGCAAACGCCTACTACAGTAGTACAAGTTTATATGCCAACTAGCTCTGCAGATGACGAAGAAATTGAAGAAATGTATGATGAGATAAAAGAAATTATTCAGATAGTGAAGGGAGACGAAAAATTGATAGTCATGGGTGACTGGAATTCGATAGTAGGAAAAGGAAGAGAAGGAGACGTAGCAGGTGAATATGGACTGGTGGTAAGAAATGAAAGAGGAAGCCGCCTGGTAGAATTTTGCACAGAGCATAACCTAATCATAGCTAAAACTTGGTTCAAGAATCTTAAAAGAAGATTGTATAGACGGAAGAAGCCTGGAGATACTGACAGGTTTCAGATAGAATATACAATGGTGAGACAGAGATTTAGGAACCAGGTTTTAAATTGTAAGACATTTTCAGGGGCAGATGTGGACTCTGACCACAATCTATTGGTTATAATCTGTAGATTAAAACTGAAGAAACTACAAAAAGGTGGGAATTTAAGGAGATGGGACCTGGATAAACTGACTAAACCAGACGTTGTACAGAGTTTCAGGCAGAGCGTAAGGGAACAACTGTCAGGAATAGGGGAAAGAAATACAGTAGAAGAAGAATTGTTAGGTTTGAGCGATGAAGTACTGAAGGCAACAGAGGATCAAGTAGGTAAAAAGACGAGGGCTAGTAGAAATCCTTGGGTAACAGAAGAAATACTGAATTTAATTGATGAAAGGAGAAAATATAAAAATGCAGTAAATGAAGCAGGCAAAAAGGAATGCAAACGTCTCAAAAATGAGATCGATAGGAAGTGCAAAATGGCTAAGCAGACATGGCTAGAGGACAAATGTAGAGGCTTATCTCACTAGGGGTAAGATAGATACTGCCTACAGGAAAATTAAAGAGACCTTTGGAGAAAATATAGCCACTTGTATGAATATCAAGAGCTCATATGGAAACCCAGTTCTAAGCAAAGAAGGGAAAGCAGAAAGGTGGAAGTATATAGAGAAGAGCGATGTACTTGAGGACAATATTATGGAAATGGAAGAGGATGTAGATGAAGAAGAAATGGGAGATATGATACTGCTTGAAGAGTTGGACAGAGCACTGAAAGTACTCAGTACAAACAAGGCCCCAGGAGTAGACAACATTCCATTAGAACTACTGACGGCCTTGGGAGATCCAGTCCTGACAAAACTCTACCATCTGGTGAGAAAAATGTATGAGACAGGCGAAATACCCTCAGACTTCAAGAAGAATATAATAATTCCAATCCCAAAGAAAGCAGGTGTTGACAGATGTGAAAATGACCAGTTTAATAAGCCACGGCTGCAAAATATTAACGCGAATTATTTACAGACGAATGGAAAAACTGGTAGAAGCCCACCTCAGGGAAGCTCAGTTTCGATTCTGTAAAAATATTGGAGCACATGAGGCAACAGTTACCCTACGACTTATCTTAGATGAAAGATTAAGGAAAGGCAAACCTACGTTTCTATCATTTGTAGACTTAGAGAAAGCTTTTGACAATGTTGACTGGAATACTCTCTTTCAAATTCTAAAGGTGGCAAGGGATATAATACAGGGAGCGAAAGGTTATTTTCAATTTGTACAGAAACCAGATGGCAGTTATAAGAGTCTAGGCACATGAAAGGGAAGCAGTGGTTGGGAAGGGAGTGAGACAGGGTTGAAGCCTCACCCCGATGTTATTCAATCTGTATATTGAGCAAGCAGTAAAGGAAACAAAAGAAAAATTCGGAGTAGGTATTAAAATCCATGGAGAAGGATTAAAAACTTTGATGTTCGCAGATGACATTGTAATTCTGCCAGAGACAGCAAAGGACTTGGAAGAGCAGTTGAACGGAAGGGACAGTGTCTTGAAAGGAGGATATAAGATGAACATCAACAAAAGCAAAACGAGGATAATGGAATGTAGTCGAGTTAAGTCGGGTGATGGTGAGGGAATTAGATTAGGGAATGAGACACTTAAAGTAGTAAAGTAGTTTTGCTATTTTGGGAGCAAAATAACTGATGATGGTCGAAGTAGAGAGGGTATAAAAAGTAGACTGGCAATGGCAAGGAAAACGTTTCTGAAGAAGAGAAATTTGTTAACATCGAGTATAGATTTAAGTGTCAGGAAGTCGTTTCTGAAAGTATTTGTATGGAGTGTAGCCATGTATGGAAGTGATACATGGAGGATAAATAGTTTGGACAAGAAGAGAATAGAAGCTTTCGAAATGTGTTGCTGCTGAAGAATGCTGAAGATTAGACTGGTACATCGCATAACTAATGAGGAGGTATTGAATAGAATTGTGGAGAAGAGGAGCTTGTGGCTCAACTTGACAAGAAGAAGGGATCGGTTGGTAGGACATGTTCTGAGGCATCAAGGGATCACAAATTTAGCACTGGAGGGCAGCGTGGGGCATAAAGGTTGTAGAGGGAGACCAAGAGATGAATACACTAAGCAGATTCAGAAGGATGTCGGCTGCAGTAGGTACTGGGAGATGAAGAAGCTTGCACAGGATAGAGAAGGATGGAGAGCTGCATCAAACCAGACTCAGGACTAAAGACCAGAACATGAACAACAACAGTGCACTGAACAGAATTGGAATATGGATCATAGTAAATTTGGATGAGAAATAACACCTCGCATTTGAAATGTTCTGCTTTCGAAGTGTATTAAAAATTAAGTTAACAGACCAGGCACTAAACAGGTCCATTGTGTAACGTTACCAGAATTAGGTAGCTGGTCGTGGGGCATGTGAAACGGCGCCCTGGAGTAGTTAACTTGGCACTGCAAGGAGCAGCAGCAAGTAAAGAGTTCAAGGGCAGAAAGAGATTGGAAATTTTGAGTGCAGAAATTTTGTAAGGATCAAAAGCTTAGCGCAGGCAATCATCAAGTGAGAAATGAGGCTAACGACTTACAAAAGATTTCTTACTACCATGTTTCAACCGCTTTTAGGTTGTTCTGCCCCATAATCCACGATATAAATCCAAAGACGGCTTCCACTACTACCATACAGATATAGTCATTTCTTCCTCACTTTCATATTAATATTTACTTACGGAATGAAGAGAACTTTATTCATGTGAATCAGTACAATTTTCATATTTTCATTGCTCCTTCATTTAGTATATTCTCGTTCCTGAGCAGGTAAATTATTTGTTCTTCCGTGTCTTCCTCACTTCTCAAGAATATCAAATTGCTATTATTATTTACAATACACTTCGCTGTAGCCACTATTGCTTCTAATAGAAGTACACATTTAATTCTAGTTAACATTTTTCGCAGCTTCTTCCCTCTCTTCTCACATTTATAGCAGTAAAAACGGTGTTAAAAGAAGAAACTATAGATAAAATATTCCAATAATTTGGTGAAAATTCTGAAGTTTCAAAACTAATTCATGAAATACTTAGATACACTGGTGAGCCAAAACTTTATGACCAAGTGCTTAATAGCTTGTTTGTCCGTCTGCCGAACGAAATGCATAATTGATTCTGCGTATCAGGGATCCTACAGTTTCTTGGCTGGTTTGTGGAGGTATGTGGCATTAGATGCCTAAGCACAGGTCATGTGATTGAGTAAATAACGGGCCGCTGATTTGCGTAGGCGGTGATAGTACTCGATAGCGACACAGATGGGTTCCATAGGATTTACATCAACGTGACTTCACTATAACGTTCCTCTAACCACTTTAGCACGATTCTGGCTCCGAGATACGGACAGTTATATTGCTGAAAGGTGACGTCGTCGTCGGGGAAGATAAAGCATGAAGGGATACAGGTGGTTCGATTACTACCACATGTCCCACGCTAGCGCAAGAGAATGTCCCACATAGACAATAATACTCGCACCAGCCTACGTCCGTGGCGCGCTGCACGTTTTGAGCCTCTGTTCACTTCGATGATGGCGTTAGTGGGGACGACCATCAACCTAGTGTAGCGAAAATGTGATTCACTCGAAGCGCCGACACGTTTGCATTGATCGACGGGCGAACCCCGATGGTCCCTTGCGCATTGTAATCGTTGACGATGTCGATGGGTTAACAAGCGAACAAACATGAGTTGTCTGCTGCAGAACTCCATGTTCAAGAATGTGCGATGAACGGTGGGCTCCGAAACTCTTATGTCTGCGTCAGCATTGTGCTTTCTCGGCAGAGATGCTATAGGTCACCATATATCCTACTTCGCAGAGGAGACAAGCCTCCTAACCCCACGTTCTATGAAGAGTCGTGGAAGTCCAACCATTTAGTGCCTGGTGATAGTTTCACTGTCCTTTTACCTCTTTGCACTGCACCTTGAAGGGAACGATCTATTGATACGTAATCAACATGGTTTCAGAAAACATCGCTATAGTGCAACGCAGTTAGCTCTTTATTCGCACGAAGTAATGGCCGCTATCGACAGGGGATCTCAAGTTGATTCCGTATTTCTAGATTTCCGGAAAGCTTTTGACACCGTTCCTCACAAGCGACTTCTAATCAAGGTGCGGGCCTGTGGGGTATCGTCTCAGTTGTGAGACTGGGTTCGTGATTTCCTGTCGGGAAGGTCGCAGTTCGTAGTAATAGACGGAAAATCATCGAGTAAAATTGAAGTGATATCAAGTGTTCCCCAGGGAAGCGTCCTGGGACCACTGTTGTTCCTGATCTATATAAATGACCTGGGTGACAATCTGAGCAGTTCTCTTAGGTTGTTCGCAGATGATGCTGTAATTTACCGTCTAGTAAGGTCATCCGAAGACCAGTATCAGTTGCAAAGCGATTTAGAAAAGTTGGTGCATGGCGTGGCAGGTGGCAGTTGACGCTAAATAACGAAAGTGTGAGGTGATCCACATGAGTTCCAAAAGAAAACCGTTTGAATTCGATTACTCCATAAATAGTACAATTCTCAAGGCTGCCAATTCAACTAAGTACCTGGGTGTTAAAATTACGAACAACTTCAGTTGGAAAGACCACATAGATAATATTGTGGGGAAGGCGAGCCAAAGGTTGCGTTTCATTGGCAGGACACTTAGAAGATGCAACAAGTCCACTAAAGAGACAGCTTACACTACACTCGTTCGTCCTCTGTTAGAATATTGCTGCGCGGTGTGGGATCCTTACCAGGTGGGATTGACGGAGGACATCGAAAGGGTGCAAAAAAGGGCAGCTCGTTTTGTATTATCACGTAATAGGGGAGAGAGTGCGGCAGATATGATACGCGAGTTGGGATGGAAGTCATGAAAGCAAAGACGTTTTTGGTCGTGGCGAGATCTATTTACGAAATTTCAGTCACCAACTTTCTCTTCCGAGTGCGAAAATATTTTGTTGAGTCCAACCTACATAGGTACGAATGATCATCACAATAAAATCAGAGCTCGAACAGAAAGGTTTAGGTGTTCGTTTTTCCCGCGCGCTGTTCGGGAGTGGAATGGTAAAGAAACAGTATGATTGTGGTTCGATGAAACCTCTGCCAAGCGCTTAAATGTGAATTGCAGAGTAATCATGTAGATGTAGATGTATCATGTGAGAATTTGACCATCTCACCGTTTTCGAGATACTCGTACACAGGCTCAGCGTAATAATAATGTGCCCTTTGTTAAAGTCTCTTATCTCAGTCACCTATCTTAATGGATTTCCCCATCTGCAGCAACATCTTCGCTAGGATGATCCCCCGTCTGTGTCTGCTCCGTAAACATACTTTTGTTACATCCCCGCTAAGCCACCAGGCGACATACCACATAGCTTTGGACAATGACTTTCGTGAGAGAAACATCTGAGCTCTACCCGCCACTCTTTTTAGTTGTGTCCTAGGAAAAAATAGTGAGAAACTGGAATGAAAAACTGAATGACTATAAACGTTCATCAATAAAGATGGGAAGAGGAAACAAAAATACCGGAATAAAGTGTGTCGCATTTGCAGACGAAATTTGCGGGATAAGAAGTCAAGAAGAAGTTGCATCCTTGAACGATAAAAAAAAAAAGATTTAAAAAAATAATATAAGAGCTAAAGAAATAACTGATGTAGAAGTGTTTAGAGAAAAAGCATTAACTAAGAAAGGGTTTCAAAGCAGGAGAGCGAAAAAAATTGCCTTGAACTGGTCACCTGACACGAAGAAATAACATAGTGAACAGATGAAAGAAAACTGGAAGAGAACAACAACGAATGAGAAACTGGCACTTAGTTCTTATTTAGCCCACTAAGAACACGAAAAATTGTGGTCATCACGCGTTCCCAGTCCCTTGATCACATAATTCACGTTCTGAGAGAAACCACTGAATTATCCAATCCTCAAGTTAACGTTCCTGACCCCCTGACTCTCTCCCTCCCTCCCTGCCTTCCTCCACAAACACTCACACACGTTTCTGCACCCGTACATGCAGTTTCTTTTTGATTTGTTTTGTTTTGTTTCGTTTTCAATGGCCTACAGTATTTGACAGTGGCGATTGACAATCGGCTTATGTTTGGAAAATTTGTTTGCGGGGCAAATTTGCACAGAACTTCGTTACCCGTCCGTAATGGAGTCATCGCTCGAGGTATCGAGTGGGCTACTTGTTTGGGAACAACTATTATGGAGCGAATATTTGGGGAAAGAACAAATAACGTTCCAGTCTTTTCTGTCTGCTAAAACCGAAACCAGGAGATACCCCTTGTACTAAACCTTTATCATCTGCCAAAAGGTAATCCGGGAGATGCACCTTGATTCAAATCTTCGTTATGCTCTGACATATTTTTGCGCGATTAGAATACTTAAAGAATCTATCATCAAGGTTTTTGCGCAACATTTCTTTGAAATCTTCCATTGTTTTCTTCGTACTATCTCGGATGTTATCAGTGTGAATTACACCGCTAAATTTATCTCATATCCCGCCGATACCTAGAAAAGCTCGGTGATTGGTTTTGCCATATATTTCAATGTTCTTGTTCCAGAGGCGAACTACGGCGGGATTTAAATTCCTATTTATATTACGCATTTTGCAACCTTGAACGACACATCGGTAATCACATGGTTCACATGGCTCTGAGCACTATGGGACTTAACATCTGTGGTCATCAGTCCCCTAGAACTTAGAACTACTTACACCTAACTAACCTAAAGACATCACACACATCCATGCCCGAGGCAGGATTCGAACCTGCGACCGTAGCAGTCACGCGGTTCCAGACTGTAGCGCGTAGAACCGCTCGGCCACTCCGGCCGGCACATCGGTAATCCAAAGGAAGCTGTATCAAATGGTTCAAATGGCTCTGAGCACTATGGGACTTAACATCTGTGGTCATCAGTCCCCTAGAAACTACTTAAACCTAACTAACCTAAGGACATCACACACATCCATGCCCGAGGCAGGATTCGAACCTGCGACCGTAGCAGTCACGCGGTTCCAGACTGTAGCGCGTAGAACCGCTCGGCCACTCCGGCCGGCACATCGGTAATCCAAAGGAAGCTGTATCAAATGGTTCAAATGGCTCTGAGCACTATGGGACTTAACATCTGAGGTCATCAGTCCCCTAGAACTTAGAACTACTTAAACCTAACTAACCTAAGGATATCACACACATCCACGCCCGAGGCAGGATTCGAACCTGCGACCGTAGCGGTAGAGCGGTTGCAGACTTAAGCGCCTAGAACCGCTCGGCCACACCGGCCGGCGAAGCTGTATCGCTACAATTTGTATGAATATCACGGACGATACATCAGTGTGCTGATCGCTAAATTCAAACGCAGTGTCCTAGTTAAAATTCCAAATCTATCCTTCAACCTTGGAGGTTGGGCGCCACAGCCTGTAACCTGCCTTTTCAGAAAAACAGCTCAAATCCCTGCTGACCATACTAGTCAGTTTTCTTAGTAAGAGGTGTGAGTATACTGCACAGATATTTTTCGTCGTGTAACACGAAGTCCAGCTTTTGTTTGCAATTCACTACTACGACATTCCTTATCGTAACCATCCGCCCTAGACGTTACCCATCGCAAACGCAGTTTTCTAGATTTTCACAGGTCGCTACCAGTTGAATATATCATTCCCAAATAAGTTGAAAAAAGCACGAATCTGAAATAATCCACGAGGAAGTACTGGAAAGTGGTAATACCCTCAACCGCTCAAATGAAATAACTATCATTCCTTCGTGTCTACTGCCAAGTGCCGTTTGTATTTACTAACATTGCGTTCTCCGAATATAATGAACTTTTTAGTGCAAAAAAAGACAGAGCGTCATGAATGCCCCCGTGACGAGTACTTTACAAAATTTCTCTCTTTCTTCCTCTTCTTCTGCTAATTTTCGCTAACGCAAAGGTGGTCTTTGATTCTCTAGGGAAAAACGATGACAACGACACTGTTTTATAATTCTGCGGACGAAGCGCAGTCTACATTACAGATTGTTGCTGTAAATATCGATTTCGGCTGAATTTGTTCATTTGTGGAAATAATGGTAGATGGCTGTGACGCAGATCTGCTGATGCATGGCATCAGAAACTGCGTACACCCTCAATCGACAAATATACTGTGATTTTGACTATTACACTATCTAATGCTTTCCAGAACTCTGAATGCCTTTCATCTTTTCTCTGTACCTCAGTATGATTATTCATTGTTCATGGTTCTTTCTTACGAATCCATTAAACTTCAATGTCCTTTTCATAATTGCTAAATTATGATCCGAGCTTGTTCAATAGAACAGTCGCAATTTCGATCCCACAGCAATTATGAGTCAATCAAGATACAAAGGAATTACTAACATTAGCTGAAAGATGGCACTAATTTTAATCAGTGGGGAAACATAAAAATTTGTGACAGACTGGGATTCGTACACGGGTCACCTGCTTATGAGGCAGATGCGTTAACCACTATGCCATCTGGAAACAGTGGTTATTTCAGCTGCACGGATTATTCTATCACGTCTCCTGTCAGACCCAAACTCTTCACTTATCCACACCCTGCTAATGTAGCGCTCTTGCCCATTATCATCATTACCCGCGGCATTTCGCCAATTCCAGTAAGAGTTCGAGCGTAGTGTATACATGCAGTGAGGTGATCAGCTGGTGGTCAGGTACAGTCTTACAAGCTTGTAAATGTGATGCAGGGTAGGACATGCTGAGAAATAATGGTTAAGTTAAATTCAGTACGTTGCACCGTTTTCGATTAATTAGCGTTGAAGTTTGCCAATCAGGTCGTTGCCCGCGAAAATTCAAGCAGCCTGTCCGAGACAGTGTTGTCAAACGTGTTCTCCTTTTGGTTTCCGCGAATTGAACATCAGAGCGAAACAAGTTACAGCTTCGTTTATTACTGCGGGAAATGGGTGTCAAGCTTGATTTGATTTGATTTTATCAGCAAGCAAAAACAACATTGGTCAATCCTGCTGCTGCCCGCACCGAAACAGATTTTATTGTGCGGTATCGTTCCCTGTGTCTCTAGGAAAGCCAACCAGTGCCCCTGAACAGCGCTAGGAGATCCTTTACTAGTGCTTTACCAGACACAATTTCTTCATGTCTGGTTGATCCGAATGTTCTGTCTTCTAATCTCCAATGCCTCGCATTCGAAGATCTAATGTGATGCGGTTTCCTCTTCCACATCACACATCCTGCATTTGGGGTCTTCTTCTATTATCCCCATTGTATGTAGGTGTTTTTGAAATTCCCATGGTCTGCCAATAGTCCAACCATGAGTTTCGTTTCTCTCCTGTTCAAGCCTAGAACATGACTTCGACATCAATACCTTGCCATGTTTTTGCTTTTGGACCTTAGCACCATATTCTACATGTAGTCTCCTTGTCGTCTTGTAGTTTTATTTTGATCATTGCCTTGGTGACTGTCAGCACAGGTTCCGGTCGAATAAATGGTGTCATCGGCCCTATCCTGGCCATCCTTTTGGCTTGCTCATTACCAAAAATGGCTCGGAGCACTATGGGACTTAACATCTGAGTTCATCACTCCCCTAAACTTAGAACTACTTAAACGTAACATCAGACACATCCATGCCCGAGGAAGGATTCGAACCTGCCACCGTAGTGGTCACGCGGTTCCGGACTGAAGCGATTAGAACCGCTCGGCCACAACGGCTTGCTCATTACCACCAATCCCTGAGTGACCAGGGACCTGTAATAGGTTTACCCTATTGCTTTCCCCTAGCTCCCTAAGCACTTTGTGGCATTCTGCCACGTTATTTGACCTTGTTGCAGATGCTGCCAGTGTTTTCAGGGCTGCTTGGCTGTCTGAATGAATGAAAATGTTACGTCCTCTGTGCACCTCCGCAAATTCTCCTCCACGCACAAACCTGAGAGCAGATATTTCTGCTTGAAACACAGTGGCCATCTTCCCTAGAGAGATTGCACTCTCCAGCCTTGGCTGCACCCTGTATACCCCGACTCCACCACCTCGGTCTGTTTTCGAACCGTTAGTGAACCAGACTATGTCCGCAGTATGGTGTCGAAATTTGTTCTCCCAGATATGTCTACTTCCAATTTCTGCATTGAAAGGCTCGTTGAAGCAGCTGGGAGTTATTATATAGTCGGCCAGCATTTCCCCAACCATACCTATGTGTACCTCACTCAGTATTTTAGTGTGAGATCCTGGATACCCCAGTGAGTTCAAATTTTCGCCATCTTTAACCTGCGTGCTCCAGCTGGTACCTCCATCATTACCCAAAAATGTAATGGGGGAATGTCCAGCATGGTTCCCATCCCAATCCCAACAGCGGGTGTGCTGCTAATTCCGCCTGTAACGGCTAAGCAGGCCAATCTCTGCACCGTAGCAAGCTCCTGAGGACCTACCTACTGTTCTACCTTTCTCCACCACACTGTAGCCCTATAAGTGATTATAGGTCTTACTACCATGGTGTATATCCAGTACGAACTCTTCGGGCTTAAGCCCCAGTTTTTACCACAAGCTCTTCTGGTACTCATTAGAGTACCTTTCGCCTTGGAACATATGCTCCTGATTTGAGAGGTCCACGATAGTTTTTCATCAAGGGCTACCCCTAGATATTGCACTATCCCCTTCACTGCTATTCATCGAGAAGCTTGAGATTCCAAAATGCGTGTTGGATCTGCTTCTTCGTAAATGGTATTACAACTGTCTTCTTAGGATTGACCCTTTCCTGCACGAATTTTGCACAATGTTCAATGCTCCTTGTGCCATAGCTCTGACTACACTTGAAAACTTGCCAAGTATTACTTGTGTCAAGCTTACCTCTGCCGTTGTCTCATCGTATTTCTTTCCGTTTAGATACTAAGCTAAGTGAACACTTCCACACGTCTGGCAACGGCGTCTCCGGCAGGCAGCTTGAAACTACGCTTCCAGCGTTCCATTTCACTAACTTCAATGCTAACTAAATCGAATATGGTGCAACGTATCAAATTTTTCTTAACAGTTATTTCTAATCACGACATACCCCGCAGCCTGCTGACGAGCTTTCAAACTGTTTCTGACCACCCTGACCTCCCGGATACGACTTCTAATCAATTATCTGATGAAGTAATCTCTGTCTCATCACGATTTGTTACAGTTGGTACCTTCGTGTGTCTCCTGGCCTTTTCCAAGTGAAGTTCCCGTTCTAATGATTTCTGAGCAGCGTATTTGCTATTTCCAGCTGAAATTTATTGTATGTATGTGTGTTTGTGTGTGTGTGTATGTGCGTGTGTGTGTGAGTGTTTGTGTTTGGAGCTGAAACCAACTGCGGACGTCAAGAAGTCTGCCTTTCCTCCGGCCGAGTCCGTATTCTCCCATAGTGTTCTTCGTTTCTTTCCCCTATATCAACCAGTCCCTGAGTTTTGTCTTTCTTTCTACTCCAAATAACACTTCAATTCTCTCGTATACTATATCTCGTCGTACGCTGCTTGCGACGCCAGCCTATTGCTGAGCCGAATAATGCTATCGTTGAAATGCTCACAGTAACTCACTCTCTAGCCTATCTTGGTACTTACGCCTATTATGACACATTTTGCTGTTGACAGTACTCTGTATTCATCCAACACAAATCCTTACCTTCTTTCCACTACGCTTTACTGGCATTTACTACATTTTGGATGCAAACATCGCACTCCTTTTTTCCCCTACCAGTTACAGATTTCTGACATCCCACGCTCAGTTGTTGATAAAACTAAAACCCTTCCCAAGCAGGCCTTTGAAGGCTCAACGGTACCGACCGAATCCCGTGTTATCCTCAGCCCATGGGCGGCACAGGGTACGGGCATGAAGGAGCATGTGGTTAGCGCAGCGTCTTTCCGGGCGTTATCAGCATGGGGGAACGAAGCCACTACTTGTCAGTCAAGCAGCTCCTCAAATGGTCTCACAACGCCTGTCAACATCGCTCCGTAGACGCACACTCATCCAAGCGTTAGACAGACCCGGTAGACCTTAACCTCCGTGACACACAGGAGTCTGTGCTAATATCTGTGGCAGACTCACGTCCACGATGCTCTCGCTAAGTTCAGTGATTAATATTGAAATAAGAGCTATTTTAATTAATACTACATTTTAGACTAGTGCATTTACTTCTTCGCTAGACTATCTACTGAAGGTTTAGCTTTTATGTGCGTATTTAGATCGAAAAGAGAGAGTTTCCTAAAGGTCGGAAGTCATTAGTTTTGTTTACTTGTTAGGCGTAAATTTCGTGCGAGAGTAGATCTTAATTTTTTGATTAGACTGAGGGATTCTAAGTTTAATTAATTCATGTCTCTCTTATAGAGTTCAGGTAGTCAGTTAAAACTTTCGAAAATAAGTTTAAAAGTTTGCGTACATTAGCGGTTAGTTAAGTATTATTATAGGTTACGAAATTTCAGTGCTCTAATGCTAAGTTATTCTCTCCTTTTGTGTAAATTTTTCTATCAAACTATGTGTGATATGTCTGGTGGCTCCCGCAGAAATCTGAAGGAGCGGGTGTTCTGTGAAGACTGTAGGTTATGGTTTCACTGGGGCGAATGTAGCGGCTAGGAAACGGGGGTAGATAATGAGGCTCTGCCATGGCAATGTAGGTTATGTAGAAAGGACAGAAAAATTTGTGTCCTGAAGGCTGAATTAAAAAACTCGAATTTGGAATATGTAGATTATAGGAGAAAAAGAGACGGCGTGCTGGGAAAAGGTAGCGAGCAGAGGGCGAGAAAGGGAAACTGTTGAAAAAGCTTTAGAAACTCAGTTAGTAAATCAGTTTGGTTTGCTATCTGAAGTAGTGGGAAAAGGACCTCATCCAGATGTAGTTGAATGTAGTTTAAAGCAGAGTATTAGCTTAAAGAAAAAAGACAAGTCGTGATCAAATCAGAATAAGAAAAGAAAAATTCTGCTTCTAGGTAGCAGCTGTGGGAGGGGTGTAGACCAGCAGTTTCAGGAAAAATTAGGCGCAGGGTACCAGATCACAGATAGAGCGCAACCAGATGCTAACTTTAGCCAGGTGACAAAACTTAGGTCAGTTATGTAGGGACTTTGAGAAGGAAGATCAGATAATCATTGTTGGCTGAGTAGGAAACAGCCTGGCTATGAATCCAAGATATAGTATTAGGGGTGACCTGGATAAAATAGGAGCAGAAACTGGGGTCTGCGGAGGTCTTTCAGCACCATGATCGCTCCTGGGTAAACATTGCTGTAAGGCATGTTAACGCTGAGTTGAACAGGACGCTCCAGATACTAGCAAAATCTCACATACCTATGGTTCCAGTTGATGCTATTGGTTGGTATGGATATATTACACATGGCCTGCACCGAAACAGAAAGGGGAAAAAGATGAGTTAGCTTATTAGCAGATTCTGTAAGGGGGGGGGGGGGCGGGGGCTGCACAGTCACACAAGGAATGATCCCTGTGATTAATGGGACAAGGAAGACAGGCTTTTTAGGGTAAAGCCAAAGTCCAGACAGACAACAAGCAAGAAAAATACAATAAAAGAAGCTTCATTTACAGTAAATAGGGATAAAGCTCAGGGTAATATCAATTTATTTCATCAGAATATCAGGGGAATAAAATATTAGGAAGTAGATGAGCTGTTAGTATGTTTAGAAGATTTCAAAAATAAGAATCAGATTGATATACTTTGTCTCTCTGAACACCATGTAACTATGGGGATAGAAAGCGTCATTATAAATGTGTGTAATTTAGCATCTTACACTTGCAGATCTAGCATGGATAAAGGAGGAGTTGCCATTTACACAAAACAAGATAACAAATACAAAACTACCAAAGTAAGCAAATTTTGTGTCGATCAGCACTTTGAAGTTTGTGCATGTGAAGTACAGCTAGATAATGTAGTGTTGACAATGGCTACAGTGTGCAGGTCCCCATTAGGAGATTGGGAGCTATTCATGAAAACGTTTGACTCCCTATTATACTGTCTGTCAGTCAAAAAGGAGAGGTTATTAATCTGCAGTTGTTTCAGTGTAAACTTTCTGAGCAATTCTGATAGGAAAAGAGAACTAGAAGTAATATTAATGACGTGTAACTTAGAACCAATGATGAATTTCCCTACACGCATATCTCAAGACAGTGGCACTCTGATAGATGATGTATTTGTACAGCATGAGGATGTAGAACTAACACATGCTTTCCCTGTGATAAATGGATTATCAGACCCTGATGCACAGCAGATTAACTTACAAAACTGAGCAGAGTGTACAGTTCAGAAACGATTAAGTAAAACTGTAAGGTTGCTCAGCTTGGTATCTATAGAGCATTTCAGAAAAAGCTTAAGAAATGTTAATTGGTGATAAGTATATAATGATCCAAATGATAATGATAAACGCAACATACACTCCTGGAAATTGAAATAAGAATACCGTGAATTCAGTGTCCCAGGAAGGGGAAACTTTATTGACACATTCCTGGGGTCAGATACATCACATGATCACACTGACAGAACCACATGCACATAGACACAGGCAACAGAGCATGTACAATGTCGGCACTAGTACAGTGTATATCCACCTTTCGCAGCAATGCAGGCTGCTATTCTCCCATGGAGACGATCGTAGAGATGCTGGATGTAGTCCTGTGGAACGGCTTGCCATGCCATTTTCACCTGGCGCCTCAGTTGGACCAGCGTTCGTGCTGGACGTGCAGACCGCGTGAGACGACGCTTCATCCAGTCCCAAACATGCTCAATGGGGGACAGATCCGGAGATCTTGCTGGCCAGGGTAGTTGACTTACACCTTCTAGAGCACGTTGGGTGGCACGGGATACATGCGGACGTGCATTGTCCTGTTGGAACAGCAAGTTCCCTTGCCGGTCTAGGAATGGTAGAACGATGGGTTCGATGACGGTTTGGATGTACCGTCCACTATTCAGTGTCCCCTCGACGATCACCAGTGGTGTACGGCCAGTGTAGGAGATCGCTCCCCACACCATGATGCCGGGTGTTGGCCCTGTGTCCCTCGGTCGTATGCAGTCCTGATTGTGGAGCTCACCTGCACGGCGCCAAACACGCATACGACCATCATTGGCACCAAGGCAGAAGCGACTCTCATCGCTGAAGACGACACGTCTCCATTTGTCCCTCCATTCACGCCTGTCGCGGCACCACTGGAGGCGGGCTGCACGATGTTGGGGCGTGAGCGGAAGACGGCCTAACGGTGTGCGGGACCGTAGCCCAGCTTCATGGAGACGGTTGCGAATGGTCCTCGCCGATACCCCAGGAGCAACAGTGTCCCTAATTTGCTGGGAAGTGGCGGTGCGGTCCCCTACGGCACTGCGTAGGATCCTACGGTCTTGGCGTGCATCCGTGCGTCGCTGCGGTCCGGTCCCAGGTCGACGGGCACGTGCACCTTCCGCCGACCACTGGCGACAACATCGATGTACTGTGGAGACCTCACGCCCCATGTGTTGAGCAATTCGGCGGTACGTCCACCCGGCCTCCCGCATGCCCTCTATACGCTCTCGCTCAAAGTCCGTCAACTGCACATACGGTTCACGTCCACGCTGTCGCGGCATGCTACCAGTGTTAAAGACTGCGATGGAGCTCCGTATGCCACGGCAAACTGTCTGACACTGACGGCGGCGGTGCACAAATGCTGCGCAGCTAGCGCCATTCGACGGCCAACACCGCGGTTCCTGGTGTGTCCGCTGTGCCGTGCGTGTGATCATTGCTTGTACAGCCCTCTCGCAGTGTCCGGAGCAAGTATGGTGGGTCTGACACACCGGTGTCCATGTGTTCTTTTTTCCATTTCCAGGAGTGTATTTCTTGATAAACCTATGTCACTCTTTGAATATTGTTGCTCAGAAACAAATTACTAAATATAACACCAAGCAGTTATTAAAGAAACCTTGGATTACTACAGGTATTAAAGTGTCTTCAGAAAGAAAAAAAGCACTGTATGGGACAGCAAAAATAGGTAAGACCCAGAAGTAATTTTACACTATAAAAATTATTGTAACATAATGAGGAAAGTGGTCAGGAAATCAAGAAATATGTATATTAGAGATGAAATTAACA
Organism: Schistocerca americana; assembly: GCF_021461395.2. Classification (NCBI taxonomy): domain Eukaryota; kingdom Metazoa; phylum Arthropoda; class Insecta; order Orthoptera; family Acrididae; genus Schistocerca; species Schistocerca americana. The sequence goes on from NC_060123.1 coordinate 192,090,770, forward strand.
ATCAAATCAGAATGGAATGTTGTTAGTAGGGAGACTGGAATAGTAACCACTGGGGTACGTAGTATTAGTATTAAATAGAATGAGACCATCTTAACCAACAGCACACAAGTAGCTAATGTATTAAACAACCATTTCTTAAGTGTAGGTGAAAAATTGGGGAGAATAGTTCAAAACAAAAAGGCAAGCAGCATATGGAAGAGCCAGTTTTAAGAAATCCTCATCACATTAATTTTCACCTAACAATTTTACGAAATAAGGAAAGTCATTAAATCCTTAAATAATAAATATTATATCGGAGTAGATGACATCTCTAGCAAGATATTAAAACAATATGGAGCAGTTAGAACTGAAATTCTGAGTCACATATATGTTACATCACTAACTCAAGGAATTTTCGCTGACAAGGAAATATATGGTATTGTCAAGCCTCTCTACAAAAGAGGGGACACAGTAGATATCAATAATTACAGCCCAGTATCCTTGATTACAGCGTTTTCAAAAATCATCGTGAAAGTTATTTACACAAGAGTGGTTAGCCACCTGAACAGTAATGGTATACTTAGTAAATCACTACCCTCATAATAGAGTCTTTAAATAGTAAAATGTCACCAACAGGAATTTTCTGTGACCAAAGCATCTGATTGTGTGCACCATGACATTGTTGTTGTTGTGGTCTTCAGTCCAGAGACTGGTTTGATGCAGCTCTCAATGCTACTCTATCTTGTGCAAGCTTCTTCATCTCCCAGTACCTACTGCAACCTACATCCTTCTGAATATGTTTAGTGTATTCATCTCTAGGTCTCCCTCTGCGATTTTTACACTCCACGCTGCCCTCCATTACTAAATTGGTGATCCCTTGATGCCTCCGAATATGCCCTACCGACCGAACCCTTCTTCTGGTCAAGTTGTGGCACAAATTTCTCTTCTCACCAGTTCTATTCAATACCTTCTCATTAGTTATGTGATCTACCCATCTAATCTTCAGCATTCTTCTGTAGCACCACATTACGAAAGCTTCTATTCTCTACTTGTCTAAACTACTTATCGTTCATGTTTCACTTGCATACATGGCTACACTCCATACAAGTACTTTCAGAAACGACTTCCTGACACTTAAATCTGTACTCGATGATAACAAATTTCTCTTATTCAGAAATGCTTTCTTTGCCATTGCCGGTCTACATTTTACTTCCTCTCTACTACAACCATTCTCAGTTATTTTGCTCCCCAAATAGCAACACTCATTTACTACTTTAAGCGTCCCATTTCCTAATCTAATTCCCTCAGCATCACCCGATTTAATTCGACTAAATTCCATTATTCTCCTTTTTCTTTTGTTGATGCTCATCTTATATCCTCAAGACCATGTCCATTCCGTTCAGCTGCTCTTCCAGGTCCTTTGCTGTCTCTGACAGAATTACAATGTCATCGGCGAACCTCGAAGTTTTTATTACTTCTCCATGGATTTTAATTCGCACTCCCAATTTTTCTTTTGTATCCCTAACTGCTTGCTCAATATACAGATTGAATATCATCGGGGAGAGGCTACAACCCTGTCTCACTCCCTTCCCAACCACTGCTTCCCTTTCATGTCCCTCGACGCTTATAACTGCCATGTGATTTCTGTACAAATTTGTAAATAGCCTTTCGCTCCCTCTATTTTACCCCTGCCACCTTCAGAATTTGGAAGATAGTATTCAAGTCAACATCGTCAAAAGCTTTCTCATAGTCTACGAATTCAAGAAACAAAAGTTTGCCTTTCCTTAATCTATTTCCTAAGATAAGTCGTAGGGTCAGTTTTGCCTAATGTGTTCCAACATTTCAGCGGAATCCAAACTGATTTTCCCCGAGGTCGGCTTCTACCAGTTTTTCCATTCGTCTGTAAAGAATTCGCGTTAGTATTTTGCAGCTGTGACTTATTAAACCTATAGTTCCGTAATTTTCACATCTGTGAACACCTGCTTTCTTTGGGTTGGAATTATTATATTCTTCTTGAAGTCTGAGGGTATTTCGCCTGTCTCATACATCATGCTCACCAGATGGCAGAGTTTTATCAGGAATGGCTCTCCCAAGCCTGTCAATAATTCTAATGGAATATTGTCTACTCCCAGGGCCTTGTTTCGACTTAGGTCTTTCAGTGCTCTGTCAAACTCTTCACGCAGTATCATATCTCCCATTTCATCTTCGTGTACATCCTCTTCCATTTCCATAATATTGTCCTCAAGTACATCGCTCTTGTATAGACACTCTATGTACACCTTCCATCTTTCTGCTTTCCCTTCTTTGCTTAGAACTGGGTTTCCATCTGAGCTCTTGATATTCATATAAGTGGCTGCCTTTTCTCCAAAGGTCTCTTTAATTTTCCTGTAGGCAGTATCTATCTTACCCCTAGTGAGATAAGCCTCTACATCCCTACATTTGTCTTCTAGCCATGCCTGCTTAGCCATTTTTCACTTCTTGTCGATCTCATTTATGAGGCGTTTGTATTCCTTTTTGCCTGCTTCATTTACTGCATTTTTATATTTTCTACTTTCATCAATTAAATTCAGTATTTCTTTTGTTACCCAAGGATTTCTACTAGCCCTCGCCCTTTTACTTACTTGATCCTTTGCTACCTTCACTACTTCATCCTTCAAAGCTACCCATTCCTCTTCTACTGTATTTCTTTCCCCCATCCTTGTCAATTGGTCCATTATGCTCTCCCTGAAACTCTGTACAACCTCTGGTTTAGTTAGTTTATCCAGGTCCCATCTCCTTAAATTGCCACCTTTTTGCAGTTTCTTCAGTTTTAATCTACAGTTCATAACCAATAGATTGTGGTCAGAGTCCACATCTGCCCCTGGAAAAGTCTTACAATTCAAAACCTGGTTCCTGAATATCTGGCTTACCATTATATAATCTATCTGAAACCTGTCAGTATCTCCAGGCTTCTTCCATTTATACAACCCACTTTTATGATTCTTGAACCAAGTGTTAGCTATGATTAAGTTATGCTCTGTGCAAAATTCTACCAAGTGGCTTCCTCTTTCATTTCTTCCACCCAATCCATATTCACGTACTATGTTTCCTTCTCTTACTTTTCCTACTATCGAAATCCTGTCACCATTGGTTATTAAATTTTCGTCTCGCTTCACTATCTGAATAATAACTTTATATCACAGAAATTACAATTCAGTGTTATAAATGGAAATGAGTGGTTTAAGTTGTTTCTACCAGAAAGGAAGCAAACAGTTTCTTTATATGGTTTAAGTGATTTAAGGAAGTTTCTCTCCTCATCTAACTGTGATGAAATTACATTAGGTGCTCCACAGGGTTCAATCATATGTCCCCTTATGTTCTTGATATTTGTGAATGACCTTCCTTCTTATTTGAATCAATAAGCTGAACTGACACTGTTTACTGATTGTACAAGCATCATTATTAATGCAGTAAAAGAAACTCCAATAGAAAACGACACAAATAATGTCTTTGAAAAAGTGATTCAGATGGTTCAAATGGCTCTGAGCACTATGGGACTTAACTTCTGAGGTCATCAGTCCACTAGAACTTAGAACTACTTAAACCTAACTAACCTAAGGACATCAGACACATCCATGCCCGAGGCAGGATTCGAACCTGCGAGTGTAGCGGTCGCAAGGTTCCGGTTGAAAAAGTTATTGATTGGTTGTCTGCGAGGGGGTTGCTCTGAACTTTGAGAAAGCACAGTACATCCCATTTTCTACTGCAGCGAGTGCAGTTTCTTCAGTAAATATAACACAGCAACAGAAGTCAGTAGCCAGATTAGAGTATACTAAGTTTTTGGGTGTACATATAGATGAGAATCTTTATTGGAAAATTCATATTTTGGATCTTGCAAAGCGACTAGGTTCTGCAATTTTTGCAGTCAGAATATTGCGAAATTTGAGTTTATTGAAATTAGTAAGCTAGCATGCTTCATATACTTTCTCTATCTGATGTCACAAGGAATAATATTTTGGTGTAACTCAACACATAGGCAAAATGTATTCACTGCCCAAAAGAAAGTGGTTAGAATGACGTGGGGTTCATAGTCGCACATCTTGTAGGCATCTGTTTAAAAGATTAGGAATTCTTCCAACAGCCTCACAGTACATCTACTCAGAAGTGAAATTTATTCTCAACAACGTGGGCTAGTTTAAAATCAACAGCAATAACATGTCTGACGGACAGCAGTAATAGTTTCAAAAATATACTGAAATCATATCTGCTTGGCAACTCCTACTATACCACAGATGAATTTTTGAATAGGAATAAATAAAGCTCTAGGTATAATATATACATTTTGTGCCATTTAAGGGAATGGGGTAGGTGAAAAACTTATGCTTAAAAAAAACCTTGAATCATTTGTTCATTACTTATGCACTTGACATGTACCAAACCATAGCGGTTACCGTAACATTGATCAATGGAGCAAGTAACTAACTACGCAAAGAGAATTTTTGTTTGTAAATATTTATTAGTAACAGTTACTTGAATGGAGAAGGAATAAAGCTAAAAATTTAGTGCGGACTTCAATGCGAGATGATTATAATAGTTTCCACAACGAAACTTTGTCTCGAAACCTGACAGAAAACCCAAACAGATTTTGGGCGTATGTAAAGTATGCTAGCTGCAAGACACAATCATTGCCTTCTCTGAGCGAAAACAATGGAAATACCATCGAAGACAGTGCTAACAAAGTAGAGTTACTAAACACAACCTGCCGAAATGCCTTAACAAAAGAAGACGAAGTAAATTATCCAGAACTGAAAGAAGAACAGATGCCAACAGGGGTAACGTAGAAGTATATATCTTCGGAGTAGTGAACCAACATAAAGCACTTAATAAAAGCAAGTCTTCCGGTTCAGAATGTATACTAATTAGGTTCCTTTCAGAGTATGCTGATGATATAGCTCCATACTTAACAATCATGTACAACCGTTCGTTCGACGGAAGATCCGTGCCCAAAGACTGGGTTGTTGCACAGGTCACACCAATATTCAAGAAAGGTAGTTGAAGTAATCCACCTAATTACAGGCCCATATCATTAACGTCGATATGCAGCAGGATTTTCGAACATATATTGTGTTCGAACATTATGAATTACCTCGAAGGAAACGGTCTATTGACACACAGTCAGCATGGATTTAGAAAACATCGTTCTTGTGAAACACAACTAGCTATTTACTCGCATGAAGTGTTGAATGCTATTGACCACGGATTTCTGATAGATTCCGCATTTCTGGATTTCCGAAAGGCTTTTGACACTGTTCACACAAGCGGCTTGTAGTGAAATTGCGTGCTTATGGAATATCGTCTCAATTATGTGACTGGATTTGTGATTTCCTGTCAGAGAGGTCACAGGTCACAATAACTGCCTGGAAGTTATCGAGTAAAACAGGAATGATTTCTGGCGTTCCTCAAGGTAGTGTTATAGGCCTTTTGCTGTTGCTGATCTATATAAACGATTTGGGAGACAATCAGCGCAGCCGTCTTACGTTGTTTGCAGATGGCGCTGTCGTTTATCGACTAGTAAAGTCATCAGAAGTTCTAAACAAATTGCAAAACGATTTAGAAAAGATATCTGAATGGTGCGAAAGTTGGCAATTGACCCTAAATAACGAAAAATGCGAGATCATCCACAAGAGTGCTAAAAGGAATCTGTTAAACTTCGGTTACACATTAAATCAGTCAAATCTAAAGGCCATAAATTCAGTTACATACCTAGGAATTACAATTATGAACAACTTAAATTGAAAGGAACACATAGAAAATGTGGTGGGGAAGGCTAATCGAAGACTGCGTTTTCTTGGCAGGAAACTTAAAAATCTAACAGGTCTACTAAGGATACTGCCTACACTACGCTTGTCGATCCTCTTTTAGATTACTGCTGCGCGTTGTGGGATCCTTACCCGATAGGATTGACGGAGTACGTCGAAAAATTTGTATTATCACGAAATGGCGGAGAGAGTCTCACTGAAATGATAGAGGATTTATGGTGGACATAATTAAAACAAGCCGTTTTTCGTTGCGGCGGAATCTTCTCACGAAATTCCAGTCACCAACTTTCTCCTCCGAATGCGACAATATTTTGTTTACACCGACCTACATAGGGAGAAACGAACACCATGATAAAATAAAGGGAATCAGAGCTCGTGCGGAATGACATAGGTGTTCGTTCTTTCCTCGCGCTATACGAGAGTGGAATAATAGAGAATTGTGAAGACGGTTCGATGAATCCCCTGCCAGGCACTTAAATGTGATTTGGAGAGTATCCATATAGATGTAGATGTAGTTATAAATGTAGATGTAAATGTACTTTCACTACTTGCCTCTCTGCTGACGTCACGAACTATTTCTGCATCAGCATTTCATCCCAGTGGCTCCGAAAGCGCCAGATGGTCAACCGACTATGCTAGCCAACACGTGAGCCTACCGCTCGCTCCTTACTCCGTACGTACAGCAGCGTCGATACATTCACTTCACGTATGTGAAATTAGCAAAACCGGAAATAAAGTAAAACACATTCTTGTATGTAAATAGGTGGTACCTTACAATCTGACGGGAGCCGGTGTTACTACTGCGGCAGAGCTGTTGGCTCAAACTACAGTTACCTCCACGATAACCACACTATTATCAGTAGGTAAACAATGATCTAACCTGTAACACTGCCACTACTAGAAGAACTACGATCAGTATTTAATTACGTTAGATAAATACCGAGAACCTGCTTTATGTTTCCGCATTATGATCCTTCTGGAGACCAGAAATATCCTCTGTACTAATAAACACAGACTCCGCACACAACGATCGTGCGAACTACAGTTTGCTTTGTTCGTCCACTGATCCAGACGGTACAGATAGCGACACCCACGTTGATGCTGTTTTCATTGACTTCCTTAAAGCGTTCCATATAGTCTCACTCTAATGAAGAAATTACGTCCGCTCGGAATATCAGACGGGATGCGAGTGTCCCTGGAAGGACTAAGTTGCCTCCAGTGAGACGCAAGTTGTTCCAGAACCCACCGGCTGTCGTCTCAGTGGTACACGACCCAACTCACGATATATATAGTTTGGAAAAGTATCGAGTCCTCCTTGTCCAAGCGCACGTATTTCTGACACACGACTCTTTCATTACATGCTGACTCTACTAAGTCTAATCTATTACTTCCTCGAGCTCACGTAACTAAACTGGCAATGTCGTCGGGACACGAAGATGCCCTGTCAGACCTGAAAAGCCGGGAGTCTGCAGAAAGTTGTACAGTTAGATTTACGACCGATGGTGGTCTAGTACAGACTTGTTCTGTGTACCTACGTCGAGCATTCTCCGACGGGCAATGAGCTTTCGGTGGTGTCTGAGCGTTCTTCTGTAAATGTCGTAGGAATTGCTAGCATTAAACGTGATCGTAGCTAGATAGTTAGTGGAAATGTATTCCATTTTTTGCGAGTTGCAATCACTGATGGTCGTGGTAAGCGGCAAATGTTAGGTAAGTGAGTGAGGGACATACCTTGCGAGATGCACGCCTTCTCCAAAGAGCAAAGCACATACATGTATGGGCATACCGCAGGTATCGCTCTCAACCGCCAACAGTGGAATCGCCGTTATTGCCTCCAACTGCGCGAACCACCATCATTCGTGAACCCGACTGAAGATTTTCATCACATGTTCACCCATTATGACCTTGCGCGCTCGTTACTAAACTCACTCCCGGCGCAACATGACAGTGCCCTGGCCGCTGGAAAATGAAGGAGACGACAGAAAGTTCTAGAAACGAAGGGTGGCCATCTAGAGCCGGCCGGTAGGACGCCCAATAGCAAAGATATCCTTTCAACAGCCTGCCTCATCGTCACATGCATAGTAAATCATACTCCCATTATACCTTTTACTGCTGGTGGTATTATTATCCTGTATTTGTTTGACCAGATATCCTTGCCTTCTTTGGATTACTATACAGTGTGATTCTTGTTAACGTTTACACCCCTGAAGAGACGTAGATGTCGCTGAGATAAGTAATTTAATACGAGACGCATGTGGCCGCCAGTGCTGGTAAATATCCCAAAAGTGGATGACAAATATTGAACATAATACGTCACATCAAAATACGGAGCGTATTGTCGAGTACATCCACAAAGGGATGATCGAGTGATGCCATACTTGCATTCAAGCAAACGGTGCAAATTTCGAACAGCTTTTGTACATGTAATCTGTTGAAAACGCACAAGTTACAAAATTATTGTCCTCGCTGTTACCAAAGAAAAGCTGTTCTAATTTGTGTTTTTTTCCTTTCGGTCATCCTTCTTTGTTTACAGAAGGAAAACGTAGTCATTTACTGGTAACGATGCATCTCGGAAGCCTATACTCATTTCTTTGTGACGCAGTACGGTAGGTTTTTTGTTGTGCTTTACTTTGCAGTAAGCCAGCGAAGACAGAGAAACTAGTAAATTATTTAATAAATTAATACCTCAATGTAAACTCATAATTCTGCTCGACGGAAGAATCGAACCCAGAGCCCCCCGCGCTGAAGTCGCGCACGTGGGCCCCTAGCCAAACCGATTTGAATGCTTGACTTCGATTGGGATGATCAGGCGCGACAGACCGACAGCCTCGACCGCTGCACGTGCGGCGAGTTTCGTCGTATGATGGCGTCAAACGTTTAAAATTTGTCATTCACTTTTCGGGTATTTTAAGTATTAAATTTACCGGGAGCGGTTTCTACCTGAACAATGCGTGGATTTAGGTACTTTTCTTAATAAACCCTCAAATATATCGCTACAGTAAAGCTCCTACTCACTCATCGGTATCTCGTCGTGGATCGACCGTGTAACCACAAAAAAGATTTCTTTGCCGTCGAACAACATCTCTGGCGCTTTTGTATCTGTAGTTGCGTGTGCAGTGGCGCGGTCCGCGAGTTGAAAAGCACGGACTAGACTCCTGTAGCTTCAGGGTGTCGGCTCACTGGGAAGAAAGCCGAAAGACATATGCCCGAAATATCATGAGAAAAATATTTTGTTGTTGCTCGCGCTAAAATAAACATAATGAATCATAATGGCTTTATCACACCTTCATGGGGTAATCCTGGAACTGTCTTTACGTCTTAGGACGGTTTTATTGTTACTTGGGTACAACCTACCTCCTGCGAACGATACCATTTTGTTCACAGCAATGGCCTTATCTTTTCTGAAACAACTGTCCATGTCAGGGACGCAGTTGGAGCATATCGCGTTGTAGGGTAGTGGTAGTAGTATGGTATTCTGCCTTACGGCAGGTCTTGTCATGGGTTAAGCCTCTTCCACTTTTGTCTGTCCATTCTTTTCATTTCTGAATATTTGTCTCCTTCGATATTGTACAGCATTTGACATCTTTTTTCTCATCTTCCACTTTTCCCCTCCACCATTCCATCTATTCCTTCCTTCAATAAACAGTCCGTCGTCAAACAATGTCCAATCCAGTTCCGTTTTCTCTTTCTGATGACTTTCTCCAACTCTTCTTAATACTTCTTCATTCCTTACTCGGTCTTCCCATTTCACTCATTTCACTTTTTCCATTCTTCTCCATATCCACATCTCTAGTGCCTCCAACCTTCTTTCATCTTCCTTCCTTAATGTTCAGGTCTCCGCACAATACAGTGCAACGCTCCAGATGTAACATTTGGCAAGTCTTTTCCTCAGGTCTTTGTTTAGCAGTCCACCAAGTAATTTCTGTTTCCTCTTGAATCCTTCTTTTGCCATTGCAATTATTTTCCTAGTTTCTGTTGAGCAATACATATAATCCATTATTACACTCCAGAAGTAATTGAAGTTATTCAGTTGCTCTATTTCCTCTCCCCCTATTTTCATACGGCATTTTCTTCCCTTTCCTCCGATTACCATGCTTTTCGTTTTCTTCTTGTTAGTCTTCATTCCATATTCTTCAAATTTTTGTTTAGATCATTTAACATTTGTTCCATCTCTCTTGCACTCTCTACCATCACAACCATGCCGTCTGCAAATCTTATACACTCCACTGTCCGGCCCCCTATACGAACTCCTCTCCTTCCAGCATTATATACCATGACAAAATTCTGTGAACTCTAAAAACCTGGCACTTGAAGTAGTTGTCCAAGCGCAGCCAAGGCAAGGCGCCGAATCTGTTAGCACAGGTGAAGTTTTCCTATATTTGACAGGGATATTCGAACACAAGCAAATTTTTAAGTGCTGCAGCCAAAATTTCAGAAGGGAGGTCAGTTATTACTTATGACGTTAGTAGTGGTTACAATAACAAAATGACAGTCGTCACTAAGTCGTGAACCCACATCGTGAAAGATCCGAAAATTCACACAACATAATCGAAAGATGTAATTAATATACTTTTCGTACGCAGATGATCAACAGACAAATTTATTTAAAAATGTAATTGGTCTGCATTGCACGCAGATTCATGGCACAAATACATCTTTACTGGCTTCCGGAAACTCTACAACTATCTTCACATCCAGAGCTGATCACACTTAAGGGACATCATTCGTGACAAGATGACAATACATGAAATGATTTGATCTTTACAGAACATTCGTATGTTTCAAATATTTTACTTAGTAAAAGCTAATTATTACACTGATGGAGGATCCCTTAAATACTTAAAAAAATCCCACTTCACGTCTTAGCAAAGGCTAGCAATACTAAACCATTTACCATTAAGCGTCAATACCAGGGGGGGGGGGGTGTATTTTGTACTCTCCACCAAACAAACCTAAAACAACAAATTTCGTTAAATATGTTTAATTTTTATTAAGAACATAGTTTTAAATAGGTACTAATGTCTATGTAGAGTACAGAACCTGAAAATACCTTCCAGCACAATCTTCGCTACACCAACACTTACTTTGTACTGTTCAAACTGAGTGGAGGGGTGCTTTATGAACACCATAGTCAATTTAAAGAGAATACATATTTAACTGTCGTTGGTTTTATTCTCAACATACCTTTTAAAATTATATAGATTCCTAAGAAAGGCCATGAACTTGACAATATGAATATGAAAATTTTTTGCGACAGTCGTATTCACTACCAAGACTTATATTTTTGGGTTAAGTTTTACTGAGAAATTTAAAAACGTTGTCGAATCTAACATAAGAAATCATTAAAAAATAAAAAAAAATTCAGATTTTAAAATATAAAACCCCAGACTAGGTTACGACATTTTCCGAAGGTGGCACAAAGTATCTCAACTTCGACTACTTTTGCAGTCCTGTCGTCATCATTTGCTTGTTATATTACGGTATGTTTATAATTTCTACTTTTGGCCCTTCTAAAAAATGACATTATTTGCCTGGTAGACGAGTCAAATGAAAAAAAATAGATAAACTCCACACTGAAATCAACAATGCACATCAGAACACTTGAGAAAGAAAAAATAAATTCTCTTGACACAACAATAATAAAAGATAATGGCAGACATACATTTAATCTCTTCAAAGAACAAACAGACACAATAATATATTCTACATCTAATCATCCCTACAACCAGAAGTTTTGCAGCACTAAGACTATGTTGTATAGATTAAACAGGATCCCACTCAACAAGAGAAACAATGTAAAAGAAATGAGTACAAAACTGCACACGCCCTACACCACTACAGAGCTTCATCAGTACCTTGCTGACTTGCAGGGTCCATGGATTATGAGGTTGTCTCCCCACCCCTATACGGGCATCCGCTCGAAACAATTTGAAACAAGACTGGTCCGACAGGCAACATGTCTCCAGTCATCAATAGTCCAGTGCCGGTGTTGACGGCCACAGGCGAGACGTAAAGCTTTGTGTCATACAGTCATCGAGGGAACACGAATGGGCCTTGGGCTCCGAAAGTCCATATCTATGATGTTTCGTTGAATGGTTCGAATTCTGACACTTGTTGATGGCCCAGCATTGAAATCTGCAGCAATTTGTAGAGCGGTTACAGTCGTCGTTGGTCCCCTTCTTGCAGGATCTTTTTCCGGCAGCAGTGATGTCGGAGATGTAACGTTTTACCGTATTCCTGGTATTCACAGTACACTCGTGAAATGGTCCTACGAGAAAATCTCCATTTCATCGCTACTTCGGAGATGCTGTGCCCCATCGCTCGGCCGGCCGGAGTGGCCAAGCGGTTCTAGGGGCTTCAGTCTTGAATCGCGCGACCGCTACGGCCGCATGTTCGAATCCTGACTCGGGCATGGATGTGTGTTTTGTCCTTATGTTAGTTAGGTTTAAGTAGTTCTAAGTTCTAGGGGACTGATGACCTCAGATGTTAAGTCTCATAGCGCTCAGAGCCATTTGAACCCAACCCATCGCTCGTGCGTTGGCTATAACACCACACTTAAATCTTGACATCTGCCATCGTAGCAACAGTAACCGACGTAACAACTGCGCCGCACACTTGCTGTCATATATAGTCGTTGCCGTCTGCACCGTGGTATTCTGCCTGTTTGCATATCCTTCTATTTACATGCACATGCCTGTACAAGTTCTTTTGGCGCTTCAGTGTATAAGTCACCTAATGAAGAATTTATGAAGATTATGTTAGGTTATTCAGAGTACAAAGAAATGAATTTATTTCACTTATGTATTCTTTGAATACACATGGCTTTTCAGATCTCCATCATCTTCCGCATCCTGTCTTTTTACGTGTAAGCTTTTTGTACGTAAGCTTCCCTATTACACTGTCAGAGATTTGACCAAAGAGCTTTGATATGTCTTTATCGCTGGCAACGAACACTAGATTGCTGACGTCACACGGGACGTGCGCTCAAACCTATACAGGGTGTTACAAAAAGGTACGGCCAAACGTTCAGGAAGCATTCCTCACACACAAAGCAAGAAAACATATTATGGGGACATGTGTCCGGAAATGCTTACTTTCCATGTTAGAGCTCATTTTATTACTTCTCTTCAAATCACATTAATCATGGAATTGAAACATACAGCAACAGAACGTACCAGCGTGACTTCACTTTGTTACAGGAAATGTTCAAAATGTCCTCCGTTAGCGAGGATAAATGCATCCACCCTCCGTCGCATGGAATCCCTGATGTGCTGATGCAGCCCTGGAGAATAGCGTATTGTATCACAGCCGTCCACAATACGAACACGAAGAGTCTCTACATTTTGTACCGGGGTTGCGTAGACAAGGGCTTTCAAATGCCCCCATAAATGAAAGTCAAGAAGGTTGAGGTCAGGAGAGAGTGGGGGCCATGGAATTGGTCCACCTCTACCAATCCATCGGTCACCGAATCTGTTGTTGAGAAGCGTACGAACACTTCGACTGAAATGTGCAGGAGCTCCATCGTGCATGAACCACATGTTGTACCGTACTTGTAAAGGTACATGTTCTAGCAGCACAGGACAGGTAGAGTATCCCGTATGAAATCATGATAACGTGCTCCATTGAGCGTAGGTGGAAGAACATGGGGCCCAATCAAGACATCACCAACAATGCCTGCCCAAACGTTCACAGAAAATCTGTCTTTGATGACGTGATTGCACAATTGCGTGCGGATTCTCGTCAGCCCACACATGTTTATTGTGAAAACTTACAATTTGATTACGTTGGAATGAAGCCTCATCCGTAAAGAGAACATTTGCACTCAAATGAGGATTGAAACATTGTTGGATCAATCATTCGTAGAAGTGTATACGTGGAGGCCATCAGCTGCTGATAGTGCCTGTACACGCTGTACATGGTACGGAAACAACTGGTTCTCCCGTAGCACTCTCCATAGAGTGACGTGGTCAACGTTACCTCGTACAGCAGCAACTTCTCTGACGCTGACATTAGGGTTACGTCAACGGCAAGAAGAATTGCCTCGTGCATTGCAGGTGTCCTCGTCGTTCTAGGTCTTCCCCAGTCGCGAGTCATAGGCTGGAATGTTCCGTGCTCCCTAAGACGACGATCAATTACTTCGAACGTCTTCCTGTCGGGACACCTTCGTTCTGGAAATCCGTCTCGATTCAAACGTACCGCGCCACGGCTATTGCCCCGTGCTAATCCATACATCAAATGGGCATCTGCCAACTCCGCATTTGTAAACATTGCACTGACTGCAAAACCACGTTCGTGATGAACACTAACCTGTTGATGCTACGTACTGATGTACTTGATGCTAGTACTGTGGAGCAATGAGTCGGATGTCAACACAAGCGCCGAAGTCAAGATTACCTTCCTTCAATTGGGCCAACTGGCGGTGAATCGAGGAAGTACAGTACGTACTGACGAAACTAAAATGTGCTCTAACATGGAAATTACGCGTTTCCGGACACATGTCCACATAACACCTTTTATTAATTTGTGTGTGAGGAATGTTTCCTGAAAGTTTGGCCGTACCTTTTTGTAACACCCTGTACGTATCGTCGGCCACGTGGCGACCAGTGTGACGTCATAAGTTCGTTGCCCGGCCCGTATTTCTCGCGGACCCCGGTGTCTTACACGTATCGCTTCCAGCAGGAGCGCACACCACCGGCTTGGGAAGCTCTCACCTCTCTCACTGTTTCACTAATGAGGGCGTAACACGATGAGCCATCGAGAGGGGTGAGCCCCGCCCCTCCCGGCCGACCTGCCCACTAGGTGACGCGCTGGCTCCGACCGCTGCAGCCATAACAGTTGAGCCTGATCGTTACAATTAGCGGCGTCAGCCGGCTAAACGCACGCGGGGTCCGCGCTGAGCGATGCGGCAACAGCGGGAGCAGTTGTAGTTGTAGCTGTAGCTGTAGCTGTAGTGGATGTCACGAGCGGCAGCGGATGGGCCGGCGCCAGAGCAAGGGGCAAACGGCCAGGCCCCACCCGCAACGGGGATTATGCTAAGCGCCTTGTCGGTGGAGCTGCGCGTAATGGCGCCCGCTGCGTGTATTGGACACGTGTAATGCGCGGACCGCGTCCGTGACACGTACTGATCAGGCGCTACACAGCGGCGGCGGAACGCCTCGTCTGAATGCAGATTTCTCCCGCCGGTGACACAGCCGCCATCGTCGTGTTCGTTTGTGAGCTACACGCCGCCACTGCTTTCTCGCGCGCGCGAGCACGCGGACGCGTTACGGCCTACTAGGGATTCCCCGCGCACTGACAGGGCAACACCATCGATTCTGCCGGCTGCTGTCGCGAGGGGTACAACACTGGCCAGTGAAAGCGAGCTCTGGCTTTCCCGAACAAGACGGAATGGCTCTCCAGTAGTGACCCGCCCATTGACTACCGGGCACGTGGTTGGCGAACAGTGTCACCCTGCTTTGCGCGACCAGGTACTGTGTTTCTTGACTTAACGAAAGCACTCGATATAGTTCTGCTTTGTCGTTCAGTGAACAAAATCAGAACTTAAAGAGTATCGGGACAGATTTGCGACTGGACCGAGAACTTCTTCCTTTTATTATGGGTTTTCTGTGGCTGGCGCCGCCTATTCGCTCCCTCATCTTCTTCTGTCCTGACTTTCGCCAGTGTTCGTATTCCTTCCTTCCTTCCACTGTCTCCTACCGAGCGGGATGGCGCAGTTGTTAGCAAATTGGTCTCCCAGTCCGGAGGACGACGATTCAGATCATCGTCTGGTCACCCAGATTTAGAGTTTTCTTGATTTCCGTAAAGCAAATGCTGGGATGGTTCCGCTGAAAGTCCACCGCCAATTTCTTTCCACATCCTTGAAAGATACCGAGCGTGTTGTCCGTCTGTAGTTACCTCACTGCCGACGGGACGCACAATCAGTACCATCCTTTCCTTTCCATTGCTTCCTCGTCGCCATCTAGGGCTGGCACAGGCAACTAAAATGCAACTATTTGCTGCAATTGTTTGCGGACGGCGACTATTGCGAATATTTTTATAAATAAAAATCGGTTGCCGCTTGTATGAAAGTTGATCACCTGCGATCAGCTTGAACGATTTGGTACAATTCTTTTGTTCATTGTTTGTCTGGATAAGGTTTGTATGAAAGAAAATTTTTGGAGTATCCAACGGGATAGTGGGAAATTAAAATCAATTGTCACATGTATGAAATGTCATCAGTTATAAACAGCTTGACAGATTGAGTCGATTTTTGTCTTTGTTGTGTTTGTAATTTTCGGGACAAGGTTTGGTGTAGAAGAAATGTTTCGGAAATCCCGTCGCAAAAGACGGAAATTAAAATCTTTTTTGTCGCAGTTTTGGAGGGTAGTGGCAACTTAGATACGAAAAAGAGAATAAAAAAGGTTCGTGTATAGCTTGACAATTTCGCTGTCACATGTTTTCATAATAAAACTATCACTTTGACAGTTATACCAGTATATACAATATATAAATAAGTATGTAATATATGAAGGGGAAAAGTTCTTACCGAAAATCTCGCAAAGCTCTTGATCGATTTACTACAAATTTTCGCACGACACTCTAATGAACTTTCGGACGGACACAGGCTGTATATTTTTGTAACATGTATATAATACAGTATATGTATATGTTTGTAGCATATAAAATGGAAGCGTAGTCTCGAAAAATTCTTGACTTCAAATTTCGCACGACACTCTAATGAACTTTCGGACGGACACAGGCTGTATATTTTTGTAACATGTATATAATACAGTATATATATATGTTTGTAGCATATAAAATGGAAGCGTAGTCTCGAAAAATTCTTGACTTCAAATTTCGCACTACACTCTAATGAACTTTCGGACGGACACAGGCTGTATATTTTTGTAACATGTATATAATATAGTATATAAATGGCTCTGAGAACTATGGGACTCAACTGCTGAGGTCATTAGTCCCCTAGAACTTAAAACTAGTTAAACCTAACTAACCTAAGGACATCACAAACATCCATGCCCGAGGCAGGATTCGAACCTGCGACCGTAGCGGTCTTGCGGTTCCAGACTGCAGCGCCTTTAACCGCACGGCCACTTCGGCCGCCTAATATAGTATATATATATATGTTTGTAGCATATAAAATGGAAGCGTAGTCTCGAAAAATTCTTGACTTCAAATTTTGTACGATACTCTGATGAATATTCGGACAGAAATGGACGCAGAGATGGTGGAAGGAGGAGATGCAAGAGAGGAGGCTGTGCATAGATAGATGGGGAGAAGAGAAGATGTAGAAGAGAGCGGAATGGGGGGGGGGGGGGGAAATGAGAAGATTGGCAAAGAGGGGGGGAGGGCAAGGGATTTAGGATGTATATGCAATTCCTACACGTAATTAGCAATTGCGAAGCACTGCCGGGTTCTCTGGTTTTAATAAACAGTGTCCAAAATGCGACTATTTTTTCCAGGCGACTATTTATTATTTTTATTTTCGTTTGTGCCTAGACACGACTTAACAAAGGCTCATACTGCATCTTGCTATGACGTAATCTTATAATAGTTCTGGCTTTGATAACTTAGAAGCAGTTATTTTTGGTATTAGAGATCAATGTTGGTACGACACAATTAGCCTGTCACATAAAGTTGTCAAGTATCCACTTCCTGAACTACCAGTCAGAATTGATTTTTTTTCGGAGGTATACTGTATACAGCACAAAGGAATTTCCCTTATGTCGAAAAAATCATCTATGTCGAATCTAAGATGTATTGAAAGCTTTACTTAAGATTTACTTAAGCGTGTCGATGGAGCTCGAAGATGTTATGAAAATTATATCGATGAACAAAGACAAATGAAAGAGAAGAAGTAGAAAGTTGAGAAAGAGAATAAAAGTAGCAGCCCGAAGAAGCTTAAATAAAGATAGAACAACTTGCAAGTTTGAAAAGTTCAATAAAGGAACTTGACAAGCAGGTTAAGACAGTATTGTAGGAGAAAAAACAAACAAAAGGACCTGCTGATACTTTGCTTAAAGAAGCAAACCGAAGGCTGAAAGATACAATTAACAAGAAACACATTGAAGGTGTCAGGGTAGCTCAGGATATGGTGGAAGGCACATTAAAGTTACGTGTAAAAGAAACAGTGAAGATTTTGATAACCGACAGTAAAATGTTATTGACTCCTTTTTAGTAAATAAGCCTAAAGTGTAGTGTTTAAGTCGTTTTCCCGACAGTGTGCAGTTGTATTTTTTTTATACTTTTCAGTTTTTTATTAGTCTTAAAAATCCAACTGCATATTTTGATTACCATATTTTGGGACTTTCAAATGAATTGTATATATACGAACGATCGTAATATCACATAATAAATATTTAAGCTATTAAAATTGCTACTATTTTTTGAGGTTTATGGAACTACTTTTGCAGCTATTTTTCTGTTTTTATGGTGTGAAAGCTATCTTTTTTACCATCACTATGTGGCAGCCCTGACCATCTTGCCAGTTGCGACTTGTGTGACCGCTTAGCTTCCGGTGGGATGGTATCAAAACTTACATATTAGGGACGGTATAGCCACCATTGTTGTGCCCCTCTCATCTCTTTCTTTCTCCTCTCCATCACAGCTTCGAATTTTACCATTCTATTTCTCTTCCTCTAACCTATCTACCTCTTCTATATCTCTTTCACCCCATTCTATCGTCTTATGTCTCTGCTCGATGAGAATAACTCACAAGCTGCAAGAACATAACGAGAAAACTCCCAACTAGCAATAGGACTGACATTCATAAAAGAAAAATATTTTTACTTTCATATACATAGTCATTACTATTATTATTATTATTATTATTATTATTCTTGATTGTTAACATTATTTTTTGATTGTTATAATTATCATTCTACTACTGTTATAATCTCTACTTTTTCTTTAACATTAATACTGTATAACACGTTATATGTCCTTAATGTTCTGTACAAACTGAAATTCGTTCAATCTGAGTATGCCTGGTTAGGGGTAAGAGAGGGCCTGAAGGCCCTAATCTTGCCAGGTAAAGTAAATGCATAAGTAAATAAATAAATAAAATATCCGTCGTAGTATGCTATTTGGTATCCTGTCTTCATTCATCCCATTCACATGGCGTAAGCACATCACATGTTTTTGGTGGACCTCGTCACAGATACCCCTATCCATTTTCATCCTTTGTTGGATTACGTCATTTTTTATCCTATGCCTCCCACGTAACCCACCTCAGTGGCCATCAGTTTATTCCAATATTTTTGCTACCGTCTGAGGCTTCTGATCAATACAAAACTACACTCTGAACCATAGTCCTATATATTTGTTTCTTCATTCTTTTATCTTTTTTTCCCCACAGAATGAATACTGTCACTCCCATAACCGCTATACCAAGTCTCCAGGATTCTTTCTAGGTACAAGCTTAAGCGGGTCGGCGACAGCCCACATCCCTGTGGCAAACCATTATTCACTTCATCTACATCTACATCATACTCCGCAAGCCACCTAATGATGTGTGGCGGAGGGTACTTTTGGTACCACCATCTGATACCTCCAACCCTGTTCCACGCGCGAATAGTGCGTGCAAAGAATGATAGTAGGTAAGCCTCTGTATTGGCTCTAATTTCTCGTATTTTCTCCTCGTGGTCAATACACAAGATGTATGTGGGGGGAAGTAATATGTTGACTGACTCCTCCTGAAAAGTGCTGTCCCGAAATTTCAGTACTAAGCCTCTTCGTGATGCACAACGTCTCTCTTGCAACGTCTGCCAGTGGAGTTTGTTTAGCATCTCCGTAACGCTCTCTCGCCAGCTAAACGAGCTCGTGACGAAACGCGCCGCTCTTCGTAGGATCTTCTCTTTATCGTCTATCAGTGTTACCAGATAGGGATCCCAGATAGATGGACAATGCTCAAGAATAGGGCGAACAAGCACCTTATAAGCCATTTCATTCGTGGACGAGTTACATTTCCTTAAGATTCTTACGATTAACCTGAGTCTTGTGTCTGCTCTTCCTACTATCTGTTTTAGATATGGGTCAAATGGCTCTAAGCACTATGCGACTTAACATCTGAGGTCATCAGTCCCCAAGACTTAGAACTACTTAAACCTAACTAACCTAAGGACATCACACACATCCATGCCCGAGGCAGGATTCGAACTTGCGACCGTAGCAGCAGCGCGGATCCGGGCTGAAGCACCAAGAACCGCTCGGCCACAGCGTCCGGCTATCTGTTTTATATGGTCATTCCACTTAAGGTCGCTCTGGATATTTAAGCCGAAATATTTAACGGCAGACGCTGTCTCCAGCTATTTGTCATAATATCACCCTTCCCTGTGGTACTCCGGATATTACCTTTACATCTGTCGATTTATTTCCGTTAAGAGCTAAGTGTTGAGCACTACATGCAATGAAGTCTTGAATGCAATCGCAGTCTGATCCGATACTCCTTAAGCTCGTATTTTTTTCATCAAATGGCAATGCGAGACAGTGTCAAATACCTTACTGAAATCAAGGAACACGGCATCAGCCTGAGCGCCGTTGTCCATTGGACTGTGGAGTTCATGGAGGAACAGTGCGAGCTGAGTTTCGCGGGATCTCTGTTTGCGGAATAGATGTTGAATTTTACAGAGTAGCTGTTCATTTTGCAAGAATGTCATAAATCTGAAGCATAAAACATGTTCCATAATTCTACAGCAGATTGACGGTAACGATATAGGTCTATAATCGTGAGGATGTGTCTTACGGCTCCGGCCGCGGTGGTCTAACGGTTCTGGCGCTGCAGTCCGGAACCGCGGGACTGCTACGGTCGCAGGTTCGAATCCTGCCTCGGGCATGGATGTGTGTGATGTCCTTAGGTTAGTTAGGTTTAAGTAGTTCTAAGTTCTAGGGGACTTATGACCTAAGATGTTGAGTCCCATAGTGTTCAGAGCCATTTTTTTGTCTTACGGCATTTCTTAAAAACGGGAATGACCTGCGCTTTTTTCCAGTCGTTAGGTACCTGTCGTTGCTCAAGCCATCGACGATAAATTACTGCTAAAAGCGGAGCAAGTTCTTTCGCATATTCCTTATGGAATCTTATAGGTATCTCATGAGGTCCTGAAGCCTTTCCACTACTAAGCGATTGTAGCTGTTTTTCAGTTCCGCAATCGGTTGTCTTAATATCTGCCATTTCGACGTTCACACGACGATTGAAAGTCGGGACAGTGTTACGATTTTCCGCGGTGAAACAACTTCGGCCATCTCTCTGTTATCTTCCGTTTCGGTCCCGGTGTGGTCGCTGAGAGAATGAATAGATGATTTTGACCCACTTACTGATTTTACATACGACCAAAATCTCTTAAGATTTTTATTCAGGTCTGTTGATAACGTCTTACTTTCGAAATCATTGAACGCTTCTCTCGTTGTTCTCCTCACGCTCATGTTTTCTTCGTTCAGCTTCTGTTTGTCAGCTAGATTTTTACTTCTCTTGAATCTGAGACGAAGTGCTCTTTGTTTACGTAGCGCTTTTCTAACACGGCTATTAAACCATGGTGGATCTTTCCCATCCCTTAAAACCTTACTGGGAACATACTTGTCTAGGGCATATGCCTTTGAATTTTTTCCATTTATCCTCCACATCTTCGTCCCCATCACCGAATGTTTGATGCTGACTGCTGAGATATACTGAAATTTGTATCCTGTCACCCTTGCTGAGCAAATATATCTTCCTACCTTTCTTAACATTCCTTTATGACCCGTCGTCATAGATGCTGTCACAGCCTTATGATCACCGACACCTTCCTCTACGTTAACTGATTTGATAAGTTCAGGTCTATTTGTTGCCAGGAGGTCTAAGACGTTACCCTCTCGAGATGGTTCTCTATCTGCTCAAGGTAATTTTCGGACAAGACATCTAGAACAATGCCACACCATTCCCTGTCTCTGGCACCAGTTTTTGTGGCATAACACTCCGAATCTATACCTGGCAAGTTGAAGTCACCCCCTATGACAACGGCATGATCAGGAAAATTACTAATGATATTCTGCAAGTTCTGTCTGAAGAGCTCTACAACTGCATATCCTGACCCAGGTGGTCTATAAAAGCACCCGATCACCATTTTTGACCATTCTTTGATACTCAGTTTCACCCAGATTAATTCACATTCCGAATCCGTGATAACCTCGCTAGATTTTATGGATTTTTTTACTGCAACAAACACGCCGCAACCATTGGCGACTATCTTATTCTTTCGATAAACATTCTAGTCCGAACTTAGGATTTCGTTGTCATTGACGTCTGGCTTCATCCAGCTTTCTGTTCCCAATACTATCTGTGCACTGTAACCTTCAATAAGCCATACTAATTCTGCGATATTTTCTTGGATGCTCCTGCAGTTTAGTCCGCTGCTCGTGGACTCGCGGTAGCGTTCTCGCTTTCCGGTCTCGGGGTCCCGGGTTCGATTCCCGGCGGGTTGGGAACTTTCACTTACGTCGAGATGACTGGGTGTTTGTGCTTTCCTCATAATTTCATCATCATTCCTGAAAGTGACGAGACTGGACTGAGCAAAGGTTGTGAATTTGTTCGGCCGCTGATAACAACTCAGTTGAGCGACCCATAAACCAGTCATCATAATCATCATCATCATCATCCTGCAGTTTATAAAATCATATTAATCTTTTCTGTTTCTGATCTGCGAGGACCAAGATTCTCTGAGGTCGCTGTGGCTGATTTATCAGGCAAATCGTGTTTGCTCCCAAGGGAGGGGTCCCCTAACCTAAGAGAGCCCCATGTTCACGCCACATGTACTCCGCTACCCTAGATTTCCTCTGTCCCACAATTCCTAATCGTTACTCTCACATTGTTATTTCGATATAACTTTACAACAGACTTTAGAAATCTATAATCCAGTTCTGTCTTTTCATCTTTGGTGGATACACTATCGTACGCTTTCTCTAGATGAATCTAATCGAGCATTTGTGGGTCTTTCCTGCTCGAAATCGAACATTTGTGCGATCTTCCTGCACGAAATTCTGTTCGCTCTTCTGTTGCTTCCTGACTTGTTTCCTTCTCTATCAGATCTTAAAGTACCTTTGTGCCCAATCTTCCAACGGAAGGGATTACTGCCAATCCCCTACAATTATCCCACCAAACTCCGCAGACACGAAAATTATTCAATATATTTGGGATGCCTTGTAACGTGCCGTTGAGAAGAGATCTCCATTCCCTCGCACTCTTACTGATTTATGGACAGCCCTGCAGGATTCATGACTCTAGAATGAAATTTTCACTCTACAGAGGACTGTGCGCTGATATGAAACTTCCTGGCAGATTAAAACTGTGTGCCGGACCGAGACTCGAATTCGGGACCTTTGCCTGTCGCGGGCAAGAGCTCTACCAACTGAGCTACCGATCGCGACTCACGCCCCGTCCTCACAGCTTTAATTCCGCCAGTACCTCGTCTCCTACCTTCCAAAATTTCACAGAATCTTCTGCGAACGGTTCGCAGGAGAGCTTCTATGAAGTTTGGAAGGTAGGAGACGAGGTACTGGCGGAATTAAAGCTGTGAGGACGGGGCGTGAGTCGTGCTTGGGTAGCTCAGTTGGTAGAGGACTTGCCCGCGAAAGGCAAAGGTCCCAAGTTCGAGTCTCGTCCGGCACACAGTTTTAATCTGCCAGGAAGTTTCAGGATTCATGATGTCATTTGCCTCCAGGATTATTTCAGACGTTAGTCGAGCCTATGCCATGACGTGTTGCGGCTCTTCTGCATGCTCGCGGGTGCCCTACACGATATTAAGCAGGTGTACCAGTTTCTTTGGCTTTTCAGATTTCACGCAAGTTGAATAAGAGTGGCGCCACCAAGAGGATGCATATGAGTTTTGCTTTAAATTCACCTTGTAACGGTCGTGAGTGATAGTTACCTTTAACATTAGACGTAGTGAATTGATGTTACTGAAGAATACCTATAAGATTATGAGAACGCAATTTTCAGCAGCTCGCAGATTCTGAGCAAGGTGATGTAATAGGGTTACGAGAAGTAGGATCTTATTGTTGTTGTTGTTGTGGTCTTCAGTCCTGAGACTGGTTTGATGCAGCTCTCCATTCTACTCTATCCTGTGCAAGCTTCTTCATCTCCCAGTACCTACTGCAGCCTACATCCTTCTGAATCTGCTTAGTGTATTCATCTCTTGGTCTCACTCTACGATTCTTACCCTCCACGCTGCCCTCCAATACTAAATTGGTGATCCCTCCATGCCTCAGAACGTGTCCTACCAACCGATCCCTTCTTATAGGCAAGTTATGCCACAAGCTCCTCTTCTCCCCAATTCTATTCAATACCTCCTCATTAATTATGTGATCTACTCATCTAATCTTCAGCATTCTTCTGTAGCACCACATTCCGAAAGCTTCTATTCTCTTCTTGTCTAAACTATTTATCGTCCACGTTTCACTTCCATACATGGCTACACTCCATACAAATACTTTCAGAAACGACTTCCTGACCTTTAAATCTATACTCGATGTTAACAAATTTCGCTCCTTCGGAAACGCTTTCATTGCCAGTGCCATTCTACATTTTCTATCCTCTCTACTACGACGATCATGTTATTTCGCTCCCAAAATAGCAAAACTCCTTTACTACATTAAGTGTCTCATTTCCTAATCTAATTCCCTCAGCATCATCCGACTTAATTCGACTACATTCCATTACCCTCGTTTTGCTTTTGTTGATGTTCGTCTTATATCCTCCTTTCAAGACACTGTCCACTCCGTTTAAGTGCTCTTCCAGGTCCTTTACTGTCTCTGACAGAATCTCAATGTCAATAGGATCTTACTTGTGCGATATTGCTAACAGAGTTTGCAGGAATGTAGCCCCTGTGCGTGTTTACTGACAGCGGCGGTCACGGGAATCTACGGTCGCAAGAAGATTGGCTTCCGGACGGCTATTTGGCACTACCGAGAGGGAAGACTGTCGTGTTTGGCATATGGCTGTAGGGCGTCGTACTGCGTCTGCACCAGCTGTTCCAGCAGCAGTTCGAGTAGCAGTTGACACCACAGTGACACAACTAACTGTTACAAATCGGTTAGTTCAAGGGCAACTGAGAGCCAGGCGCCCTACAGTGTGCATTCCACTGATCCCAAACCACCAGCGTTTGCAACTTGAGTGGTGTCAAGAGAGAGTTCACTGGAGGGCAGAGTGGAGATCTGTTGTGTTTTCTGATGAAATCTGTTTCTGCCTCGGTGCCTACGATTGGCATGTGTTGGTTAGGAGGCAATGTGAGCGGCTGAAACCTACCTGCGCCAGCATCACACTGGACCTACACCTGGATTTATGGTCTGTGGCGCGATCTCGTATGACGGCACGAGCGTTCCCGTGGTTATCTAGCGCACCCTGACTGCAAAATTGTGCATTTATTAGCGGCTTTCCATGGAGTGTTTTCCAACTGCATAATGCTCGTCCACATACCGCCGTTGTAACCCAACATGCTCTACAGAGGGTCGACGTATTGCTTTGGCCTGCTCGACCACCAGGTATGTCTCCAATCGATCACATGTGGTGTGACATAATCTGACGACAACGCCAGAGTCATCCACAACCAGAATTGACCGCCCCTGAAACTGTATCCCACAGACCGACATCCGACACCAGTGTGGCACAGTTCATGCACGGTTGCATGGTTACATTCAACGTTAAAGTTACTTCCGTTATTAATGTACCAGAGTTTCGCATTTACAATGACATTTTTCTCGCTTATATTAAGATGTGAACTTGCATCGTCAGTTACTTAAATAGGTCACCTAGAAAAATGTATTCCCAAAATTTTATTACTTTACGTTAATTATTTCTTGGTATTCGTCTTTTTCCATCAGCGTATTTCGTAAGTAACGATATTCGTCAAATTTTCCCTTGCGATACTTAGGTAAGTGCAGAGAAGACACCGACCACAGCCCTACCGTGCAGGTAACAAGCCCAACATACATTAGCTAGCATAAAATAAAAATTGGCACACAGAACGACGTCAAAAATATCTTAAGTTCAAAAAGAGCTACCATGGCAGTAAATGCCTGGAAGTAGCTTCAGATAAAGTTCTGTACCCTATGGACGAAGAGGTTGAACCCTTTTCAAAGAAGACGACGGCGGAAGTGAGTTCTCTACCTGCAGACACTTATTGCCGGCTGGACTGGGTCCCCTTCCCATCGCTGCCACTATCTTTGGGATCTGGAGTGCAACTTTCCTCCGATCATCTCGCCTCTCCACAATTCGCCGTCTCGCCGTGTTATTCAAAGAGACATTTTGTAACGCCGGAAATGCATATCCTCTTATTTACATCTATTGTACTACAATTTTTTTTCCTTGTTTTGTTACCTCAAGATATGACATTTCTGTGTCTTTATATATTATAATTGTTTTACTATTTGTATATATATATATATATATATATATATATTTATGCATTTATGTCGATGTATAACTGGTTTGTTTTGTAAATATTATTTGTATTTTTACGCTGGGTCTGACCTAGGGAAAACTATGCTATCGAACGACTACATCGATAGGTCGTGTGGAGAACCAAAGTGTTTAGGATCTTTGGTAGTGTGAACTCTGCCGCGTGGGCGCGGGCAGAGCAGAGTCTGGCTGGAGTAGTGCGGTTGAGCAGGTGTGTTGTGTGACGCTCCCGCGAGTTGCCGCGCTTTCGGGGTTTGGTACCATGTAATTGTGCTCGACTTGCTATGTTAGTTTCTGACATGGTGCCGCGGGCGGGAAGCATTAGCTGGCGCACATCAAGAGCCCGTTTCGCCTGGTGACCATGTCGAGAAGAAGGCGCGCCAACATCCAGCTTCTGCAACAGCGACGGCCGACAATGAGTGACTGTCGCCACCTCCTCGATCGACGACTGCAAACCTTCAATCAACCAATAAGGAAGACTGGAAGCACGTAAAGGTTTAGAACTGTATGGCAGACCTCAGATTTTCAAACTGTTAAATTTTTCTCACTAAATTACAGCATCTTAGCGTGAACCTTTGTTGCTCATTGTCCCAATTGCATTACCAAGCAGGGTCCCTTCCCTTTCCGGAATGAACCCGAGTGTCGTTGAAATTCAAACGCCAGCATTAAAGTAATATCATTCCATTTCACTGCTTTAATTTCAAAGTTCAGTTAAAGTATTCATAGCTGGCGACAATATTTTAGATTACACAAGCACAAATTAGGAGTGCGAGTTTTGTTAGCTTATTTCAGCTTGCCTGTGACTGCAGCTCAGCTTGGTACGTACTAAATGTTACTATTGTTAATTGTTCAGAATCTTTTAATTCAAGTTCAGAGTTAAACCTCTTATTTCTAAATTGCGTAGATTCAAGTAGTTTTTGAAAAGATTGTTGAGGTACCCCAAGACTAACCTTATTTTACTGAATTTTGTAGTGCTTCAGAAACAAAGCTCACTATTAATTTCAGTCACTAAAAAAAAAACTAAAAAAACTTTCAATATTCCGATTTTAGTAATTCTTTTGCTAAATTAAGTCAGAGTGTAGCGAAATTTATTACTTCTGACAAACATTCAGTTTTCACACAACACGTGTCAACCTTCAGTTGCCACGCTTTTAGCGCTAATTATATGTGCAATAACCTTTCTTTTTCAGTTATTATAGTAGTTGTCCATAGGACTGGCGACCGTAATTTTCCCCAAATCTCAAATATCTAACTAACGCCAGTTAATTGTTGATGTAACAACCGCACATTTACTTTCTTTATTAAGTTTACCACTTTTCAAAATTAATTTCCATCAGTTTCATTTGCATTTTTCCTTTCATTTAGATGTAACCCTTTCCTCCCTCTTTACTGACAGATTAACTTCGGTGACGATTGCTTTTCCCAAATTTCCATTAGGTACACGCGGTTTAATTTTTCACTGTCATTGAGGTCGATAAGTGAGGGGGAGGTTACAATTTCTTGTTTCAGAAGTCATCGATTACAGGTGATACATACATTTCCTCCGGATAATCTGGTAAGAAAGAGGTTTTGGAGCCAGATTTTAAGTTATAAGACACTTCCTGGCCCAGATGTGGACTCTGGCTAAAATTTATTCGTTATCAACTGTGAATTAGAACTGAATAATATGCAAAAAGGTAAGAATTTAAGGAGATGGGACCTGGATAAACAGAAGGAACCAAAGGTTGTTTCAGAGGGAGCATTAAGGACCGACTGGTAAGGACAGGGGAAGGAATGCAGTACAAGAAGAATGGGTAGCTTTGAGAGATGAAATAGTGAAGGCAGCAGAGAATCAAGTAGGTAAAAGATGAGGGATAGTAGAAATCCTTGGGTAATACAAGAGATGTTGAATGTAATTGGTGAAAGGAGAAAATATAAAAATGTAGTAATTGAATCAGGTGAAAGGGATTACAAACGTCTAAAAATCAGGCTGACACGAAGAGCAAAATGGCTAAGTAGGAATGGCTAGAGCACAAATGTAAAGATTTATAAACATATTACCAGGGAAAAGATGGATGCCGCTTACAGAAAAATTAAGGAGAGGTTTGGAGAAAACAGAACCAACTGTATGAATATCAAGAGCTCAGATGGAAAACAGTCCTAAGCAAATAATGGAAAGAAGAAAGATGAAAGGAGTATATAGAGGGTCTGTACAAGGAAGAGGTATTTGGGGGCAATATTATGGAAATGGAATAGAACGTAGATGAAGATGAGATGGGAGATATGATACTGAGTGAAGATTTTGACAGAGCACTGAAAGACCAAAGTCAAAAAAAGGCCCCAGGAATAGACAACATTCCATTAGAGCTACTTATAGCATTGGGAGAGCCAGCCATGACAAAGCTCTACCATCTGATGAGCAAGATATATGAGACAGGCGAAATACCGTCAGACTTCAAAAAGAATGTAATAATCCGAATGGCAAAGAAAGCAGGCGTTGACAGGCATGAAAATTACTATCAGTTTCATAAGTCACGGCTGCAAAATACTAAGACGAATTCTTTACAGACGAATGGAGAAACTGGTAGAAGTAGACCTCGGGGAAGATGAGTTTGGATTCCGTAGAGACATTGGAACACGCGAGGCAGTACTCACCCTACGGCTTTGAAGATAGATTAAGGAAAGGATAACCTACGTTTCTAGCTTTTGTAGACTTACAGAAAGCTTTTCATAACGCTGACTGGAATACTCGCTTTGAAATTCCGAAGGTGGCAGGGGTAAAATACAGGGAGCGGAAGGCTATTTACAGTTTGTACAGAAACCAGATGCCAGTCATTAGAGTCGAGGGGCATGAAGGGGAAGCAGTGGTTGAGAAGGAGTTGAGACAGGGTTAGAGCATATCATCGTTGTTATTAAATCTGCATATTGAGCAAGCAGTAAAGTAAGGAAATGAAAAATCTGAAATAGGAATTAAAGTCTCGGGCGAAGAAATAAACTCTTTCAGGTATGCCGATAATACCATAATTCTGTCAGCGATAGCAAAGCACTTCGAAGAGCAGTTGAACGGAATGATCAGTGTTTTGAAAGGAGGATATAAAATAAACATCAACAAAAGCAAAATTAGGATAATGGAATGTAGTCGAATTAAATCAGGTGATTAAGATGGAATAAGCTTAGAAAATGATACATTTAAAGTAGTTGATGAGTTTTGCTCCTTGGGTAGCAAAACAACTGCTGACGCTCTAAGTAGAGAAGGTATAAAATGTAGACCTGCAATGGCAAAAAAGCGTATCTGAAGAAGAGAAATTTGTTAACATTGAGTATAGATTTAAGTGTCAGGAAGTATTTTCTGAACTTATCTCTATGGAGTGTTGATAAACTGTTTAGTCCAGAAGAGAACAGAAGCTTTTGAAATGTGGCACAGAAGAATGTTAGGACACATTCTGAAGCATCAAGGGATCACCAGTGTAGTACTGGACGGAGGCGGGGGGGGGGGGGGGGGGGGATATGGTAGTGATCAAGAGGTGTATACAGTAAGCATATTGAGAAGGGTGTTGGTTTCAGTAGTTACTCGGAGGTTAAGAGGCTTGCACAGGATAGAGCAGCAGGGAGAACTGCATCAAACCAGTCTTAGAACTGAACTCAGCAACCACAACAACACATCCTATTTTGCCTTGGCACAGATCTAATGAAACACTCTGAACTTACTATAATATTAACTGTTTTTGGCTGCATGGTGCGATAGACATCTGAAACTTAGTCAGTCTTTCACCCTCACTTGTTTTCTTATGGACTCCACTTTTTCTCAGGCTATGACTACCTAGTGAAGGAAGCTGCATTAAAGTTTGAAGACCAGCACATACTTGAACTGTGAAAGTGCTTATTTTTTTGCTGTTGGTTGCAGAAAGAGCAACTCCTGGTAGGCCTAATACGTGTTCAATTTATCTAACTTTCTCGCCATGGTCGTGTGGAGGTAATTAGCGTACCAGGTAAAAAATTAATCAATACCATGTGTCTTCACACTGTTATTGCATGACACCCCATCTAGCTCTGACAATGGCCTCAAGTCGGTTGAAAAGTGCTGCCATCTAATGACACAGTGCCAGGAAGAATTTCAGACATTTCTGATGGTTTACTCGGGCAGTTAATCGATAAATAACAACTGTTTTGAAACTGAAACTTCCTGGCAGATCAAAACTGTGTGCCCGACCGAGACTCGAACTCGGGACCTTTGCCTTTCGCGGGCAAGTGCTCTACCATCTGAGCTACCGAAGCACGACTCACGCCCGGTACTCACAGCTTTACTTCTGCCAGTATCTCGTCTCCTACCTTCCAAACTTTACAGAAGCTCTCCTGCGAACAACTGTTTTGCACTTCAAGTGGACCAAGTGACTGATCTTCATAAAGATGCTCATTTGGTTGCTTCTGTTCCTTTCGTGGATGAGTTTAACATTCGAGAGGAACCGCTTTACTGTGAAGCTACAGCTCCAAAGCCTTCCGATGTGGCCCATACTTCTTTGAATCAAAATGTGACATCACGAAATAGGTGCAACGGGGTAAGCACAGATGGCTCACGGTTGGTATTTGGAATTCATGGTGGATAGCAACAGAAAGTTAAAGCTGCAGCTCCTGATGCAGTATGGAGCCACTGCACAATAAATTGGGGGGCTCTGGCGGCTAAAGAACTTAGCTCACACCTTCATACTTAATGATTTTAATGTGCATACATGGCATACAACTTAGTAATATGCGTCGTGTGTGGTGCTGTTGTGTTTTACTGTGCAGTGGTTTTAAATAGTTAGAGGGTTTAAAAAGGTAAGAATTTTATTTTTGACTTACACGGTTTTACATTTAATGACTTTTACCTGTTAACATGACATAAAAGTATGTAATACCCCTCGTATATGGCGCTGCTGGATTACTGTTTGTGGGGGTGGCTGAAGATCGGATGACCTTTGTGGCCAAGCAATGACTTCACGGTGACCAATCCAATGACCAGGATACATTGTATCGAGATACTGTGTTTACTCGCCGTACGGAATGTGTAGGAGCTCCGTCATTCTGAAAGCACATACGAGCTCCTACTGCCAAAACGATATCCTCCACGTATTCTGGTAACACATTTTGAAGAAACTCAAGATACCATGTCCCAGTAAGATGGATATCTAAAACAACTGGACCGATGAGTTGGTCATCAATAATACGGTACCACACGTCAACTGAGGAAAGTTGAAAATTCGTTTCTAGAGTAGCGTGCAGATTTTCATTTGCCCATACATGAGAGTTGCGTGTGTTGCTGATTCCGTTGCTGGTAAATGTTGAGTCATCAGTGAACAGAATAAGTGGAATTAATCGCTCATTGTCAATGACCCATTGACAGAATTCTTGCCGGACGGCAGCATCTCCTTCATGCAGATGTTGTACACTCTGCCGATGAAAGGGATACAGGATGTGCTCGTGTACTGTGCATATCACTCGTGTTTGTGGAATACCAAGTTGAGAAGCAATTCTTCTAAAGCTAGTGTAGGGTTGCGTTCCACTACTTGAAGAATGTTCTCAACTGCATTAAGAGTTTGTTTTATGGAACGTTCAGAGGCAACATTTACGCTGGGAAGCGTACCCCGCTCACGCAATCCGTGAAACACTCTGCTAAACACCCTTCTATCTGGCACTCAGCGATTTGGAAATCCTTGTTGACATTCTTGCACAGTATCTCTGGAATTCCGATTGGACAAGCCATAGACAAACAGCATGTCAGCATACTCAGCATATGTGAAGATCCGTGGCATTTTCGTTACACAAAACTGTATTCATTGTGCACGTAACAACACTGTAGTACGGTACACTACGATAAGCACTGTCGGACTGAGACTTGAGGTAAACAGTTGCACAATTCGGAAGTGAACTGCGTACTGACACGTTTTGTGAGAACGACGCTACACGTTTCCCGTTCCTGGCTGTTTTAATTGATTTACCCGGAAACGATTAAGAAAAGGGCATATTTTTATTAGGAGTATTTTGTACTGAATCACCATTAGTATTACCCCTCCTGACTCACCCTAAATATAACCACCAAACAGATCCAACTAGTCTTAAGAAAGAGCATTGCCTAATGCACAGTACCGCGAGAAACGACCTGACACACACCGCATATCTTTATAGTTGATCTCTCGGCAAAAGACACATCTATATTCAATTCAGAAAGCAAACAAAAGAAAAACACGGAGTAGGTATTAAAATCCATGGAGAAGAAATAAAAACTTTGAGGTTCACCGATGACATTGTAATTCTGTCAGAGACAGTAAAGGACCTGGAAGAGCAGTTAAACGGAATGGACAATGTCTTGAAAGGAGGATATAAGATGAACATTAAAAAAAAGCGAAACGAGGATAATGGAATGTAGTCGAACTAAATCGGGTGATGCTCCCGGAATTAGATTAGGAAATGAGACACTTAAAGTAGTAAAGGAGTTTTGCTATTTGGGGAGTAAAATAGCTGATGATGGTCGAAGTAGAGTGGATAGAAAATGTAGACTGGCAATGTCAAGGAAAGCGTTTCTGAAGAAGAGAAATTTGTTAACGTCGAGTTTAAATTTAAATGTACGGAAGTCGTTTCTGAAATTATTTGTATGGAGTGTAGCCATGTATGGAAGTGAAACGTGGACGATAAATAGTTTAGACAAGAAGAGAATGGAAGCTTTCGAAATGTGGTGCTACAGAAGAATGCTGAAGAATATATGGATAGATCACATAACTGATGAGGAGGTACTGAATAGAATTGGAGAGAAGAGAAATTTGTACTACAACTTGACTAGAAGAAGGGATCGGTTGTTAGGGCATATTCTGAGGCGTCAAGGGATCACCAATTTAGTATTGGAGTGTAGCGTGGAGGGTAAAAATCGTAGAGGGAGACCAAGGGATGAGTACACTAAACAGATTCAGAATGATGTAGGTTGCAGTAGGTACTGGGAGATGAAGAAGCTTACACAGGATAGAGTAGCATGGAGAGCTGCATCAAACCAGTCTCTGGACTGAAGATCACAACAACAACAACATATTCAAAGGAGGAGATCACACAGAGGCAGCAAATACGTGGAGTGCACTGAATAGATTAAGAACAGGAGGTTCAAAAAGCACAATAAACAATTTAAGTAAGCCTACCCTGAAGATTACCATTGTGAATGCGTAGAAACATAGACGATTGAACATCTGCTTATGTGCCGATGGATGGAGCTTGTTTGCACAGTGGAAGATCTAATTTTTTTTTCTAATGACAAGGCCACTAAAGCAGCCGAGTTTAAGAAGAATTGAATTTAAATTTACTCGCTCGGACATGGAAAGTAAGCAATAACATATGTGTATGTTACAATGAGATGGACTATTGCCTTAACACAGAAGAAAGTCACGGCATTCTTTTCACGTCACAGCAGATTAATAAATGCTCGGCTACACCAGCATTCCTTACCAATGCTCATCTCTTCTTCTGCTGGGTTAATAATCAGATCTTTTCAACAGATTTTCATGATGCTTAACGCAACCATCAATCCTACCTCTCTTCGAAAGCGTCATTTTCCATCTATATCTTTCTCTTGTCTCCTAAATTCTGTTTAACTTTCTACTGTTTATTTTCCATTATTCTTGAATTATTTTCGTTAAAAGTCCTCAATAAGAATCAAATTGCCGTTGACGTCTTTCCTATGCAGCCTACAACGATTGTCTCCTACGTGACTGCGTGTATATCTACTTTTACATATGTGCTTCAGTAATTTTCCAGTGATGGAACGCTTTCATTGTTGCTTTCTATGCACATATCCACTTCTGAAATGATTTCATTCTGTGATTATTCCAATGTCTTTATGTTGAATGACTTTCAGAATGTGTGTAGTGGTAGCCACTGTGTCAATATGAAATTGTAAAATTTACTCTATCGCTCCTTCATTTTTGATTTTTACCTATTATTTGTGTCATTTAGTTGTTGCTTTGAACTACTTGTAAGTAGTCATAATTTGTTTATATTCTTCAGCGTATAATGGGAAACTCCATTCTATTTAAATGGCTTCAGAAATATTCTCTGTAACTACTTAGTATCCTTATCACAAGAAGCAAATAACTTTTCTTGTAATGGAGGTGGCACAGGTTTTTGCCCGGTCTGGTGTACCAATTTCTGTGGGATACACCATGATAAAATGAAGTTTGCGTTGTGATTTAGTTCATCACAAGTTAGGCATTGGACGAATGGTTGTGGACTAGACTTTCGTACTGCAAGACCTCTTTCAATCTTTAATACAGTTTAGATCCTTATCTTTTAATATTCGTAAAAGTGTTTTAAGAATTTTGGGTAGCCTTTAGAAAGCCTATATTGTATAATTTAGGTAGTGTTTTAGAAATTTGTTCAGTTTTCACGTTGTTTCACATTACAGAGAGAAATGTAGACAGAGCCTTAATGTCAAGATGAACACTACTATTCACCGCTCTGGTTAGCACGATGTTGTTATAAAGAGTTGATCTTAAGGAACCGGACATACTCAAACGTAACAGTAACTTCTCGCCAGGTATCGACAGTAAAAGTGCCTGCATACCGTTTTTCTGCCAAGAAACACGTTTCATGTAACAGGTGGACAAGACTGAACGTAATATTATATAAGATATCAGAAGACAAGTACTCACTTCAGAAACACCATTTTTGTATGGAAACTGCTAGATACATGAACTTTATGGAGTAGACTGTAAACAAGACGATACAATCCGTTAATAGTACAGTACAGTTCATGATGCGTGACTTCAAGAATTCAGGAATCAGAGTGTCTAACCACCTTGACATTCAATTGAGATGTGGATCCATACGAACAGGAGTAAGAAAAGTTTTAAGTATCACCTTCGAGAAATTAAGTGCCGTAACTTTGTTGGTAAATGTCTGCAATCCTGGTACATACTCAAATCCCTGCAGCAGTGTAGCGTAGGAGAATACTAGAGAAGCGAAAGGGAGATGGCTCATCCCATTTTAAATTTGAGTATTCTGCAGTAATTTGTTTTCGACGCAACGGAAATATTTCAGTCGTGTCAGATTAATCCCGGCGACTAAAGTAGTCACATGTATTGGTCTAACACGGCTACAACATTTCCACATTTCAGCCTATGGTATCAGGTAGATATTATATGAAATGTTAATCAGTGAGGTGAGGGAGATCTTCATTAGGAAATGTGATACGGACTAGTTATTGCAATCTAGATAGCGAAATGAGATTCTGGCTTAGTGGATAAAGAGTGCTACGTGTTACGAGAAAACCCAGTTGACACAGCATTCACAGTATAGTCTACCGACCTCTTAGAGAAGAACGAAGTTTTGAAACTTCGTTGTAGATTAACACTTTGCGCCGGACTGAGACTCGAACTCGGGGCTCTTTCCTTTCGCGGGCAAGTGCTCTACCGAATGATCTGAGTTTTAATCTGGCAGGAAGTTTCATATCAGTGTAAACTCCGCTGCAGAGTGAAAATTTCATTCTGGAAGGAAGTTTTGGCTTAACATCACATCGACTATGAGGTCACTAGAGATGGACATACATTTACATCTAAATGGATATTCTGCAAATAACATTTAAGTGCCTGGCAGAGAGTTTATCGAACCACCTTCACAATTATCTATTATTCCAATCTCGTAGAGCGCGCGGAAAGAACGAACACTTATATCTTTCCGTGCGAGCTCTGATTTCCCATATTTCATCACGGTGATCATTTCTCCCCATTTTGGTCAGCGTCAAAAAAATATTTTCACATTCAGAGGAAAAGTTGGTGATCGGAATTCCGTGAGAAGGTTTCTCCGCAGCGAAGAACTCCTTTGTTTTAATGATGTCCATCCCAAATCCTGTATCATTTCAGTGAGACACTCTCTCCGCTGTTTCGCAATAATACAAACCGTGCTGCCTTTCTTTGAACTTTTCCGATGTACTCCGTCAGTCCTATCCAGTAAGGATCCCACACCGCGCAGCAGTTTTCTAAAAGAGGACGGACAGGCGTGGTGTAGGCAGTCTCCTTAGTGGATCTGTTACAGTTTCTAAATGTCCTGCCAATAAAACGCAGTCTTCGGTTAGCTTCCGCAGAACATTTTCTATGTGTTCGTTCCAGTTTAAGTTGTTGGTAATTGTAGTTCCTAGGTGTTTACTTGAATTTGCGGCCTTTAGATTTGACTGATTTATCGTCTAACTGAAGTTGAATCGTTATTTACGGTAAAAAAAAAGTTCAAATGTGTGTGAAATCTTATAGGACAACTGCTAAGGTCACCAGTCCTTAAGCTTACACACTACTTAACCTAAATTATCCTAAGGACAAACTCACACACCCATGCCCGAGGGAAGACTCGAACCTCCGCCGGGACCAGCCGCACAGCCCATGACTGCAGCGCCTGAGACCGCTCGGCTAATCCCGGGCGGCATTTAGGGTCAACTGCCAATTTTCGCCTCATAGAGATATCTTTTCTAAATTGTTTTGCAATTTGTTTTGATTTTCTAAGGACTTTACTAGTCGATAAACAACAGCGTCATATGCAAACAACGTGGCTGCTTAGATTTTTTCCCAAATCGATTATATAGATAAGGAACAGGAAAGGGCCCATAACACTACCCTGGGAAACGCCAGAAATCACTTCTGTTTTATTCGATGACTTACAGTCAATTACTACAGACTGCGACCTCACTGACAGGAAATCACGAATCCAGTCACATAACGGAGACGATATACCATAAGCACGCAATTTCGCTACAAGCCGCTTGTGTGGTACAGTGTCAAAAGCCTTCCGGAAAACCAGAAATACGGAATACGAACGGACTGAACCAGAAAAGGATGACAAATCGATTGTGCGATTTTCGAAGGGATTTTACTGTCATTCACCATAATCGATTTAATAAAATTACGGGAGCCCTAAGACGGGATAGCCTGACGTGACTTTGAGTACCGGTCTCCCAAATGTGAGGACACTGCCGTAACCTCGCAGCCGCGTCACTCGCTGGGGGGATCAGTGAAAGGGGAGAGAAATGGGAAGAGCTGGTATGCGTTGGTAGCATCCGCTCACTGTAGCTAACACGATCTCACGAAATCACCAGAGAAAATGTATCTTCAGAAAAGACAGGCAGACGCGGGAAATTGTCAACTAGACTATGTCGTGCCAAGACAAAAGATTTAGAAGGCCAATACGGGACTTCAAAACATACCCAGGTATTTAGACCGTAACTATCTCGCTGTGTCTTTTGCATTTATGTTGGACACGTGAAGTACCACGGCATTCCTCGAGATAAAAGTGAGAGTGAAATTTAGTCCCTGTCTTTATCTGCTGGCGTTATCTACTGCCTGCGGTTACCCATATGTTTTTTTGAGATAACAAGTCTCGGCTTTCTGATCATAATAAAACATCTGACGTGGTCCAACATTATACACAGTTTTACCCAATAGCCTTTTGGATCAACCTTTTCAAGAGCAACGAACAATAACATTATCTTTCGCGCTACTGGTGTTTTCATCTATTCAGTTATCAATACACTCGTTGCCAGTTGAAGTAGAAGGAACGTCTATAAAGTTCGGTGAGTAGTATTACAGAAAAAAACTAGCAGATACAAATAAAATATTCCCCTCAAAGTGGTTTTGCATTGGCCACAACACACTTGTGAAAAGGGTAGTGATGATGCTGAATAATCCCACTCTCGGATGCATCTATGATCTGGAAGTCGTGAGTGTCCATACAATGGGTGCTTTTCAGAATTCCTTTAACGTAGAGAAACAAAAATAAAACTGTAGGCTCTATCTAGAGAACACTGCAGACGTTCGCGAACACGCACAGCCGAGAAGCCACGCACATGGTTCCCAGTTCTGAGGTTATAACACTGCTGTATGCTACTGCTATACCATAACCGTGAAGTTGGAGGCAGGTCGTGACATAAAACTATGTACTTAGAGCAATTATGGTATAAAGCAACTGAGCAGTGTTACCCTCTGAGAGGAATTTTGTAGTGTTGACTGTGTTGTACCTAACGGAGGTGGCTTATCGGAAATGAAAGTCAGAATTTCGTAAATATTTGAACAGTATTTAATAATGTTTTACCTAGCTACATTGTTTAAAGAATAAGGAAAACGGTCGCCATCCTAATTAGGCAAGAGAAAGATTAACGTTCTTGTTGAAGAAATTAGGTACGAGTAAGTTTAACAGATAACACAACCCATATTTTACCACACGCTAGTGCAATGAACTCTGACACCTGCATATGTTAACGTTAAGGTTGGAACTAACAGCGGGAGCAGCACAAACTATTTGCAAAAATATAACAGATAACGAAACACACTATTACTTTCAGGGCTTATTCAAACTGAATGCTCTTTATAACGTTACTATTAATATTCACTGCAGAATCATTAATTGGACGTAAGTTCTGTATTATTTTTCAAACACTTTTCTAATTGACATAGAATTATAAATGTTGTTCACTGCAAAATTATGAGCTGGTAACAGGTTAAGTCTCTCTCAGTTAAATACTTTACTATTTAAAATGAAATTTAATTGGAATTCACTAACAGGTTACTTCTCACTGTCTTTTGAATAAATAAATTATGGTTTTCATAAATAGTGGTCTTCCCGTTACTTGTTACCTAGCGTAAGCACAATAGACAAACTGTGGATCCTGTTATACTATTAATATGCACTTCCAATACACGAGAAAGACAAACACTTAGCAATCATGAACATATAACTTTCTACTATTGCAGTTTTCCACTTTTACAACAGCGAAACACAATGCTGACAAAATTGCAAGAAACTGACTCACCTTTTAAAATTTATTACAGTCTGCAATGTGATCATTTACTAAGCAAAACTTTATAAGGTTCAGTTTTATGAACTTTTAATCTTTAAAAGAAACAGCAAATTGTCTTTATTACCACAGTCTGCTACTTGCAAGTAAATGATTAAATAGGTGACTTTGAAACTCCACAAACCTTTAAATTGGACTGTTTCCATCACTGGGAGGCTTTCACAAAACTACATTTACTACCTCATGAAATCCACAGTAAACCTGAATACTCTCCTATTACCAAAGATCAAACAACATCATTTAATGTTTTGAGGCTTTCATTATTTCCACAAACTAGGACACTCGTTAATCATAGTTCAAAGGGAGAAGAACCTAAGAGGTGTTGTAATAGGGAAAAATCAAGGTAAGTACATGAATTCAGTTATAAATTACCTTATATTTGTGCACACTAAAACATCCAATAAGCTGATCCTTCACTGTATATTATTATAGTATTCCGTTACAGTGATTGCGCAATGTGGTGGCAACTGCATGTTGGTAGGTGGATTTGCAGGCAGAACTGCTGCACCCTGTCCCTTCTTGGTTGCGATGATGGATACCAATTCCAGAATCGTTCTAGCTATTTATCCATCCATCCGAGGCATTGGAAAAGGGCAGAAAAAGCCTTTCTCGGAACCAGCACAATATACAACTTTTACATGGCAGTGCATCGTTTGGTAGCTCGTCCCCGACTGACTCTTGTTCCACCTTTTCTACCTAGGGCAACCACAATTTGCGCGCGCTACTCAGTTCCGTTCCCGCGGGGAACCACACTATCTCTTACACACAAGATGACTAAGAACCCTAAGTGAAGGTCAGTAGTTTACATAACAGCAAACCAACATTTTCAATAAAACAGAACATGTATTGGTAGTTCTACACAAAATTATTGAAACAAATTCCAAGTATATACAGGAAGTTTTGTCTCCCTCCAATTGGAACAAAGAATTTAAATGAGAGATATACTACATTGCATAGAATCAAACCATGACATCAAAGTTTTAACAAAGAAAGGAGTATACAGTTTTGTGTTATCGATTCAATCAAACAACATTTACAGAAGCTCAACGACGTAACATTAAATGAAACAAAAGCAAAATAAATCAGTAGAGCAATAGGGCTATGGTAGGTGATCGTTGGCTTGCGACAATCACCACTGTCCTCCAACGAACAACTCTGGTCGCACACACGTAATTGTCAGTACTAAATTTTTCCAAAGAGGGTCGTAAATTTTTGCACTGAAGGTTGTGAACAAAATGATTAGCAGCAGTATCTTCACCTTTGAGATTCGTGTGTGATTTATTTTAGGGCGAGGGAGAAGAGAACGAACTTCATAGCACTCTCGTTCGATTTCCGGATCGAACAGGTAGCTCAAGCTCTTGTCCTCCGCCATGATGAACTGCAGAAAAGATAGACAGGATTCAGACGCGACAGTAAATTCTATAGCAGATTACATGTGTACTGCCTTCTGCTCCATAGGAAATGCTTCTCGCTGACCGAGATACAAAGTCCAATGGGACTTCCGTCTCTCTGTAGCCTTGCCGGTGAATTTCTGTTGTGGCCCTCGTCTCCGTCGTCTTGAATCCGTCATGCTTTCGATCAGCTAAGTGAATTGGCGCGTGAGATTGTTCTGAATAGGCTGTTCGTCTCTCTCACCATTGACAATAATCCGCACCATGATGCACGAAGCCTCTTTCGTAGCAACTGCCAGTTGAGTTGGATGAGCATCTCCATAGTACTTTGCCTCCTACTAAATTAATATAAATGTCAAGCATGATGCTGCAGTGTTTCATGCATCTCATTATTTATGTCGCTATATCTCCTGAACTACTTACTTGGTTCTTACCTTTACAGACACTGTTGCCTGACAGTAAAGAATATGTGTACCAAGTTTGGTTAAAATGTTTCGTGTAATGTAGAACACACACGCACACACACACACACACACACACACACACACACACACACATGTACATATATTTATAATATGTATTATGTATGTTGCTTTTATAAACATTTATTTTTCCATGATGACATTTCATGATGTTAGGCATCCCATCTTCGGATGTTTATTTACATACCATATTTTTTTCCTTTCTAACGCTTTGCAGAATTTTGCAAGAGAACGTTTTAAGACAGTTATTGAATACGTAAATAAAGGCACGATGTTCACGGTGCGTAAGTAGGAGAGTCATTCAATAATTAAAGAGACAAAATCGTCTGAGGAAGAAAACTTTTTGCAAGGCAAGTTTGGTACTTTTATCGCTTTAAGTTGGCCCCGCTGAGATGAGCCCTGATCAGCTGATGTATCAACATTGTTTTGTTTATAACCTCAAAAATACATTTCAAGATGGCGAGTCCGACTGAAATGTCTACATTAGTTGAACAGCGTTCTGTTATTCGTTTTTTACTTGCAGAAGGCGAGAAACCAGTGAATATATACTGTAGAATGTCTAAAGTTTATGGTGAAGGTTGTATGAATCGTGTAAATCTTTACAAGTGGGTAGAGCATTTCAAAAATGGTCGCGACTCAGTGACTGATGAACAGCGTTCTGGCCGACCAGCTGCAGTTTCAACTCCCTCACTTGAAAGTCGAATTGATAACATTATTCGTGCCGACGCCCGTGTGACTGTGGAAAAGTAGTTAATAAGGTTCAAGTTAGTACTGATTAAGTTGATAACATTATCTATAACAATCTGAAGTACCGTAAAACATGTGCAAGATGAGTCCCAAAGGAGTTGAGGCGACTCCACAAGGAAACAAGGATGAGAGTGTGCACAGACCTAAAGGAAAATTATCAAAGAGAAGATGAACACTTCCTCAACACAATTTTGACTTTTGATGAAACTTGGGTTCACTAGGATGAGCCAGAATTAAAAAGACAAAGCATGGAGTGGAAGCACACCCACTCCCCTGTCAAGAAGAAATTCAAAACCCAAGCATCAGCAGGAAAAGTCATGTTGACGGTCTTTTGAGTTGCTGAAGGTCCAGTTTATTGTGATTATGTTGAAGAGCAGCATACATTGAACAGCCAACACTACTCGGATTTGCTTTTAAACAAGTTGAAGCCAGCCATGAGAGAAAGACATCGTGGATCTCAGAGGAGAGGTGTGATTCTCCAGAAGACAGCGCACGTCCACACATTGCTCAACTAAACCGTGAAACTATCGACAAAATGGGCCGAGAAGTACTGCCTCAACGCCCTTGCAGTCGTGATTTAGCACCTAGTGATTTCCATTTGTTTGATGCACTGAAGGAGGCGTTACGTGGGAAGAGGTTCAGGGACAACGAGGAAGTGAAAAAGTTTGTGGTAAACTGGTTCAAACATCAAGACAAAGCTTAGTTCCCATCTACCACACCCAGCCATAGTAACACCAGTTTTATACGTGCCTTTTGCCCAAAGCCAGGTGACCAATACCGCACCCCCCAACAAGAGCGACTTACCCCAGACGTCGCCCAGCCCCAGGGGCTTCCTTTCCCAGACTACGAGATGTCACCTGGTTATCAACCACGAGTACTTCCGGATGAAAATCATGGCATGCCACTGGCTCCCCCTGCTCCACCGGCTCCGTTGCCGAGGTCCATGCCATACAACCTTCGTCCCTGGCAGGGGCGATTTCGTCCGTATGCTTCTGTGCCCTGAGTCACCAACGTCGCTGAGGACTTGGAGAAGGACCACATGGATGTGGCTTTCATTCGCGGCAGATATTTCCCCACTTTTGTAAGAGGGAAGGTGTGTGATATCCACCACTATTAAATCTCCGCACCGAGCAGCAGCGTGCTCCATTACACGTGGCCGACAAATGCTAACATCGCTTCAAGAGCGCTTGCTTCAAAACACAACAATTGGCCATCACTAACACTCAGCGATTGCCCACCCAGAATATACAGCGGCTGCAGCCGTCGGCTCCGTTAGCTATGGAGCTATATTTAACGCTGCTCCTAACGTCTACAAGCCAGTTCTCATTGTGCTATGTTGCTACTCGACAGCTTGGAAGTGCTAAGCTGCGTTGGATCTGCTGCTCGAGGTTGACTCGGCTGCGCTCTGGACTCAGAATCCGAATACTATACCGGAACTTCAACGTTCACTAGGCTTAGTATGTCAACGGACTTGTGATTTTTGCCGGAATTATGCATTTTAAAAAATGGTTCAAATGGCTCTGAGCACTATGGGACTTAACTTCCAAGGTCATCAGTCCCCTAGATCTTAGAACTACTTAAGCCTAACTAACCTAAGGACATCACACACATCCATGCCCGAGGGAGGATTCGAACCTGCGACCGTAGCGGTCACGCGGTTCCAGACTGTAGTGCCTTTAACCGCTTGGCCACACCGGTCGGCTATGCATTTTACTTGCACTTCCTGGACACTGGTATAACCACCATCAATTTATATAACTTTCCGTAAAGTGTTCATCTATAACCTTATGCTTGGTAACGAAATTATTTGTATCAGTATTGTGTCAATAAATCGTGGAACGGTGATTTATTTAGTGTGTCATTCCTAGTTGTAACAACTATTGTCTTATTCCTAGTTATAACAAAACTATGAAGTGATGAAGTTTCAAATTAGCCAAGCAGACTGAAAAAAAAACAAAAAAAAAAAAAAACACGTTGTTGTTTCGTCTAGAGGTTACAATGAGATGTTCGTTCCATATAGTTTTATCTGCCTCACGTACGCAGAGATACTGATCATTACAGGGCTGAGTTTTATCGCCGCTATCATCACACAGAACGGGGGAACACTGCTGAGTGCTTTATATATGCACAGCAAACGTTCTGTAGGACACTTAACAGCTGTACCAGCCATCGCATCTGAAAGAAGAGACGTTGCCTTCTGGTCATACTGGCTTGAAGACCTCATTATTTACATGACGTAAGTGCATGAACATTCAGATTTTTAAAGGGATAATTTTATAGGCGTTGTCTGCTAGTTACTATACTCGTATTCCGCAGTAATCTTTGGTCAGAATACGTTGTTATGAGTCATCCAGTTTTGCTTGTCACGTGCTACAGGGCTTCAGTTGACAAAAAAACCTTACTTTCGTTTTCGTCATCCACGTTTACCATAATACATTTGTAAATTGGCTTTTCTATCAATTATAATAGTTTCTAAAGGTTAAATATGTCATCTCCTATCAACGTTACAACGTAATCATATTTCTGTACTGTCAACTGGATTAATTGTGACTGAAATTCCTATTCATCATGTTGTGAAGTAATTGCAAGTAAATAGTTTTCTGATGTAGGGCTTTCATACTACGTTATTGAACCTGTTCTAAGCATGGTGCTATGTGAGATGGTACATCGTTCTTTTCCACCTTTTCTGGGGCGGGTGCAAGCGGCCAGTTATACAGCTCAGTGTGAAGGTACGGCCACAGTCCACTGTTGGAGCAGACTATCTAACTGTCAGCGAAGATCCTATATTCAATCAGGAAATGAACACTGACTCTCAGATTTGGCGGTCTGCCACCGGCCTGACTTTCAAGCCGCCAGTATTTATTTAGCGCAATTCGGAAATACAAGTATACACGTTCGTATATTACCCGAACGTTAGCTACTACCTTCTTCAGAACTTACTCAAGTAACCTGTGCTGGTGAATACAGTTATGTCGTGTACCTATTACTCGACATGCATTATTATTTGCACTAAAGGAGGATGTTGTCTGTGTTTAATGTGATATGACTACGATGTTTCATGAGTGAGAATCTGCAAATCAGTTTTTAAATGTTCCGCAACAAGCATTCACTTCCTCAATACATGTTCTCTATGACATAGAATACGCCATGGGCCAGCGACATTAATTCGATCGCATAAATTTGCTTATATTTATTTGTTACCTATCTCAGTAACACTATTTTAACCATTTTTTTCTTTAGTGTCTACGCAAAATGATTTTAACTCTCTCACATTCTACGTAAGGGTCACTTTGTAGTTTTCTGTAAGTAATCCCTACTC
This sequence comes from Schistocerca americana, assembly GCF_021461395.2. NCBI lineage: Eukaryota > Metazoa > Arthropoda > Insecta > Orthoptera > Acrididae > Schistocerca > Schistocerca americana. The sequence continues at coordinate 192,135,734 of NC_060123.1, forward strand.
ACTTCCGAAACTTATGTATTACATACTTTTTGAGTACAGAACACATCACTGAAACATTAAACTTTGGTTTTGGAGTAATTTATTGTTAAATTGGTTGATCATAAAATGTGATGCTCCTATGAGGAACCATTTCGAAAAATAGAGAATGGTAGTAACCATACTGATTCAAGTGTGGGTGACTGGGGAAAGAAGGGTGTTTGTGTTACGCATAGTCTCGGCAATATATATATATATATATATATATATATATATATATATATACACTATTTGAAAAAATTCCTTCAATGAAAAGTATATATATATATATATATATATATATATATATATATATATATATATAGAGAGAGAGAGAGAGAGAGAGAGAGAGAGGGGTCCAAGAAACGTATCCACTGTTTAAAAGTCCATAACTGGCAAACTAATTGACGGAGTTGTCTCATCTTTGGTAGTGTAATAGTTTGTAGTTCCGGCAATGGCCACACAAGCGTTGTACTGCGTTATTTTGTTTTGTCAGATGACTCTCGCCAGATAGTCAGTGTTTTGTTCTTAGTTGCATCTAGTTACTCGAGTAAACATGGCTGGCGCAAGAATTACATTCGATGAAAGGAAGTCAGTTTTCAAGTGGTATTTTACGTACTAAAACATTAATGAGGTTCAACGACAATGGCGAAATCAGTATCAAACAGATCCACCGACACGTTTAACGATTCGTCGCATTCGAGACAAATTTGAACCCGAAGGCTGTGTTAAAGATGTACGCAAACAAAGATCTGGACGACTTGTAACAGTAACAAGTCCAGATAACTCCCGCCATGTGTTACAACAATTCACTCGCTCGCCACAGAAGTCTGTGAGACAGTGTGCCCGTGAAACAGGAGTGAATCGCTCAAGTGTTCGGCGAAGTTTGAAGACAGCGAACTGGAAGTGCTACATCCCACGATTGCTACACGCAATGAACGAGGACGACCCAGATCGTAGAATGGAGTACTGCGAGTGACTTACTAACATGGTGCGGAACGATGTAGAATTTGCAGAGATGATTGTGTGGTCTGATGAGGCACAGTTCTAACTCAATGGCACAGTAAATCGCCACAATTGCATCTACTGGGCCGCCGAAAATCCGAACGTCCATGTAGACAAAGCCGTGAATTTGCCAGGAGTAAATGTGTGGTGTGGGTTGTCTTATCGGGACATGATTGGGCCATTCTTCTTTGACGGCACAGTTACCGGTGAGGTGTACCTTCAGAAGCTTCAGACATCCATTGTACCTACCAACCGAGACTTGTATGGAGACGGAAGAGTTTACTTTCAACAAGATGGTGCCCAAGTCCACTACCAAAATCGTGTTAGAGCGTATCTCGGCGAAAATCTACCAGGAAGATGGATAGGCCGTAGAGGTGCTGTGGAGTATCTACAACGTTCCCCAGATCTAACTCCTCTGGACTTTTACCTGTGGGAAACACTAAAGGACGTCGTTTATCGACAAAATCCACGCACATTGGATGAACTTCGAGAATCCGTCGTAGATCCATGTACAAATATCCAACTTAACACGTTGCAGTCAGTAGTTCGTGCTGCAGTTCGGCGGCATCGTTTGTGTGTGGATGTTAATGGTGACCATTTCGAACACCTACAGTGATATCTTTAAGTTGGACTTTAAGCTACACTTTCACCAAAAATGAGACAAATCCGTCAATTAGTTTGGATGTTATGGACTTTTAAACAGTGGATACATCGTTTTGGACCCCTCTATATATAATTTTCATCGAAGGAATCTTTTCAAAGAGTATGTATTTTTGGATGATATTCAGTAAGGAGACTGGTTTGTTGGAGTTCTCCACGCTAGCGCGCTATGTTGAACTCTCCTAAACCACGCATAATTACTGCAACTTGCATAAACCTTCAACCAGCGTACTTAATTCCCGCCTTTGTCTCCCTCAACTATTTTTAACCCTGGCACACAGTCCGTTACGAAATGAATTATTCTTCAATGCATCAGGATGTGCCCCATCAGTCTATTCCGTCTTTCTGCCAGGTTGCGCAACAAGTCTCTTTTTCTCTCCAATTCTGTTCAGTGTCTCCTCATTATTGACTCGACATACCTAACCAAAGCTTCTGCATTCTCCTGTAACGCGACGTTTCAAAATCTTGTAGTCTCGTGCTGTCTGTACTTTACCTCCTCGTCCCTTCATGTCTGTGCAAAGTATGTTCAATCGATTCCCTTGCACATCCGAAGTAAAGAGGGTATATGGTAACATAAATTACGTCGTCGATCTTTAAAAACTCTGTTTTGGAGTGCACACATTCATGTTGAAACTGTAATCGGCGTTAACGCTGTGAACAGGTTCATACCATGCAGAACTGGTTGCTGTATTTTACCAGCAGCTCAAGGCGCTAATATGAAATTTTTCATATTAGTTCCGTAGTAATATTGTTAGAAGTATTTTTATCTTAGAACGGTAGCTACGTGCATGATTACCCATTTCTTAATACTGTGACTGACGTATTGTTTGCCTACAGTATTGAATAGAATTTCCCTTTAATTCTGCCTGTGGCGTATTTCAATCAGTGACTGTCGTCCAATATTCGCTACGTGTGAACTTATGAACAGAAGATCTCATGGCTGGGCGATTTGGAAACGTCTGATGGAAAAATCAAGATAAGATGGCCCTTTTAGCGTGGAATTCCACGTGACTTATCAGTGAAGTAACAGCGTCGTCGCATTTACACGTTTGATAACCAGATAAGATTTCATTAGTCAGATCTTTCGAGAACGTTTTATTTGACATAAAATTCTTTTGGTATGAAAGAACATTTCGTGCAGTATCTTTGTAGTAGTTCATATTTTTATTTGAGAAAAGGGCAAACAGTTTTTATTTTGATGTCCCTTTAGCAGATTGCGTGCAACATACTAAACTTTCTGTATTTTGTTGTGATGTCCTCACGAGACTGAGAGAAAGTTATTGGAAATATATACAATGAGTTCTTCAAGAAAGTGTACACCGTTATCTTTATGAAATAGACACTATTGTAAATATATGTTTGCATGAAAATACATATTATTGAACTGTTACCTAGTAGTTAATCCAATCATGGCCATTATCGATTATAGCTTGCCACCTTAGCCCTCTCTCCGATAAATCATCCACGTTTCCAACCTATAAATATGGTCTGACTCACTTTGCAACGAATGTCTTTGAAAGAATTTTAGCAGTAGCTCCATATAAAAGTTTCGGGCTTTTGGGTGATTTACAAGGAACACTGCCTCGTAATGCTTCAGATATCTTGCACCCATTTTAAACTGCAACCGACAAAACAAAACACTGAACTCTCCCACTTTTTATCTATACAAGGTACAAAGGCGCACTGAATACAGATTCGAGACCACTACAAGAGATGCCGCTGCGGACGTTACATTTAAAATTATAGCTTACACTTTCTTGTGGAACTGTCTGTATATTGATTTCGTAGCTAAAACTAGGTTGTCACCGAAAGAGTTAGGAAAGTACACGTAGCTGAAACAATAACACTGACGTTAGTGCTCAATTCTTAACTCTGGATCCTGTCTTTATCTGCACTGGCGAGTGTTCGTAATATTCAGCACAACGATTCCTATTTAGTTTTATCTAAAATAACGTATAGCCTATCTCGTATCTCTTCATGCTTCATACCTCCTACGTTCTCGCCCGCCGGTGTGGCCGTGCGGTTAAAGGCGCTTCAGTCTGGAACCGCGTGACCGCTACGGTCGCAGGTTCGAATCCTGCCTCGGGCATGGATGTGTGTGATGTCCTTAGGTTAGTTAGGTTTAATTAGTTCTAAGTTCTAGGCGACTGATGACCTCAGAAGTTGAGTCGCATAGTGCTCAGAGCCATTTGAACCATTCCTACGTTCTCAGCAATATATTTCAAACAAGATATCACGTGGTTCACGACACAGGACTCACATTCTAGAACTGGGATTTCTGCTACCTCCCAAAATCGATTAAGTTAATTGCTGAAGCGGTTGCTTCGAAACGGATATGCCTGGCTTATTTCCTTATTCTAGTCCAATTCAAGCTTCAAATCTGTGACAATCGCTTCATCAATAGAACGTTACTTCCTAACATTCCCTGAGGATTACCTGTGCCACATATCTTGTCACTCTCCATCGTTATCCCCCCCCAGTCATTGATGACAGAAATTCCCACTAATATCTTCGCCTTATGGGTAGACGGTGCGTGATATTTTTATTAGTATCTCTTCAGGTCTTAAATTATCGAACGAATGCAAACGTTTCCGCTTATACACGGTGGTCCATTCATCCTGACAGGGCCAAATACGTCACGAAATAAGAGTCAAACGAAAAAACTACAAAGAACGAAATTTGTCTAGCTTAAAGGGGGAAACCTGATGGCGCTATGGTTGCCCCGCTAGATGGCGCTGCCATAGGTCAAAGGGATATCAACCGCGTTTTTCTACATAGGAACCCACATTTTTTATTACATATTCGTGTAGTACGTAAAGAAATATGAATGTTTTAGTTGGACCACTATTTCCGCTTTGTGATAGATTGTGCTGTAATAGTCACAAACATATGGCTCACAATTTTAGGCGAACAGTTGGTTACAGGTAGGTTTTTCAAATTAAAATACAGAAAGATGATACGTTTGAACATTTTATTTCGTTTGTTCCAGTGTGATACATGTACCTTTTTGAAATTATCATTTCTGAGAACGCATGCTGTTACATCGTGATTACCTGTAAATACCACATTAATGCAATAAATGCTCGAAATGATATCCGTCAAGCTCATTGCATTTGGCAATACGTGTAACGACATTCCTCTCAACAGCGAGTAGTTCACCTTCCGTAATGTTCGCACATGCATAGACAATTTGCTGACGCATGTTGCCAGGCGTTGTTGATGGATCACGATAGCAAATATCCTTCAACTTTCCCCACAGAAAGAAATCCGGGGATGTCACATCAGGCGAACGTGCAAGCGATGGTATGGTGCTTCGACGACCAATCCATCTGTCATGAAATATGCTATTCAATACCGCTTCAACCGCACGCGAGCTATGTACCGGACGTCCATCATGTTGGAAGTACATCGCCATTCTGTCATGCAGTGAAACATCTTGTTGTGACGTCAGTAGAACATTACGTAGGAAATCAGCATACATTGCACCATTTGGATTGCCATCGATAAAATGGGGGCAAATTATCCTTCCTCCCATAATGCCGCACCATACATTAACCCGCCAAAGTCGCTGATGTTCCACTTGTCGCAGCCATCGTGGATTTTCCGTTGCCCAGTAGTGCATATTATGCCGGTTTACGTTACCGCTGTTGGTGAGTGACGCTTCTCCGCTAAATAGAACGCGTGCAAATAACCTGTCATCGTTCCGTAATTTCTCTTGTGCCCAGTAGCAGAACTGTACACGGCGTTCAAAGTCGTCGCCATGCAATTGCTGGTGCATAGAAATATGGTACGGGTGCAATCGATGTTGATGTAGCATTCTCAACACCGACGTGTTAGAGATTCTCGATTCTTGCGCAATGTGTCTGCTACTGATGTGCGGATTATTAAGTAACGTAACTATCCGGCGAACGGTCCGGACTCCTGGATGATGTCGTCCAGGATACCGAGCAGCATACATAGCACACGCACGTTGGGCATTTTGATCACAATAGCCATACATCAACACGATATCAACTTTTTCTGGAATTGGTTAACGGTCCATTTTAACACGGGTAATGTATCACGAAGCAAATACCGTCCACACTGGCGGAATGTTACGTGATACCACGTACTTATACGTTTGTGACTATTACCGCGCCGTCTATCACAAAGCGAAAAGTGGTTCAACTAAAACATTCATATTTCTTTACGTAATACACGAATATGTAATAAAAAATGGGGGTTCCCATTTAAAAAAAGGCAGTTGATATCCGTTTTTCCTATGGCAGCACCATCTAGCGGGCCAACCATAGCGCCATCTGGTTTCCCCCTTGAAGTTTAGTTCTTTGTAGTTTTTTTGTTTGACGATTATTTCGTGAGATATTTGGCCCGGTCACGATCAATGGACCACCCTGTATATCAAACAAGATGTCACGTGGTTCAGGACACAGGACTCACATTCTAGAACTGGGATTTCTGCTACCTCCCAAAATCGATTAGGTTAATTGCTGAAGCGGTTGCTTCGAAACGGATATGCCTGGCTTATTTCCTCATTCTAGTCCAATTCAAGTTTCGAATCTGTGACAATCGTTTCATCTATAGAACGTTACTTCCTAACATTCCCTGAGGATTACCTGCGCCACATACCTTGTCTGCCTCCATCGTTATTCCTCCCCCCCCATAGTCATTGATGACAGAAATTCCCACTAACGTCTTCGACTTGTGGGGAGACGGTGGGTGATATTTTTATTAGTATCTCTTCAGGTCTTAAATTGTAGTATGAATGCAAACGTTTCCGCTTATATAAGTGTTCGTTCCCCACACCATGATGCCAGGAGAACGTAGAACGTTAGGAGAATGAAAGCTCGCCATATTCGCCGACGATGGACAACCAGGGAAGTCCACAGCAGCAGTTCATCTCTGGAGACGGTGTGACGCCATCCAACAGCAGTCCGTGCCCACCGGCCACAGCACCATTCCAGACACAGCCGTCTGTGTTGTGGTGTTAACGACAGCCTAGCCGCGCGGGGTAGCCGCCCGGTCTCGGGCACCTTGCCACGGTTCGCGCGGCTTCCCCAATCGGAGGTTCGAGTCCTCCCTCTGGCAAGATTGTGTGTATTTTCTCTACCTTTAGTTTAAGTTGGATTAAATAGTGTGTAAGCCGAGGGACCGATGACCTCAGCAGTTTGGCCCCACAGGAGCTTATCGACTGAACAGCAGCCTACGCGCGGGACGATAATCCACGGGTCCCGGCTATTCCCAGTCTTTGATAACCGATACAGAACAACAGAGAATGTTGGGTTACTTGTTCTCGGATGGCAGACCGAGATGTGAAGGGGTTACGATGTGCCTGGTGCACAATACGACGACCCTCCTTTGTTGTGGTAAGACATACTCGAGGAGAACGTTGAAGAGTGTGTCTGCTCTCATGATCCGAATCCCTTAAAAACTCTGAGTATTGCACAATTAGACTACATGCCAAATGGACACCACCTTGCAAACTCTCTCGTGCGCTGGTAACGCTTGTACCGTTCTTTTAAAGAAAGCGTAACATTGCTTAAAAATGAAATAATAAACTTCACCATTACACTGAATGAATGTCTGATCTGTAGAATGAGTACTGCAGTCGAAGAGTTGTGTGCGTGTTGTAGGTGCAAGTGGTGCGCTTACTCTGTGTTATTTTTAGCAAAACACGTTTTGATTGGGCAATGCAACTCCCAATAACAATAAAGAAATACAGTCACTGCAAAATGCTACATTCAGCTCCTTAGTTACTGAATCAACAGGGCCTGTTCAAAACTGATAACTTTGGCCATCCGCACATAACAATAAATTAAATTATCTTACCTCTAGAGCAGCAACAATGGGACGTGATGTAGCCTGGTCTCTCAAAAAAGTATAAATATGCTAGCTACAGGCTCAGTAGTGTGCAGTCTTTTCCATAATACTTTGAAATGCTCGAGGAATTCTTTTGGCTGATAAACGAGGACATCTAAGGAAATCCAACTTCATTAAAAATATATGGCCTGGACCGGAAGGTGGTACTGATTATGGTGAATTACTAACACAGATTTTTTTTAGGAAAATTATATTGCAAGTTAAGTTTGTCTTTTCAAAAACATCTGAAAATTGAAGTTACATTTCTCACAATTGATTCACAAACAATGAGATTTAAATAGCAAGTACTATCTAACGTCATTAATCCAACGTAAATGCAAATCATGAAATTAAATATAGCTCTGTTAACAAATCTTATAAACATTACAAAAGTGAAATATCTAACTAGCCTTTCCATCAAAACAGTTTACATACATTCTGGGGCTACTGAACAATTATCAATTATCAGCCAAATCTATACTAACGCGATGGCAAAAACTTACTTTACTTTACTTTGCTTTACACGTGGCTAAGGCCTTATCGACCATACACCTGCTCTACGAGCCTCTTCCAACTATTTCTATCCAGGGAAATTGTTGTCCAATCAGAGTTGATGCCCATCCTAGCTGCATATTCCCGGATATTCTCCATCCACCTAATTCGAGGTCTTCCTCTTCTTCTCTTTCCTTCTAATTTCTTAGTGGATGCTATTTTGGGTAGTCTGTTCTCCGGCATCCTTGCTACATGACCAGCCCAGTTCAGTCTTCTCTTCTTTAACATTTCCACAATGGTACTATGTTTGTACAGCTCCCGTAGTTCTTCATTTTTCCTTATCCTCCACTCCATGACATTTTCATCGAAGAATAGTCCAAATATTTTTCTTAGTATTTTTCTTTCAAATATCAACAGTTTTTCTTCATCTTTTTTCCTGAATGTAATAGCTTCACATCCATATAATGCTACTGGTACAATAGTTGACTGATAAAAACGGATTTTGAATTCAGTACTAAGTGATCTCATCCTTAAAATTTTGATACAGCTGTAAAAAGTTCTATTACCTGCTGCTAGACGGGCGTCTATTTCTATTTCTGCTCTATTGTCTCTGCTAAAAAGACTCCCTAAGTACTTGAAGTGGTCAACTGCCTTGAAAGTGAGACCATTTACGGTCAGTGGTGTATTCTTTTGGAGTTTTTTACTTATGACTAGATATTCTGTCTTTTCTTCATTCACATGAAGTCCAGCTTTCTCAGCTATTTTGTAATAATTTTGCATCATCCTGATTAATTCAGCTTTTGAAGTGCTTATTAAGGCTACATCATCTGCATAATCATAATTATGTAACATCTTTACCTTGCTTGCATGAAGAAATCTGCTTCCATGTTCAACAATATTGACATACCTAGATTAATCTAACACTTGGTGGCTTCACATAGCACACCACAAAAACTGCCTACTCCATCGTCTTCCCCTCACAGACAGCTACCTACAACTGTGCACCAAGCGCTCTCTTACTCCAACACTAGCAGTAGCTCCGGGTCTGCGATGTAAAGCCTGTCAAAGACATACATCGTTTATAAAGTCATATTCGTGTACCACTTACAAATGTGCATCAGTAGACTCCTGTCACGCTACCTCGCAGGTGTGCGCGGCATTTTCGTATGGTTGACAGTGATCACTCAACATCTCACGCCGTTCGCGCACTTCGTATGTTCTACCAGGCCTGTTGACATGGAGGACTGATGACCTTAGCTGTTTAGTCCCCCTTAAACATCCCAACAACAACCACCACCACCTGTTGACAGCACTAAACACGAACAACACTACTGCTCTATGGGGGTCGTTGTACCTACTACAGACATTTTCTACTCTAATAATTTACATAGCCGCCCACGATGTGTACATGTACAAAGTTACACTGACATCCGATCATGTCTTCTTGGTGTTTCACTGTTCTGTCAGCCAGTGTGTTCTGAATAATACTTGTGAAAGGCGACAACTTAGTCTATGGTCTATATTTCCATCATCTCATGTCAGCTGAAAAACCTGTGCTAGCCCAGTTCTAGATATATTCCGTTTACATGTGGTTTTAAAGACACTAACATATTTTCCATCCATTAACTTTAGCTGGTTTGCTATCCACAGTTTAATGTTTGTAGACGGTCACACAATTTTTGGTAGGTATTTAGAATACCCTGCTGTTAACTGTTTAACAATGAACGGATTATACTTTAAGGGTCATCTAGTCCCAAACCATCTCTGATCTTAGTCATAAATCGTAAAGTCATGAATTCTACGTCGTGAAAATCACCCACAAAATTTAGATGACGAAACAGTCGCGTTCAATACCGTATAATTCACATGCACTTTTGTTTTTTTATGTAGACTTTACTTCAGCGAATTTCCACCCTAATGGAGCTGCTTTTCATTTAGACAACTGACAAATAGTTAAGTTGTACAGGTATACTTCCTGGGCTTTTGGAGTTGTTATTTTCTTCTGTACCCCAGAAATACGTTACACTCTTACTTCTCGATAGTTCTGACTTACCACCTGTAATTCGTAACTCAAGCCTTTGAGCTCTATCATTGTTTCCTTTAATAAGTAATGCTTCCGCTCTTCGATGTCCATTTTATCAATTGTAAATTGTTCCGTCGTTTTCTTTTCTTTCTTTTCAACTTCATAAACGTTTTCCATACAGTCCTCGGTCGAGAAATACCACTGAGTCAGTTTCATTACATTGCTGACCCTAAAAGCTATCTTTTGCTTAATCGTTGGAGCTATGCCCTTGTTTCCTTTAATAGGAAAATCTTCCACTCTTCAATGTCGATAGTATCGGTCGTAAATTGTTCTCTCATGCTTGTTTTCAAGTTCCTTAATGCTTTCCATACAGCCCTCGGGTGAGGAATAAGGCTGAGTCACTTTCATTAAATTTCTGTCCCTGAAAGATTTCTTATGCTTTTCGTATTACCGTCTTCACTATGTAGCACTATCTTTCATAAGCATGTCGGTATTGTACGCGTTACGTTCTTTACTGGTGAGCTCAGAGAAACATACATTTATTTTTTCGTAACTGTTGAGCCATGATGGGCACGGCACCGTTCAACTTTAACTTCTCGACGGCGATGTCTAGCGAGGCAAGTTGGTTGTTATCCTCTTGGTTGTGGTGGGCGGATACGCGCTGCATGTAGAGCCTTCTTTCGCTATAGTTTAATCGACAGTAATCAGCAGAACGGCGAAATCACAATTCACGTGAGGACGCTGGTGCGCGGGACGCTGACTTTACGCTGTGGATTTCCAGGTGTCGGCGGTGAGGCCCCAGCATGTTGTTGGTTTCCTCCCGCGCTGGTTACAAGTACAGTAGATCGGTTTTTCTTCGATGACGTTCTATTGTTTTAAGTCGTTTCCGTTGTTTCGAGACATGCACCAGTTACAATGCGCTCTTAAGTAGGTTTCTTGCTGTAATATTTTCCTGGCAGAAGCTCGTTCATGTCACTGCTGATATTTTTTCTTTTAAAATCTGCGATTAACTCCTGATATCGTTTAGTGCCAGAGAGTTATTTATTGTTAGATGCTACTGAAATTGTGTCAGAATAGCACATTTTGATTTGTTTTGGTTATGAGCAAATAAAGTCGGTGGGGATAAATATTTGATTTAATTTTGTAATGTTTCTAATGGATAATACATCAGTTACTGATTATTTTAAAGTACGTTGCACACATCAGTCCAGTTCTCGGACTCCCCATGTGCCCAGTATCGTTGATGTCCTGTTTCATCCATCTTCCATTGATCGGTGCATAACATTCGCGATCGAGCGATGCGGTACTCTGTTTAAGACACTGACAACAATATAATATGGGATAGTAGTATGGACAATACTATAAAAGTACCCACTTTCAGATACGTTTCCCACGTACCCTAAATCCCGGAAAGCGGTCTACTGCCCTTCTGGTTGTGGTGCCATGGAAGGAGAGCGTCATAATGAACAGAGCTGTGTGAAGCAAACCGATAATACTGTGCGTCATCGCAATTAGCCGCGAACCAGAAGCTGCTTCTCTCCTGAATATCATCTGCTACATCATTCTGATCCAGAACTGAACGTGTGTTAATTATGATTTCGCGATCAGCAAAGAAAAAGATTTTCGGAATAACTTCTATGGCGGCCTTGTGAATGGGCAAGTGCATCAAGAACACAAGCAGATCCGTTTGGGCCTATGAAAACGTACACATCCAAATGCTGTATTTCCGTAGCATATCAGCTCGTTTACTGTTACACAACAATTTTAACGTAAACTAATTGAGCGCCGTTCTAAATTGTGTAATGTTTTAACAATATAACTATGTGTACACAATGTAAAGAGTTCTTTAAATTACGTAAAGAGCCAAAGGCCACTGCCTCTTTCGCCAATACTTCCCAGTCAATAATGCAAGGAAATATTTCACGTGATATATGATAAGTCGTTCTCATAACAAAACTATGAAACTGCTGATAGCATGTGTTTACAGAAATAGACATTGATTCTATTGTATTCTGTTTATCTTACCGAAAATAGTTTAAAACAGGAGTAAGTAAGATCATTAGCGTGAAGTGATAAACGTTGTACTTACACAGGGAAAACACATGTTTGCCTATTTTTCACAACCTTTTATTTCACTTAACATATTTTTCGATTTCTAAGTCCATTCTCAGAGGCGTAGTTCGTGCAATCTGCTGTAGTATGAAAGAAAGAATCTACAAGCGCCAACTAAATTAAATGAGAATTTTAGATACATCGATTCCTATAGTACTCAACAAAACATTACTTTATAATACGAGACGCTGATAGTTCCCTATGTAAACGAAATTACGGATTAAATTTTTAGTTTCACACTACAATAAACTGAAAATACAATACTATTTAGTACTCATCGGAGTATTTGAGCATGGAGTTTTCTTACAAATATTAACTGAACAGCACTGGGTGATCGAAAGGAAGGACGAACTAGGCTTTCCTTTAACTACGAGGCCGTGCTGAAAAGTAATGACTCCGAATTATCTTATGTGAAAATTCTTGAATCTTTTTAAATAAACATCATTAATATTCCAAATGTTTATTCTTCATTTATATATACTTATTCCTCAAGAAATTCACCCTAGCTAGAAAATTAATCCGAACGAGAGATCAGTTTGTTGGTGCCGGCATTGTAGAATGTTTGACTTTGTTGACGGTGCGACAACCTCACCAATGCTTGTACCGCTTCATCTGTGTCAAGTGAGATCCTCGAAGGTATCCTTTAAGTGCAGGAAACATGATAACCGTATGGGGCCAAGTCGGGAGTGTTATCGAGGGTGACCCACGACAGAGAGAGTATAGCGTCGGACTGTTGAAGATGTTGCTGTGCTCGTATGTTTTCCATTGTCATGCTGAAGGAGACGGTGCTACATCTGCGGGCGAGCTCTTGCAATTTGTGCTTTCAGTTTTTTGAGGGTCTCGAGGTACATTGAAGTAGCTAGGTTACACACCGCCATGTTACATGCTACAATTCGGAGCCCTCCAATCGCAGGGGGTTTAAAATCGATCGACTAATATGCATGACATGTAATATCTTAAAGGATCTTCAGAACGGAATAAAAAAAGGGGAGGCATTATTTTTCAGCACACCCCCGCATTTTTTCAGTATCTAAGGGCAGTGAGAAAGCTAAGGCTTCGTGGTCATTGGGCAAAGTTTCTGGGTGGCCTTGAGGTTTTTTTTTTCCTTTTTAGTCACCTGTCTTCTCACTGGTTTCATGCCACCCGCCATGAATTCATCTCCTGTGACAACCTCTGCGTCTCTGAGTAGTACTTGCAACTTACGTCCTCAGTTATTTGCTGGATGTATTCCAGTCTCTGTCTTCCTCTACAATTTTTATCCTCTACAGCTCCCTCTAGTACCATGGAAGATATCGCCCGATGTCTTAACAGATGTCCTATCATTCTTTTCCCTTCTTCTTGCCATTGTTTTCCATGCGCTCTTTTCCTCGTCGATTCTGCGGAGAATCTCCACATTTCATACCTTATTATCGCACTTAATTTTCAACACTCTTCTCTAGCACTACATCTTAAAGGCTTCGATTGTCTTCTGTTCTGGTCTTCCCAGAGTCCATGTCTCACTTCCGTCGTACAATCCTGTACTCCAAACGTACGTCCTCATAAATTATGTTCTGAAGGTAAGACCAATGTCTAATACTAGCAGACTTCTCTTGGCCAGTAATGCCTTTTTCGCCAGTGATACTCTACGTTTTACGTCCTATTTGCTCCGTCCTTCATAGATTACTTTGCTTCCTAGGCAGCAGTATTCCTTAACTTCGTCTACTTCGTGATCCCCAATTGTAAGTTTCTCGCTGTTCTCGTTTCTCTTACTTCTCATTACTTTCGTCTTTCTTCGATTTCTCTCAATCCATATTCTGTACTCATTACATTGTTCATTCCGTTCAACACAACCTGCAGTGCTGCTTCACCTTCGCTGCAGAAAGCAATGTCATCATCGAATCCTATCATTGATAGCCTTTCACCCTGAATTTTAATCCCACTCTTGAACCTTTCTTTTATTTCCATCATTGCTTCTTTGATCTACAGATTGAACAGTACAGGTTAAAGACTACATCCCTGTCCAACACCCTTATTAATCATAACACGTTGTTATTCGTCTTCGAGTCTTATTGATCCCTCTCGATTATTGTATATATTGCATATTACACTTACTTCTCTATAGCTTACCCCTGTTTTCTCATAATTTCGAACATCTTCCACTGTTTTAAATTTTCGACCGCTTTGTCCACGTCGACAGATCCTAAGAGGTGTCTTGATTTTTCTTCAGCCTCGTTTTCATTATAAACTTCAACGTCGGAATTACCTCCGCTATGCCTTTACCTTTCCTAAGGCCAAACCGATAGTCGTCTAACACCTCCTCAATTTTGTTTTCTATTCTTATGTATAGTATTCTTGTCAGCAGTTTGGATACATGAGCTGTTAAGCTGATTCGGCGATAATTCTCGCACATGTCCTCTCTTTCGGTCTTCAGAATTGTGTGAATGATGTTTTTCCGAAAGTCAAATGATATATCGCCAGTCTCATACATTCTACACAGCAAAGCGAGCAGTCGTTTTGTTGCCAAGTCCGCCAATGGTTTTGGAAATTCCAATCGAATGTTATCCATCCCTTCTGCCTTATTTGATCTTAAATATTTCAAAGCTATTTTAAATTCTGATTCTAATACTGGATCCTCTATGTCTTTCCTGACGACTACAGTTCTTCTTCTAGCACATTATGAGATAAATCTTCCGCCTCGTAGAAGCCTTCAGTGTAGTCTATCCACCTATCCGCCCTCTCTTCTGCAATTAACAATGGAATTCCCACTGAACTCTTTACGTTACTGCCCTTGCTTTTAATTTCACCGAAGGTTGTTTTGACTTTCTATATGCTGAATCTGTCCTTCGATAATCATTTCTATTTCAGTTTCCCCATATTTTACACGAAACCACTTTGCCTCAGCTTCGCTTCTTTCCCTATTTATTTCGCTCTAAAGTGCCGTGTATTTCTGTATTCCCCAATTTCCCTGGATATTTTTGGACTGCCTTCCTTCCGCGATCAGCTGAAGTATTTCATACGTTATCCATGATTTCTTTGCAGCTGTCTTCCTTTTATCTACTGTGTTCTTCCCAACTGCTATGATTTCCCTATTTGGAGATGTCCATTCTTCTTCAGCTGTTCTGCCTACTGAGATATTCATTATCGCAGTGTCTACAGCCTGAGAGAGCTTCAAATGTACTTATTCACTTCTTAGTATTTACGTATCCCGCTTCTCTGGGCACTGATTCTTGCTGACTAGTCTCTTAAACTTCAGCCTATTCTTCATCACTACTACATTGTGACCTGAGTCCATATTTGCTCCTGAGTACGCCTTAAAATCCAATATCGGATCTTGGAATCCCTGCCTGACAATGATGTTAATCTAACTAAAATCTCCTCCTATCTCCTGGCTGTTTCCAAGTACACCTCCTCTTCTTGTGATTCTTGAAAGAGTATTCGGTATTACTGATATTCTTTGGAGAACTTTTTCTTCCCTCTTTTTTCTTCTACCGAGCACATATTCTCCTGTAACCCATTCTTCTACTCTTCCCCTCCAACTGCATTCCAGACTCCCATGACTAATAGTTTTCCATCCCCATTTACGTACTGAATTATCCGTCCAATATCCTCATATACACTACTGGCCATTACAATTGCTACGCCACGAAGATGACGTGCTACAGACGCGAAATTTAACCGACAGGAAGAAGATGCTGTGATATGCAAATGATTAGCTTCTCAGTGCATTCACACAAGGTTGACACCGGTGGCGATATCTACAACGTGCTGATATGAGGAAAGTTTCCAACCGATTTCTCATACACAAAGAGCAGTTGCCTGGCGTTTCCTGGTGAAACGTTGTTGTGATGCCTCGTATAAGGAGAAGAAATGCGTACTATCACGTTTCCGACTTTACTAAAGGTCGGATTGTAGCCTATCGCGATTGCGGTTTATCGTATCGCGACATTGCTGCTCGCTTTGGTCGAGGAGATCCAATGACTGTTAGCAGAATATGGAATCGGTGGGTTCAGGAGGGTAATACGCAACGCCGTGCTGGATCCCAAAGGCCTCGTATCACTAGCAGTCGAGATGCCAGGCATCTTATCTGGATGGCTGTAATGGATCGTGCAGCCACGTCTCGATCCCTGAGTCAACAGATGGGGACGTTTGCAAGACAACAACCATCTGCACGAACAACGTTTGCAGCAGCATAGAATATCAGCTCGGAGACCATGGCTGCGGTTACCCTTGACGCTGCATCACAGACAGGAGCGCCTGAGATGGTGTACTCAACGACGAACCTGGGTGCACGAATGGCAAAATGTCATTTTTTCGGATGAATCCAGTTTCTGTTTACAGCATCATGATGGTCACATCCATTTTTGGTGACATCGCAGTGAACATACATGGGAAGCGCGTATTCGTCATCGCCATACTGGCGTATCACCCAGCGTGATAGTATGGGGTGCCATTGGTTACACTTCTCGTTCACCACTTGTTCGCATTGACGGCACTTTGAACAGTGGACATTATATTTCAGATGTGTTATGACCCGTATCTCTACCCTTCATTCGATCCCTGGGAAATCCTACATTTCAGCAGGATAATGGACGATCGAATGTTGAAGGTTCTGTACGGGCCTTTCTGGATACAGAAAATGTTCGACTGCTGCCCTGGCCAGCACATTCTCCAGATCTTCATCAATTGAAAACGTCTGGTCAATAGTAGCCGAGCAACTGGCTCGTCACAATACGCCAGTCACTACTCTTAATGAACCGTGGTATCATGTTGAAGCTGCATGGGCAGCTGTACCTGTACACGCCATCCAAACCCTGTTTGACTCAATGCCTAGACGTATCAAGTCCATTATTACGGCCAGAGGTGGTTGTTCTGGGTACTGATTTCTCAGGACCTATGCACCCGAATTGCGTGACAATGTAATCACATGTCAGTTCTAGTATAATATATTTGTCCAATGAATACCTGTTTATCATCTGCATTTCTTCTTGGTGTAGCAATTTTAATGACCACTAGTGTAGTTTCCTTATTTTTTATCTTCGGCTTCTGACGTCCGCATGTATATCCAAAAATTTTTCACATTTTCTAACATTTCATGCGCAGAAATTACTTATTTTGGCATTATTCGAATGTACGATACTGCAGTGCCTGTGCTATTCTGATTACGATGCCAAGTTGCTTAACACATGCATGCGTGACGAAAGGAACAGGCACTGCGGTGACTAGAGCCCTTATGAAATACATTACATGAATTCACAATCGCGAATAAGGACAACCATTAGCTGTAGAATGGAATGCCGACAGTGAAAATTTGTGTCGGACCGGGACTCGAACCCGGATATCCCGCTTGTTGCGAGAGGTCGCCCTACCATTCGGCTATCCACGCACGACTCGCAGCGAGACCCAAACCTCCATATGTCGCCAACGACGCATCTACGACTTGTGCTCGTACATTCACTACGTGTATTCCTCTACTGGTCAGACGTTGTGCTTGAAAGCCGCTTGGCCGTTATCGGCAGATAAATACGATAATGTAGTGCCTGCGTTATTCTGACTACGACGCAAAGTTCCTTTGGACTTTTACGTAAATAAGTCTAGGAAATACTCAATTGGCAGATTAGCCGGTTAACACTAAAACAATTTACACGAGCTATAAATAAGAAAAAAAGGAGAGCTGAAGTAGGAGTGCAATAAGACCCTAATAAATACATCGACTTTCTATACAAACCTCTCTTAGCAAGGCGTAGTGGGCTCGGAAAGGTTAAGTGGTGCAGGACCGCATGCACACAACTTGCCGTTCGGTCAAGCCCACGCCTGCTCTACAGCAGATTTCCCGCAAGTCACACAAAAAGAAACGCAGATACTTGCCTAATTAACGGAGAAATACAGTTTTGAGTACAGGATTTGGGCCGGACGTCTAAACAAACCAAATGCCCCGCACGACGGTCAAAATTACGGCAAACCAAGTAAATCCTTTTTCAGTGTGTAAACGGAATCAAATCAAAGCAACTAGTAAGGTGACTATATTTGAACCCGGTTCCTAAAACATTTGCCGAGCAGTAAGTTCGACTGCCAACCACAAATTGTACAAATCTCCCGCCACGTGGGCGAGGGTAAACAAGCAACAGCTACGCGGAGCGGAACACCAAATGACAGTTTAATGCAGGATGTCAAATTAAACAACTTTCAGCCGTTTAGTTTCCAAACTTGTTTTATTTGGCTGCCAGTTTCAGCGTCTTACTACGTCATCTTCAGGCCCCTGACCGACGTGTAGGAAGATTCCACCTCAGTTCTGATCAAAACAGTGACCAGAAATACTGGCATTAGCAGATTTTTGCTGTAGCGGTCACTTCAACCACCGTCTGCCATCATCTTCCGAGTCGACAGATGAAGGCTGAAGTGATCACTGTAGCAAAAATCTACTGATACCAATGTTTATGGCCCCTGTTTTCGTCAGAACCGAGGTGGATTCTTCCTACAAGTTGACCAGGGGCCTGAAGATGACGCAGTAAGACGCTGAAACTGGCAGCCAAATAAAACAAGTCTGGAAACTAAACGGCTGAAAGTTGTATCACTTGACAGCCTGTATCGAACAGCCGAGTCCCGCAACCATCTCTAGAAATATGGAGATACAGTGGCCAGTATAATGCGTTCGGTTGGCTAACGAACCCATGACTAGCAACAGATACTACATAACCTTTGGAATAAAATTGGAGCAGTAACAAACGCAAAATAAGGTGCTTACGGAGAGAGACTTAATGATTGAGAGGCCCCATCTTAACAAACCAAAAACATGTTTAAACTTGATAGTATGAGCACCCAATAAGACGACAGATGAAATTGTGCGCTCCGGTAATGGTACATGCAAGACGTGAGACTTGAAACGCGCGCCGTCACAAATCCGATGGCTTACAGCAGCCAACTAGGAAAGTGAGACCTAATCTGGCAAATAACACTCAGATTGGAGCTTTAAATAAAAAAAAAAACGAATTCAGTGTGTAACACCATGGCTCTAATGCTGTACTGATTTATTTTGCCTTTTGCTTTGGTTTAATGTTACATCGTTGAGCTTCTGTAAATATTGATTGAATTGATAACACAAAACTGTATACTCCTTCCTTTGTTAAAACTTTGATGTCATGATTTGATTCTATGCAAAGTAGTGTATCTGTCTTTCAAATTCTTTGTCCCATTTGGAGGGAAAAAAACTTGCTGTATATAATTGTAATTTTGTGTGAATAATTTTTGGTAGAAATGTCAATATGTGCTAATGTTCTGTTTTGTTTAAAATGTTTGTTTGCTGTTGTGTAAACTGCTGACCTTCACTTAGGGTTCTTAGTTAGTTCGTACGTTAAAGTTATAGTGGTTCCCCTCGGGAACGGAACTTAGTAGCGCGCCCAAATTGTGGTTGGCCTAGGTAGAAAAGGTGGAACAAGAGTCAGTCGGGGACGAGCTACGAGTCGGGGAGGAGCTACCTAACTGTGAACTGCCATGTAACAGTTGCATATGGGGTGCTGGTCCCGAGAGAGGCTTTTTCTGCTACTTTCCAATGCCTCGGATGGATGGATAAATATCTGGAAGTATTCTGGAATTTGTATCTTTCATCGCCACCGAGAAAAGCAATTGTACCTGCAATTCCACCTACCAACATGCAGTCGCCACCTCACTGCGCAATCACTGTAATGGAGCACTATAGTAATGTACAGTGAAGGATCAGCTTAATGGATGTGTTAGTGTGCTCATATATAAGGTAATTTATAACTGAATTTATGTACCTACCTTGATTTTTCTCCTTATCATAACACCTCTCAGGTTCTTCTCCGTTTGAACTAAAGTGATTTCCGAGCGTCCTTACTGAAAGAACGTTAAAGCCCAGTGTTTTGCTAATTGATGCCTCTTGAACATAGTAAAAAAGGAATGTTAAAGTTAATGTGGCAAGAGAGTGAGTTAAAGTTAATTATGCTTGCTGAAAATAATTTTCCTAGTAAAACTGCTTATTAATGTGTTGTTGCCAACTTCAAATTAAAAGTTCTTAAGACTGAGGCTTATAAAGTTTTGCTTAGTAAATGATCACATTACTGCCTGTTGTAAATCGCAGAAGGCGAGCCAGTATCTTACATATATGTTAATTTTGTCTCTCACTGTAGTAAAAGTGGAAACCTGCAGTTGTGAAACGTTATATACTCATGTTTGCTAAGTGTTTGTCTCTCTTGTGTATTAGAAGTGCATTTTAATAGTATAACAGGATCCACAGTCTGTCTATTGTGTTAATGCTCGGTACCAAGTAACGGAAAGACCATTAATTATGAAACCATAATTTCTTTATTCAAATGATAGTGAGAAGCAACCTGTTAGTGGATTCCAATTAACTTTCATTTTAAATAGTAAAGTATTTAACTGAGAGAGACTAAACCTATATCCAATTAATGATTCTGCAGTGAATAGTAGTAGTAATGTTATAAAGACCATTCAGTTTGAACAAGTCCTGAAAGTAATAGAGTGTTTCGGTATCTGTTATATGTTTGCAAATAGTTTGTGCTGCTCTAGCCGCTAGCTTCAATCTTACCGTAAACATATGTATGTGTCGGAGTTCATTGCACTCGCGTGTGACCAAGTATAGGTTGTGTTTATCCGTTAAAGTTACTCATAATTACTTTCTTAAACGAGAACGTTAATCTTTCTCATGCCTAATTAGGCTGGCGACCGTTTTCCTTATTCTTTAAACAGTATAGCTAGGCAAAAATATTGTTTGTTACTGTTCGATATTTACGTAATTCTGACTTTCATTTGCGATAAGCCATTTCCGTTAGGTACAACACGGTCAACCTAGCAAAATTCCTCTCAGAGGGTAACACTGTTCTGTTGCGTTATACCATAATTGCTTTAAGATTGCTTTATTTCACAACCTGCCTCCAGCTTCGAGGTTATGGTGTAGCAGTAGCAGACGGTAGTGTTATAAGTAGTTTAATAGGAGAGCACACACAACTTTACTGCCTAGAGACATAAGCGACCGAAAACCTCGAACAGACAACCAGACAACTACTGAACTAAACAGTCGTAGTACTGGAACAGGAAACGGCAATTACAGCTACGGTTACTGCCGATGCTCGGCTCACTCGCACTCGATAACCCAAATCGGAAGCTCACCAGACATATCCGTACAACGATCGAGGAAGGACAGCGTGGAGCCGACGCACGACTTCAACACAGCGGCGGTCTGCCGTCCACCTTCAGTCGGAACACACAACATGCTCCTTCCCTCTGTAAGCGCACCACACGTCCTGAGGTTTGCAGCCCGCCGCAAACGAGGGCCGAATGATTCGCAATCCAGGAACCGGCCAGAATGTCTCTTGCTGGTACCACTGCTACGCTCAGAGCCAGTGACTGTTAACTGCCGAACTTGCACTAGCCATAAATTGCCGGCACACTACTCGTCCCGCCTCCTGGTTCCAACTCGGCCGCTACACCCCGAGCGAACTGTTTCACCTTATAGTTCCCTCTATGAAACGTCCCCTTAGAAAAATTTAGTCAATTACTGTGCTGATAAACCTCTTACATTATTTGATTTTCAAACAACTGAGCAGAACTGAATGTACTCAGACATTTCTCACTTTACGTATTCCGATCAACACTAAACTGACAAACAATATTTTTAGCGCAACGCAATCTGACTTTCAACAGTCCCTACAAAAGACTGGCCCTGACTAACAATAACCTATACCTTTCATGAATCACTTACCTCACAAAAATCTTCGTTACTCGAATTACTGCAATACAGCGAGCGCCAATACTGCCAGCTAAATAAAAGATTCTAACTACTGAAGTCACTAACTACTGATAGGCATACTTAGCAAATGAAAGATTTTGATAGAGAACAAACAATGTATTTACCTTAATAGTGTTCAAAAGTCATAATATATATATCAGTTCATGACATCCAGTCTTACAAATTTGCTATCTCTGATAGACACACGTCCAGATCATCCGCTCTCAAAACTCCGCCATCTCTCTCCCCACATCTACCACTGCTGGCGGCTCACCTCCAACTGCGCAACGCTACGCACTGTTCACATCCAACTGCCCAACACTACAATAGCGTATACTCCAACAATGCAAACCAACCACAGCCTTCACACAGCACAGTCAGTGATTTTCATATAGAGCGCTACGTGGCGTTACCAACATAAAAACCTAAACAGCCTACTTACAACACTGTCACTCCTTTCGGCTCCCATCTCTCCGCGAACCACACATAGCTACTGCGAAGGTATTCTACTAGACGGTGGCGCAACCTATTGATCGCGCAATGGTTCACTAATAATAACAGCTACACCTTGCTACGCAGTGTGGTGTTTTCTAGCTTTGCACCGCCTTCACCACCTAGGCTCACTGTTACTCTGTTCCGAAAGTCACTTTCGGTGGCCAACAGTATCGAGTACCAGGTTAAAGTACGCGTAAGTAACTGCTTTTGGATATTACCAGTAGACCACTGAACTCGGGTTGTGGCAGCATAGACCTGTTTCTAGAGTCATGTGAGCATAGGAAGCAGATGCAGCATAGGGCAAACACCGCTACGGTCGCAGGTTCGAATCCTGCCTCGGATATGGATGTGTGTGGCGTCTTTAGGGCAGTTATGTTTAAGTAGTTCTAAGTTCTAGGGGACTGATGACCTCAGAAGTTAACTCCCATAGTGCTCTAGGCCATTTGAACCATTTGAACTTTCCTTTTTCGACGCTAGTCCCTGATAGATTAATTTACTGTGGGTAGAATCCAAACTATGTAGCCCCCCCCCCCCCAATTGTTTACAAGTTAGTAGTTGTTTGCACCATCTGTCGTTTTTCAATTACAATAAAAAGCTCTGGAATAGTAACTCTTGCTTATCAGGAAAGTTTCCTTGTTATCCACTCTTCAATTTGCTTTTTCTACATAAATACTTCCTACGTGATTCATCTTGCTCCTCAAACTTGAATAAAGCTGTTCACGAAAGCCGTGCAATTGCAGTGGCCACGACCGCTACGGTCGCAGGTTCGAATCCTGCCTCGGGAGTGGATGTGTGTGATGTCCTTAGGTTAGTTAGGTTTAAGTAGTTCTAAGTTCTAGGGGACTTATGACCACAGCAGTTGAGTCCCATAGTGCTCAGAGCCATTTGAACCATTTGCAGTGGCCAGATGCGCTGTATATTTTCGCTGATGAGTCGAAAATAAATCACCAACCATCGCCTTCTTTTGTTGTGAGCTTCAAGAGTGCTCTTCCCACCCACAGAACAGGTTAGTTAAACGCAAAGGTGTCGGCATTCAAGCAAGCTGTTCAGTTCTTCAGAAGTCTCGGAATCAGCAGGATCTTCGTCGTAACTGCAACGTTCATTGTACATTGGGCTTTCAGTACCTCAACAGCAGTGACGGACAACTTTCACTGTAAGAGAATGAAGCAGAAAGTGGTTTAGCTACTGCACTAAGGAACTTAAGCGAGCTTTCTCTCAGTGCCAGCGCCCTAAGAAAGCTTACAGTTGATTATCCGTGATTTAAATGCATCCAGTGACATAGCTCAACCAAAAGCAAGGGCATGCAACGCATCGAAAAATCTTTTGCCTGATACACTCATAACATCTTTAACGCTTATTCATCTACCAGTGCAAGATGAAACTTCCTGGCAGATTAAAACTGTGTGCCCGACCGAGACTCGAACTCGGGACCTTTGCCTTTCGCGGGCAAGTGCTCTACCAACTGAACTACCGAAGCACGACTCACGGCCGGTACTCACAGCTTTACTTCTGCCAGTACCTCGTCTCATACCTTCCAAACTTTACAGAAGCCCTCCTGCGAAACTGCAGAACTAGCACTCCTGAAAGAAAGGATATTGCGGAGACATGGCTTAGCCACAGCCTGGGGGATGTTTCCAGAATGAGAGCTTCTGTAAAGTTTGGAAGGTAGGAGACGAGGTACTGGCAGAAGTAAAGCTGTGAGTAGCGGGCGTGATTCGTGCTTCGGTAGCTCAGTTGGTAGAGCATTTGCCAGCGAAAGGCAAAGGTCCCGAGTTCGAGTCTTGGTCGGGCACACAGTTTTAATCTGCCAGGAAGTTTCATATCAGCGCACACTCCGCTGCAGAGTGAAAATCTCATTCTGAGTGCAAAATGGTTTGTCAGCTAGAAATTATTCTTGCATCAAGTTATGTCGCGACTTGTCTTCCT
Source organism: Schistocerca americana (assembly GCF_021461395.2). Taxonomy (NCBI): domain Eukaryota; kingdom Metazoa; phylum Arthropoda; class Insecta; order Orthoptera; family Acrididae; genus Schistocerca; species Schistocerca americana. The sequence continues at coordinate 192,160,060 of NC_060123.1, forward strand.
GAGAGCTCAAAGGACTTGCGCCATTAGTGTGTTTGTTTGTTAATGACAACAGCGTGAGATCATTTGAATAAACAAAACTTAACTGATATCATGAACCTAAATTTCCTGTTCAGCAACTCAACTGAGACGCGATCATCGAAAGCACGTGACATGATTTTGTTCAGTGATACGGTATTGCAAAACCTGCAAATAATTTGCAGAATATATTGCGTCCCAAAAAGAGTGCACGATATACATTTGAATATTACGTGAATCTGTTCAGTAACTCCGCCTCTGAGTGGGTGTTGGCCTAACATTTGACACCAGTTTTGATATTTACTGAAGTTCTGGGCCTTTAGCTATCCGGTATGAACACCTGTCCCTGTAGCAGAGAAATAAAACCCGAGGATCCCTAATGGCTAAATTATCAAAATGCATCTCCTACTGGGTGGTGTGATGACGATGTTTGGTTTGTGGGGCGCTCAACTGTGCAGTCATCAGCGCCAGTACAAAATCCTAGTTTTTACGCAGTCCAATTTTTTTCACAGTCCAGTCTAGCCACTATCGCGAATGATGATGATGAAATGATGAGGACGACACAAACACCCAGTCCCCGGGCAGAGAAAATCCCCAACCCGGCCGGGAGTCAAACCCGCGACCCCGTGATAAAGAGGCAGCAACGCTAGCCACTGGACCACGAGCTGCGGACACTGGGATGTGTGATTGTTCCAGGCATATAACTGAAACATTGGGGACAGTAAGGTTCAGCAATGTTAAAAATAAACGAGAGATGGTATTAGGATCATCTAGCACCTTTAATCTCAAGTAATTTGGATTCATCCGATGACCCTAGCAATGAAACCAAACGACAACCTTATCGAGAGTAGTGAATAACGCTGCTGTAGGTGATTACCTGATTCGATGCCTACTGCAGGTGCTGTTGCGGTTGTTACTGACAGAGAGTTAAAAGTTGCTTCGCTCAAATATCGGACAAGAATTGGGCCAGGGTGCTGAGCTCGATCGCTTAAAACGGCCGGTAGCGCTCACGGCGCGAAAAAAAGCATTTAGTTTCGTTGTCGACCCGAACACGGATTAACCTAAACATTTCTCCCTGATAATTTTTTGGATCGACAGGTCCGGCACGCTTTCTTTCAATCTGCCTAACCTCCACCACCCCAGGTATGTGTATTGTGTATGTCAGCAAAATACTGACCAAACCAACCGTTTCTAATTAAATAGACGTTGTAACGTCCGCCCAGCATACTAATTAAATTGCTGTTTAATAATCTACGGTGCTTATTTTCCAGAAATTAAATATCCAGATCCTACAGCGCATAGTGACCGCGTTAGTAGCTCACTTTTCTTTCTCGCCTAGTGAGAAAATACATGTATTTATACATTAAGATTAAAGAGTCGTCAAATAATTACTTACTCAAAATCCAAATGCTGTACAGCGTTAAAGGGTATCTCACACTGTGGGATCAAAGGTACACGGATATCTATTACACTCCGCCCGAACAGGCCTCTTAAAGCCCAACGGCACGGACCGACCGCTGTGTCATCCTCGGCCGATATGCGTTACGGGATGTGAATATGGAGGACGCATACGGTCAGCACAACGCTCTCCCGGCCTTTGTCAGTTTTCGTGAACGGAGCGTTTACACAGTCAAGTCGCTCTCCTATTGGCTTCACAATGACTGAGTGCATCCCGCTGGCCAACAGCGCCTGGCAAACCCTGAGGGTGACCAATCCAAGTGCGAACCAAACCCGACAGAGCTTAACTGTGATTTGCCGGAACCTGTATTAACACTAGGACTGACGACATTTTTTTAAATTATCAGGATTCCGATATATCTATATTTTTAAAAAAATACTGTCGGCTCTCGAATTGTAGTGAAGAAAATTATCGATATATCGACATACCGACGGAAGAAATATCGACATACTGGCCTATAAAAATATCGGCTGCACATTGTATATTGAAGTATTGATTTATTAGAAATTCTTCCAATGCATATGTGGCATACAGCAAACCAGTGTGTAACAGTATTGGTTAAATACAGTCTTGGTTGCAATTTTATTTTTTTATTTTTCAAAGACGCGTTTCGCCTTATTTAGGCATCTTCATGTAATCTTAATTTGGCATTTCTTAGAAGAATCCTTTAGTCAGTGTAGCCAAAGGGCATCGTCTAATATATTAGGCCAACATCGCCTTCGTTAAACTCAGTAAAACTTTTCAGGTGGACGCGAGTGACACCAAGATCTGCATAACGTGTCCTCGTTCACAGGAGCGACAGTTTTTACTGAGTTTAACGAAGGCGATGTTGGCCTGATAATTAGACGATGCCCTTTGGCTACACTGACTAAAGGATTCTTCTAAGAAATGCCAAATTAAGATAACATGAAGATCCCTAAATAAGGCGAAACGCGTGGTTGAAAAATAAAAAGCCAAAATTGCAACCAAGACTGTTTTTAACCAGCACTATTGATTTATTAATGGATATTCTGTATATCAACAAGCTAGCAGACTTCTTCCACAACTACATCTACGTGGACACTCCGCAAATCACATTTAATTGCCTGGCGGAGAGTTCACCTAACCACCTTCACAATTCTCTATTATTCCAATCTCGTATAGCGCGCGGAAGTGACGAACACTTACATCGTTGCGCATGAGCTCTGATTTCCCTTATTTTACCATGATGATCGTATCTTCCTAGGTAGGTCGGTGTCAACAAAATATTTTCGCATTCGGAGGATAAAGATGGTGAATTTAATTTCGTGAGAAGATTCCGCCGCAACGAAAAACGCCTTTGTTCTAATGATATCGACTCCAAATCCTATATCATTTCAATGACACTTTCTCCCCTATTTCGTGAAAATACAGAACTTGCAGCCCTTGTTTGAAGCTTTTCGATGTACTCCGTCAGTCCTGTATTGTAAGGATCCCACATCGCGCAGCAGTATTCTAAAAGAGGGCGGACAAGCGTAGTGTACGGCAGTCTCCTTTGTAGGTCTGTTATATTTTCTAAGAGTCCTGCCAATGAAAGGCAGTCTTTGGTTAGCCTTCTCCATAACATTTTCTGTGTGTTCCTTCCCATTTAAGTTGTTCGTGATTGTAATTCCCACTTAGAACAAGAACTGAAAGGAAAACGATGCACTTTCATACTTGACGGTAACCACTTCGCTAACGATGGTAACCGCATGTAAGTAGCACAATGTATGGTGTCCGACGGGTCCGTCGTAAGGTTTCGCCACAAGTCGGATTTGACTGGAACACTTCATGTCGACTTCCCAATTTTTTCCATTTCTGCAAACGCCAGTGAACGTGCTGTTGTAGTGTCAAAACTGAGTGGTGAAGTTAAACGATGGAGTTTCTGTTGGAAGCGCCGAACGCCTACTACGGCAGCATTTCCCCTCACACGCCTCTGCCCACCGCAAAGAGCAGTCTCGTCATGTAGATTTTTGTGCACCAGTTTCAGTAACTGTTTCTGAAGAATGTCGATGTGAAGAAATAACACACTAGCTGCGTTAAAAATTGTTTTTTAACGCAACTGGTGTGCTATTTCTTAACATAGGAAATTTTGGTATCCATTCACCCCGCCACCCCGAGTGCAATCACACTTCTTCTTTGTGCGACCTGTACCTGCTGCAAACCCTCAAAGAGAGAGACTTGACGTGATGGAAGCTCCAAAAGTAGTAAGGCTCCTTCACATAGTGAAAGCAAAATTATGTTCTACTACTATTTAATGAGAACTATTTCAAATATTTGCCGGTAATTGCGAAAAAAATGTAACATAAAAGAAAAATATCGGCATTTGATATTGGCGTTTCCATATCGATATTTCGGTAATTCGATGTATCGGTACTTTATCCATAGCCCTAAATTCAAGTGTTGCTTAGAATTTGCTAAACAAGTGTGGGGCTTATGAGGAGCTGTTCGTCATTTGAACCCCATTCTTTTTAACTCCACGCACTTCCACTGTCTGGCACTTGAGTATTGCTCATCAGTGTGGGATCCGTACCAGGTCGGGTTGACGGAGGAGATAGAGAAGATCCAAAGAAGAGCGGCGCGTTTCGTCACTGGGTTATTTGGTAACCGTGATAGCGTTACGGAGATGTTTAATAAACTCAAGTGGCAGACTCTGCAAGAGAGGCGCTCTGCATCGCGGTGTAGCTTGCTCGCCAGGTTTCGAGAGGGTGCGTTTCTGGATGAGGTATCGAATATATTGCTTCCCCCTACTTATACTTCCCGAGGAGATCACGAATGTAAAATTAGAGAGATTAGAGCGCGCACGGAGGCTTTCAGACAGTCGTTCTTCCCGCGAACCATACGCGACTGGAACAGGAAAGGGAGGTAATGACAGTGGCACGTAAAGTGCCCTCCGCCACACACCGTTGGGTGGCTTGCGGAGTATCAATGTAGATGTAGATGTAGATGTAGAACACTATGGAACTCCCGGGTGATCCCTTTCGCTGATACAGCGCGATTTCTTACAACCATCCAGAGCAAGGCTCGACGGACGCAGCACGCCAGCACATGAGGTCTGCCTGTTCCTCGCCTAGATGCTACTGTTCATTCGCATTTCTACTTCACTGTCACATAATGAACAGTCGACATGGTTAGCTTCAAAAGGATTGAAATGTATCTCATGGATTTGTTACTCGGTTGAGATCCAGTGACCAGTCCACGTTAGGGCTCACTGAGGTCTCCAGACAGACACTTGTTGCTGTTATTTGTTGTGTCTTGACAAACTACTCCCGGCCTCCATTTGGACTAATGAGTCCAACACTCATGCCCTCTAGTGGTCATTTCTGAATTATGCAGGAATGTCTAGATATTTCCGATCAGAGTACAATAGACGTTTCGTAAGCCGTCTGCTACATTACACACTGTGTAAAGTGTAATGCCACAGTACTGTGTAGCCACCGTGGGGATATTCTGTATCCACGAAGAAGGGTAGTGGAAACGATCAAAACCGTAATCTCAGGATCTCTGGAGAAAGATGCTAACTATTATTTTAAAAAAAGCATTTTCTGTTTAAATTCAAATGTTCAAATGTGTGTGAAATCTTATGGGACTTAACTGCTAAGGTCATCAGTCCCTAAACTTACACACACTCACCCATGCCCGAGGCAGGACTCGAACCTCCGCCGGGACCAGCCTGCACAGTCCATGACTGCAGCGCCCAAGACCGCTCGGCTGTTTAAATTCCTTGGCATACTTTGCAACTCCTTGAAAATAATGACTGCCAAATAAGGTTACTCGTAAATGCAGCGTAATTTTATAAGCTGGCATTCCTTACTTCTGTAAGCGAGCAAGAGAAGTACCTCATAGAAATGTGGCGAGGAATGTTTGGCAACGATGCTCCACTTTTTAATTACTCTAAATTTCACAGCGTATGACACATATCCTCTGTATCGTAATACATTACTTTTTTATAGTTCGATTCCAGTCAGCTTGATCCACCCATTGTACTACATACCCAAAAGAAATCACAAATCCAAGAGCTATTCCATTTATAGGAAATAGGTTTTCTCTTAGTCTTTCTGAAGCGCGGAAAGCCGAATATTGTGAATCTGAGATGGGTCTTCAGCGGAAACGATGAAAGAAATTGAGGTCCTGTGCAGGCAAGTTGCAAATGCTCATATTTTATTGATTGGCGATTCCATGTAGTGCTGTGTGCACAACGACCATATATGTTAAATTAAAAGGAAGGTCAGCGTTGGCCGTAATATTGATGTTTCATTGACAGCAGTCATCATCTTCAGTGCTGTACAAATTAAACTCAGACACTGGTATCAAGTTATCAATAACAAAAGTGAGAAGCGATCACAATAACTCAATGCCGGCCGAAGTGGCCGTGCGGTTAAAGGCGCTGCAGTCTGGAACCGCAAGACCGCTACGGTCGCAGGTTCGAATCCTGCCCCGGGCATGGATGTTTGTGATGTCCTTAGGTTAGTTAGGTTTAACTCGTTCTAAGTTCTAGGGGACTAATGACCTCAGCAGTTAAGTCCCATAGTGCTCAGAGCCATTTGAACCATTTGAACAATAACTCAATATTGTGATCGCTTCTCAGTTTTGGTTGTTGATAACTTGATACCAGTGTCTGAGTTTAATTTGTACAGCATGTAGATAATCACTACGTGGTCGAAAATCGATTCTGCTATCAAAAAAACATCAATATTACGGCCAAAGCTGACCTTCCTTTTAATGGCTCATATTTTGTCTGACTGCTAAGGATTTTCCTTCAAAGCCACTACAGCATCTACGTTTGGCGGATAGTCTGAAGCGCCTCTCCAACCTGACGAACTCATTGTACTGATCTGGACACTTTGTAGTGCCAGATCTCTTATAGTCCAGTATCACATGTTGCATCACTAACTGAATGTTGAAAAGAATATCAATGTTTTCAGCTACATTTATTCTGAGGATGCCTTGAAGCGAAACAGTCTTCCTTACTAAATCTTTCTTTATTTACAGGCAATGACGCGTTTCACCTTTATGGCATCATCAGATTGACGCAAAAATCAATGTGGGAAACCAGTATTTGTCCATTAATGCCCATATACTTCGTTAAGAAAAAATTTTATCAGTAACCATCGTCCTTTCGTTGGTTTTCCACATTGATTTTTACGTCACTCTGATGACGCCCCAAAAGGACGAAACGCGTAATTGCCTGTAAATAAAAAAAAGTTTCCAACCGAGACTGTTTCATCTCAAGATATTCATAACCGGTTGCTCTACCAGGCGCCTAGCATGGAAAGGAACCGTTTTTACTTTATTTTCTGAGGATGTGCTGGTAGCCCACTAAAAATAAGGCAGAGTCAGAGAGACTGTTTCGTGTTTTTCCGCTGTGATTCATTACAAGCAGCGACAGTGTGAATGAAGCACCCAGTTGCATCCCACGTGTCTGTGCGTGACGTCCAGCAATCTGACAGATTGCAGCGTGGCCGGCAGTGGTGTAACGGTACTACGGCCATCAGCGATGTCCCCATACTCAGCAGCAAAGGTAGCAACCAGTGACACAGCGACGGGGACGCACCACTGTAGCCCCGCGGCCTGCGCTCTGTGCCCCAGGGCTCGGCTGCCTACTAGGTCGCTCTGTACCTCGTGACTCAGGACGGCATACCCTGACACAGGGTCAAACTGCAGGTACCGTACAGCGTTCTGGATGGCGCCCCAAGTGTCACAACCTCATGATGATAGTGCTGCGATAACTAACACAGAATGATTCCACTACAAAAATGGCTAACTGTTTGTACGCTCACGGACTGCACTTGCTTGGACTTTGCTGTGCCTTGAGACATAGCAGGCATATTAAATATTTTAAGGATTGCTGGTGAGGAAAACCTTCCACCTTCTTCTGCTTAGGTGCTACTGTGTCAAGTACTTCCACATCTCTCCTGGCAGGCTCGCCTCGCAACGTGCAACAGCTGTTTTGTGTTCTGTAAGAACAGAATTATTGAAATGGAATAGGACGTACATGAAGTTGAGATGGGAGATACGATACTGCTCGAAGAATTTGGCAGAGATCTGAAAGAGCCAAGTCGAAACAAGGCCCCAGGTGTAGACAACATTCCATTAGAACTACTGATAGCCTTGGGCAAGCTGTACGAGACAGGTGTAATACCCTCAGACTTCAAGAAGGAGATATTTGTTCCTATCTGAAGAAAAGCAAGCGTTGACACCTGTGAAAATTACAGAATTGTTAGTTTACTAACTCACAGCCGCAAAATACTAACACGAATTCTTTAGAGACGAATAGAAAAACTGGTAGAAGGCGACCTCGGGGAAGATCAGTTTGGATTCCGTAGAAATGTTGGAACGCGTGAGGCAATACTGACCCTATGACGTATCTTAGAAGATACATTAAAGAGAGACAAACCTACGCTTAGAGCATTTGTAGACTTAGAGAAAGCTTTTGACAATGTTAACTGGAATACTCTCTTTAAAATTCTGAAGGTGCCAGGGGTAAAATTCAGGGAGCGAAAACCCAGTTACAATATGTACAGGAACTACATGGCTGTTATAAGATTCGAGGGACCCGCAATGGAAGCAGTGGGCGAGAAGGGAATGAGATAGGGTTGTAGCCTAGCGCCGATGTTAGTCAATCTGTATATTCAGCATGCAGTAAAGGAAACAAGAGAAAAATTGGTAGTAGGAATTAAAATAAATGAAGAAGAAATAAGAACTTTGAGGTTTGCCGACGACATTGTAATTCTGTCAAAGACAACAAATGACCTGGAAGAGCAATTGAGGGGAATGGACAGTGTCTTGAAAGGAGGATATAAGATGAACAACCACAAAGTCAAAACAGGGATCATGGAATGTAGTCGAATTCAGTAGGGTGATGCCGAGGGAATTAGATTAGGTATTGAGACACTTAAAGTAAGAGTTTTGGGAAGAAAAATAACTGATGATGGTCGAAGTAGAGAGGATATTAAATGTAGACTGGCAATGGCAAGGAAAGCGTTTCTGAAGAAGAGAAATGTGTTGACGTTGAGTACAGATTTAGGTGTCACGAAGTCTTTTCTGAAAGTATTTGTGTAGAGTGTATCCATGTGTTGAAGTGAAACATGAACGATAAATAGTTTAGACAAGAAGAGAATATAAGCTATCGAAATGTGGTGCTACAGAGAAATTCTGAAGATTAGATGGGTATATCACATAAGTAAGGAGGAGGTACTGAATAGAATTGGGGAGAAGAGGAATTTGTGGCAGAACTTGACTGGAAGAAGGTATTGGTTGGTAGCACCATTCTGAGGCATCAAGGGATCATCAGTTTAATATTGGTGGGGCGGGGGGGGGGGGGGGGGGGGAAGGCGTAGGGTAAGGGTAAAAATCGTAGAGGGAGGCCAAGGCTAAAGCTAAGGCCAAGGCCAAGGCGTGAATATACTAAAGGATATAGGCTGCAGTAGTGACTCGGAGATAACGAAGCTTGCACAGGATAGAGTAGCATGGAGAGCTGCATCAAATCAGTGTCTGTGCTGAAGACCACAAGAATAAAAACAAGGCTCAACATCTCCGCTCACATGTGGCTGGCTGTGTTTCACGCGTTTGTGACTGAATGTGGTCAGTGTGCTACATTTCCCTTCCTCATAAAAAGACCTGGTCCCTTGGGTCGCCTCAACTACATTATCCTTAAACATTAGAATGACAGATCTTGGTGGCTGTCCCACCTGTCTCTAGTCTGCTCTTTCAACAAAACTTTTACCATCATGTTCGTTTAAATACTACTTATCCTAAGTTCCTTAGTTTTCCCCTCGACTTAACTTACTGTTAAAGTTCTCTCTACTGGCTCCTAGGCTCTGGGAATCCAGGTCTGTAGAATCTGAACAACAACTGAGTCAGAACGTGATCTTCTATTCCCCTTTTCGCTCATATAAACAAGGACTATGCTTAGCACAGTAAGTGTCGCTGCAGAGGAAGGTACGACAACAGTCAATGTTGTTTCACTCCGGTACTGATTTTCCTTGTATTGACTCACATGCTTCGTCAACGTCTCCAGGGAAATTCGACCCTCATTCTTGCTAACGAGTATGTCTGTGGACTGCAATAGCTCGGGTTCAAAAGTCTCGATTAACATAGATTTGTAGCTGGTAACACATCCATGCGTTTTTCTGGCCAATACAATCGAGGTCGCGAAATGCTTACGTAGGTTATCACCAAAATTGCGGCAGGTAGAGGGAAAGTAGGTCCCACTATTTCACATGATGTCCCGTGTGTTAATAATCGACTCCCGTCTATAACCTTTTTGCTGTCGTGAGTTTACCACGCTCGAAACAACTGTCTACTACTACTACTTTATAAAAGGTAGAGTACAGCCAATGTGCATTTAATCTGCTGGGAGTGCAACTCAGATTTAACCACCTCGTTCTCGCAGTCCTCCTCTTTCTGACCCAGCAGTATCTTCACCTATCAGGAACTTCAGTGTCCGGGAATTCTGACCCTCTTCACTACCCGTTTGAAAATATCGTGAGCTCACTCCTCTAACACTTCTGTATCTCCACTTCTTCCATTTACACATGCATGCTGTGTAACCAGTAACAACCGTTGTATATTTACTCTGACAAACTTCTTCAGCATCCCCCACTTAATGGGATGTAAGTAGGCTACACAATATTGGTACTACCCCTGCTTTTCTGCTACTGGAAACTACTTGAATATACACGTTTGCTCCATCCTTGCTACTACTGTGGCTATGTTAAAACAAAAGAGTAAATTTTGGTGATTTGTTTCGAAGACTAACAGCAACTCCAGTGGTAGCTGTTATTGCACTTTCTGTTGCCCCGTTTCTGTTGTTCCGATGATGACAAGGTCACTCCTTGCTGACCGGCGCAGCTTGTTGCGTCCCTTGTCATAACAGTGCTACTTTTCTTCAAACTTCTCACGCACTGTTGTCCAAGGACTGTAGGTACTTTGTTACCACAACTTCCACATCCAATTTTCCTACTTCAGTTTACAAGCTCTTAATGTCCTGGTTCACTGAGTCAGCTTCAATTTCGGCGTAGCTGATCATTTCCCCAGTCAGCTCACATAGTAAACCAATATTTTTCAACTTGTCTTTCTTCAAATACGCGTTTTTTGTTGTATGCCACTCACTTGCTTCTTTGTTCCCTTTCACCAATTGTTTCATTACTCATACTGTGTCATTTACCCTCCTGACGTTCTCCTTGTTTGCTGTCCCACAGCTAGCCGCTGTGGCCGAGCGGTTCTAGGCGCTTCAGTCGGGAACCGCGCTGCTGCTACTGTCGCAGGTTCGAGTCCTGCCTCGAGCATGGATGTGTGTGATGTCCATAGGTTAGTTAGGTTTAAGTAGTTCTAAGTCTAGGGGACTGATGACCTCAGACGTTAAGTCCGATTGTGCTTAGAGCCATTTGAACCATTTTTTTAATTCCTCTCCACTAAGTTCATTTGCCTTGAAGCATAGGCTACCAAGTGCTCTATGCCCTCTGTTTCTTGGGGAAAAAACACAGCCCAGTCCATGGTTGGATACACCACACAACAGGATGAATTCCTTACTGAAATCTAGAAACACTAAGATCGGACGTGATGTTAAAGCATCTTTCAGTTTTTCATAGGCACGTTGACAGTCCTCTGACCAAATGCATTATGAAGCTTTATTCATTAATTGCATCAGTGGTGAGGCAATAGCTGCAAATAACTATTGTAGTTCCTTCAGTGACCCAGGCAGAGAAAATACACATATAGCTTCAATCAGTATCATGTCTGTCACAATTGCATCATTACTAAATATGTGACTAAAATATCCCACCTCTTCCATCACAAAATTACACTCTTATTTAATCAAAGTTAAATTGTATGCCCTCTGTCTCAGCAATGTTTCCCTCAAGTGTTGTATGTGCTGTTCCATATTACTCGCATAATCGACTATCATCAAGATAAACCTAGCATTGAAATGGTTTCAGTCCTCTGAGAACTCCATGTAACAACCTCTGAAACGTTGCAGATGTGTTCTTTAATCCAAAAGCTTCCTCCTGTCCTGATAATGATTGAAAGTGGAAGTAAGATAATGTTCTTGGTCTATCTTCTGAAGCGACTTCTAGTTGATGGTAGCCACTCATAAGTCCATCGTTGAAAAATACTTTCACTGGGCCAAATAGTCGACAGTTTCCATAAAGTTCGGCAGAGGGTAGGCATCTGCTATAGTCATGGCATTAAGATGTTTATAACTGCAACGGAACCTGTACTTCCGTGATACATATGCTGTCTTTTTGTGCATGACGACATTTCCAGCACTCAGATGTCGATATTCGCAACAAAACCTATGTTCTTTCGGACATGAGTCACGACAAATATGTAACTGAGGCTAGGACAACGTACTGATCTCTTCAGTGCAGATACACTCCACGATCGAACTCTGAAGGGAATCTGCGAAGTGCCGACGCTAACGAGGATAATGGGCAAGGGCGCTACCTTCGTAGTGTGGCTAAGTTGAGAACTTGGGTCTGACAGGAGGCGTGCTAGGGTTGTCTGTGCGTTTGCGATGGCCATTGTGACGAGATAGCTTAGTGGTCAGGGCGTCTGTCTAGTAATCAGGAGAACGAGATCCGAATCCTGGTCTGTCACAAATTTTAAATTTTCCCATTGATTTCAATCGAAGCCCATTCCCAGGCAATGTCTGTAATCCCTTTGTGCCTTAAAATCTATACTTCCGTGATCCATCCACTGACTTCTAGGGCGTGACGGCAAGTCTGGCTCACCGCGGGCTAGTACTCTCTTCAATAATCCCATCTTTCAGCTGCTGACAGATAAATGTTTCCAGAACCAATAGGAAAAATTTCTGGGTTCCATATATTTTGTGCTAAAGTGGTGGTTCATTTCCTGTTGGTATCCGGTACTGCATAAAATGTGTGGCTGACAGTAGTCTTTTTGGAAAAAACAAATCCCTAAATTTCCTGTCACTTCTCGTTAGGTGCTTTGCCTTCTCTAGTAATGTTGTTCCAGTGACTTTTGGCTACTGCCTGTTACCAACACCCCTTGTGCCCCACTTTTCCTTCTCCAGGAGATCCACTTTGGCGATCAACAACCACTTCATTAACCTTAAACCGTTGGCGCTGAAATTTTCCACAAATACAGGTACGATTTTCCCACCGTTTACTCTCATACGCTCTCAGGACTTCTCTTCAGTGAGCACCCTGCCAGGTCGAATATTTGATTTACTTCCAACGTTTCCACCAGACGTAAGCTAGACTCAGCATTAATTCAAACCGATTTCCCAGTACCCACGGGTACACACTTGTGTGAGTCGAGTCTTAGTGTGATCGTGGTATAAGTGGTCTGTCATTCGTGATAGGTTCACCTCACCGCATCCCTACACTGGCAGCGGCTTCACCCAACTTATAAGGGTACTTTGAGGGCAGGCGTGTCAATTAGCATCATATTAATTAAAATGGGGGATAAATAGACTTTATTTTGGAAGAATTAAAAAGGGGAAAGTAATACGAAACTTTAATAACTGCACAGTATTACTAAGAAGCAATATAATAAAAAGTAATATAAAGCAAAGTAGCAAAGACCAAGCGGGACAGAAAGATATAGGGGCGCGTTTGTTTTTTAATACATATAAAAGAACATGTAACACATTATTGAGCTCTCTATGGCTCTGAGCACTAAACGACTCAACTTCTGAGGTCATCAGCCGCCTAGAACTTAGACGCAATTAAACCTAACTAATCTAAGGATATCACACACATCCATCCCCGAGGCAGGATTCGAACCTGCGTCCGCAGCGGTCGCTCGGCTCCAGACTGTAGCGCCTAGAACCGCACGGCCACTCCGGCCGGCTATTGAGCTCTCTACCTTCAGTTATCGCGATCGGGCTAGTCGATGAAAAAGTGGTACACGACTGCTAAATTCGTTATGGAGATTATTTAAAGACTCTTCAAGCGCGTTTAAAATACATTATGTGTGACGACACGATCAGAGACGTTTATTGTAGGGTGGAGTGAAAATGAATCCGACAACATAATTCGAACTTTGTGTTAGCTGGGAAAAATACTCTTGGGAAACTATTATGGTTGTGGAACCCACGAAAGTTGTGCGCAACGGAAAACTATAGTTTACGTAATTCTGCATTTTATAAAATGGTGAAACGCGTGTGCGCGGAACGTTAATAGAATCTTATCCTTGGATGGTTGCGGGGGTAACTGATACAAACAACGCGCCAGCATAAAAAATAGTTCTCTTATTAACTACCAGACATTAATTAACGGGGACCTAAAATACTAAAAAAGAAGGATAGGATCATCACCTCCAATCCCGATTCATATTTCATATTTAATTACTGAAAAGAGAAGTGTTAATAAACTAACTACATTTCAGTTTTATCCACGATTTTGGCTTCATTACGTAGTCTTGACTAGATGATAAACAATATCTGTGGAAGTTGTATGCAACGTATCGTCATAATAATTAGCCAACCGATATTCTAGGACACCAAAAATGTAAATGCATGAAATAGTTCTTACAGCGGATGTATAATGTGTGAGTGCGACGAACTACATTGAGAAACTGAACATTCATTACGTACTTGCATGTTTATCTGCGAAAATGGTCCTTGTCGGTACATCAGCATGGAGTTCGAATAGAATCGCTGGAACATAGCAAACCATTCAGATTAATCGAACATCTTAATACGCATAATGCTGGCGCCACCAGGATGTGTTCTTTCTCCTCACCTCCGTGGCAGCAATTGAATTAAGTCAGCCGGGAAATACATTTAAATCAATTGGCGACCATTGAGCTAGCGTCACGAATTTTCAAACGTCCACTGCCATATATGAAGGCGAGTGACACCACGAGTGTTAACGTCGATCGAGGGGTGTCGTCGTGATCGTATTGAATTACATTGAGCGGTTACAAACTGAAACATTTTCCTGTTAGGATCCATCATATGGTACCAAAGATCGATTTTGTCACAGTGCTGATACAAGAAATCCAACCCCAGAAACATGTAACCCTCACTCACATGTGGCAATACCTCTTGATATTGTTTGAACTGAACCATACCCAGGCAAAAATCGAAGTCCAGTGATCCCAACTGTGTGACACCTTCATCCGCTAACACGTAATCTGTACCATTGTGGGTTCTATTACTTATGTTCCAGCAGATCAACGCTAGCAGCCGACACATACGACCCTGTGTCCAACAACATTCTACAATTCCCCTTTCGTTTTGTTCCTCTGACAGCAAAATCCACCTGTGCATACGACTTCATAGCATTTAATCTTACTGGGATTGACCATAGGTGGACCTACGGTTTCCTTTGACGTTTAATGTCTAGTTCTTACCCGGTTCTCTACCTCTGAAACTACTAAAACCTGTCGCTCTACTCCCTTTGTCCCGAGGCTGGCAGCACTGCCTCCTCATACGTCCTGTTTTGCCACATCTATAACACCTTATACTGGTTGAAAACAGCGTCTCTCTGACGTAAACTCTGACTGACATGTCAGTTTCTTCAAATTCTAGTGCTAATCTGACATCTGCTTACAGATAAGTCGCACATCCTGCCCGTCTCTTCTTGACGTTTTGAAGGTCATCATCAACATCATCATCACCATCATCATCTAGGATAGTTTCCAACCCCAGACTGGGTATGTTTGGGACACGAGCCTCGCCATCTAGTCCTGCTTTCCCACTGTATTTCCGTTTTCATTCTGGTCCGGTCTTCGCCTCTTCTTTTATTTTATTTCTTTTTTAGCACACTCCTCCGCACCATTTATTCCTTGGTCATATTCTTGCTCGTTTCCTTCACGTCTCCATTTCGAGTATTTTCTTTGAAATCCTCTTGTTTTCCATTCTCTGTAAGTGCCCATACAATATTAGCACTGAGGTTTCTGTCCTGCTATGCAATGGTTGCTCTTTCTCTATGTCTCATACCCTTTCATTCCTTATCTCTCCTTGTTACTACTATCCTACATCCAAGGAACTCCATTTCCCATGCCTGTTATCTGCTAACATCTCATTTCTTCATTACCCATATTTCAGATGTTTGAGGCAATACTGGGATGTGGTAATCTACTTATAAAACATATTTTTCGTTTTGTGGGACGTCTTTGTTCCAAACCAGGCTCCTAACACTTCACAGAAATACTTCTGTCTGTCTGCCGCGTTCGCTAATCTTTTTCTCATTTCTATCACTTTCCTCTATCCCACTTCCCAAATACTTGAAACTTCACTAGTTCACCTCCATTCCTTATTCTGCTTTCTTTATTTCTTGTTATAATCAAGTTCTTTAATTTGTTTGGACTAACTTTCATCCCATACTGTCTCATAGTTTCTTTCCAAGCATCCAGCTGTTACTGAACCCCTTCTTCCTTGTTTCCCAGGTTATCAACTTATCTGCAAACACAGTTGTTTTCATCTTGTTTTCTCCAGTTATTTCTGCCAACACCACAATGAAGAGGAGAGGTGGCAATGAGCTGCCTTGTTCCACACCATCTGTTTGCTGGAACAAATCCGTCCTTACATATCCCACTTTCGCACTATTGTGTCTGCCCACTCGTCTAATATAGGGTGCCTAGGAAGCTGGTTTCTCAGATCGTTAGACAACGATTCAAGCAAATCGTATTAATGAATTTATTTAGTTAAATTGACAGTACATAACTCTGTGTATTCACAAAGGTGTGTCGCAACCAAATAGCGACATGCAAATAATCAATGTACTTTGGTATATACAATATCAATGCACGCAAAACAATACAGTTCGTAAGTCATTGTTCAAGCGTTTGTACGACGGCTCGTCTTCCACTCTGGCCAGACTAGGCAGCGCGGCGCCTGTATTCTCTTCGTGTAGAGGCCGCTCCTGTCTTGGTGTCATCCTAGAGAGGGGCCCGTCAGCGTACTATTGGCTGACGTCGTCTCACAGCCCTCTCTGCTCTTCCGCCCTTGATCGTCGTGCCGGCGATTGTCGTTACGCCGGAACATTCCTCCCCTGCGAAGCGACGGACCGTCGTTGTGTAGGGAGCGCGACAACGGCGGAAGAGGCCGGAGTGTGGTCGCTTCGCTGGACCGGAAGCTGTGGCTGCAGGGGACGTCAAGCTTCCGGTCGTACCCCTCCATACAGCCTTCGCTCTGACGGAAACGTCCCCTGCAAAACGACAAGAAAGGTACGCGTCCACCTATTGAGACCAATAACCAGATGTAGAAGGCGTCGGCAGCTGCGATCTGGGCAGGTCCGACTCCATCCGTAGGACGTTAAAGTAACCTCTGGCGTGCCACAGGGGAGTGTTAGGGGACCATTGCTTTTCACAATACATATAAATGACCCGTGGTGTAGGGGTAGCGTCTTTGATTCATAATCAAAACGTCTTCGGTCCCGGGTTTGATCCCCGCCACTGCCCAAATTTTGATAAATTATCAGCATTGGCGGCCGAAGACTTCCGGCATAAGAAGTCAGCCTCATTCGGCCAACGGCCTTGTCAAAGAGGGCGGAGGAGCGGATAGAGGTTCAGGGCACTCTCTTGTCCTAGGGGTGGGAAATTGCCCCTAAAGGCGGAAGAATCAGCAATGATCAATGACATGAGGATGCAGAAGGCAATGGAAACCACTGCATTAAAGACACGTAACGTGTATCCACAGGACATGTGGCCTGTAATTGAAGAAGTGTCATGTTGATCTCTCCATTGGCAAAAGATTCCGGAATAGTCCCCCATTCGGATCTCCGGGAGGGGACTGCCAAGGGGGAGGTTACCATGAGAAAAATATTGAATAATCAACGAAAGGATAACGTTCTACGAATCGGGGCTTGGAATGTCAGAAGCTTGAACGTGATAGGGAAACTATAAAATCTGAAAAGGGAAATGCAAGGGTTCAATCTAGATATAGTAGGGGTCAGTGAAGTGAAGTGGAAGGAAGACAAAGATTTCTGGTCAGATGAGTATCGGGTAATATCAACAGCAGCAGAAAATGGTATAACAGGTGTAGGATTCGTTATGAACAGGAAGGTAGGGCAGAGGGTGTGTTACTGTGAACAGTTCAGTGACCGGGTTGTTCTAATCAGAGACCAACACCGACAACGATAGATCAGGTATACATGCCGACGTCGCAAGCTGAAGATGAACATAGAGAAAGTGTATGAGGATATTGAAAGGGTGATGCAGTATGTAAGGGGGGACGAAAATCTAATAGTCATGGGCGACTGGAATGCAGTTGTAGGGGAAGGAGTAGAAGAAAAGGTTACAGGAGAATATGAGCTTGGGACAAGGAATGAAAGAGGAGAAAGACTAATTGAGTTCTGTAACAAGTTTCAGCTAGTAATAGCGAATACCCTGTTCAAGAATCACAAGAGGAGGAGGTATACTTGGAAAAGGCCGGGAGATACGGGAAGATTTCAATTAGATTAATCATGGTCAGACAGTGATTCCGAAATCAGAGGCCGGCCGAAGTGGCCCTGCGGTTAAAGGCGCTGCAGTCTGGAACCGCAAGATCGCTACGGTCGCAGGTTCGAATCCTGCCTCGGGCATGGATGTTTGTGATGTATTTAGGTTAGTTAGGTTTAACTAGTTCTAAGTTCTAGGGGACTAATGACCTCCGCAGTTGAGTCCCATAGTGCTCAGAGCCATTTGAACCATTTGAACCGAAATCAGATACTGGATTGTAAGGCGTACCCAGGAGCAGATATAGACTCAGATCACAATATAGTAGTGATGAAGAGTAGGCTGAAGTTCAAGACATTAGTCAGGAAGAATCAATACGCAAAGGAGTGGGATACGGAAGTACTAAGGAATGACGAGAAACGTTTGAAGTTCTCTAACGGTATAGATACAGCAGTAAGGAATAGCGCAGTAGGCAGTATAGTTGAAGAGGAATGCTCATCTCTAAAAAGGGCCATCACAGAACTTGGGAAGGAAAGCATAGGTGCAAAGAAGGTAGCTGCGAAGAAACCATGGGTAACAGAAGAAATACTTCAGCTGATTGATGAAAGGAGGAAGTACAAACATGTTCCATGAAAATCAGGAATACAGAAATACAACTCGCTGAGGAATGAAAGAAATAGGAAGTGCAGGGAAGCTAAGACGAAATGGCTGCAGGAAAAATGTGAAGACATCGAAAAAGATATGATTGTCGGAAGGACAGACTCAGCATACAGGAAAGTCAAAACAACCTTTGGTGACATTAAAAGCAACGGTGGTAACATTAAGAGTGCAACGGGAATTCCACTGTTAAATGCAGAGGAGAGAGCACATAGGTGGAAAGAATACATTGAAAACCTCTATGAGGGTGAAGATTTGTCTGATGTGATAGAAGAAGAAACAGGAGTCGGTTTATAAGAGATAGGGGATCCAGTATTAGAATCGGAATTTAAAAGAGCTTTGGAGGACTTACTGTCAAATATGGCAGAAGGGATAGATAACATTCCATCAGAATTTCTAAAATCATTGGGGGAAGTTGCAACAAAACGACTATTCACGTTGGTGTGTAGAATATATGAGTCTGGCGACATACCATCTGACTTTCGGAAAAGCATCATCCACACAATTCCGAAGACGGCAAGAGCTGACAAGTGCGAGAATTATCGCGCAATCAGCTTAACAGCTCATGCATCGAAGCTACTTACAAGAATAATATACAGAAGAATGGAAAAGAAAATTGAGAATGCGCTAGGTGACGATCAGTTTGGCCTTAGGAAAAGTAAAGGGACGAGAGAGGCAATTCTGACGTTACGGCTAATAATGGAAGCAAGGCTAAAGAAAAATCAAGACCCTTTCATAGGATTTGTCGACCTGGAAAAAGCGTTCGACAATATAAAATGGTGCAAGCTGTTCGAGATTCTGAAAAAAGTGCGGGTAAGCTATAGGGAGAGACGGGTCATATACAATATGTACAACAACCAAGAGGGAATAATAAGAGTGGACGACCAAGAACGAACTGCTCGTATTAAGAAGGGTGCAAGACAAGGCTGTAGCCATTCGCCCCTACTCTTCAATCTGTACATCGAGGAAGCAATGATGCAAATAAAGGTTCAGGAGTGGAATTAAAATACAAGGTGAAAGGATATCAATGATTCGATTCGCTGATGACATTGCTATCCTGAGTGAAGGTGAAGAAGAATTAAATGATCTGCTGAACGGAATGAACAGTCTAATGAGTACACAGTATGGTTTGAGAGTAAATCGGAGTAAGACGAAGGTAATGAGAAGTAGTAGAAATGAGAACAGCGAGAAACTTAACATCAGGATTGATGGTCACGAAGTCAATTAAGTTAAGGAATTCTGCTACCTAGGCAGTAAAATAACTAATGGCGGACGGAGCAAGGGGGACGTCAAAAGTTGACTAGCTATGGCAAAAAAGGCATTTCTGGCCAAGAGAAGTCTACTAATATCAAATAGCGGCCTTAATTTGAGGAAGGAATTTCTGAGGATGTACGTCTGGAGTACAGCATTGTATGGTAGTGAAACATGGACTGTGGGAAAACCGAAACAGAAGAGAATCGAAGCATTTGAGATGTGGTGCTATAGACGAATGTTGAAAATTAGGTGGACTGATAAGGTAAGGAATGAGGAGGTTCTACGCAGAATCGGAGAGGAAAGGAATATGTGGAAAACACTGATAAGGAGAAGGGACAGGATGATAGGACATGTGTTAAGACATGAGGGAATGACTTCCATGGTACTAGAGGGAGCTGTAGAGGGCAAAAACTGTAGAGGAAGACAGAGATTGGAATACGTCAAGCAAATAATTGAGGACGTAGGTTGCAAGTGCTACTCTGAGATGAAGAGGTTAGCACAGGAAAGGAATTCGTGGCGGGCCGCATCAAACCAGTCAGTAGACTGATGACAAAAAAAAAAGACCTAGTAGATAGTGTCGGAAGTTCCATGCGGCTTTTCGCGGATGATGCTGTAGTATACAGAGACGTTGCAGCATTAGAAAATTGTAGCGAAATGCAGGAAGATCTGCAGCGGATAGGCACTTGGTGCAGGGAATGGCAACTGACCCTTAACATAGACAAATGTAACGTATTGCGAATACGTAGAAAGAAGGATCTTTTATTGTATGATTATATGATAGCGAAACAAACACTGGTAATAGTTACCTCTGTAAAATATCTGGGAGTATGCGTGCGGAACAATTTGAAGTGGAATGATCATATAAAATTAATTGTTGGTAAGGCGGGTACCAGGTTGAGAATCATTGGGAGAGTCATTAGAAAATGTAGTCCATCAACAAAGGAGGTGGCTTACAAAACACTCGTTCGACCTGTACTTCAGTATTGCTCATCAGTGTGGGATCCGTACCAGGTCGGGTTGACAGAGGAGATAGAGAAGATTCAAAAAGGAGCGGCGCGTTTCGTCACAGGGTTATTTGGTAAGCGTGATAGCGTTATGGAGATGTTTAGCAAACTCAAGTGGCAGACTCTGCAAGACAGGCACTCTGCATCGCGGTGTAGCTTGCTGTGCAGGTTTCGAGAGGGTCCGTTTGTGAATGATGTATCGAATATATTGCTTCCCCCTACTTATACCTCCCGAGGAGATCACGAATGTAAAATTAGAGAGATTCGAGCGCGCACGGAGGCTTTCTGGCAGTCGTTCATCCCGCGAACCATTCGCGACTGGAACCGGAAAGGGAGGTAATGACAGTGGCACACCGTTGGGTGGCTTGCGGAGTGAAATGTAGAATTAGATGTAGACGAGATGAGGCGGAGGAGTCGAAGGCTCCGTCTCCATGGGGTTATCCCGCGTTGTCATGATGACACCTTCTGGCGGCCGCGGTGTCCGCGGGTTCCGTGAATCTGGGGGAGGAGATACAGAGCCGGCCGCGGTGGTCTAGCGGTTCTAGGCGCTCAGTCCAGAACCGCGCGACTGCTACGGTCGCAGGTTCGAATCCTTCCTCGGGCATGGATGTGTGTGATGTCCTTAGGTTAGTTAGGTTTAAGTAGTTCTAAGTTCTAGGGGACTGATGACCACAGATGTTAAGTCCCATAGTGCTCAGAGCCATTTGAACCATTTGAGGAAATACAGAAGGATCACCGTGCACATAACAGTGGCGAAGTTGATTGTGATGTCGACGCTGCAGTCCGTCTGGATCTAAAATGAAGTACATGGAAGCGCCAATTCGACGGACGATCTCGCCTCGCCCCTACCGTCTCAGTATCACACGGCGCGAAGCGATACTTGCGGCCTTCCTTCGGCATCGGATGCTGAGGAGGGTGGCCATCCTGACACAATTCCGCCGGGGATGATCCATCTCGTGTGTGCGAAAAATAGAAGGCGAGAAACAGTTGCAATGCTTGATCCATGGTGTGTGCGGCGCAAAGATTGGCCGTTTGGCTGTGGATGGAACGGTGCATTAGTTACATGCTGTATGCCATTGCGTTCACCGAATATTTCAAATTCTTTTGACGAGAACTGGGGGCCGTTGTCCGACACTATGACTTCAGGTAGACCTTCGAGGCAAAAAAATAGAGGACAACACCTGAATTGTGCTACGTGAGGCCGCCGAGTTCATTGGCGCAGCAAATCAACCGTCGAGTCTTCCAAAAAGGTCCCACAGGTTCTACGTGCACACGTTGCCATGGTGATTGCAACTTACGCCAAAGAGAAAACTTTTGTGGTGGAGCAGACTGATTTTCCACACATATATGACGCTGTGGCGTCATCTGCTCTAATTTGGTGTCCATACCCTGCGAAGTTCAGTGTCGACGCGCTAACTTTTTTGTACGAACAATCCCCCAGTGTCTTTGGTGAAGTAACTGCAACACTTCTTTTTGCAAAACTTTAGGGATCAACACACGTGACTGTCCACTTCCAGTTTGTACAAGAATCACAACTTCCTGTACAGCGAGGCTATGCCGATGTGCCAAGTATCGCAGCAATACAAAGTTCTTTATGCTATTCTAGGAACGAGGTGAAGATGTACGAATATATGGAAGCAAAATGTTCAAGTCTGAATCAGATTCCATGGCCTGTGCAATCTTCCTATATTTCAGAGGAAAAGATTGAACCAATTAAGATACCTGAGTATCGATGTGACAATAAGATGCAGCAGAAGCGTCAAAGGCTGTATCAGGGCCAATCTGAACGTGAATGTGCGTCCGCATTGCCATACTGAGCTATCGGACGATACACAATCTCGTACTGGTATTGAGACAACAACAAAGCCCATATTCGCAATTTTTGGGCAGTTCGTACAGGAACCGGCTTCGTCGGATGAAACAAGGACTGCGATGCCTAGTGATCCGTCATTAAGTTACTCGGGACTACACTTTTGATGAGAAATCAATAAGCCTGTCTTTATCAACAATTCAATGCCAAAGCACTGCATCGATTCAGTAAGAAGAAGCGTTAACTTGCAATACAACTGGTTTGTCGGGATCAAAGTGAACTAAGCGTCGATCACTGACCAAAGCGTCTTTAAGTTTTTGAAAAGTTACTTGTTACTCCCCCCCCCCTCCCCCCTCCATGAACCATGGACCTTGAGATTGGTGGGGAGGCTTGCGTGCTTCAACGATACAGATAGCCGTACATATACATCTACATCTACATCCACATCCATACTCCGCAAGCCACCTGACGGTGTGTGGCAGAGGGTACCCTGAGTACCTCTATCGGTTCTCCCTTCTATTTCAGTCCCGTATTGTTCGTGGAAAGAAGGATTGTCGGTATGCTACTGTGTGGGCTCTAATCTCTCTGATTTTATCCTCATGGTCTCTTCGCGAGATATACATTGGAGGGAGCAATATACTGCTTGACTCTTCGGTGAAGGTATGTTCTCAAAACTTTAACAAAAGCCCTTACCGAGCTACTGAGCGTCTCTCCTGCAGAATCTTCCACTGGAGTTAATCTATCATCTCCGTAACGCTTTCGCGATTACTAAATGATCCTCTAACGAAGCGCGCTACTGTCCGTTGGATCTTCTCTATCAACCCTATCTGGTACGGATCCCACACTGCTGAGCAGTGTTCAAGCAGTGGGCGAACAAGAGTAGTGTAACCTACTTCCTTTGTTTTCGGACTGCATTTCCTTAGGATTCCTGCAACGAATCTCAGTCTGGCATCTGCTTTACCGACGATCAACTTTATATGATCATTCCATTTTAAATCACTCCTAATGCGTACTCCCAGATAATTTATGGAATTAACTGCTTCCAGTTGCTGACCTGCTATTTTGTAGCTAAATGATTAGGGATCTATCTTTCTATGTATTCGCAGCACATTACACTTGTCTACACTGAGATTCAATTGCCATTCCCTGGACCATGCGTCAATTCGCTACAGATCCTCCTGCATTTCAGTACAATTTTCCACTGTTAAGACCTCTCGATACACCACAGCATCATCTGCAAAAAGCCTCAGTGAACTTCCGATGTCATCCACCAGGTCATTTATGTATATTGTGAATAGCAACGGCCCTATGACACTCCCCTGAGGCTCACCTGAAATCAATCTTACTTCGGAAGGCTTCTCTCCATTGAGAATGACATGGTGCGTTCTGTTATCTAGGAACTCCGCAATCCAATCACACAATTGGTCTGATAGTCCATATGCTCTTACTTTGTTCATTAAACGACTGTGGGGAACTGTATCGAACGCCTTGCGGAAGTCAAGAAACACGGCATCTACCTGTGAACCCGTGTCTATAGCCCTCTGAGTCTCGTGGACGAATAGCGCGAGCTGGGTTTCACACGACCGTCTTTATCGAAACCCATGCTCATTCCTACAGAGTAGATTTGTAGTCTCCAGAAAAGTCATTATACTCTAACATAATACGTGTTCCAAAATTCTACAACTGATCGCCGTTAGAGATATAGGTCTATAGTTCTGCACATCTGTTCGACGTCCCTTCTTGAAAACGGGGATGACCTGTGCCCTTTTCCAATCCTTTGGAACGCTACGCTCTTCTGGAGACCTACGGTACACCGCTGCAAGATGGGGGGCTAGTTCCTTCGCGTACTCTGTGTAAAATCGAACTGGTATCCCATCAGGTCCAGCGACCTTTCCTCTTTTAAGCGATTTTAATTGTTTCTCTATCCCTCTGTCGTCTATTTCGATATCTACCATTTTGTCATCTTTGCGACAATCTAGAGAAGGAACTACTGTGCAGTCATCCTCTGTGAAACAGCTTTGGAAAAAGACATTTTGTATTTCGGCGTTTAGTCTGTCATCCTCTGTTTCAGTACCATTTTGGTCACAGAGTGTCTGGACATTTTGTTTTGATCTACCTACCGCTTTGACATAAGTCCAAAATTTCTTAGGATGTGTAACCACAGGGCCGGCCGAAGTGGCCGTGCGGTTAAAGGCGCTGCAGTCTGGAACCGCAAGACCGCTACGGTCGCAGGTTCGAATCCTGCCTCGGGCATGGATGTTTGTGATGTCCTTAGGTTAGTTAGGTTTAACTAGTTCTAAGTTCTAGGGGACTAATGACCTCAGCAGTTGGGTCCCATAGTGCTCAGAGCCGTTTGAACCATTTTTTGTGTAACCACAACGGAGGTGTATCTGTTGAGAGGCCAGACAAAAGTGTGGTTCCTGAAGAGGGGCAGCAGCCTTCTCAGTAGTTGCAGGGGCAGCAGACTGGATGATTGACTGATCTGGCCTTGTAACACTAACCAAAACGGCCTTGCTGTGCTGGTACTGCGAACGGCTGAAAGCAAGGGGAAACTTCAATCGTAATTTTTCCCGAGGGCATGCAGCTTTATTGTGTGGTTAAAAGACGATAGAGTCCTCTTGGGTAAAATATTCCGGAGGTAAAATGGTCCCCAATTCGGATCTCCGGGCGGGGACTACTCAGGAGGACGTTGTTATCTGGAGAAAGACAACTGGCGTTCTACGGGTCGGAGCGTCGAATGTCAGATCTCTTAATTGGGCAGGTAGGTCAGAAAATTTAAAAACGGAAATGGATAGGTTAAAGTTAGATATAGCGGGAATTAGTGAAGTTCGGTGGCAGGAGGAACAAGACTTCTGGTCAGGTGAATACAGGGCTTTAAATACAGAATCAAATAGGGGTAATGCAGGAGTAGGTTTAATAATGAATAAAAAATAGGAATGCAGGTAACCTACTAAAAACAGCATAGTGTACGCATCATTGTGACTGAGATAGATACGAAACCCACGCCTACCACAGTAGTACAAGTTTATATGCCGACTAGCTCTGCAATCGATGAAGAGATGGATGAAATGTATGATGAGATAAAGAAATTATTCAGATAGTGAAGGGAGACGAAAATTTAATAGTCATGGATGACTGGAATTCGATAGTAGGAAAAGGAAGAGAAGGAAACATAGTAGGTGAATATGGAATGGGGGTGAGGAATAAAAGTGGAAGCCGCCTGGTAGAATTTTGCACAGAGCATAACTTAATCATAGCTAACACTTGGTTCAAGAATCATAAAAGAAAACTGTATACATGGAAGAAGACTGGAGATACTGACAGGTTTCAGATAGATTATATAATGGTAAGACAGAGATTTAGGAACCAGGTTTTAAATTGTAAGACATTTCCAGGGGCAGATGTGGACTCTGACCACAATCTATTGGTTATGAACTGTAGATTAAAACTGAAGAAACTGCAAAAAGGTGGGAATTTAAGGAGATGGGACCTGGATAAACTGACTAAACCAGAGGTTGTACAGAGTTTCAGGGAGAGCATAAGGGAACAATTGACAAGAATGGGGGAAAGAAATACAGTAGAAGAAGAATGGGTAGCTTTGAGGGATGAAGTAGTGAAGGCAGCAGAGGATCAAGTAGGTAAAAAGACGAGGGCTAGTAGAAATCCTTGGGTAACAGAATAAATATTGAATTTAATTGATGAAAGGAGAAAATATAAAAATGCAGTAAATGAAGCAGGCAAAAAGGAATACAAACGTCTCAAAAATGAGATCGACATGAAGTGCAAAATGGCTAAGCCGAGATGGCTAGAGGACAAATGTAAGGATGTAGAGACTTATCTCACTAGGGGTAAGATAGATACTGCCTTCAAGAAAATTGGAGGTAAAGGAGAACCACTTGTATGAATATCAAGAGCTCAGATGGCAACCCAGTTCTAAGCAAAGAAGGGAAAACAGAAAGATGGAAGGAGTCTATAGAAGGCCTATACAAGGGCGATGTACTTGAGGACAATATTATGGAAATGGAAGAGGATGTAGGTGAATACGAAATGGGAGATACGATACTTCGTGAAGAGTTTGACAGAGCACTGAAAGACCTGAGTCGAAACAAGACCCCCGGAGTAGACAACATTCCACTGGAACTGCTGACGGCCTTGGGAGACCCAGCCTCAACGAAACTCTACCATCTGGTGAGCAAGATGGATAAGACAGGCGAAATGCCATCAGAATTCAAAAAGAATGTAATAATTCCAATCCCAAAGAAAGCAGAGGTTGACAGATGTGAACATTACCGAACTATCAGTTTAATAAGCAACGGCTGCAAAATACTAGCACCAATTCCTTACAGAAGAATGGAAAAACCGGTGGAAGCTGACATCGAAGAAGATCAGTTTGGATTCCGTAGAAATTTTAGAACACGTGAGGCAATACTGACCCTGCGACTTATCTTAGAAAATAGATTAAGGAAAGGCAAACCTACGTTTCTAGCATTTGTGGACTTAGAGAAACCTTTTGACAATGGTGACTGGGATACTCTGTTGCAAATTCTGAAGGTGGCAGGGGTAAAATACAGGGAGCGAAAGGCTATTTACAATTTGTACAGAAAGCAGATGGCAGTTATAAGAGTCGAGGGAAATGAAAGGGAATCTGTGGTTGGGAAGGGAGTGAGACGAGGTTGTAGCCTATCCCCGATATTATTAAATCTGTATATTGAGCCGACAGTAAAGGAAACAAAAGAAAAATTCGGAGAAGGAATTAAAATCCATGGAGAAGAAATTAAAATTTTGAGGTTCGCCGATGACATAGTAATTCTGTCAGAGGCAACAAAGGACCTGGAAGAGCAGTTGAACGGGATGGACAGTGTCTTGAAAGGAGGATATAAGATGAACATCAACAAATGCAAAACGAGGATGATGGAATGAAGTCGAATTAAGTCGGGTGTTGCTGAGGGAATTAGATTACGAAATGAAACATTTAAAGTAGTACAGGTGTTTTGCTATTTGGGGAGAAAATAACTGATGATGGTCGAAGTAGAGAGGATATAAAATGTCGACTGGCAATGGCAAGGAAAGCGTTTCTGAAGAAGAGAAGTTTGTTAACATCGAGTACAGATTTAAGTGTAAGGAAGTCGTTTCTGAAAGTATTTGTATGGAGTTTTGCCATGTATGGAAGTGAAACGTGGACGATAAATAGTTTAGACAAAAAAAGAATAGAAGCTTTCGAAATGTGGTGTTACAGAAGAATGTTGAAGGTTAGATGGGTAGATCACATAACTGATGAGGAGGTACTGAATAGAATTGGGGAGAAGAGAAATTTGTGGCACAACTTGACTAGAAGTAGGGATCACTTGTTAGGACATATTCTGAGGCATCAAGGGATCACATTTAGTACTGGAGGGCAGCGCGGAGGGTAAAAACCGTAGAGCGAGAGCAAGAGATAAATACACTAAACAGATTCGATGTAGGTTGCAGTAATTACTGGGAGATGAAGAAGCTTCCACAGGATAGAGTAGCATGGAGAGCAGCATCAAACCAGTCTCTGGACTGAAGACCATAACAACAACAACAACTTGGAACTCGTCTGTCCAAACAAAGGGAACATTCTTGCTACGCAAGTCATGCAATGGAGCTGAGATTTGTGCAGGATTTAGTATGAACCGAATATAATAGCACATTTTCCCTAAGACTGACTGCTATTTTGGAACATTGCGAGGAACAGGCAAATCTCGTATGGCTGACAAATGCGACTGAAGGGGATAAACACACTGACTGTTTATGACATGACCAAGATATTGCATTTCAGGTTTAATAAAAACACATTTGTACAATATACACTTTAGCCCTGCATCATATAGTACACGAAACAAAGCATGCAAATTTGTAATATGATCTTCATGTGTACGACCTGCTACGACAATATCGTCCAAGTAATTTCACAGTTTGGCGCTTGAGCAGTCAGCTGTTACAAATACCGTTCGAAAATGGCGGGTGTGGAAGCACTGGCAAAAGGCAAACGCAAATATTAAAACAAGCCCGAATGAGTATTCACTACACACACTATATGAGATTCTTCATCGAGCGGTATTTGAAGATACGCGTCGCGCTAATCAATTTTTGAGAAGTAGCGACCAGTGCCTAATCTGTCCATGAGATCCTCTGGGTGTGGCAATGGATAAGTATCAATCACAGTTTGTGGGTTGACAGTAGACTTAAAGTCAACACAAATGCGAGTGCGACCTGAAGGCTTGGGGAGCAAAACCAGTGGACTTGTCCATTGACTAGCTTGTATGGGCGTAATAGCTAAACTATCTTGCAATTCTTTAAGTTCAGCAGTGACTTTCTCCCGTAATGCAATGGGAACAGTTCTGGCCCGGCAAAATTTCGGCTGAACACTGTCTTTCAGAGTAATATGTGCAAAAAAATTATTAGCCTTGCTTAAACCATCAGAAAAGAGTTCCGGGAATTCAAGCTACACTATCGTTTGCATGGAATCCAGACACTGACAACACATTGCCCTGAATGTTAAAGCAAAGCCAATCAAATGAATCAATACCAAATGTGCTCTCACAATCACGTGATTGTAGCACCGTAAAAGTCCCTGTTCACATATGCGAGCGATACAGGCCAGGCAAAGTACGTTTTCCGAGAATGGGAATGTCTTGTCCATTATAAGCCGTCAGGTGCATGGTTGTTTTAGACAGGCATGGGGAACCTAACATTTTATATGTGTCGCGATTCAGGAGGGTATCAGAGGCACCCGTGTCCAACTGAAATTTCCCACAAAGAAGCAAGTGAAGAAAACGTTTGTTGGATTGGTGTAGCACTAAAAAACTGCTCGCTTGTTAGTTTTGTTAATTCCTGGTGCAGACTTTGAATATACTGGATTAATGACATGGGCCTTGTGACTAGATTTTTGTGAGTGCGACAAATTCTTACGCTTGTTGTGTTGTAAAGATACAGATTGTAGGTGCATTTCCTTGCCACAAGCGTAAGACTGTGCTTGTTGGGAGTGGCAGTCTTGGTGGTTGTGCCGTGAATAACCCCATGGGCATGACTTAATTCTGTTCACCTGTGTAGCCGCCTTTCGAGCCATCTGCTTACACGTCGTGGAGAATTGTTTATGTGGTGTGGCGAGTGCAAGCTGCCACTGCCGAATGGGCCAGTCACAAACAAGGGATTCAACCTGACAAATAGCTGGCTGCTCAAATTTATCGGTCAACAGGGCACCTTAAAAATGTCGTGTGACTAGGGTCTCCCGTCGGGTAAACCGTTCGCCGGATTCAAGTCTTTCGATTTGACGCCACTTCAGCAACTTGCGCGTCGATGGGAATGAAATGATGGTGATTAGAAGGACACAACACTCAGTGCCTGAGCGGAGAAAATCTCCGACCCAGCTGGGAATCGAACCCGGGCCCTTAGGACTGTCATTCTGTCGCGCTGACCACTCAGGTACTGGGGGCGGACAACAGGGCACCTCTATCGTACTGATCAAGTATTGGCACTACTTGCTGAAATGATGGATTGGACTGTTTCAAAATCTGTTCTCTGAGTCTGAAATCGGGTACATTGTACACGATCGCATCACATAACATGGCATCTGAATAGAAAGCACCACAAGCACAAGTGAATTTGCATTTCCTCAACGTACCCTGCAAATCTGTTACCCTCTAGAAATAAGTTTGTTCTTACTGTTTTTTACAATTAAATAATTGATACCTAGCTGCTACCACATTCACTTGTTGGTCATAATAATTAGTTAGTGAATCTACAACCTGATCATACGAAAGTCCACTCGGAGTGGAGTTAGGAAATAACTTCTGATTGAGTCTGAACACTGCACTTCCTGCTGGGACAATATACGGAGGATTTTCACAGTGCCTCTTCGTGTAGAGGCAACTCCTGTTTTGGTGTCGTCCTAGACAGGCTATCGTCAGAGTATTACTGGCAGACGTCATCTCCCAGCTCTTCCGTTCTTGATCACCATGCCGGCGTTCGTCGTTACGCTGGAAAACACAGAACTCAGACTTTCACAGTAAAGTCAGAATGAGATTTTCACTCTGCAGCGGAGTGTGCGCTGATATGAAACTTCCTGGCAGATTAAAACTGTGTGCCCGACCGAGACTCGAACTCGGGACCTTCACAGTAAATCTCCACCATTCTCCTTGTTGTCTCTTTTTCCACTCATAGTGCTTCCCACACCTTTCTTCTACAGACGCTATCAAATGCCTTTTCTGTATCGAAAAAGGCCATCACGAAGTCTCCCCCAAAATTTATAGTTGTGCCCTTGGAGCTGCCTAACTGCAAATATGAGACTAAGATTTGACCTAACATGTCTGAAGCCATGCTGTTCGTCTCTCAATTTGTTCTTGACCCTAGTTAGCACTCTGCTCTCCAGGATCTTTTCGTATACCTTCGCACAGTGTAGTGTTATTGTACTCCCCTGTAGTTTCTACAGTCCTTCCCACTACCATTCTTAGCCCGCAGCTCGTGGTCGTTCGGTAGCGTTCTCGCTTCCCGCGCCCGGGTTCCCGGGTTCGATTCCCGGCGGGGTCAGGGATTTTCTTTGCCTCGTGATGACTACGTGTTGTGTGATGTCCTTAGGTTAGTTAGGTTTAAGTAGTTCTAAGTTCTAGGGGACTGATGACCATAGATGTTAAGTACCATAGTGCTCAGAGCCATTTGAACCATTTGAACTCCCTTTCTTGAAAATAGGAACATTTAGTGTCCCCTTCTAATCTTCTGGAATATTTTTCTCATTCCACACCAACCTCATCACACGATACAGCCACTGTTTTCTGTCCTCCCCACTGCCTTCACCATTTCGACACTTACTTCGTCCAAGTCTGGTTCCTTTCCTTTTTTCATCTTGTCCAGTGTCATTTCAGTTTCTTTCTATATTTGATCCCCTTCCCCCCAAAGTTTACTTCTGCCCCCTTTAGTCTACTGTCGTCATCTCCAAGTCTGATCAGATTTAGCAAAAGTTCAAAGTACTCCTTCCACGTTGTCTTTAGTATCTCTTTGTTATTAACTTCATTGCCATTTCTATCTATCATTGTTGCATCATCTCTGAAACTTCTCCTCTTGATTTTGACCATTCCATATAGTACTGTCTTGGTGCCCCTGCTACCTTACTCCATCATTTTAACTTCAGTTGCTCCATCATCTTCGTCCATTATTCCATCCACGTTCTTCTCTCCTCAGGTACTGTCTTATTTGCCTCTTTCTTCTTTTCCTTACACCACTCTCTTGCTAATTCGATCCTCTATGAAAACCACAGCCTGAAGACCTTCTTTTTCCTTCCTATTACTTCCCTGACTCTCTCATTCCACCACGCTGCCTCCTTCCACCGTTTTCCGTCACTTGTGTTTCCACATACAGAAACTGTAGCTTCTACCATAGCACTTTTAAATTAATTAATTGATTAATTACTTGATTTAATTGAAATCTCTTTAGGTAATCCTCTTAAAAATGCATCAAGTGCCCTCTGCTCAAATGATAGTCAAATCTCCTCATTGTCCACAGAATTATGTCCAAACTTGTAAGTCAGCCATCGATCTTCTTTATTCTACCTGCAAATTCTTTCACGGCCTCTGCATGCTTCTTCGTTACCATGCCCAACTGTTCCCTAAAATGTCTGTTAATGTTCTGCTTCATACACATCTGGACTAACCCCTTCTTCAATTCCTCAATCGTTGTAGCTCCCTTCAGAACCTTTATATATCACACGTAAGTCTTTGCTTCTCTCATTAATCTCAAGCTAGCTACCCTTAAAAGCTCCTCATCGGACCATCCTTCAATTTCTGTCGAATCAGCAAGATCTTCCGCAAATACTTGCACATCCTCAATTGATTTACCAGAGAAAGGAGCAACGAAACTTGGGGCCGACAAATCTATACCTCACTGTTACGATTGCGAGTCCACTGGGCCAAGTAATTCCTTATTAAGTGTTGTAAACTGTGCTCTGCCATGCACCTCACGGTGGTTTGCAGAGTAAAGATGTAGGTGTAGATGCTAACCTTTCCAATAATACATGAACTGCTTCTGATTCTGATGCTCCTTGCGTCACTGACCCTCTAGAAGCTTTGTCCTTCCCGACACTCATTTTGAAACACCAATCGTCCTAAGAAACACAAAATAAAATCTATTAACCCAATTTATAAGTCCAATCATTCATCATTTTGAAGTTTGGCACAGCCTAGCCATATGCCCAAAGCGTTCACGCGTGAAACATAACACTGCTATTGATTCTGTACACAGTACTGATGACGTTCTTCATTACACTGCGTACATCTAACAGGTAGTAGCCATTTGTGACTCCCACTATCTCTGAAGTGTGGCAAGTCTACTGACTTTTTATTTGTAATAAAATTTACCTTACAAAACGCACAACAATCGAGCTTCTTTTACATGACTAAAACACTCAACAAAAATTACGTTTTATTGATTTACCATAGCGTAGGCTGAATTTCTAGAAAGGCGGCGTCAGTATTACGACACCAGTGAAGACGGCTTGAGTCAGAGGTTTTTTCTGCTTTTTAGATTCATTTATTACAGATCTCTGCTACGATTCTTTACAAGCAGTGACAGTAATTGGGGCGTCCTGATGCCT
The DNA here is from genome assembly GCF_021461395.2 of Schistocerca americana. Taxonomy (NCBI): domain Eukaryota; kingdom Metazoa; phylum Arthropoda; class Insecta; order Orthoptera; family Acrididae; genus Schistocerca; species Schistocerca americana. The sequence goes on from NC_060123.1 coordinate 192,193,215, forward strand.
TCTGCGTGTGTGTGAGTGGCCTGCAGCAGTTCTGACGGCAGAGAGGCTGAATGGTAGCGTAACGCCACTGCTTCTGTTAGAGATGTCCGCAGACTCAGCAGCTAAGGCGGCTTCAGCGCTGCCTGGCTGGCCTGGCTGCCAGCAACAGGTGATGCATCTCCCACGACCCACTGCAGTAATGCTGTGGCCAGCACGCTATGTCCAGCGTGCTATGTCCCAGGGCTCGGCTGTCCCTGAAGCAGTCACGGTTCCGTGTCTAGTGTCTCAGACCAGGCCGCCTTGAAGCGTAGTCGAACTGTGGACCCCATACAGTATTCCTAATGGCGCCTCAGGCGTCACAGAACCAAGGTGGTGGTGCTGCGATAACCAATACAAGATGATTTCAGTGTAAAAGTGACTAGCTTATTATATGAACACGGGCTGTGCTTGCTTGGATTTTGTTGTGCCTGGGCCGGCCGGAATGGCCGAGCGGTTCTAGGCGCTACAGTCTGGAACCGCGCGACCGCTACGGTCACAGATTCGAATCCTGCCTCGGGCATGGATGTGTGTGATGTCCTTAGGTTGGTTAGGTTTAAGTAGTTCTAAGTTATAGGGGACTGATGACCTTAGAAGTTAAGTTCCATAGTGCTGAGAGCCATTTGAACGCTTTTTGTGGCAGGCTATTTGGTACGGATGGGTCTGGTGGGCAGTTGGTGACGACACTCGGTAGTTTTCTGTAGGCGCTTAACTCAGTGCCTGGGTGACAATCCAGCGGCAACGTTCCAACGCTTTAAAAATCTTACAAGTGATAGAATTTTGGGCAGTACGTGGGGAGTTAGATATTTTCAGTTTTCTTTCAACTGTTGTATGTTTTCGCGACTGAAAGTCTGACTTTGCAGCAGAGTTGATCTATTTCATTACGTACTTTAGGCAGAATCAACACTGAGGAACTTGGGATTAGCACATACTGGGACTTGGACTTTCGGTTTGCTTTTAGCTACTGCCAAATCTTTTTTCGCTATTCGCGCAATATTTACGACACTTATTGCTATTTGCGATCATAATTCTTTAACATCTATGTGAAAACAGCGAATTTAACGATTTTATGTAAGGCTACCATATTTATCTCTATCTGCCAGAAAATTATGACCACCTTCCTACTATCGATATAATCCCGTCCAGGTGATAGCAGCGTCACATAGCGTGCAATGACTGCTAATCAAACAGACGCACGACGCAATTAATATTAGTGAACGTGCTGTCCGTGTTTAGAACGGGGAAGACGCGCGATCTATCTGAGTTTGACCGAGGTCAGATTGTGATGGCCCCGAGGCTCTGCACGAGCATTTCGCAAAGCTGCATCCGAGGAGTGCTGTGGAGAGTGTCTTCAACATGTGGCGAAATCGAGGTGAGACCACGTCCATATGGCGTGGGGCTGGCCGGCAGCCCCTCGTCACAGATGTCGGACGTCGTATCCCGGGCGATAAAACAGAGCAGGCGGCCAACTGCGGCGGAACTAACATACACTTTAACGTTGGGCAGAGTACAAGTGTGTGTGAACACACAGTGCAACAACACTCCTCACGATGGAACCGCGCGACCGCAACGGTCGCAGGTTCGAATCCTGCCTCGGTCATGGATGTGTGTGATGTCCTTAGGTTAGTTAGGTTTAAGTTGTTCTAAGTTCTAGGGGACTTATGACCTCAGCAGTTGAGTTCCATAGTGCTCAGAGCCATTTTGTTGTTCCTGGTGGCACGGCACGTATACTAAATATTTCCACCTTCTTCTGCATAGCTGCTACTGCGTCGACTATCTCCCACCTGGCCAGTTCGCCTCGGAATGTGCAATGGTTAAGTTATGTTTTGTACCGCATAACATCTGTGTTTGGCTGCAGGTGGCTCTGCTGTAATCTGCTTCCTACTTGGCATTTCTGACCAAATATGGTCGGTGTGCTTCAGTGCTCTTGATGTAGTGGGTTGTATTATTGTGTTTCATATCGTAAAGTGGGAAGTGGCTGAAATTTCCGACCAACGTGGACGATGAAAGCTCCTGCCAGCCAATGAGATAGAATAAAAATGGCGTCAATACTTTCCCGTAATCAGGATTCTGTTTTTAAGCTCTACTTCATTACAGCACTCTGCAGACAGGTATGTGTAGTCGACGGAGGTTCGAGTCCTCCCTCGGGCATGGGTGTGTGTGTTTGTCCTTAGCATAATTTAGGTTAAGTAGTGTCTAAGCTTATGGACTGATGACCTTAGCAGTTAAGTCTCATACGATTTCACACACATCTGAACATTTTTGTAGCAATGTGTACTGACAAACGATTATTTGTGATCGAAAAGGGATTGTTCGTAATAATACTAATTTTCTTCTGGTTACTTGATCTAAATGATTTTCTTGAGTCATGCGATCTCTGTCTGGTTCGAGAGTATCTTGGTGGTAAGAAGAAAATCGGGTATGGGTTTCCATTTCTTCTCGTTTAGCAAAAACTGAGAGACTAGCTGGCCATCAGTTACTGTTTGTAATGGACAATACTTTTTTTTAAATTGCCTGGTGCTTTGTTACAGCAGGAAGAGATGTGAGAGCAGTGTGAGTTTTTAGGATCGTACTGCTAGCGACATGTTACACTCATTTGGTAATTTAGTGCAGGCCACAGGTAGCAGCGAAGTTGTCTGCCAGGGGGTTGTGTACTTGAGTGCAGTGAGCAATTTCCTGCAGGCAATCTTAAAAATGTGCTCAAAGGAAGCAGGTTACCCCCGTACTGGAAGCAAGCGTGAGTCAACTTGAAGGAGGGCAAGGAATAGCATTCTTCCCGCCAACAGTGGGCAGGTGGCGGAACGCTGGCTGAAATTAACCAAGTGTTCTCCAGCACGGCTGGTGGCCGACTCACTTTGTACGATTAACGCCAGCGCTCGCACGCCGGCTGCTCTGCAGTCTTTCTCAAGTAATTTTAAACAAACCAATGAGAGGAAGAGATTCATTCTTACGCATCTTACTGGCTCATATGTAAGATTCACTGTGAACTTCCTATGTTTCCGTTAATGGTCACAGTTATTGTGTTGTTTCAGAGCTATCACGGTTTCGCATATTAACCACATGGCAAAATACTAATCTCTTTGTAGGCTATTGTTTACCAAAAACTAGCTTTTATCTAGCAGGAGAGCCATCCCTCAATTTAAATAATTAAATCCTCTTACGACAGAAGTTTGGGAAGTTAAATTGCTATCTTCAGATCTGAAAAAAAGAATTAGAAAAATTTTTACTGTCTAATAATCGTTGTTCATTAAAAAAAGAATTTGTAATACACATATTACATACCTACATAGACCATTGTGTCTCTCTGTGTAGTGCATGGTCATTTAGTCATGGGCGTATACAGTCCTAATGAAGATAAAAAAGGTTAGGGAAAATCCAAACTAAAAAATATAAAACGTAACATGTCTGAGATGAACGTACGTTGACGCTCCAGTGTAACGTTACACGTTATACAAAAAACCATGGTTGTGCCAAACACGCACAAAAATTTCTGGTAAAGTATACTGTATATGGCTCATAGGATATTGCCTGATGAGTCCATGTTCACTGCTGACAGCACAATGCCAAGCAGTAATCGAACGGACTATATGGTGTTCAGGGATAGTATCAGGTGCCAGCATTCTTGTACACGATAACTTAGAAACATAATAAATAAATATTTTCAGCTTTTGTATAAAACACAAAAAGATGGCGAAAATCAACAATTAAAATGTTTCATGATTACAAACAAGGCACACGCACTATCCTTCTGTTAAAAGATAAGAAGTGACAGTACCAAACAGATACAGCAGGAATACGATTTGAAAGTATTGTACAAGCAATACAAGTTACTCAAAACATTATCATTCCAAGAAATCTGACGATTAGAATCACAGGATAACGTGGACTGTTGTTGTTGTTGTGGCCTTCAGTCCTGAGACTGGTTTGATGCAGTTCTCCATGCTACTCTATCATGCGCAAGCTTCTTCATCTCCCAGTACGTACTGCAACCTACATCCTTCTGAATCTGTTTAGTGTATTCATCTCTTGGTCTCCCTCTACGACTTTTACCCTCCACGCTGCCCTCCAATACTAAATTGGTGATCCCTTGATGCCTCAGAACATGTCCCACCAATCGATCGCTTCTTCTAGTCAAGTTGTGCCACAAACTTCTCATCTCCCCAATCCTATTCAATACCTCCTCATTAGTTACGTGATCTACCCACCTAATCTTCAGCATTCTTCTGTAGCGCCACATTTCGAAGGCTTCTATTCTCTTCTTGTCCAAACTAGTTATCGTCCATGTTTCAGTTCCATACATGGCTAGGCTCCATACAAATACTTTCAGAAACGACTTCCTGACACTTAAATCTATACTCGATGTTAACAAATTTCTCTTCTTCAGAAACGCTTTCCTTGCCATTGCCAATCTAGATTTTATATCCTCTCTACTTCGACCATCATCAGTTATTTTGCTTCCCAAATAGCAAAACTTCTTTACTACTTTAAGTGTCTCATTTCGTAATCTAATTCCCTCAGCGTCACCCGACTTAATTCGACTACATTCCATTATCCTCGTTTTGTTTTTGTTGATGTTCATCTTATATTCTCCTTTCAAGGCACTATCCATTCCGTTCAACGGCTTTTCTAACTCCTTTGCTGTCTCTGACAGAATTACAATGTCATTGGCGAACCTTAAAGTTTTTATTTCTTCTCCATGGACTATGCAGGTGGAAACAAGGAACTTGTCAGAAGGCGGTTCCTCTCCATGAACAACGAAAGATTACCATACATTAAAGCGTAGCACAGGCAAATATTTAAAATGTTTGTGAATTACATCGAAAGTATAGCGATAAAATAAAAGTAGGGTTCACAATTGCTTGTAGGTATTATATGTACAGTAGACCTAGACTACTGCAACTAGCTGTTACAATTAGGGTGGTACAACGATTTATGTATGTAGTCGATATGAAATTCATGTATTAAATTTTTTTTACTGAATAACTATTATTAGACTATAACAATTTTTATAACACTTCTTCAGCTTTGAAGGTGGCAATTTAATTTGCTGAAACTAATTGTCATATCACGGTGTGGGGAAATAAACTTATCTAATATACTTCTGTTTTTATGTCTTCGACAGTTTGTTGTTGTTGTTGATGTGGTATTCAGTCCAGAGAGTTGTTTGAAGCAGCTCTCCATGACACTCTACCCAGTGCAAACTTCTTCATGTCCAAGTAACAATTGCAATCTACATACTTCTGAATCGGCTTAGTGTACTCGTCTCTTGGTCCCTCTCTACGAATTTTACGCTCCACGCTGCCCTCCAATAATAAATTGGTGATTCCTTCTACCAACCGATCCCTTCTTCTAGTCAAGTTCTTCCACAAATTCCACTTCTCCCCTAACCTGTTCAGTACCTCCTTATTAGTTACGTGATCGATCCATCTAATCATCAGCATTCTTCTGTAGCACCAGATTTCGAAAGCTTCTATCCTCTTCTTGTCTAAACTATTTATCGTCCATGTTTCACTTCCATACATGGATTACATTACACACTATATAAATACTTTCAGGAAAGACTTACTGACGATGAAATCTTAACTCGACGCTAAAAAATTTCTCTTCTTCAGAAACGCTTTCCTTGCCTTTTCCAGTCCACATTTAATATCCTCTCTATTTCGACCATCGTCAGTTATTTTGCTCCCCAAATAGCAAAACTCATCTACTGCTTTAAGAGTCTCATTTCCTAATCTAATTCCCTCAGCATCACCTGATTTACTTCGACTACATTCCATTATCCTCGTTTTGCTTTTGTTGATGTTTATCTTATATCTCCCTTTCAAGACACTGTCCATTCCGTTTAACTGCTCTTTCAGGTCCTTTGCTGTCTCCGACGGAATTACAACGTCGTCGGCAAACCTCAAAGTTTTTATTTCTTCTCCATGGATTTTAATTCCGACTCCAAATTTTTCTTTTGTTTCCTTTACTGCTTGCTCAGAGTACACATTGAATACCATCGTGGATAGGCTACAACCCTGTCTCACTCCCTTCCTAAGCACTGCTTCCCTTTCAAATGACGTAATGTGCACCAGCCGTAGAATAATAGCGACCTCCATTTTTAATTGCAAATCATTGTAATTTCGTGCAGTAGGTTACATAATTTCTAAATTTCGCTACACCTATGACCACTAACGAAAAGATAGCCAGTTCACTATTAAGTTAATAAGTGAGGGTATAAGATACGAAATAATAATTCTTATTACCATGTGGTTTCATTAAAATCGTCAAGAAAGTACGCAGAGCAGCCACCGTGCGCTGACCTTTGACCTGTACTGGTGCGGCTGCCGGGACGTCAAGCATTCTCTATTCGCACCAGCTAGGCTCGTAGAACTGTGTCTGTCAAGCGGCGAAACGGCGGCCATCGTGTGGGCTTTCCTCACAGTGAGGCGCACCAAGCCAAATTCCCACTCAGTGATTCTCGGAAGCTATGGATCCACACAATCAGAGCAAATAAAAAGTTTATAAGTTCCACAATTCGCATGAAATTTAATCATGGATCATTCGCTAGCGATCGTCACGGAATACACATTCAAGATAATCCTTACTGTGAGTGTGGTGGTATGACACTAAGAGAGAAATACAAGTCGATGAGGAATAAAACAAACAGCAGGTGCATGGAAGCTCAGACGAAATGGTTGCATGAAAAATGTGAATAAATCGAAAAAGAATGATTGTCGGAAGGACTGACTCAGCATATAGGAAATTCAAAACAACTTTCGGTGAAATTAAAAGCAAGGGTCGTAACATGAAGAGTGTAACGGGAATTCCACTGTGAAATGCAGAGGAGAGAGCGGATAGGCGGAAAGAATACACTGGAAGCCCCTTTGAGGGGGAAGATTAGTCTGATGTGATAGAGGTGGAAGCAGGAGTGGATTTAGAAGAGATAGGCGGTCCAGTATTAGAACCAGAATTTAAGAGCGTTTTGGAGGACTTAAGATGAAACAAGGCACAAGGGGTAAATAACATTCCATCAGAATTTCTAAATTCATTGCGGCAAGCGACAACAAAACGACTATTCACGTAATCCACACAATTCCCAAGACTGCAAGAGCTGACAAGTGCGAGAATTATGGCACAATCACCTTAACAGTTCATGCACCAAAGTTGCTGACAAGAATTTTATACAGAAGATTGGAAAAGAAAACGGAGGTTGTGTTAGATAACGATCAGGCACCAGAAAGGCAATTCTGAGTTGCGGTTGATAATAGAGGCAAGACTAAATAAAATCAAGACACGTTCATAGGATTTGTCGATCTGGAAAATACGTTAGACGATGTAGAATGGTGCGAGATGTTCGAAATTCTGAGAAAAACAGGGGTAAGCTATAGGGACAGACCGGCAGTATACAATATGTACAAGAGCCAAGAGGGAATAATCAGACTGGACGACCAAGAACAAAGTGCTCTGGCTAAAAAAGGCGTAAGACAACGATGTAGCCTCTTGCCCCTACAGTTAATCTGTACATCGAAGAAGCGATAATGAAAATAAAAGAAAGATTGAGCAGTGGGATTAAATTCAGGGTGACACATTATAGGTGATACGATTCGCTGATGACATTGCTAACGTGAGTAAAAGTGAAGAATTATTACATGATCTGCTGAATGGGAGGAAGAGTCGAATAAGTACAGAATATGGATTGAGAGTAAATGGAAGAAAGAAGAAAGTAATGAGAGGTAACAGAAATGAGAACATTGAGAAACTAAACATCAGGAGTAATGCTCACAAAGTAGATGAAGTAAAGGAATTCTACCACCTAGGCAGCAAAACAACCTGTGAAGGACATAGCAAGGATGATATCAAAAGCAGAGTAGCACTGGCAAAAAGGGCGTTCCTAGCCAAGAGAAGTCTACCAGTATCAAATGTAGGCCTTAAACTGAGAAAGAAATCTCTGAGAATGTACGTTTTGGAGCACAGCATTCTATGATAGTGAAACATGGACTGTGGGAAAAACGGAACAGAAGAGAATCGAAGCATTTGAAATGCGGTGCTATAGACAAATGTTGAAAATTAGGTGGAGTGAGCCGGACGCTGTGGCCGAGAGGTTCTAGGCGCTTCAGTCTGTAACCGGACGACTACTACTGTCGCAGGTTCGAATCCTGCCGAGGGCATGGATATGTGTGATGTCCTTAGGTTAGTTCGGTTTAAGTACACTCCTGGAAATTGAAATAAGAACACCGTGAATTCATTGTCCCAGGAAGGGGAAACTTTATTGACACATTCCTGGGGTCAGATACATCACATGATCACACTGACAGAACCACAGGCACATAGGCACAGGCAACAGAGCATGCACAATGTCGGCACTAGTACAGTGTAAATCCACCTTTTGCAGCAATGCAGGCTGCTATTCTCCCATGGAGACGATCGTAGAGATGCTGGATGTAGTCCTGTGGAACGGCTTGCCATGCCATTTCCACCTGGCGCCTCAGTTGGACCAGCGTTCGTGCTGGACGTGCAGACCGCGTGAGACGCCGCTTCATCCAGTCCCAAACATGCTCAATGGGGGACAGATCCGGAGATCTTGCTGGCCAGGGTAGTTGACTTACACCTTCTACAGCACGTTGGGTGGCACGGGATACATGCAGACGTGCATTGTCCTGTTGGAACAGCAAGTTCCCTTGCCGGTCTAGGAATGGTAGAACGATGGGTTCGATGACGGTTTGGATGTACCGTGCACTATTCAGTGTCCCCTCGACGACCACCAGTGGTGTACGGCCAGTGTAGGAGATCGCTCCCCACTCCATGATGCCGGGTGTTGGCCCTGTGTGCCTCGGTCGTATGCAGTCCTGATTGTGGCGCTCACCTGCACGGCGCCAAACACGCATACGACCATCATTGGCACCAAGGTAGAAGCGACTCCCATCGCTGAAGACGACACGTCTCCATTCGTCCCTCCATTCACGCCTGTTGCGACACCACTGGGGGCGGGCTGCACGATGTTGGGGCGTGAGCGGAAGACGGCCTAACGGTGTGCGGGACCGTAGCCCAGCTTCATGGAGACGGTTGCGAATGGTCCTCGCCGATACCCCAGGAGCAACAGTGTCCCTAATTTGCTGGGAAGTGGCGGTGCGGTCCCCTACGGCACTGCGTAGGATCCTACGGTCTTGGCGTGCATCCGTGCGTCGCTGCGGTCCGGTCCCAGGTCGACGGGCACGTGCATCTTCCGCCGACCACTGGCGACAACATCGATGTACTGTGGAGACCTCACGCCCCACGTGTTGAGCAATTCGGCGGTACGTCCACCCGGCCTCCGGCATGCCCACTATACGCCCTCGCTCAAAGTCCGTCAACTGCACATACGGTTCACGTCCACGCTGTCGCGGCATGCTACCAGTGTTAAAGACTGCGATGGAGCTCCGTATGCCACGGCAAACTGACTGACACTGACGGCGGCGGTGCACAAATGCTGCGCAGCTAGCGCCATTCGACGGCCAACACCGCGGTTCCTGGTGTGTCCGCTGTGCCGTGCATGTGATCATTGCTTGTACAGTCCTCTCGCAGTGTCCGGAGCAAGTATGGTGGGTCTGACACACCGGTGTCAATATGTTCTTTTCTCCATTTCCAGGAGTGTAGTTTTAAGTTCTAGGGGAATGATGACCTCAGATGTTAAGAGTCCCATGGTGCTCAGAGCCATTTGAAGGTGGAGTGATAAAGCAAGGACCGAGGAGGTTCTACGCAGAATCGGAGAGGAAAGGAATATGCGGAAAACATTGACATCTGTTAAGACGTCAGGGAATGACTTCCACAGTACTAGAGGGAGATGTAGAGGGCAAAAACTGTAGAGGAAGACAGAGACTGGAATACATGCAGCAAAAAACTGATGACGCAAGTTGCAAGTGCTACTCTTGGAGACAGAGAAGAAAAAGAAAAAACAGAAAAATACACGTCTATGGAAGAGATTGAGGCTGCGGCTCTGAAGTGAGTATAAAATAAATTTATTCGTTGCAAAAACAAGGAAAATGTGTTGGAAATGTAAAATAATTGTAAATAAAACTAGCAGTCGAAAATTACAAAAAATTGAATTTTTCCATATTTTATTATAATCTGGATGGGGAGGCGTCGGGTGACTCCTCCTGATATTTTCTACTCCTGTTACGGTAAAGTGTCAAAATTCCTGTTACATTTCCTGCATATGTTATCCTATGTCTTCATATTTTCTAATTGGTTCGAATGATCAACTGCAGAATGGTCATACACTAGTTACCTACTCTACACTCAGCATTGGAAGTCAGTATACCAAATTCGGTTTTCTCTATCGTAAGATACATAGTGCCTTTTCTGTACTATGCTCTTGTGATCGACAATGGCACAAGCAATACTTGGACTTGGCATATTGTTTAAGGAAAACACTTTGACCGCCCTTTGAAAAAAAAACACAAGAAAACAATTTTATTTCTGAGCTAACTATTAGACAGTGTATAGCAAAACTACACACTAAGGGTTATAAGCAGCGACTGTAAACGGAAAGCGACTCACTGAAGCGGCAGTTTAAGATGGCTACTGTGATGCGAAATGGAAGCTTTGAGCTTCTCGTGTGAAGAGACGCGTAAGGATCAAACTAAAGCGAAACGCTTCAGGTGTCTAGTTCCGCATACTTGATGATTTCCGTCTTTGGGCTACCAATCAAAATAAAATTATTTTTTCTGTTCCGAATTCTTACTATGTTCATCACACTGTGATTATATGTGCAAAATGGCAATGCAACATCCTCTAGTTTTGAAAACCTTGCGGATGCAATGCAGGTTCCGCCCTGTTACCGATGTTTTCTGGAAAATAAATGTTTCACTATACAGCATGTCCCGAATCTTTTAAGTTGGTAGTGTTGGTAAGGGAACGTAAACGGAGAACTTTGGAATCGGCAGACGTTCCAATGACATACTCAATGTACGTCTTGTAGAAGTAACTCAAGCTCATAGAAAGCGTTCAGATTGACTGACTTAATGCACGAAATACATCAGCGAATATAACACAAATGGTTCAAATGGCTCTGAGCACTATGGGACTTAACTACTGAGGTCATCAGTCCCCTAGAACGTAGAACTACTTAAACCTAACTAACCTAAGGACATCACACACATCCATGCCCGAGGCAGGATTCGAACCTGCGACCGTAGCGGTCACGCGGTTCCCAACTGAAGCGCTTAGAATCGCACGGCCACACCGGCCGGCCCGCGAATATAACACATTCTCAAATATACCCGTTAGTTGTCGAAAAGCAAGCTGGCGTCCAAAGTCATTTATCAAGATGTGTTCCGTCAACGTTCTCGTATTAACACTAGGATTTCCTGGGATTCGGTCTAGGTAACGACTGTAGAGACAAAGAGCGACTCTAAAATCATAATGGTGGACTGCTGTTCATATGTCCTGGTAACGGCATCAGCTGTTTACAGTAGGTTTTGTCAGGTAAGTATTTATTTACACAAATGAAGTTTGGATCACATTGCAGTAGTTACCGAATTAATACATTCAGTCAAATATAATTATTGAAAATTCTGTGGAAACAAAAAGGTAATGAATGTAGTCAACACAGTGGCGAAGGGGCTAAGGGGATTACAGTAATGTAACTCATCAGCCAGATTACTATCACCTCTTGGCTAATAGCCGGTATGTTCACCTTTTGCACGGATAACAGCAGCGACGCGTCGTCGCATGGAAGCAATGAGACCTTGCTAAGTCACTGGAGGGAACTGTAACCACATCTGCTCACACAAGCCCACCAATTCCCGTGAATTCCAGGGAGGGGTTCCATGAGCTTTGGCGCCACGTTCAGTCACATCCCACATGTGGCGAGTTGGGATGAGGGGGGGGGGGGGGGGGGGGGCTGCACATCCATTGGAACTCGCCACTGTGTTCATAAAACTATTCCATCATACTCCTGGCCTTGTGATATGGGGCCATTATCTTGTTGAAAAGTATCACTGCCGTCGTGATATATGATCGTCATGAAGAGGTATACGTGGTCTGTAACGAGTGGACGATACTCCTTGGTGCATTGCACGAGCTTCCTGAACCCATGGATATCACGTTAATGTGCCCCAGAGCATAATGAAGGCGTCGCCGGCTTGTCTCCGCTCCGCAATACAGGTGTCAAGGAGCTGTTCCTCTGGAAGACGACGGATTCGCGCCCTCCTATCGGCATGATGAAGAAGGTATCGGGATTCATCAGATCATGCAACGTTCTGCAACTGCTCAACATGCAGTGCTGACGATCACGTGCCCCTTCCAGTGGCAGTTGCCGACGTCATAGTATCAACACTGGCACACACATGAGCCGTAGGCTGCGGAGGCCCATCGTGAGGAGTGTTGTTGCACTGTGTGTTCACACACACTTGTACTCTGCCCAACGTTAAAGTTCATGTTACTTCCGCCGCAGTGTGCTGCCTGCACTGTTTTACCGCCCGGGATACGACGTCCGACATCTGTGACGAGGGGTAGCCGGCCAGCCCCACGCCATCTGGACGTGGTCTCACCTCGATTTCGCCACATGTTAAAATAGGACGAGCGTCAATTAATGCGCAAAAAATCCAAGACTTAGAAAAGACGGAGCAGTTAATTCCAAATAACCACAAGCAATTCTACGAAGAACTTTTGAGCTGGACTACCGACAGTAGTACTGCATATCATAATTACTGAGGAACAGCTCTTCATAAGTGAAAAGATTTGAGTTTTATGTGCCTTTACCAACATTTTCACATCTTCCTTTTGCAATGAAACGGCCTTGCCGCAGTGGATACACTGGTTCCCATCAGATCACCGAAGTTACGCACTCTCGGGCGTGGCAGGCACTTGGATGAGTGACCATCTGGGCCACCATGCACTGTTGCCATTTTTCGGGGTGCACTCAGCCTCGTGATGCCAATTGAGGAGCTACTATACCAAATAGTAGCGCTCCGGTCAAAGAAAACCATCGTAACGACCGGAAGAGTGATGTGCTGGCCCCATGCCCCTCTTATCTGCATCTTCAGCTGAGGTTGACACGGCTATCGGATGGTCCCGATGGGTCACTTGCGACCTGTTGCAAGTTTAAAAGTATTACTTTCCTTTTCTATGGCTCAGAGTCCTCTTTGTAACATTTAATTCACTAATGTGGCCAAATCTTAACATTTTTTTCTATGTCTTCTTCCTATGACACCAGTCGTCTTTTTTTTTTTTTAAGAAAACGGGGCTGATATTTTCATGTTTTGAATGTCCATAACGTTGCAAATATTGCAATTTATGTAACAGTTAAAATATACACCAATCAAGGGGACATTTACTACTAGTTCATGTGAGCAGACTTTCTTATTTCTTGGTATTTCTCTTCGAACATAGTTTTCTTTTTAATTTATCCGCTAAGATGGTTTCCCTAATTTAAACCCTTTTAAAAAAGACCGATTTATATGTTTTTCTCTTGACATGCGTGATTCTCGGCTATATTTGGTTTTGGTAAATTTAATACAGTGGTTTCGATGAAACAGTCTACACGCTGGATCTAGTTAAATTTCAGCCAAGCTAAGATAGTAAGTGTTCACTATACACTTAAGTTCCGCTTATTCATGACAGTGACTGTTATGATTTACCAGTAATGTTATTTAAAATGTTTCTGTAGTTATTATTTATGCAAATCGAAGTCAGTTGTCTGATATCTGCATTTATTACACATATGCACTGGATAAAAATTCAGTGCTTTTATATATAACCTTGACCAGTAATATTCTGTAGAAGCTACGTCTTGGACTCACAGTTGTCAAATTATTGTTCGTCAAAGACATCTACAGAAAAATGCCGTTGTATTCTCTGTCTGAAAAATAGACCTAGTTACCTTTCAAACTCTGTTTCCCTTGACTGCACCAGGTGTTTAACTTGTGCAATTTTTTCATTTTCTTACAGGCGATTGAGGCTGTGGATAAGGTCAGTGGTGCGGCTACCCTTGCAGGGACAGCTGTGTGCGTCATCGGTCTGTTGACGCCTTTGGGTCCGCTGATGGCTGCAGCTAGTACTTGTACTGCTGTTACTGGCATGTACAACGCAATACGCAGTAGCTCAACACTGATCGACCGTGGTGCTCACGGCCAAACTATCAACCCCTTGAACGATCGTCAGGTAATTTATCTGTGGTAAATCGTAGACTTGTGTCCTCCTACAGGTGGACTAAAAATGTAATGAGAAGTTTCTCCGTAGAAACAGCGGGTGAAGAAAGATCAGAATGATGTGTTATGACATCAGGGAACAACTTCCCTGGTACTAGACGGAGCTGTAGAGGGCAGAAACCGTGGGGGAAGAGACGGATGGAAATACATCCAACAAATAGTTAAGGCCGTAGTGTGAAAGTGCTACTATGACGAACAGTTTGGGACAAGTGAGGAATTCGTGGTGGTCTACATCGAAACAGTCAGAAGACTGTCTCACAGATAGTGGTTTTGGCCCTGCTTTTCTTTAGGTAATCATTCATGATAAATCTCCATGAATACAGTAGCTTCACCGCATAAGGAGTTATAATTATGTTCTGACATTCCACCAACGCTGCGTGAAGAAGTCCGTCCTAGATTCACGTACTTCTCGTGAAACACTGGTTTTAAGGTTCTAGTTAACAAATTTCGACACACAGATACACACATTCACACACACACACACACACACACACACACACACACACACACACACACACACACACACACATACATACTCCATTAGGTACTACTATCGTACTTCTTGTGAATAACGGCAGCAAGAACCTTTCTTCAACATATCTACTGAAACACGCCTCATACGTATCTACATTTTTCGGGAACCGAACCTAATTTTCTCAGGGTGGGCTTGTACCAGATCCCCATTCTACTGCTAAAAATTCTTGTCAGTATCTTGAAGCCGCGGCTTATGCAGTGTTTGTGGCGATTTGCATCATAACTGTTAGCCCTATCATGATGGCCCCAATTCGGAACAACGCCACTCATAGCTTCTTAAAGTATTTACTGGAACTGTGATTGACTCGGTTTACGAAGACAGAAGATTACCTGTGTATGTGTCAGCGAGAGGTAACATTATTAGACACATCTTCTTTATTACGTGACTTGTGTTATGGCAGAGGTGGTGAAGAATACGTGTTCGTTAGATGTGATTTCTCAGAATTGCCAGTATTTCCAAGAGAACTGACCATGTTTCGAAATATGGTGGAATAGTCTCTTCAGCACATTTACGAGTCTGTATTTCGACATACCACATGGCACATGGATATTTAACGCTATTCCTCTCGTCGGCACGGTAAATTCCGACGTTTGGGCTCACAAGGCAAAGAACATAATTTTATATATGTTTTTTAAATCGGCAGTCTTTCGCGTAGTTTGACATTGCACTCTATCCTGTTCTTTCTTACGCTCACATTTGCTTTCGTATGCAAATATTGCACCCTACGTCTGTTTTTCATATTTTACTCTTTGCTGCCTCTGCTGTTTCTCCCATTACTGTTGACGCATGGCACAATGGATGCCTCACTAGCGAGTCCCATCTTCAAGTAACGCTCTTTCTCAACTACAGTTATTAGAACTTCTTCCTTCTGTACTTTGTCTGCGTATCTCATATTAAACAATTTTCGATACCACCACATTTCAAACTTTCCAGTTTCTTCTTCCACACGTTTCCGATGATCCATGATCTACCTCCACATAATACTTTCTGGAGCATCTTTATTACCATATCAGTCTGTCAGCAGAAGAAAGCTTTCTATTTCTGGCACCTTTCTTGCTTTGACTATTCTGTGTAATATTGCTTCTCAAAAGTAGTTTTTTCGCTTCTTTCATCACTGTGTCAAACTCAATTTGGATGGTTAGAAAACATCAATTATATTTTGGAGTACTCTTAAAAACCTTTCTCTTTGTTGTCCTGAAGCCACCTTTCGCCCACGCAAAGTATAATCTTCATTCCTTTCGACGGGTTTTTTGTCTTCCTTAATCCTGCCTAAAGCCTGCTAACTTTAGTGCTTGTATCCGGTGCCTCGCGTATTTACTTCTCTACCGAAAGTTCCTTTCACTTACTTCACTGCATGTCCCCTCTAGCATGTCTGTTTCATCAAGCTACCGCTTGAGGTAAGTATCAATTCCCAACTTCATGTCAGGCACGCCTTCCAAGAAAGAAAAGCAGCACACTGGTCCAAAGTATTCAGTTTCAAGTGCAGTATACAACACAAGTCGTAACAGTACTGTCAGAGAGTAAGTCCAATTTCACAAGGCGATCTCTGTAAACTACATCGAAGTGTGTCGCATTTCGGTTCGATACACGATGCGTCTATAGCTGTCGTGGTTGGCTGTGGACCTACTGAACATCTGCTGAAATCTCTCTTGGGGAACTGTCCAATTCTGAACGCCAGAACAGCTCTCAGGAACTGCACTTCAGAAATGTTTGCGGAACTGACTGCCAGCTCACACGTGGGGCGCGTCTTATACATTAGCATGGAGCTTTACTATGGCTCTGCCCTGTTGGTTGCTAGGTTGGAGCGATAGGAGATCTTTGCACGATTGACTTCACATGACAAGTGACCTGCAACGCTGCCCCTTGCCATTGTGGAGGGCTACCGGAATACTGCCGTCCTAGCATTGCCTGGTGCGTGTGCAGTCCCATTTGCTACCGACGGCTCAGAAATCTAACGGACTGTGCAGTAGCTTTTGTGACAGACTCACATCGTCATTTTAAAAATTGGACGAGAGTGGCAATATTCTGCAATTCTGGCTTTCACCATTTTCAGTCCGAAATGGCTTTTCTGGACCTCCCAGATTTTTACTCGTAAATAACTGTTGAACGAAGACACTGATCTCTTTCGTGGTAAATGACGATTACATTTCTAGTGATTCTGATGAGCCCAGTCAAATATATCGGAAGTTCTGGATGATTGTCATAAAAAAAATGAATAGGTAAATGCCCAATTACGCTAGTAAAATCGAAGGCTTTGGATTTCCTCAGAAAGACACAAGCACAACCAACATAACATGTTAATCGCTAAGTCCGATATTAAGGTGAATAGCGATTTCCTATTTTTCTTGTAGTTCTTGGCTTCATTCCGGGGTATAGTTTGATGTAGTTCTCCTTACTACTCTATCCTGTACACCTTCATCTCCGAATAAACACTATCATTTTTGACCCCATACGTCCCTCCAAAACTTAACTCTTGATCTCTTCATGTCCCAGAATGTGTCGAATCTACTGATCCCTTCTGTAGTCAAGTTATACCACAAATTTTTTTTCGCCAAATTCTATTCAGTACCTCCTCATCTGCTATGTGATCTACCCATCTAATCTTTACCATTCTTCTGTAGCATCTCATTTCAAACCTTCTGTTCTCTTCCTTTTCTGAACTGCTTAACGTCAACATTTCACTTTCATACATGGCCACACTCCACACATACCCACAGAAAAGACTCCCTGACAAATTTATCTCCGAGTTTAACGAAATCATCTTCAGCAGAAACGCTTTTCTTGCCGCTGCCAGTCGAAATTTGACATCCTCTCTAATTTTACCATCATGTTATTTTACTGTCTAAATAGCAAATGTTGTAGTGCCTCATTTCCTAATCTACTTCCATTATTTAATTAGTCCTCATTCCATTGCCCCTGTTTCGTTTTTACTGATGTTCGTCTTATATCTTCCTTTCAAGACACTGTACATTTCAGTCAACTGATTTCCCATATCCTTTGCTGTTTCTGACAGGTTTACGATGTTAACTGAACATTTTTTCGTTGTTTTAATTTCCTGCTTGCTCAACGTATAGATGAGTAGTATCGGGGACTGGTTACAACGCAGTCTGTCCTTTCTCATTCACTGACTAACTTGCAGGCCCTACGAAACATAACAGCCATATGGTTTTTGTGCAAGTTGTAAATAACCTTTCACCCCCTGAATATTACACCCCCCCCCCCCCCCCACCTTCGGTATTTCATGGCAACGGCCTTGCCGCAGTGGCTACACCGGTTCCCGTGAGATCACCACAGTTAAGCGCTGTTGGGCGTGGCCGGCACTTGGATGGGTGTCCATCCAGGTCGCCATGAGCTTTAACCATTTTTCTGGGTGCATTCAGCCTCGTGATGCCAATTGAGGAGTTACTCGACCGAATAGTAGCGGCGTCGGTCAAGAATACCACCATAACGACGGGGAGAGCGGTGTGCTGACCACACGCCACTCCTATTCGCATCCTCCACTGAGGATGACACGGCGGTCGGAGGCCCCGGTAGGCCACTCGTGGCCAGAAAACGGAGTGCTTACCTTCAGTGTTTCAAAATTTCAAAAAGTGTATTTCACAAATGTATTGTCTCAAGTTATCTATAAGACTAAGAGTGCTGTAAACGTAGGTTCACCTTTCCTTAACATATCTTCTAAGAGAAATCGTAAGGTCAGTACTGTCTCATTTGTTCCTAGGATTCTCCAAAATCGAAACTGATCTTCCATGATGTCGTCTTCTAAGAGTTTTTCCATTCTTCTGTAAGTCATTTCTGTCAGTATTTTGCAACGATGACTTATTATACTGAAACTTAGATAATATTCACACCTGTCGCCACCTGCCTTTATTGGAATTCAAATTACTACACTTTTGTTGCACTCTGATGGTACATCCCCTATCTCATACATCTTGTACACCATGTGAAATAATTCCGTCATGACTAGCTCTCCCAAGGTTTTCAGTACTTCTGAAGGAATGCTGACTTCTGCAAGTACCTCGTTTTGACTTGGGTCTCTCAGTTCTCTGTCAAATTCTCGCAGTATCCCCTATCTCATTTTCATCTATATCCTCTTCCACTCCTATAATACTGCGTTCAATTTCATCTCACTTGCATAGACCCCCTGCCTACTCCTTCTACTTTCCATCTATCCCTTCGTTGCTTAGGACTGATTTGCTGTCTTGATATTCAGACAGCTGCTTCTTTCTTCTACAAAAGCCTCTTTAGTTTTCCTAGAGGGAATATCGTTCTTTCTCTATTAGTATGTGCTTGTATAGCTTTGCATTTATCCTCTAGTCTTTGCTGATTAGCCATTTTGCACTTTCTGTCAATCTGATTTTTTGGAGATCTGTGTTCCCTTTTTTATCAACTGCTGCATTTTTACATCGTCCCCTTTCACCAGTTCACCAGTTAGTATCTCCTGTTATATGCAAGGATTTCTACTACGCCTTGTCTTTTCGTTTGTTTGATCCTCTGCTGCCTTCACTATTTCATCTCTCAAAGCTATCCATTCGTCTTCTTCTCTACCCTTTTACCAGTTTCAGTCAATTCCTGCCTAATGTTCCGTTTCAAACTGTAAATAAGCTATGGTTTGTACCAACTTATCCAGGTTCCGTCTCTTTAATGTCCTATCTGTTAGCAATTTCTTTAGTTTTAATCTACAGTTCATAACCAATAAACTGACGTCTGAGTCCACATCTACCCCTGGAAATGTCTTGCAGTTTAAAATCCTGTTCAGATATCTCTGACTTCTCTTCATATAAACAATTTCATACGTTCCGGTGTCTCCAAGTTTCTTCCACGAATACAACCCTCTTTCATGATCGTTCAGTCAAGTTTAGCGGTAGGTAAATTATATTCTGTGCACAATTCCAGCAGGCCGCTTCCTCTTATATTCCTTTCCTCCAGTCTGTATTCTCCTACCATTTTTCCTTCTCTTATGTTTCCTACTATCGACTTTCAGTCCACCATCATAACTATCTCGACAGTTTCTTTTATATCATCATACATTCATTCAATCTCTTCATCTGCTGCGCAAGGTGAAATACAAATTCGTACTATTGTGGTGAGTGTTGGCTTCATACATGCTTCCACTAGGCTGTTTATGGTATCTTACCCAGATTCTTATATCTTATCCGTTATTATACCTACTCCTGCAAATACCCATATTTAATTTTTTAGTTATAACACTGTACTCTCTTGATCAGAAGTCCTGTTCCATTTGCCATCAAACTTTACAAACTTTGCAATGACTGACATTTACCTATCCAATTTCCTTTCCAAATTTTCTAACCTATCTGCCTGATTAACGGATGTAACATGCCACTCTCCAACCGTCGAAATTCCAATTACGACTGTAGTTTTCCTTGCTTTCAGCTGTTCACAGAACCAGCACATCAAGACCATTTTGGCTGATGTTATAAAATCAGTTTAGTTAATCATCCAGACTATTACCCATGTCACTACTGAAAAGGCTCTTGCCCCTCTTCAGGAACAACATATTTGTCAGGCCTCTCAACAGATACAGTCAGTAGATAAAATAGATACAGATATGTAGCTTCCAGGGGTGA
Source organism: Schistocerca americana (assembly GCF_021461395.2). NCBI lineage: Eukaryota > Metazoa > Arthropoda > Insecta > Orthoptera > Acrididae > Schistocerca > Schistocerca americana. The sequence continues at coordinate 192,213,524 of NC_060123.1, forward strand.
TAGAGTGCAATGTTATCATTAACGATATTGTCTCTAGAATGAAAGTTTCACTCTACAGCGGAGTGTGCGCTGATATGAAGCTTTCTGGCAGATTAAAACTGTGTGCCGGTCCAAGACTCGAACTCAGGACCTTTGCCTGTCGCGGGCAAGTGCTCTTCCAACTGAGCTACCCATGCACAAGCAGGTTGGGTAGCTCAGTTGTTAGAGCACTTGCGCGCGAAAGGCAAAGGTCTCGAGTTCGAGTCTCGGTCTGGCACACACTTTTCATCTGCCAGGAAGTTTCATCAACGATGTTGTTTGCTGAAATGGCATGAACGGTTTAAAATTTATTAATTTCGCAGTTCACTGTGAAAATATTTAGTCACTATAAATTACTGACTTCTGCAGTTTTCAAGATACTGAAAATATTGTTATCTCACTGAAGGCGAGTCTTTCTCCTGAGATCTCAGATGTCTTCAGATTTGCTCTATTGTTGAGCTGTGGCTTATTATTGAATTTCTAATTGGTGTGTGTAGCCATGTTTTAGACTGCATTAGACTGCGCCGTAACAGGTACGTCTCCTGCGCTCAAGCCAATTTACTGTCGTATGTCATACCTGCATTGGTCATATCAGATAAGCCCCTTAGTTTTATTTTGTGTAACGAGCAACCCCCACAATGGGGTTGCGGAACCTTAGAGATAGTAGATCACATCCTGGTGGAATGCTCATCCATCTGAACTTGCCTCCTAAGCATAGTTTCAGGATTCTTTGCCTCTAATATAGACGACGACTCATTGACAGTTGAACTGGTTTTCTCTACCTCTATGAAAATTGATTTTATTCTAAGCTTAACATTTAAAAATATTTTAGGAGTAGTGTATTTGGGCTTGGGATGTTCCTCTTTACATGCTGAGTCTGGGTGACTTTCAACCCAATCTCATTCGCCAGCTGTCTCGGTCACCCCTGTTTTACTTCTGCTTTTAGATACTGTTAACAACTTGCTTACACCTCAAGCAAGCAGAGCCTTCTTGGGTGATACTCGTATGGCACTACCTTATCCGCTGACTTGGTTATTTCTCTCACCTTGTCTTATCCAACTGATATCCTTTACATTTTTAGCCTTCTCAGTTTTACTGTTACGACTCTCCTGGCTAAAAGGCATTCTTCACTCTTCAAGTACCTTTACCATTAATAGAGTTGGCTGGGGTTCGGATGGTGTGGGATTTTTCTTGCAACAGATGAGTCCTGGGAGACGTATTGTCTGCCATGACCCACGTAGTGACCTTACCCAGATACTTTAATTTCTAAGATGTGGCATCAATATTTTTTTCAGTGCCTTGATTTTACCACTCCTACATACGGTATGGTAATAAGTAAACCGACACTGTTTCGAAAGCTACAGTGTGGGGAGTATACATCGCAGAAAACTAAGACGTGGTATATACGTTCATTAATAGGTGCGCTAGCGGAGTGTGTTGAAAAAATAATAGTTCCAATTTCTGCCACCACTTGCAAGTATGGCGCTCTAAGCAGTCAGAATGTGAAACTTTCCGGTTTTGATATCAGTATGCTGTTTGTCACGTGGTGACGCGTGTTGATTTCGTTTGTGAAGTGACCGTTGGTGTTAAGAGTTAAAAGGGTTGAAGTTTTCCGTGCGAAACGCAACGGCTATTGAGAAGAAAGGCCGTCCTCTGCTTGCAAAATTAATTTTTCAAAACGGCAGCAATTATAGCCCTACATTGCAGGAATATCGCTCCAAAGATGTGGGCTAAAGCACATGATCAAGAAATTTGAAGAAACGGATGAATTAGGTGGTGCAGCAGGGAGATGGAGGCCGCCCATTTCCATGGCAGTTGCTGATGAAGCTGCCGTAGTTATAACCGACCGTGCAGTACATGTCTCAAAATCCTTAGCCGGTGCTCGATTTGAGTCATGGGAAATGTTTCTCCCCGATCAACATTTAAAAAGATTTTTCGGATTACACTGGTATCCCTACAAGATTCAGAATGTGCACCAAATGTAGCCCCAAGAAAGGCTACAACGCCGTGACAAGGATAAATTGAGGCCAAGGAACATTCTTTGGATGGACGAGGTACATTTCACTCTGCACTGTGCCGTTAATGCCCAGAAATGTTGCGTATGGTGTTCTACTTCGCCACATGTTGTGCAGGAACTGCACTGAATTTACGTGACTGTGGCGTGGTCTCACAAGTTGCTTCAGTCTCGTCCTTATTTCTTCGTGGGGGTTGGGTTGTTTTGGGGGAAGGGACCAAAAATCTAGGTCATCGGTCTCATTGGATTAGGGAAGGATGGGGAAGGAAGTCGGCCGTGCCCTTCCAAAGGAATCATCCTGGCATTTGCCTGGAGCGATTTAGGGAAATCTGGGCAAACCTAAATCAGGATGGCCGGACGTGGGATTGAACCGTCCTCCTCCTGAATTTTTCTTCAAGGAAATTACCCTTTGCGGACCTGCTGGTGTCCAGTGACATCTGAACGTCCTTGTGCAACACGTGGTTCCAGCCTTACAAGAACGCAACTGCAGCTACAGCACCACTGTCATGCAAGATGGAGCTGTATCACTTGTCACTTAGCAGGCCAAAGAGTTGCTTCGATAAACCTTAGGTAACGACCTAACTGTATGGCCTTCAGTACTGTCCGACCTAACATCGTGTGATTTCTGGTTGTGGGTGTATCTGAAAGATCGTGTTATCAAGGTCGTATCCGGATTCTTTCTGGTCTGAAGGATAATATACGCTGACATTTGGCGCTGATTACTCCGAGCGCTCTGTGAGCAAATGTCAACTATACCTTCTTACAGATGCAGCAAGTTGCTGAATCGGCAGACCGTGTTGAACATATTTTGTAACTTGTGACCGCATCCTAACAAACGTGCCAGAACCACCGATGTCATGTGTTCGATCATTCCTCCCCTTTTCCTGCACCCACACCAAATTCTGATTGCCTACACTATCATATTTTCATATGGTGTCAGAAAGTAGAACTAATACTTTTTTCAGCATACACCGCGAGTGCACCTGTTAATATCTACGGTATTTCAGCGTCTTGTGATGTATACAGCTCGCACTGCAACACTTACAACACCTTTGGTTTAATTATAAGTACCTTGTACTTCTATAACCAGTCAGCTTTCTGGTATGCGTCACTAATTCCAGATGAACTACTTGTTGACCAAGGGACTAATGATCTCGCGGTTTAATGCATTATCCACGAAAAAACCAAACAAGATAAATTTCTCTGATTTCTTGCTGTTGCCGGTCTGCATCATATAGCCTCGTTATGAGTGGCAGTCAGATGAAAACGGAACACCCGTCAAAAAGTAAAGTACTAGTTTAATTTTTTTACTAATTTGCGTCATTTAGTGTTAGAGGAACGAGGTGCCCACGATAATGCTGTCCGATTTTCGTGAAGTTTACTCTTAGAGCCATGTAAAACAAGAATGCTCAAGATTTATATTCACATCTCTTTTCCTTTCTGGTTAAGGCTAGTTGTACATTATTAGAGAGTTCTGCTTATTTGCGAATGTTATTACGAATGTGGACTTCTTGGGCTCGTAACAGTTACGCTTTGCCGGTAAGTGAATCATAGACGCTCTGTTGAGTTAAAACTATTGTATTCCGTGCTGCTAGTTGCTTCCACTTGCTGACCGAAAAAGCTAGTAAAACTAAATTCTAATTGATCTCGTGCTTACTTCTAGTGTTCGCTCCGTCTGTCTAAGACTTCTAGCAAATGTACGATCTGTATTTAATAGTGGAAATAAATCGGTGTCTACCAGATATTTTGAATGCCTGGTTTAAATTGTCACATTATCACATAAGTTGCGTTAATAAGCGACACAGCTCGCTGAAAGTGCGTTGATTCGAAGAGCTATCAGCACCACTTAAGGGAAGTTTGTCGAACAGCCTCTACATATTAAAGTGTAAATATCCTGAAGTGCCTTCTGCTCTAATGGCTTAATAACAGTGTTGTATGTAGTGTATCGTTTCGTTATCTGGCGTAGTTTCACGTGTGCAATGCCCAGTTTATTTAAATTTTATTCACAGCTTTGGCTAACACAATTAACGCCAGACAGACCGAAGGTTGGACGTGCACGCTACAAACTAGAAAAACTGATACATTTCTTTCAGTCATAGTCTAACTTAAGTTAACTCAGTTCCACATAAAACTGAAAAACTCAGTCACGGACAAAGGTCACTGATAAAAATAAGATGACATAAAATGGAAAATACTTTTTGCGAACGGAATTGGGTTCCTTCGACTTTACCCCGAGATCCTAATGATATTTATAATGTACTGAAGGCACTGTCTCCCAGATTTCAACTCGGGACATTGTGGGAATATCAACAAAAATATTTTACGCTTTGCTTTTTTGCTGCTTCATAGTTTCCGAAAAAAATTGCTGCATTATGCTAAGGAATACGGGAAAAAACTAGGAGCTGTATTCGACCGAACAGATGGTTATTAATGCCATTTTTAACTCTATATGGTAGCTGAAAGGGATGCGTGTGATCCCGCGGTCTGCCCACAGTGCCGAAGAGAGGCATGCAAAACCCTACTCGTGTCAAAGAGAAGCACCACGACCATGAAAAGACATAGAGAGCAAAAGTATCACACATTCCACATCTACAACAGTTTCGATCAGCGATGAAGAGTCAATTAGGGACAGCTGTGTGAAAATGTGTGCGTCGGATCTACGGCTATTTAACATAGTTAGTGTGGAGGGGTTTATTAGCCTTTGACAATAGCTAATCGATGTTGTTAAGTGCGGGATAGTCAGAGCGCAAGAAATTTTGCCTTCTCCGAGAGCTGTCTCTCGACATATACAAGATATTGCCGATGGAGTGACAAGTGAGATCTTGCCGCAAGTAAAAAAAATCTGTTGACCAGAATGAGTGTTATATGACGTGCAATCGTTTGTCTGACAATTATCACAAATACATTATCTGACTGTCACATCCTACTATTATTGTAAACTCTGAGGACTGGTTTCAACTGAGAAACAATATGCTCCTCACAACGAAGTTTCTGAACGTTTCAAAAACGAGTGAAAGTATTCTTACAGAATTATACGAAAAACTGTCTGAGATAGATATATGTCTTCTGGAACTAAACAAAGTGACATTTGTAACGGGTCAAGGACCGAACATAAAGAAAGCTCTTCAACGCCACAAACGTCTGCCATGCGCAGTGACCTCTTTCAACACAGCGTTAAGGCACACATTCCATTACAATTTCCTTAGACAGGAATTGCCTGATATTTATGAATCCATCTAGGCAGTGCGCAGAACTGTAGGGTATATGAAATACCCCGGCTTGGTGGCAATTTTTCAAAAAACATTACATCAAGATGTTGAAACGAGAGGGAACAGCATGTACATGATGTTGGATGTGCTTCAGTCACAAAAAAATTAAATTGAAAAAAAAAATCAGGAAATGATATCTCTGTATCAAACTGATGTAGTAGAGGGGAAAATAGAATTTCTTGAAACTTTTAAAAATGCGGGAAGTGACCTTGACGGTGAGACAGAACAGTCACTGCCTTTTGTGGTGTAGTGGGCGTTTAGTTTACTAGGTACATACCAAAGCGTAGATGGCAATGCAGTAGTCAAATCGCTGAAAGGACGTGCAGAAAGCTACCTAAAAGAGAAAGCCGTTAAGGAACTAAAGGATTCTCATTACATGGCTACTGTTTTTCATTCATATTTCTAGGAACGTTTACTGCTGATTGAAAAGAGGAAAGAAAATAGTTATAAAATTTTTCAACAGGACTGAAACAGTGTAGTCGTGGAAGAAGATTCTATTCTTTCTCCCGTAAAAAACTTGTGAAGCTGGCGTTCATCAACACCTAAACGCAAAGATGATCTGGAGAAATATCTGAACATGGACGTCCTAGGCTATGACGTCAAGAATGTTTTGTCGCTGTCTTAGGCAAACGCCTCTGCCTTCCCCAAGCTCTTTAAAATGTGGCGAAACAAATCCTCTGCATTTCCGCTCGTAGCGCAGCGAGCGAAAACAATTTTACCAGGGCAGGCTTAAGTGCATCGGAGAAGCGCTGCTGTATCGATCCAGAACGTGTCAATGACGTTTTGTTAATTCATAACAGTAAGAAGGACAAGGAAATGATTGTATGAAGAGACAGTAACATCACGCGAGATGGAACACAAACAATCTGTTTTAAATAGCCTCCACTTCTGTAATATAAGTGTAGTATACAGGTTTGTACTCACAAGTTCCTGTTACCAACATATTTTGTTCTGTGTTACGTTATCTTCAATCTCTACTTCATAGTCTGACTTCATTTGATCATTCATTACTCTAGTAGTTTTAATCTTATTTTTTTATTTAAGTATAAATAATATTGTTTATTCCATTAAACAGTCACGAAATGCGTTTGATTATAGTGGGAAAAAGTTTTACTTCGTGCCACGTGCTCAACGAATAAATCGTGTGACCATTTCCTATTTCTACAAGGAGTACAACTCTGCTTCCGCCGTTTGCCGATAGGTGGCGACAACGGTAAGTAGCTGTTGAAAGATACAGATCGCAGACATCAGGCAGTTAGCTTGGACCTCCGTCACCGTAACCTCCTTCAAACATTAGTGGAATTGTGTCTGCATCATAAAGTTGTTCTTGATTGAAAATGTCAGTTTACGAGAATAAATCTCGTTATTTGCGGGAGGAGTTCTTCAAGAACGGTAATTTTAACGTCGTAGACCGGCATAGTGGTGGAAGAGGGAATGTTTTCGAAGATGCACAATTGGAGACATTTCTGAGTGAATACTTGCGTAAAACTCAAGAAGAATTCACATGATTAGTGGGAGTGACACAGCAAGCCATTTCAATACGTCTCAAGGCTATGGGTATGATTCACGAAGAAGGAACTTGGGTCCCGTGTGAGATGAAACCAAGAGACGTTGAATGGCGTTTGTGTGTTTGAAACAGTTGCTTCAGAGGCAAAAAACGGAAGGGAATTCTGCATCGCATTGTGACCGGGGACGAAAAATGGGTTCATTGTGATAACCCTAAAGGCTAAAAATCATGGGGATATTCCGGCCATGCTTCCACGTCGATGGTCAAACCGAACATTCACGGCTCCAAGATCATGCTCTGCACTTGGTGGGACCACCTCGGCGTCGTGTACTATAAGGTGTTAAAACCAAGTGAAACAATAACAGGTGCTCGTTATCGAACGCAATTAATGCGTTTGAGCAGAGCATTAAAAGACAAAATGCCGCAATACAGCGAGAGGCACGATAAAGTGATTTTGCAGCACGACAACGCTCTACCCGGCGTTTGCAAATGAGGTCCAAACGTAGTTGGAAACGTTAAAATGGGAGGTCCTACCCCACCCGCCGTATTCTACAGACATTGCTCCCTCTGACTTTCACCTTTTTAGATCAATGGCGCATGGCCTGGCTGATCAACACTTGCGATCTCATGAGGAAGTCACAAATTGGATCGATTTTTGGATCGCTTCAAAAGATGAAAAACTTTTTCGACGCGGGATTCGTACACTGCCCGAAAGATGGGAGAAAGTAGTGGCTAGCGATGGAAAATACTTTGAATGATACATGTGTAACCAATTAGCTTCATTAAAGCCTCAAATGTTGGGGAAAAAACGGCCGAAGCCAAGTTGTACACTTTGTACAATATTTCTAAACATAGTAGAACGGAAATGCAAAGATGAAAATATTATGGAGATTAAATAATGAGTCAGTTGCCTAGCTCGTGAGCGCCTGTGCTCAAACTACGAGTTACTCGCTCCCCCACTCCCGAGCAGCTGCCATGCTCAGGATTAACGAACGAGCTTCTTCCGGGTACTGACCGACTCCAATCTGGTCTGTCCTATGTATATTTTTGGCTGTCAATTCCCTTCGTCGTTGTATGCCAGATAACGATAATTATTACAGACACCACATCACAAAGAAACTTAGCTTACACTGTCTGTGAATAGAATGGGAGGGTCACCAAACGATAACGGTATTCTACCATTCACAGACTAGCTACGAGTATAGGTAGATTACCTCCAAATGTTATGAAGAAGAAACAAATTTATATCTGATTAGAGTCTTGTAAAGCGGATGATGCTTCAGTGTTCCGTTCTTGAGCTATTGCTTTCGTCACTGTGTATCAGTGCACCACCATTAAACTTTTCAGATGAAGGAAAAAATTTAAAAATGCGAGCATAAACGTAAATGTTTCAGTGTGTAGCAGAACATTACGGGCCATAAAGAGTGAAGATTGTCTGCTACAAGTAACATAGTGAAAAATAATGTGAAAAAGTTTGACAAAGCTGCTACCCTGACATTTTAGCATCACAGGTTGCAACATAGTACCGTAAATTGTACACTTAAAGCTCCTGCAATTGAAGACGAAGCAGTCTTTGGAATGACAAAGATATTTAGATATTACGTGGAAAGGTACTTTCTTCAACTTCAGCTTAATTGGCAGTGGATGGTCAAGTAAGTGGCACACGAATTATACTAGATACACTGTACTTTCTCAGTGAAGAGTCAAGAAGATAAGATTTTAGTTGATGAGGTTCATTCTGTTACTTTATTTCTTAGATCATTGAGTAGTTGGTCAGATACACTGGTGTCCAAAATCAAAGCATCAAACTGCTGTTTCCCCATCCTGTGTCTCATTCACGGTACAGTCACACTAGCATTCAACGATCGTATTCTGCACGGAAGATGGCATCTCGGTCAACGGAAAACTACGCCCACGATGACGTCATGGCACCTATCAAGCGGGGTAATGTTTCCAGGCCAGTACCACGTACACAATCGCTGTGTAAACAGTCGCAGACGGTGCAGTATGGCACAGAGAAGACGCCTACCGTCTCTCTGGTGTGGAAGCCATAGGATGACTGGAAGCAGGGGACTCGTAAACTGATGGATTAGTGTGGATCGTTCTGTTGTTTCTCGAATGAGGCGACAAGTTTGTAGAGAAAGAAACTGTATCCCAAAAACCAAGGCACGGCCGACCACGTGTAACTTCAGAAGGGAGGACCGTCTTGTGTGGAGTGCAGGTGAATCGGAAAGGTTTAACTGCTGTTAGGTATCGTGACGACATCGTGAGACCTAATTTGCGGCTGTTGCTTAGTGCTGTAGACCAAGACTTCGTACTGATGGACGACGATGTTCGGTCTCATAGGGTGCGGGAGGGTGATGATTTTTTGGAAACGGAGATACTGCATGCATGGCATGGCCTGCTCGCACCTCCCATTTGAATCCCATAGAGCACGTCGGGGCTGCTCTAAGGAGACGGGTTGCATCACGTCAGCATCCACCAATCACTCTCCAAGACTAGTGAGCAGCTCAGCAGGAAGAATGGGCGTTATTGCCTCAACATGAGGTTGATGACACCATTCGCAGCATGCTCCATCGTTGTCAGGCGTGTATTGGTGCCAGACGTGGTCACACTCCATAGTAAAGAGATTTACCAGTTGTCAGATTGTATGAGCAGAACACATTAAGTTCAGAAAAAAACGAAGAACATTTTTATCTACCGTTATGCATGTAGCAGTTGATTATATCTGTATGCTTTACGTCGTTTCTACTTTACTATCACCTTTTTATACCGTTTTGTGGCAAAATACACCACTGGCCATTAAAACTGATCCACCATGAAGAAATTCAGATGATAAACGGGTATTCATTGGACAAATATATTATACTAGAACTGACATGTGATTACATTTTTACGCAGTTTGGATGAATAGACCCTGAGAAACCAGTACCCAGAACAACCACCTCTGTCCGTCATAACGGCCTTGATACGCCTCGGCATTGAATCAAACAGAGCTTGGATGGAATGTACAGGTACAGCTGCCCATGCAGCTTCAACACGATACCACAGTTCATCAAGAGTAGCGACTGGAGTATCGTGATGAGCCAGTGATACGCCAGTATGGCGATGAAGAATACACGCTTCCAATGTGCGTTCACTGCAATGTCGCCAAATACGGATGCGACCATCACGATGCTGTAAACAGAACCTGGATTAGTCGTTGAGTACACCATCGCAGGCGCTCCTGTCTGTGATGCAGCGTTAAGGGTAACCGCAGCCATGGTCTCCGAGCTGATAGTCCCTGCTGCTGCAAACGCCGTCGAACTGTTCGTACAGATGGTTTTGTCTTGCAAACGTCGCCATCTGTTGACTCAGGGATTGAGACGTGGCTGCACGATCCGTTACAGCCATGCGGATAAGATGCATGTCATCTCGACTCCTATTGACACGAGGCCGTTGGGATCCAGCACGGCGTTCCGTATTACCCTCCTGAACCCACGGATTCCATATTCTGCTAAGTCATTGTATCTCGACCAAAGCGAGCAGCAATGTCGCTATACGATAAACCGCAATCGCGATAGGCTAAACGTGATGGTACGCATTTTTCCTCCTTACGCGAGGCATCACAACAACGTTTCACCAGGCAACGCCGGTCAACTGATGTTCGTGTATGGGAAATCGGTTGGAAACTTTGCTCATGTCAGCACGTTGTAGGTGTCGCCACCGGCGCCAACCTTGTGTGAATGCTCTGAAAAGCTAATCATTTGCATATCACAGCATCTTCTTCCTGTCGGTCAAATTTCGCGTCTGTTGCACGTCATCTTTGTGGTGTAGCAATTTTAATGGCCAGTAGTGTAAATGTTACCTTGCAAGATTTCGGTTTGTTGCCTTTATTTTCGACCGCAGTGTATTTATGGCTGAATTCCTCATATCTTTCAGTGACATACTAAGGATGAGAGGAAGAGAGAGGGAGAGAGAGAGAGAGAGAGAGAGAGAGAGAGAGAGAGAGAGAGAGAGAGAAAGAGGGAGGGAGGGAGAAAGAAAGAGAGAGAGGGAGAGCGGGAGAAATGTGCCAGCGGCGAGAATGTCATTGCAGGCAGAGGGAACGTTTTTATGTTTGCTTCAAACTTTCTGTGGACAGCGCCCTGACCTCGTGTTCTGCTTCACAGGCGGCTCTGTCCTGGCTGTCCGTGGCGGGAAGCGCGGTCGGAGTGGCTGCAGGGACAGCGACCAGCAGTGCAGCAGCTCTGGCCAGGAACGGTCAAGTGATGAGCAGGACGGGCCAAATAACGTGCAACGCCCTCAACGTCACCTCGCTGGCTGTCAACGCGACGGGTATTGGTATCGGAGCCTTCAGCCTTGGTGAGCGCATCAAGGAGGGCGAGACAACACCTCTCGAAGTGCTCCAGTTCAGTGCCTCGGTGCTATTTTTCGCCCACGCAACTGTCAACTTCCAGACAGCTTCACAGATAATCAAGGACACCCAAAAGGGAGTAACAGAAGATTTCGAGAAGAGTCTGAGAAGCAACAGACACAGGAGAGCGTTCAAGAAGTTGGCAAGAAACACCGCAGCTACTGGTGACAATTTGGTGGACGGCAATGCAAAAGTTATTAGGGCAGTACTCAATTCTAACACTGCAGGCTCCTCTGGTAGAAACACGTCGCTGAGCAGTGACGCAACGGAGGCAATAAATGCACTTACGTCACAGCTGCAGCAGGGAATACAAGGGATAACCATAGGCAGAAATGAGCTTGTGCTTATGATGTCAGTTGTGGATGAGCTCACACATCTGGTGTGCTCGAGGACCAACAATAAATACGCAAAATGGTGGCAGCTTATCTGGTACCACGTTAGCAAGCTTGTTAGGGAAATGATGGCTACATATGATGAAACTCTGCACCTTGAAAGACAGATTCATAAGTTCGTAGATAACGACCGTTTCAACCTGGAACACGGAATTCAAATGTCCAAAGCCTTCATTCGTTATGTTCATAAGGTATATCATCGGTACAAAGATCACATTGAGGAACTGATAAATGATGTAGAGAAACTGATGACAAATGCCGTAGAGAAACAGGACACAATTTGTCCATACTGTAAACAGGCAATGTGATAAATAAAAACGGTGTACTTAGGGAATTTGTGCATTCCGAACTGGAATGGTGAAAGACAAAATATTGTTTTTTTTTTTTTTTTGCAACAGTTTCCGTAACACAATTGTTTTAGAGTAAATGTAACATGTGTTTTTATTATAAAGGACTTCACCAATTTTACCTTGTGATATTGTGTATAAGGTATAGTTACATGTTTATGCAAGGTAGAAGTACCTCACAATTTTGAGGTTCAGTTCATGGTACATGAAGTGTTCAACAAAGCTTTGTGTTCCTTGTAACACAAGATTTGTGCAGTGTTTGGAAGCCAGTGTTGCAATCAAAGCACTACAAGTTTGGTACTATATTACTTAGATTAGCTCAGTATTGTCAAACTTGCTGCACAGTAATATGGCATAGCTACAGTTTCACTTTATTTGTTTCCTTCTCATGTTCAAAAGCAACAGAACACCTAAAACGAGTAGAGATTGGACGTTCATATTTACAGGACATATAAATTAGCGTGTTCTGCAGAAATGATACGCATTTCAGTTACCTCGGTTCAACATGCATCCGCCGTGGGCCCAGGTAACTAGTTCCGTGGATGATGCAATCGACTAGTATAAGGCGCGAATGCCGTCCTATGATATAGCCTTGGTTCAAATGGCTCTGAGCACTATGGGACTTAACTTCTGAGGTCATCAGTCCCCTAGAACCTAGAACTACTTAAACCTAACTAACCTAAGGACAGCACACACATCCATGCCCGAGGCAGGATTCGAACCTGCGACCGTAGTGGTAGCGCGGTTCCAGACTGTAGCGCCTAGAACCGCTCGGCCACCCCGGCCGGCGATATAGCCTTTCATGCTGCGTTTACCTGATTACAAAGTTCATCTGTGGCAGGTGGCATTTCGTCATAGCACTGCTTTCATCATTTCACCATATACCACACATTTTTGATTTGGTGACAAGTCTGGTAATCTGGTGGGCTAGGGCAAATGGCTGACATCCTGTGACACCAAGAAGCCACGTGTTCGTCCATCAACATGTTTTCGTGCACTTTCTTGCTGAAAAGTGGCGCCTGGGATGTTGTGCAGATAGAATATGGCTACGGTTCACAGAATGTCATTCCCGTAGGTCACACTAGTCACAGTGCCCTGTACGTGTACCAACTGTGATTTGTGGCTGTAACCAATAGCACCCCACTCCGTCAGCGCTTGAGTTGCGCTGTATGTCTTGTGCGAATTGAGTCACTGTGATGCCATTCCCGCTGTCTGCAGTGAACCAAAATATGGCAGTCACTTTGAAACAAACACAACCTGGATGCGTTCGAAAACAATACCTAATGCCATTCCTGTCCCCAGTCACGACGTTCCATACACCACTGCCGTCAAGCATGTTTCTGCACATTCGTCAAAGGTAGTCAGAGAAGTGGACGACGCGCACGTAACAAATGCCGTAATAAACGGCGACGAACTGTCATTCCTGATAGTGTACGTTGTGTTACAGTGTTACTGTTGAGCCACACCCGAAGTGGACGCAGATCTGTCCTGTGCGGATGAAATGTCGATGTTTACGGGGGATTTCTGGGTGGTGCGGCCAGACCCGTCTAGTCGTGCTCTACGGCTTCCCACAAATCCTTCTGTACACACCCGTTGCACTGCCGAAACACTTAGTCCTTCACGAGCAGCAGCTTTCCGGATGGATACATCACATTCTTTCATGCCCAAAATGCGCCCTCTTTCAAACTGACTGATTTGACCGCATGGTTCGCCATACGTCTGCGAAGAATCCTGCGTGTCGGTTATAGCTGACAATTATTGAACCATATGAAAAAAACGCAAATTAGTTACAAACTACTGTGTGCGTGCACTTTATTCAACATGTAAGCGTCACTACAGATATTCGAATTCAGCTTATGACATGCTCTATATGCCTGCCGTCACTGGCGATGATGTGGCGCAGAAAAATAGCGAAATTATGCATGAGCCTCTGAAGTGTAGGATCACCGTTGCTGTCGTTGACCTCCTGAATAGCTGTTTTCAGCTCAGAGATTATTTCTGTATACCTTGTCATTAATATAGCCCGACAAGAAGGAGTCGCATGTGTTCAGATACGGACAATAATGCCGCCAATCGAGGCCCTTGTCAGGGTACTCTGGGGACTCCAGAGTCAGAATGCTGTCCCCAAAGTGCTCCTCCAGGACATCATTCTCTTGCTTCGATGGGGTCGAGCTCCGTCTTGTATGAACCAATTCTTGTCAAAATCAGGGACGCTTTGGATAATGGGGATGAAATCGTCCTCCGAAACCTTCACGTATCGTTCTGTAATCACTGTGCCTTCAAGGAATATCGCACCGATTATTCTGTGATTGGGCTTTCGCTCATTGACGAATACATCCGAATGAAAGTGAGCTTTGTGGCTAAACCAAACTATGTTCAAATCAACAATTTCCATCATGCCCCGCGACCAACCGTGCAATTTGAACGTCCTAACGCCAACCGTTCAGAAGTTATGACCATTGTATTTATCATGGTTTAATAATTGCCACCCTGTAAGTCACACTAATCCCTTAGCTTCGGTTTATAGCGACAATGAGAGATGCAGGCACATTTTCTCGGTAGGTGAAGTTGTGGCTCGAAATCGATGCATGATTTCCCTAAATCATATCAGGCAAATGCCGAGATGGTTCCTTTGACAGGTCACGGCCGCTTTCCTTCCCCATCCTTCCGTAAATCGAGCTTGCGTTCCGTCACTAATGACCTCGTCGTTGACGGGATGTTAAACACTAATCTCCTCCTCCTCCTCCGATATCGGTGTTGACCTCGTACCCACGTGTCAACATGGTTGAAATGCCAATATTTTCTACAGAACATACTAATGTACATGTCCTGTTAATATGAACGTAATATCTCTAGTCGTTCAAAGTGTTCTGTCATTTCTTAACATGAGTGTATTATTATCAATCTTTTTTTTACTGATTACCTTTTGTTACTTTTTGATTTTTGGGTAATACTTGTTATTTGTAATTTGCAGCAAAAGAAATGATTAATTTTTTGTTGTGCTTATGTGGATATATAGAGAAAGGAATGAGTGGACTTTGTACGTGACAGAGAGAAAGAGGTGGTTTGCATATTATACCGCTGAGAGAAAGGACGGTGAGTCACATACTAAGCTAAATAGTGGAGAGAACACAGCGAAAAGTCTTAAGGGGTAAAAAGGCATCACAGACGATATGGGATCCAATGGAGACAATTATGCATATGAGATATCTGTGCAGTTCAGAAGAAAAGGTCAGTTCCCTTAATTCACTTGAGAATCAATGTCTTCTTCTGAAACCACTCATAAGATTGATTCAATAAAAATGTTTGGTTATCTTGAGAAACTCTGTTACTTTGTAGAAAACTTTTTCTTACTTATTACAATTTTCACACAAGATGACATATTTTTTATATGTTTAATATTAACTTCCATTTTGTATTAAAAGTACTCTTACTGTTAAAGCTGTTTTATTTTGTGGCTTGTTGAGTCACAGTTGTCACATCGTTATGAGTATTAATGCACTTTGCATATCTAAATCACGTTTTGACTGTGTTAAATCTAAGACATAATTAATCTTGTAAATAAAAAAAATCATGCAGACATTGGTTTATTCATTGATCAACGATAGAACATGCAATCGTTTATAAGACTACATGTGAAACAAAATGTACTTGGATTATACTGATGAAAAATTTTCTCATGTTTATTATAGGAGATATACTACCAACACAATATCATTGTCGACATTACTGATAACTACAGTATTCGAACTTTACTGTGCATGCTGATTAGTGTTCTTGTAACATATGGTAGAGCAGAAATCAGTATTTTTTCTTGAGAACTTTTGGGTGCTCTAACCACTTTTGCCAATAAGAGACTGAAGGCAGACTGTTCTCAGTTATATAGGTGCTACGATTTATGATTGTTGAAAGTCTTGAGTAACTGAAAGAGATAAGTAAGTAACATATGACTTTCCTGTTCCTCTGGTGCTGACTAAAATTATGTGGTTAGTTAAAAAGTCATTACTAGTCATGATGGATCATATCTGGATAGATGTGCACCTAAAGATGGTGTTGCAGTGAAATAATGCTTAAATGCACAACAAACAGACAGCAGAGATTACATTGGCGTTTCCTTTAAAGATCAACATTAATGTTGCTAGGGTGAATATATATTCATTTAATGTACACGATTATGTGTTTACCTTTTTGGTAAACTTCCAACGTTATTTTATGTAGACAATAGTGCTAGTATTTTCCTAAAGATAAGATTTTCCTCAAAAGTATTTACCTGATTTATGACCAATTAATATATTCTCATGTAGGTTAGTTGTCACCTTGTTTTATCACCTTATTTCATGTTTTCTGCTACAGCTTCTGAGTACTTAAATATATGTTTTACAATTGATGATCAGTAAGTTTTCATACACCACATAAAACTGGGGAGAACTGTGCTTCACAGGACAACCAGACGAGGAAATGGAGAGGTTAGTATCTCACATTTGGAATCGTCAGCAGACAGTCATTTTGGTAATGGAGGTAAGTCTGTAGAGAGACCATGGAGAGTGGGATCGAATTTTGACTGCAGTTAGCAGTTTCAAACAAATGTATGTGAATGTAGCTAAGCAAACTTCTGAGTAATTTAAATAAATATATTATTGTGTGATGTCATTATATTATCCACTGTAGTCTTTTAATCATTTTCAAACCCAATTACATTAGTCATTCTGGTATATGACAGAACTTCATCGTTGATATCTAAACAGTGCATAAGTTCATATAGACTGGTATTTCTGTTTGGGATTGGGAAGTAACAGGAAGTATTACCTGATAGATTGGGAAGCCTCATATCCTCATTAATCACATTAATAAAGGGCAGTTAACACGTAAAAACAGATAGTATCAAACATCATGAATAAGAGCTGACTTCCAATAGGATAATGGGAAAGAAAGGTAGTTACAAACTCTGAAATGCACATTTACTATAATTACATCAACATTTGTGTTAAATTCCGTAATTTCATATACACTTTTTCATACTGTGCATTTCATGTTCATGTAAGTGCAGTAAAACTGGGACACATCTGTTCGCATCTCAGTGCTTCAAAAATTTATGAATGTGTATGTTCACACATGTAATCATTGACTGAAATTCTGTATTCAAAGGACTGTTATTAAACAATTTTGTGAAAATTTAGTTTCATATAACAAGTACAATATTCTCTTCCACATAAAATTCCTATGGCCATAAATTTCAGTTGTTACCCATTTGCTACTTCTCTCCATTACATATCCTTACTACCTAGTTTCTTCTTATGTCTCTACCCCACTTTCACCAGTTTCGTACTGGACCGGCCTGTATTTCTCACCTGCTAATTACTTTCTGTAGGCTCCTTTTCCCCTTCTTCTCAACACATTGTTGAACTCTCCAGCAAATGTAGTGTTTGCTGCTACAGTCTACAGTACTTCTGACTTACCTCTCACCTGTTTCTTCTTCTTCTATTTTAGTAAGTGTCAAAATCCTACTGTCAAGAACAATTCAATTGTAATTTGTGTCAAAATGGTTATTCCACTTCTGAGGCTGTAATGCTGGAGAATGACATGGCTTCTGTCAGTTAAGCCCTACTAATAATGACGCATTTCTGGTCAGAGGTGCACTCAAACGACACTGTATCTCCCATCACCCCTGACTTTTATTCTTCATGTGTTTGTAGTTCTCCCAGTGTGATGATCTCTACTGCTTACTCAGAAAATTTTGTATTTCTATTGTGGACAAGATTTAAAAAATTTGAAGTAAAAGTTTTTTATTTTGTCATGATATTTTTAATGTAAATATTGTAGAACATACAACCTAGCAAACTGATGCCTCATATTGAAGTATTATTGTAGGCAATTTGTCTCACTGTGAAAGGGAAGAGGGTAGAAAATAGATGATGCCCAACTAATCAAGAGATGTTAAGTAAACGTTTCTGTGCTGTTATACTGTGTTTGTGAATGGGTGTCATTTCACGAAGAGATTATTATATGGTTCAAATTCTGAGTCAACAAATCCCAATTCACTGATTCCAGAAAAATATCTATTACTATTTAAAACCAGACAATTATTATAATGCTCCTATGGTTTGCTTCAAAGTCACATTATTCTTGACACCCCAGTACATAAGGATTGTAGGTCGACTCTAGCTTGTCTCGCCCTCCAGTGAGGACATGTGATGTTAATTCACAATTCTGCATTAAAACTCAAAGCCAATTGGAGGTGAAGACAAAAATTTTGTTAGTCAACAAAAAACTGAATATGTTGATTGTAGGCATTACTCTGAGATGGAGAGGTTGACACACAAGAGGAAGTCGTGGTGAGTCACACCAAAACAGTTAGATGACTAATAAACAACATTCTCCCTTCCCAATCCTCTTTAAAAACCACTCCCTCTCCCTCCTTCTCTCTCTCTCTCTCTCTCTCTCTCTCTCTCTCTCTCTCTCTCTCTCTCTCTCTCTCTCTCTGATCCCGAGGATGAGTTGTGTGGCCATGACCATGATGTTACTAGCAGACACTCATAATCAGCTGACTAGAAAAACCTATCTAGTGTTTTCGTGTCCAACATTTCGCCCTTATGAGGGTCCATGGACACTGCAAGAAAACGAAATCTTAGAGAACCGTCCTGATCGACGACTGCTAAACCTCCATTCCCAATACATTCACACTGGCCGGATTGGGTCGAAGTTTTATGCATCTTTCTTGATGGGCCGGCCGGAGTGACCGAGTGGTTCTAGGCGCTACAGTCTGGAACCGCGCGGCCGCTACGGCCGCAGGTTCGAATCCTGCTTCGGGCATGGATGTGTGTGATGTCCTTAGGTTAGTTAGGTTTAAGTAGTTCTAAGTTATATGGGACTGATGACCTCAGAACTTAAGTCCCATAGTGCTCAGTGCCATTTGAACAATTTTCTTGATGGTCTCCGTGGATTGCTAAATAGGATTCAGTTCAGCCATCATCCAGGAAGCGACAGTGCATCAAAAGATTGTAGAGTAATCCTCACTGTATGACAAAGTTCGAGGGTCTATGGGATGGTGTGTATATTGTCAAGTGGAATGCCTTGCCTGGTATTATTTTCCATATGGGAACGGACTCATCTAATTATGGCTTAGGAGTAGAATAGTTTCAAGAGGTAGGAGAAGGAAAAAATAAAGAACACAGAACAGTCGCGTTCGCAAGCCGAAAGTTGGCGAAATGTGTTCTCAAATGACCAGCCACACTACTGAAAGAAGAACATTTGAATAGGTTGAAAGAGAACTGACAAAGGCTATGGATATCTTGGGGACCTACTACGAAAAAAATTACCTCCAACCTAATTCAGAAAAAAAATTAAGTAAGTGCATTGGACCTGAGTCATAGAGAAACATAAAGATAGCTGGAAAAAGAACGGAGAGGGATTAGGCTACACCACTGCACCAAAGAAAAATACTTCGGAATCAGCCTGGACCATAAACTATCATTTAATAAACACTACACTGACCTAAAAGGAAAAATGTGTGCAAAGGAGAATATTATTCGTAAACTGAATCAACCTGGGGAGTTCAGCCTGAACTTTTTCGATCACCAGCAATAAGACGCTGTTTTGCAGTAGGAGAATATGCGGCACTGATATGGGAGGCATCTTGCCACTCCAAACAAGTGGACGACGGTGTAAATGAGACAGTCAGAATTGTCACCGTATGCCTGAGGCCTACACCTTCCCCATTTGCGGCGATAATAGCACCGAAAATCAGACGAAAAGTGTGTAAAACCACCAAACAATTCCGACTCGTCTTAAGTGAAGGAAGACCATTATCCAACGCACAGTACCGCTAGAAGGACGATCGTCGACTCGCAGTGTATTGTTATAGTCGGTATCTCTGCACTGTTCGAACCTGTACCCCAAAGAGAAGATGGTATAAAGGCAGCAACTACATGGAGAGCAGTGGATAGATTAAGAGCAGGACCCTCAAAACACAAAGTGGACAAGTTAAGTAGGGCTACGCTGTGTGAATGCTTAGCAACACATACGATTGAACATTGGCTGCCATGCACAACAATGGAGTTTGTTTGCGCAATGGAAGATCAATTTTTAAGCAATGATAAGGTCGATAGGAAGAAGAGAGTTTAAATTTTCTATCTCGGACACAGAAAGTAAGTGATAAGATAAGCGTATGCTACAAAGAAATGATCTATTGCATTGATCTAGAAGAATGTTATCCACACTTTTGACGTCACTGCAGATCATTATATGCACGGCTTCACAAACATTCTATACCAACGTCCACCTCTTTGTCTGCTATGTTAGTGACCAGATCTTTTCATTTCTAAAAATTTTCATGACACTTAAGGCACCCAACAAATTTAGCTCTCTGCGGAAGAGTCATTTTCCATCCGTATCTTTCTCATGTCTCCAAAAGTCTGTTTAATTTCTCAATGTTTATTTTCCATCGTTCCTGAAATTATGTCTGTTGAAAATCTTCACATTTGTTCATAAGGCTCAAATTGTCGGTGACGTCTTTCCTCAGCAATTTATTTCGACTGTTTCCTATGCAATTGTTTGTATATCTATGTTTATTTATGAGCTCTATTCATGGAATGCTTTAACTGCTGCTTCCTATGCACATATCTACTTCTGAAACGATAAATGATTTCATTCTGTAATTATTCCATATCTTTTTTGCTGAATAACTTTCAGAGTATGTGTAGTACTTATCACTGAATCAATACAAAAATCTAAAATTCACTTCATTATATAGCGGATTCTTCATTATTTTTAAATGACTCAACAAATATTCTCTGTAACCACTAATATCTTCATCACGTAAAGCAAGTAACTTTTTTCGGGTTGGTGGAGCCACAGTCTTATGCCGGCTCTGTTGTACCAGATAACGCCATACATACTGATACAATAAGATTTACGGCGTGGTAAGATGGCTGTCTCAGTTCTTGGCAAGTTAGACATTTAACGGATTGTTGTGAACTATACTTTTGTACTGTAAGAGCTCTTTCTCGTGTAGATTTCAATCTTTAATACAGTTGGGGGCCTTCCCTTTTAATATCCGTAAGAAAAATTTTAAGATTTCAGACAGTGTTTTAGAAACTTGTTTACTTTTTACCTCGTGTCAGGTCTTGGGGGGACATGTGGCAACAGCCTAAATACCAAGATGACGAACACCATTATTCACTGCCCTAATTAGCAGCGATGTTATTATAAAGACTCCATCTTAAGGAACCCACAGGCTCATACGTAAGCACAATTGCTTGCCCAGTACAGACGGTGAAAATTCCTACATAAGGTTCTTATGCCAAGGAACACATTTCATTAAAAAGGTGGGCAGAATTGAACTTTATATAATAGCAGATGACGCAAGTCAACTACTCACCTCAAAAACACAATTTTTCCTGAAAACTGCAGGATGTATGGATTTTATATAGCAGATTACACACTGTTAACAGTACATTACATTTCATGATCTCTGACTTCGAGAATTCAAGAATCAGAGAGTCGGACCAACGCGACATTAAAGTGAGAAGTGGATCCATACGAGCAGGAATAAAAAAGGCCTAACTGTCACCTTCAAGAAACTGAGTAGCGAAATAAATTCTGACTTTGCAGGTAAATGTCTGCAGTCCCGGTACACATTTAAATCCCAGCGCCACCGTACCGCAGCACACTACTAGAAAAGCGAAAGCGAAGTGGCGCACCCCATTTTAAATTTGACTATCGTGCGTTAATTTGTTTTCGGCAGCAACGGAAATGTTGCAACCGTGTCAGATTAAACCAGAAGGCTAAAAATATCACCTGTATTGGTGTCACACGGCTACGACATTTCCGCAATTCGGCCGCCAGTAACTGACAGTATATGAGTAAATATTAATCGAACAGGTGAGAAGGAGCTTAATTAGGTATTATAACGTAGTTTGCATAATGAGATTCTGGCTTAATGGACAAAGAGTGCTAAGTGCTATGAGAAAACCTTGGTTGACACAGCGTTCACAGTATACTTGCGGCGGGGGGGGGGGGGGGGGGGGGGGGGAGGGCGTCGTTCGTCTGCATTGTTT
The DNA here is from genome assembly GCF_021461395.2 of Schistocerca americana. Lineage (NCBI taxonomy): Eukaryota > Metazoa > Arthropoda > Insecta > Orthoptera > Acrididae > Schistocerca > Schistocerca americana. Next base: position 192,235,522 of record NC_060123.1, read on the forward strand.
CTCTTTTACAGTTATCGAAAGTCCACCTGCCTCGATATACTTCTTTGCAACGTCCCTTCACTCTGTAATAGCAGATACGTTCTAGGCAGTGTACAGCAGCGTTGATGAAACCACTACCTACACTACTGGCCATTGCTACACCAAGAAGAAATGCAGATGATAAACGGGTATTCATTGGACAAATATATTATACTACAACTGACATGTGATTACATTTTCACGTAATTTGGGTAAATAGATCCTGAGAAATTAGTACCCAGAACAACCACCTCTGGCCGTAATAACGGCCCTGTTACGCCTGGGCATTGAGTCAAACAGAGTTTGGATGGCGTGTACAGGTACAGCTGCCCATGCAGCTTCAACACGATACCACGGGTCATCAAGATAGTGACTGGCCTATTGTGACGAGCCAGTTGCTCGGCCACCATTGACCAGAGGTTTTCAGTTGGTGAAAGAGTTGTAGAATGTGCTCGCCAGGGCAAGGGTCGAACATTTTCTGTATCCAGAAAGGCCCGTACAGGACCTGCAACATGCGGTCGTGCATTATCCTGATAAAAAGTAGGGTTTCGCAGGGATCGAAGGAAGGGTAGAGCCACGGGTCGTAACACATCTGAAATGTAACGCCCACTGATCAAAGTGCCGTCAATGCGAATAAGAGGTGACCGAGACGTGTAACCAATGGCACCCCATACCATCACGCCGGGTGATACGCCAGTATGGCGATGACGAATACATGCTTCCAATGTGCGTTCACCGTGATGTCACCAAACACGATGCGACCATCATGATGCTGTAAACAGAACCTGGATTCATCCGAAAAAATGACGTTTTGCCATTCGTGCACCCAGGTTCGTCATTGAGTACACCATCTCAGGCACTGCTGTCTGTGATGCAGCGTCAAGGGTAACCGCAGCCATGGTCTCCGAGCTAATAGTCCATGCTGCTGCAAACGTCGTCGAACTGTTCGTGCAGATCGTTGTTGTCTTACAAACGTCCCCATCTGTTGACTCAGGGATCGAGACGTGGCTGCACTATCCGTTCCAGCCATGCGGATAAGATGCCTGTCATCTCGACTGCTAGTGATACGAGGACGTTGGGATCCAGCACGACGTTTCATATCACCCTCCTGAACCCACCGATTCCATATTCTGCTAACAGTTATTTTATCTCGACCAACGCGAGCAGAAATGTCGCGATACGATAAACCGCAATCGTGATAGGTTACAATCCGACCTTTACAAAGTCGGAAACGTGATGGTAAGCATTTGTCCTCCTTACACGAGGCATCACATCACATATCACCAGGCAACGCCGGCCAACGGCTGTTTGTGTATGAGAAATCGGTTGGAAACTTTTCTCATGTCAGCACGTTGTAGGTTTCGCCACCGGCGCCAACCTTGTGTGAATGCTCTGAAAAACTAATCATTTGCCTATCACAGCATCTTCTTCCTGTCGGTTAAATTTCGCGTCTGTAGGACGTCATCGTCGTGGTGTAGCAATTTTAATGGCCAGTAGTGTAATACCTACCACACAGAGGCCGTGTAATTCGAGTTGAAAGTCAGTTCCTGAAAGATCATTTTTAAAGAATCGGGCGTTCGGAGGATGCAGTCTACTTGCAGGAAGCGTTTAAAATTATATGGAGTCTGCTTGTTATTCATATGGAAACTCATTAATATGGCTATCAAGTCCGTATTTAATATGGTAATGCTTTATCATTCAAAGTTCACTTTGTTTACAACATAGTTTCACTCGAAAAAGCAGAATTTTTGCACGCCCGACCCGACCAATTTTCATTCTACCAGTCACCGACCCACGACTATTCGAGAGTTTAGCATTCGGTCGTTTCAGTGGTATTCTTCATAAGAAGTGCTCGCCAAAGTATTCTGTACAGATCACGAAACATGCCATGCGGAATTTTTACTACTACCACAAAGTTCGCATACTCATAACTCTCAAACTACTTAATTTAGAAACACCGGACTTTCATTAAAATGTTCGTAACTCCAGTCGCTTCAGTCACGAGGTATTCGAACCGCAATTAACTCACCATTTCTTAATTTTTCAGAGTATTTTCACTGTGCAATGTAACATGGGGTTATCTATAGGCCGGTTAAAAAGTGACTATCTCGAACTATTCTGCTCACTGCCCAGTCCACTATATTAGTGCGGGAACAGCTTAATTGTGTTTCGCTGTTGATCTAAGCGACCAATCACAATGTTCCTTCCAGATCATTCTCGCGGCAGCAGTTACCTTAGCCAATCAATAATATGACAGTAATTAACGTCATTAAGACTTAAATCTCTGGTATATTATTTAATCAAAATAAGCTAAGTACGAAATATTCTCCAAATTGATAGCCGGCCGCTGCGGCCAAGCGGTTCTAGGCGCTTCAGTCTGGAGCCGCGTGACCGCTACGGTCGCAGGTTCGAATGCTGCCTCGGACGTGGATGTGTATGATGTCCTTAGGTTAGTTAGGTTTAAGTAGCTCTAAATTCTAGGGGACTGATGACCTCAGATGTTAAGTCCCATAGTGCTCAGAGCCATTTGAACCATTTTCCAAATTTTGAAATAAACGTATTCCGTCTTCCATTCTGGCTACTTTTGTACAAAAGCAAGCGCAGACCGACATACGTCATCTGAATCATGGTTGCACCATAATTTTCCGGTCTATTTGTACTAGGTTTTATGAAAAATGACATATTAAGTTTTAACATATGTCCCACATACACTCTCTCAGACATTCTCACGCACTCACACAACAAAATATAATGAAATAATAATTTTGACGGGTTTTTGTATTACGGAATGCACAGTTACCAAAGTTTTTAAAAATAAAATTCTAACTACACCACTGGCCATTATAATGATGTGCTACAGACGCGAAATTAAACCGACAGGATGAAGATGCTTTGATATGCAAATGATTAGCTTTTTAGAGCATTCACACAAGGTTGGCGCCGGTGGCGACACTTACAACGTGCTGACATTAGGAAAGTTTCCAACCGATTTCTCATACACAAACAGCAGTTGACCGGCGTTGCCTGGTGATATGTGATGTGATGCCTCGTGTAAGGAGGACAAATGCTTACCATCACGTTTCCGACTTTGATAAAGGTCGGATTGTAACCTATCACGATTGCGGTTTATCGTATCGCGACATTGCTGCTCGCGTTGGTCGAGATAAAATAACTGTTAGCAGAATATGGAATCGGTGGGTTCAGGAGGGTGATATGAAACGTCGTGCTGGATCCCAACGTCCTCGTATCACTAGCAGCCGAGATGACAGGCATCTTATCCGCATGGCTGGAACGGATAGTGCAGCCACGTCTCGATCCCTGAGTCAACAGATGGGGACGTTTGCAAGACAACAGCCATCTGCACGAACAGTTCGACGACGCTTGCAGCAGCATGGACTATCAGCTCGGAGACCATGGCTGCGGTTAACCTTGACGCTGCATCACAGACAGGAGCGCCTGCGATGGTGTACTCAACGACGAAACTGGGTGCACGAATGGCAAAACGTCATTTTTTCGGATGAATCCAGGTTCTGTTTACAGCATCATGATGGTCGCATCCGCGTTTGGCGACATCATGGTGAACGCACATTGGAAGCGTGTATTCGTCATCGCCATACTGGCGTATCACCCGGCGTGATGGTATGGGGTGCCACTGGTTACACGTCTCGGCCACCTCTTATTCACACTGACGGCACTTTGAACAGTGGACGTTATATTTCGGATGTGTTAAGACCCGTGGCTCTACCCTTTATTCGATCCCTGCGAAACCCTACATTTCAGCAGGATGATGCACGACCGCATGTTGCAGGTCCTGTACGGGCCTTTCTGGATACAGAAAATGTTCGACTGCTGCCCTGGCCAGCATATTCTCCAGATCTTCACCAATTGAAAACGTCTGGTCAATAGTAGCCGAGCAACTGGCTCGTCACAATACGCCAGTCACTACTCTTAATGAACCGTGGTATCTTGTTGAAGCTGCATGGGCAGCTGTACCTGTACACGCCATCCAAACTCTGTTTGACTCAATGCCTAGACGTATCAAGTCCGTTATTACGGCCAGAGGTGGTTGTTCTGGGTACTGATTTCTCAGGACCTATGCACCCGACTTGCGTGAAAATGTAATCACATGTCAGTTCTAGTATGATATATTTGTCAATGAATACTCGTTTACAATCTGCATTTCTTCTTGGTGGAGCAATTTTAATGGCCAGTAGTGTAATTGATTTTTATGTACTGGTAATTTCGTAATGGCTTCAAATGATAATGCAAGTCACTCTGTATTTGTTCATAATACGGTTTTAAAAAACAATCATGGGGAATACGTCTTCCAGGTAATTTTCTTTGTCTCCGGCACTATAATAAATAAAAATAAAATTTTGACAGCATCATTCCATTAATAACAAGAGGCTGCGTACCAAATTTGAACAAAATGCGTTAATAACTAATACGGCTTATTTAGATTCGTAGAGGGTACGAATCTTTGTATTGACTGACTGTTACGGTATTCAGTTCTGACGGCAGGCAGCGTTAGCAGCGCTATGAGCAAAGCGACAACAAAACGTAGCCATCCTGCAGACACCGTACCAAACGGCTGATTGCTTTACTGGAACGAATGTCATCTCGTAATAACTTGCCACGTTACATACTGATCTCGTAGCTAAGTAGGAAGACTTGGTTTAACATCAGGTCGAGTATGAGATTATTAGAGACGGACGTAAGAACGGATTGGATGAGAATGGGATAAGGAATCGAATTTGTTCTTTTCGAAAGAATAGTACTGGCATTCACCTGAATCGCTACAATGAAACAATGCAAGCCATTAAACGGGATGGCCTGACGTGATTTTGAGCACCGCTTTCCCGGACGTGAGGATACTGCCGGAACCCTGAAGCGCCTCACTCGCTGGGAGGATCTGTGCGAGGGGAGAGAAACGATAAAAGTTGGTGTTCGGTGGTAGGATCCATCTCACTGTAGCAAACATGATCTCACGAAATCACTAGGGGAAATATAATCTTAGAAATGACCGGAAAACACTGAAAAATATTAGCTCCACTACGTCATGTCAAGGCGAAGGTTTAGAAGGCAAATACAGGACTGCGAAACGTTCCCAGCTGCGCACATAGTAACTATTTCGCTCGGTCTCTTGGATTTATGTCGGACGCGGTAAGTACCACAGCATTCCTTGTGTCGAGAGATAATGTGGGAGTGATATGTGATCCCTGTCTTTATCTGCTGGCGTTATCTGCAGCTTACAGCTGTCCACTTGCTTTTCTGAAATAACAAGTGTAGCGTTAATGTTAAATCCCGCCTAGTCGTCGAATATGGAGTGTCTAAGAAACCTGCTTTGTCGGATCCGTTAGACAATAATTCAACCAAATCGCATTAATGAGTTTTATTACGAAAAAATAAATGACAATACCGAACCCTGAATATTAGAAAGATTTGTCCCAAACAAAGAGCGAAATGCAAAATAAAACGTTCTCCAGTATAAACGATCCTAATACAAGCAAAGTAATAGAGTTACACGATCCTAATCAGGTCGATAGTCTTGAACCTTCTCTTCGACTGGGCAGCGACCAGTCGGGCGCACTGCTTATGTTCTCTTTGCCTGGAGGCCGCTGCTGCCGCGTTGTTGTCCTGGACAGCATACAATTGGCTGACCTCTTCTCCCAGCCCTCGCTGCTGCATCGTCCGTGACTGGCGATCCGGCGCTTGACTTTACGCCGTAACAGTTAAAGACAATATTAAAATGTCTGACGAGTCAAATATTTTTCACTCATTTGCCCAGTTGCCTTTTCGAACAACTTTCTGAAGTGAAACGAACAGTAACATTTATTTTCGTACTTCTCTTTGTTAAGCAGTATATCCAGTAGAGACAGAAGGAACGTTTTTGGTATTACACAAAAAACACCAGATACAAATCAAATTTTGTACTCAAAGGAGTTTTGCATTGACAGCAACGTACTATTGTAAACAATCAAGATGTTGCTGAGCCATCCCACTCAAGGATGTATCTATAGTGGACAGAAGCATTGTTGTCACACAGATCTGTAAGTCCGGAATGTCCATCCAATGAGTGCTGGCAGGATTCCTCTAACGCAGGGAAACATAAATAAAACTCTAGGCCCTATCTGGAGAATATGACGGACGTTCTCCAACAACTGCCCCACGCTTAACCACGAAATCATACACACGGGTCTCACTTTTGAGATATTCGTCGGCGTGCTACAAACACCACTTTCCTTCCGCGTACAACTATGGTCGGACGCGCAGAATTTTTGAAAATTTTTGCAAACTTCCTCATAAAATGTTGCACTGAAGATTGGGTTGATGCACGAATTTCTAGTGGACTAAGTTTTGTAAACGAAGTGATTCGCAAAACAATCTTCATATTTGACTTCAACAGATGATTCATTTTAGGCCAGTGGAGAAGAGCGGACATCATTCCATTGTCATTCAAAATCTGGAACGAACTGATAGCACAATGTCTTGTTTCCCGTAAAGATGAATTGCAGCAGTTTCTGTCTGTACTGCCCTCTCTGTCCATCAACTCTCTCTCCCTCATTTCTCTCTATAACTCTCCTTCTTCCCCTTCACCATCTCATCCTGCCCTGCTTCCTACGATACTGTGCCAACACAACATGCCTGTCATGCAGGGCAGCCAATACGCCAGGGGCCTGGACAATTTCCTTTTGCATATATTTCTGCTCCAATAGGAGCTAGGTAGTTATAAACCTCGCAGTTGGTTCAAATGGCTCTGAGCACTATGCGACTTAACTTCTGAGGTCATCAGTCGCCTAGAGCTTAGAACTAATCAAACGTAACTAACCTAAGGACATCACACGCATCTATGCCTCAGGCAGGATTCGAACCTGCGACCGTAGCGGTCGCTCGGCTCCAGACTGTACAGCCCAGAACCTCACGGCCACTCCAGCCGACAAACCTCTCAGTGTTAACAGTTTTGTGGCCTGCTGTTTTTGTGCCAAATTTCCCTGAAATCGATCCAGGAGTTTGGGAGGAGATCCTGGACACAAACACACACACACGCACAAATAGTAAGTTGTTTCAATTACGTGTGTAATATAGTAATTTAGTTAGCGCTCTATTTGCCTAACTTTTAATGTATTTGTATGTAAAAGTCCAGAAGATGGCATACTGAATTTCATTTGACCACCTTTTGTAATTATGTGCCACTATGTAGTTACTAAATATGCTTTTGCTGCCCACTTGGCGTTATCCATTCGGTTCTGGTTACAGTGCACTAATAGAATATTTAATTTGTTCAGAGTAATTCTCAATTCTCTGCTTTGTAATTGATTTTATAGCGCAGGCAATTGTGACTGAAGTACTAGCACATTCTTACTCCCACATTCCATTCTGCTGTATGTATATGAGGACTTCTAAATGAGTAAAAAATGTTTAATTTCGGTTTCACCACAAATTACACAAATTTAAAAATCATCTTAATTCGCTGGATGCCTAAGGACTACAACTACCAAAAAAAATTATTGGAATTATTGTACTAATAAGATTGTGGAGAGTTCGAACCATACTTCATTTTATTGCCAGAACCCTTAGGAGATGCAACAGATCTACTAAAGAGACTACCTACACTGAGCTTATCTATCCACTTCCCTACTACTTTTGCGTCGTTTAAGATCATTACTGGAGAGGAATGGTGGAGGATACCGAAAAAGTTCAAGGAGGGAAGAGAGTGTCCCACATGTTATATTGGTGTGGGAATCACTAAAAAGACCTTTTTCGTAGTGGCGAGATCTTCTCAAGTAATTTCAGTCATCAACTTCTCTCCTCCGAACGCCAAAATATTTGTGTTGACTCCGATCTCAAATGGTTCAAATGGCTCTGAGCACTATGGGACTTAACATCTGAGGTCATCAATCCCCTAGAACTTAGAAATACTTAAACCTAACTAACCTAAGGACATCACACACATCCATGCCCGAGGCAGGATTCGAACCTGCGACCGTAGTGGTCGTGCGGTTGCAGACCGAAGCGCCTAGAACCGCTGGGCCACACCGGTCGGTGACTCAGATCTACTCAGAGAGACATGAACATAGTAGTAAAAGAAGAGAAATCATGAACTGACGGGGCAAAAACTCTCACCTACTGCTTGGCCATGGGTTGCAAGACACTGGAACACCAGCACTGTCCAGCCATTACGATTAACGAACTGTGGTTTGGGAGGACACACCCAGTGTCTGTCTGTCACCTGGGCTCAGTTCAACTCGGTGCCAAGCCACTTCAGGGTAGTTGCTGCTGCAAGAGGTGGCGTTTCAGCGCTCTAAATTCAACACCCGGCAAAACACTAAATCAAACTGAACTGAATCATAAGTTCTTTCTGCTATACCGAATGCAAGCAAGAGGTAAAACTTAGTTATTTGTTGTTTTCTCTGCCGCTGCTATTTTAATAGCCAATACCATAATTTGTAATGGGGCCTCGAGACGTCTGCCACTGTCTTCCAATAGCAGACGATGCCACGCGTCTCACCTACCAAAATATTTAGAAAGCTTCTCTGAACATACTGGAAAATTTTGTCAGTCTAGTTTTGCCTTTTAACGAATGCTTTGGATTATCATTCTTACTAAAAGCACCTTTCATATTTTGGCTGGACATACAGGTACGTCATACAGTAGACAAACTCTATTTGCATTGTTTATTGTTATTGTTTCAGTTACTTATTAAATCATGCTTCTACAACTCTATAATATTCTACAGCTCTAGGAGAGACACAGTACTCACTGTTCTAAATGTGTTGCCGACATCATACTAAAGCTTGCTAACGATTTTTCTACTTTAGTGTTGGACACTGAAAGACATGTTATCTGTGCCGTTTGTACATTTAATGTTTCTTTGTAGTATTTGTTGTCTTACAAGTTCCTTCAGATATCGTCAATATGAACAAAGTTCTACTCAACACTAGATTTATTGATGGTAGAGTATTTATCCAGTGGGTATTTTTGCTTATTCGTTACTGTAAAAAGAAATAGGTGTTGTGCACTACCCGCAAAATAGTAACAAAACAACAATGTCAAATTATGTCGCTTAACTGTGGTACTCAACTGCAATTATTTTCCTTAGTTTCCGCCTACCATGTTCTTCCATGTATCCTGAAAAGTTTGTAAAAGCAAAAGAAGCGTCAGAATGTTTATGGAGAAAGTACCTTTATAGCATAAACTCTAAGTCCATTTCTGTAGCCACATTAATGATAAATTACAGTTATTACACAGAAACAGTATGACGAAAGTGTTTAAGAATCGATCGTTTCCAAATTCTCTGTTTGGAATGTCTTAATACTCATGACCATTAGTTAAAACATGCAGCACGTAATAAAAAACGAAAATGCGTATTATGAGCAAATACTTGTTCCAACATGTGTACCCTGCAGGTACAAGCTGCAAACTGCTATGAACTGCACAGTCCACTTCCCACTGCAGGGTTTCGCGTATCGAGTGCGGGAGGAATGTGTAATTAATCTTGTCTTCGCGATCCCTGCGGGAAGGATAAGTACAGGGTTGCAGTATATTTCTAGATTCCTCTCAATTTTAGATCCCTCACTTAAAACTAGTTCTTCAAACGTTTCACGTAGGCTTTAACGGGATAATTTACCATTTCAAGCGTCTGTCAGTTCAGTTCTTTCAACATCTCCTTGATGGACTCCCAAACGGTCAACCGAAACTGATCATTCGTGCTGTCCTTTGTCTATAATATTTCTCGTTAGTCCTATTTTGTATGTGTCACCCAATTTTGAGCAATATTCTAGAATACTTCGCACTCATATTTTAGTCCAGTTCCCTTTGTATGATTGATTTCCTGCTTATTTTACTTGTCGTTTGTAGTTTGGTAACCAATGTTACTACAACAGCCTCGTGGTTACCGATATCAGTTTCAACATGGTTTTGTTTGACACTATTAAATCGAGTTACATCATTTGGTATCTATAGTACATGTCTCCTGGTAACCCCCCCCCCCCCCCCCCCAATAAACAAATGACTTTAAGCTTGTTTATTGTGTTTTAAATTCCGGAACTGTTATGATACGAATACTAAAAGTTTTCTGTAAGAACTGAAGTGATTTACAACTAGCAAAGAGATTCCTGTTGTGACAAGAGAGAAACCTGAGATAAAATTTACTGATTCTGTGAAGCTAATTGTAACTTGTTTCGTTCTAGAGGTTATGTTCAGCAACCAGTTCAAGTAATATACTCAAAAAAGCGTTAAATTACAGTAAATATGGATGACACAACTAATTAGAACTCGATGTGATAGGCATACAGCTTTAATTTGCCACGAAGTTTCATGTCGTCACACTCACCACTGCAGAGTGAAAATTCATTCTGGAAACAATCCCCCAGACTGTGGTTAAAACCACCTCTTCGCAATATCCTTTCTACCAGGAGCACTACTCCCGCAAGCTTCGCTGGGAGAATATCTGGGAAGTTTGTCAGATAGGAGAGGTACTAGCGGAAGTAATGGCCGTGCTCGGATAGCTCAGACGGAAGAGCAGTTGCCCTCGAAAAGAAATCGTCCCAGACCCAAGTCCTCATCCCGCTCACAGTTTAAATATAATACGTCATGACCAACATTCGTAACTTCCATATCTCGTAAGTTCCAAAAAGTCTCAAAAACAGTACTATTCACATGGATATATACTGAAATTTTAGGTGAAGGAATTTTTAAACGATGATATTTCCATCAAAATTCTATAAAGTATAGATTCAGAAAGCAGGTTATGGTGAAACACGAAGTTCTTTGTGGCATGTAATGTTCTGAAATACACAATATATCACAACGAAAGCTCGTGATTTGATATAATCAATACGGAAAACGCTTTTTTACGTGAAGTTTCCGCGTCCACGGTTTCGTAGCGAATTTAGCTGACACAGGTTATTTTACTCGGACTAGGGTGAAGAAGATAAGCGCTACAGCGTCAGTAGATCCCAAAATAAAAACAATGAAATTCGTAGGGCACAACAAACCAAATGTCCAACTTCGGACGATTATTAGGCGTGTGAGTTACCATAATTGGTAACTGCCATTGACAAGTAATGGCAGTAATAAGGCGCTTCAGTGGTGCCTCCTTGGCCACGATTCATGCCTATGGAATTGCACGTGGGGACCTTATCAATGTGTCAGTAGAATGGAATTTTTACTCTGCAGCAAAGAGTGCCCTGATATGACACTTCCTGACAGAGTAAAAATGTGTGCCGGATCAAAACTCGAGATCAGGATCTTCGTCTTTCGCGGGCAATTGCTCTGTCGTTTGATGTAGCCAAGTACGACTCACGACCCCTCACAGCTGTTCTTCCTCCAGCGTCTCGTATCCTGCCTTCCAAAGTACGCAGAAGCTCTCCTGCGAAATTTGCAGGACTGGCACTCCTTGCGTTACTTAGTTGTTAGTCCGAGGTGTTGGCTCAGTAACGTCCATTGCGGGTGAATGATTGACTAGATGATTATTCAAAGAGCAAGCCATCTAGGATCAAAGAGAACACGGTAGCACGGACACAAGGCAAGGTGCCGTAGCGGATAAACCAGGATATCAAGATGGACAATGCAGCTCGCTCGTGCTATTCATTTCCACCTTCTTTAATTTGTTGCCGTGCATATAAAAATTCATGCCATTGTGTGGGCAGGCGAAATCGGAGCACCTGTGATGGAAAGAAAATACGTTGATATTCTCCTATATGAACGAATTCTGACTTAGAATTTGTGACTCATTCCGTGTCGAAATTCAAGCATATCCACCAGGATGTACTATAGTTCACCCACGGATCTGCATGAAGCTTTGAAATAGTACAGATACTTTGCAATGAAAGAAGTCTTAAGGACTATAATAGGTATATACTGCTACGAGTAAGACATGGTCACTTCTTGGCTATGAACCGATGATGTTTCGAGTTCGGTAAACAAGCTGCAACATCAACCACGTTGTCGTTACGTTTCGGAGTTACAATGACGTGTTCGTCCCTCAGAGCTTTATCGGCCTCACGTACGAAGACAGATAACAGAGATACCGCCCGTTAAAGGGCTACGTTTTATCACTGGTATCATCACAAGAAACGGGGAAGAACTGCTGCCTGCTTTATATCAGTAGAGCAAGCGTTCTGTAAGGCAATAAACAGCAGTATCAGCCTTCGCGTTTCTGAAAGAAGGGACATTGCGTTATTGTCATACGACTTGAGCTCCGTATTATTTACTTGAGGTAAGTACATGCAGTTTTGAACTCATAATTATACAGATTTCAGCAGTCCGAAATTTGCTATATTCGTATTTCGCAGAAATCTTTGACCACAATACGTTTAAATCAGTTATCCAGTTTAAAGAAACGCTACTCACTTTGTCGTATGTACATTTACGACAGTGCATTTGTAAATCGGCTTTTCTAGCGTATACAATGGCTTACAACGGTGAAGTACGTCGCCTCCCATTTTGGCTTACAACATACCCATACTTCTACACTCCCAACGTCTGTATTAGATTAACTGTGACTTAAATTTCTTTTCTTTATCTAGTGAATTATTTGCAAGCAAATAGGTTCTTCATGTATTGCTTTCAGATTGCTTTATTGAAGCTGTCTTAAGCGTGGTGCCACGTGAGATGGTACATCCTTCTCGTCCACCGGCATGGGACGAGGCCAACTGTCTAGTTGTACAACTTTAAGTGAATGCACTAACACGTCTAGTTACACAACTTTAAGTGACTGCATTACCACAGTGCGCTGTCGGAGAAAACGAATTAACTGCCAGCGAACATCTTAAATTCAACCAGAAAATGAAACTCGTCTCTTTGATTTTGCGGTCTGCCAACCGTGAAACTACGAGTGTCAAGTTGCCAATATTTATTTACTGCAGTTCAGAAATATTAAGTATACGTGTTTCTAGATCATCCATACGTTAATTACTACCTGTTTCAGAACTTGATCAGGCAGCCTGTGTTGGTGAATACACTAGTGACTTAAACGTATTACCCGACATGCATAATTATTTCTTCGGATGAAGGACCCTGTCTGTACTTAATGTGATACGACTGTCAGTGCTTCATGACAGAGAATCTGCTTGACAGTTTTTAAATGTTGCTCTTCAAGCATTCACTTCTTTAATATACATTATCTATAACGTATAATAGGCGATGGTCTAGGTATATGAATTCAGTCGCTTCAGTTAGATCACATTTATTGGTGTCCTACCTCCACAGCACTATTTTAACAATGTTTTTTCTTTTATGTCTGCGAAAAATATTTTTAGCTCCCTCACACTCTATGTGAGGGACACTTTGTAGTTTTCTATTAGTCATCCATACTCTCTTCCTCAACATATATATTACGTATTTTTTGAGAGCACACCACTAAAATAAAAAAAATATGTTTAGGAGTAATTTATTGTTAAATCTGTTGATCATGAAATGTACATCTCAGTTTCTACCAGAAACCATGTCGAAAAATGAAGAATGATAATAACCATGTTGATTCCAGAGTGGGCAACCGGGGAAAGAAGGGGTGGCGGTGTTCAAGCTAGTGTGTACATGAAACAACGACGTTTCCAGAAACGTAAAAAACTGTTAGGTCTGACCTCGCCCATGAATTTAAAAAATATACAGGGTGTTCATTTTAAGTCAAGACTTGAAATATCTCGAACACTACAAATCGGATCAAAAAAATTATAATTCCAAATTGTTTGTCTCAGAGGGGGACATGCAATGATACCACACTCGACCCTCACGCCACCCCGTGAGCTGGTGGGAGTTGGTGGGGGCAGGTTTGAAATTTTCAATGGGAACGTCCGTTTTTTACAGGAGATTTCGATTCTACCTCAAAATCTACATAGTTTTTAAATGAACACACCGCCATTTAATTATGATCCTGGTTTTGGCCGTTTTTGCCGTTTTCAAGTGATTGAGTTTATGTTGTTAACATATATTGAAGCACATCGAGCTCAAAATTGACAAGAAAGTAAGAAAAATATCAGCTCCCCACGAAAGTTTGATGAAATCACCGTCTTGTAAAAAAAAAATATTTTGATATTTATAGATCAAAGTAAATGTGTCTTAATCGTGACTAATCCGTATCTTCTGGGGATGCTGTCTTAATCAGGTCTGATCCATTTCTCATTTTGGACTGCACTGCCACATTCCCAAACTTATGCTCTAGGTGTTCAACCAAAAATAGAACCAATGTAGCCAGAAAGAAGTCTCGATCGGTCCTACTGCAAACTAAGTAGTAAGGCAAATATGGGGCTCTTGTTTCTGTAGCCCTATGTTCCTCCCCTGGTGTAGGTAGGGATGGGGAAGATTTGTGGCCATACTTCTCAGCACTGAAATCTAGCCTACCTTTCTTAGAGACTGCAGGGGCCATTTGCCATCAGAAAAAGACGACTTGGTCAGCTTCATTATGGGTCATCGGCCCAGATGCCACCCACACTGACCTGAGACTGTCCCTAAGGGTGTCACCCAGCTTCTCCAGAGTCCATCTGGGAAGAGGGACGTTGTCGGTAGTGCTCATGCCACAGGTAGACAGACAAATACTCCAGGCATACGTGGGGAGTTAGCAGCTGAGGCATCAACAGTGCAATCTCTGTGTTGTCAGGGGGCTACAACCGAGAGGGTGCCTGCCGACCCATCCTCGACCGACTGTCTACCAAACAGTTTATCAAGTGCGAAAAGATCAACCTGGTTGTAGAAGACGACTGCGGGCAATTGATGTAGATTATGAACCATATAAAGTGTCCTCGCCCAAATAGCTGGATGACAGGTGGAGTTGGAGAGGCATGACAATATTAGCTGCAGAAGGTCTCAGCTCACGATGGGTATGTGATGCACCACGTAAGGCCTCCTTCCCTAAATGGCCCAAACCTATGAAAAATTTGAAAACGAGGAGGTCAAACCCTAAAAGGGTACCATTATATTTAAGGCCGGAAAGTAGGAGACTCCTTGTAGTCGCCCGTTACAACAGGCAGGAATACGTCAAACCTGTTCTAGCCTCAAAGCCTAGAGGGCTGTGGTCGCTATTACACAGCTGATAACCCAAGAATATTTCATTAGTCGCATCCTTCAAGAACGTTTTGCTTCATATGAAGTTCTTTCAGCGGCATGAAGGAATATTTCGTGCAGCATTCATTTTTCATTCGAAAAAAGTGCGAAATAGCTTTCATGTCAACATGTCTTTACCAGATTCCTTGTTACATACAAAGTTCTCTTTCTTATTTTCTGATGGTATCATTGCTTGGTCCTCTAGAGGCTGAGAGGATGTTGTAAACATATAATTCGATTTAGCAGCTAGAAACTAAGTTGCACGTTCTGTGCCTACCTGAGTACCACATGACCACAGGACTAAATAATTTGTATGTAAAAGATTACACTTTTAGCAGCTAACTCATAGAGATCTAAGGTGGGAAAATGAGGAGTCGTTAGACATATTAAGATAGATCACAGGTTCAAAAACAGTAAGACAAGTAGTTTTTGAAATGTTGAGCGCAATGAAGTGTGTGGTTGTTAATTAAAATTGAGAAATAGTTGACTTTCTATTCTGACTGTGTACCGATCTTCATTGGGAAATTTTGTGCAGTTTGTGAGGCATCTTGCTTTCTTATTATGCTGTCTGTCAGACAGAAGCGAGCAGTGATTAGTCTGTGGGGACTACTAAGCAGGTTCACTAAAGGATTATGAAAGAATAGATGATCTGGAAACCTTATTTGGTCCTACAGTTTGATCTGAGAAATTAACTTTACTACACAAGGGGATAAAGACAGTAGGACCCTCATTGGTAATATTTTCTTTGATGAAGCTCAAAGCAAGAAAACAACTGTTTGTACTTTAATAAATGCTCTCTCTGATCATGATGCACAGCTAGCTAGAATAAATAACATAGTGCCTTACAAAATGGATACTACTTAATGGAAATCAGAATAATTAATGACTGCAGGAGAAATGATTTTGAGAATAGTTTATAAGAGATGACCTGTGGTGAAAATTATAATGAACGAAATGCTAAAATTTTTCATAAAAGCTAATCAGAAAGGACATTAAATTAAACCGCCACATAAAAAAATCGTGAATCACTAGAGAGATTAAAATAGTTCGTGAAAGGAAAAATGAAATGTATCTGTTGGAAAGAAGAAGCAGAGACACTCCAGTAGTTGCATAACACTAAAGCTACTCAAAATTACTAAAATGTTATTAAAAATTAAGGGACATGTACATTATTTCAGAAATGAATATTTCTGGCAATATACTTAAGGCTATATGGAATGTAGTGAAACGAGATGCAAGACAACCAGCCACAGAACAGGACATTACTATTGAACTGAATGGTAAGACTATAAATGATGGGTCTCAGGTACCAAATGTATTTAACAGCCATTCCTTAAATATAGCGAAATGTATAAAGACAAAGAACTCAAGAGAAAAATTACATCTGTATGTTGAAAAAGAAACACTAATAGAATATAGCCAAAAGAAAGTAACACCAATTTCTCCTTCTGAAAATAAAAAAATACATTCTTTCATAAAAAAAGCTAATCTGGTTTTGGCGGTGCTTCCAGTTGGGTGCTAAAGATTCTTTTACATATAATAAGCCCTGTCTTATCTGAAATCTGTATCACCAATGGTAGGCATTTTTCCAGAGACTTAAATCTGCCATTGTAAAACTTGTCCATAAGAAAGATGGTAGTAAAGAAGTCCAAAACTGCTAGCCTTTTCTCTGATGACATCATTTACCAAAATTTATGAGGAGGTAGTGTATTCTAGGATAGTATCTCAACTAATCAACAATAAGATCCTCAGCAAACAACAGTTTGCCTTTCAGAAGAGTTAATAAAATAACGCCAGTCATGGTTTTGTACAATCTGTCTCAGCCATTTGACTACATGAATCACAATATTCTCCTAGATAAATTGAAGTTCCATGGAATTAATGTTTTAGCCAACCAGTGGCTATTGTCACATTTAACCAAAAGAATGGAGAAAGTTGGTCTTAGTAATTCCACCAATATTGTCTGGGTACATTATTCTGACTGGGGAGTAATGTTGTTTGGCGTTCCACATGGCTCTATCTCAGGTCTACTATTATTCCTGACAGAAGTAAACTATCTTCCATCTAAAATGCAACAACCAGAATTAGTTCTTTTTCCCTGTGACATTAGTACTGTAGTCGATTTGTTCACACATACAGAAACAGAAGAGATAGTAAACGATGTTCTTAACTGTACCGCCACGCGGGATTAGCCGAGAGGTCTTAGGCGCTGCAGTCATGGACTGTGTGGCTGGTCCTGGCGGAGGGTCGAGTCCTCCCTCAGGCATGGGTGTGTGTGCTTGTCCTTAGGATAATTTAGGCTCAGTAGTGTGTAAACTTAGGGACTGATGACCTTAGCAGTTAAGTCCCATAAGATTTCACACAAATTTGAATTTTTTTTTTAAACTGATCCATTGACTGGTTTTCTGCGAATGGTATCTCCCTCAAATTTAAAAAGGCACACAACCTTCAATTCTACTTACCTAGGGATACTAGATGTGTAAGACATGGTAAGGAGATGATAAATAGGATGTAAACTTAGGCTTTTAGGTTGTCACACTGATGAAAATTTAAATTGGGAAAGTTCATCTTGGAATTCCTAAAGCAACTTAGTTCGTGATAATTTGCACTTACAATCGTTTCAATCTTGGGGAGAGACAGATCACTAAGTTGACATATTTTTCATTTTTGCATTCAAAAACGTCATGTAGTATAATGTTCTGGGGTAAATCACCTTTAAGAAAGTGAGTCTTCATTGGTGGAAAATGTGCTGTAAGAGTAATATGTGGTGCATACACACAATCATCTTGTAGACACCATTTTAATGATTTGGTAATTTTGAGTGCAGCTTTAAAGTATATTTATTCCATAATGAAGTTTATTGTAAGTAATCCATGCAGTTCAAAAGGAACAATGATGTGCTTAGTTACAATACTATAAGGAAAAATGACGTTCATTACTCTACATTGAGGATGGCTTTAGCACAGGAAGGGGTGCACAATGCTGCAACAAAAATGTGTGTGATAACTTATGTAGGTTCAAAACGGTTCAGATGGCTCTGAGCACTATGGGACTTAACTTCTGAGGTCATCAGTCCTCTAGAACTTAGAACTACGTAAACCTAACTAACCTAAGGACCTCCCACACATCCAAGCCCAAGGCAGGATTCGAACCTGTGACCGTAGCGGTCGCGAGTTATGTAGGGATGTGAAATGTTTGATAGGTGGCAAAGAAACTCCATCTATTCTGTGGAAAATTTCTATTATTGCAACGTGTAAAAGGTGATGGGTAGGAATTACTAATTCAAATATGCAGATATTGAGAAAAAAGATCTTTATAAATTTTCATCATATAGCCGTATTTCAGAATGAGTTGTGATGTGTATGTAAAATTACTCTTTACAAAGCATTATGACTGATCGTGCAAATTATACACGAAACATGAGACTAACTAACTGACTAGCTACCGAAAGAGTGGGACAAGTACATGTAAGTGAAACAAGAATGAAGCCATTGGTGCTCAGTTCTTCGTTCCGCATCCAATTTTTCCAGCACTGGAGAGTGCCCGTAATAAGCATCAGAACGACACCAATTTCGTTTTATCTGAAATAGGATGTAATACATTTGTCATGTCTTCATGCCTCACACCACCTACATACGATGTATGGAAATCTGCTATGCTCTGTTACAAGGACGTGGCGATACTGAACACAGACATGATGGAAACTTCCGGATCTTTGATCCCAATTAAAATATACCTTTAGCCTTAACTGCTAACCTACTGCGGCCTCTACTGCGTCCAGCAGCGGACCCCATTTCGTCTAGCAGGATTTTCTGATTGCTAAAGAAAATTGTTCTAGGAGGAAACAGGAGAATTCTGCAGATCGGAAATCGGGCATAGATGATAAGAACTTGTGTACTTCTAAAATGTCCCAAAATAAAGTTTAATTACGACTTACCCAAGTACAGCTGGCAAGACTTGCAACAAAAACGAGCGGTTTGCTAACTCGTACAGCCCTTGATCAGAGACAGAGAGAGTACACTGGTACTTTCGTCGAGAAGATTAATAGCCACAAAAATTGAGGATACTCAAACTCAGGAAGGGGCTGGCTAGCGTCGTCGTGCTAGCCGACTGAGATACAAATCGTTGCACTTCTACGAATACACGACTGAAATAATCGCAGTTGCTTTCTAGTGCAAGCGAAACAGCGCAAACACAAGCTATCTGGTAAACGGCTACCACTAAGAGGAGTAATCATGCAGCTGGGCAGATAAAAGATAGCAAAACTGCGCTTTTGAAGGCAAGGAACCAACTCCAACCAAAAAGTACATACGACCGTGGACAAGAAGGCGTCCCTCGACAGTTTTGTTACCGAACAAACCAAAAAGTGCAAACTCGTCAGTTCTGTTACTTTTGTTACCGAGGGTACTACGTCTCATTATGCGTCCTCCGGCAGAGAAAGCCGCCCGTGCCCAACCTATACGGAGTGAAAGGTAGGATTTCTTTCGGCCAATAAGGCCACGTCTCGCGGTTCAGAGACTAGGCTTCCTCGATTGGTGGTAGTTCAGGGAAAGGTCGGGATGGTCTACAGTACCTGCTAGGATTAGTATTGAAATATCTGCGCTAGCAGAATAGAAATGCGGAAAACGTAAGTCTGAAAACAATTTATTGGATTCACCAAAACGAAACAATAATACAATCTCCAAGAGAACAACAGACCCGATCCCAAATGCGGATCGTTACAAATATAAAATAACTAATAATAGTAGAAAAGACACGCATTCACGGTTAGAGATCACAATAAAAGAATTTTACGATGCCAAGACGTTCGTCGACTATACCAAGTACATGTGCGAGAGATCTGTTAGCTAGAAGAGGCGTCTGGCCGTGGCTGCCAAGGTGGCATCTCTGTTTACTTCAAAGCGGTGCGCCGCCCTATAAAGCCCTTTCGGCGGATGTATCTGCCGGAATTTGCGATCACGTGCCTGGAGTGTCAGAGTAGTTCCTGGGCTAGCTGCGATATTTGGTGAAGATATTCTGCACGCTCCGCTAACGCGTAGCGGTCCCTGGCGGCCGTTGGTGGAAACCTGGTGTTGTGTTGTATTGTGGCCTCCGGTAAATATTTCTGATGACAACACAGACGACGTAGGTTTTCCTGATAAATATACGCCCTGTAATGCAGGCATCTCACGTTGGTTGGACGTGAAGTGGAATGCCGAAGCAATAGGGGCTACGACGTATGAAGTGGGCGCCCACAGCAAGTATGGATTCGTATCTTTCCGATGTGCGTGCGGAAAATGCGGAAACGTGAACTATGGTGACATTATTACCAAATGCGTCGAAACACTACCAACACGCAGTTAACCTTTTCCTGGTTACCTAAGGAAAAACAACGGTACAGAATGAAGAACGTGTATAGGGCAATTGCGGCGAAACTTCCGGGAGAACTGGAACAACGGGTGCTGTTGCTTCACGATAGCCGCACTCCTCATATATGGAAAGCCGTAACACAGAAGTTACAGCAACTCAAGTGAGAGATACTCGAGCTCCCGTTCTACAGTTCTGATCTCTCCCAATGTAATTACCATCCATTTGGTCGGTTAAGGAACGCCTTGCAGGTTGGACGATTCCAGCCAGACGAGGGTGTGCAACAGACTTCTTCACCCACCAAGCCTGGTGTTTTACCCAAGCGTATCTTAAAACCTCGTTTGTCAGTTAGATGAATGCCTCAATGATCGTGGAGATTTTGCCTTGCTGGCGTAGTGATTCTGGATTGTACAGCCTCCTAACGGGAAGATTTTATTCGGCCCTGTATATCTAACGATTCATAAGTTTACATTCAGTTTGAATGTACCATCGGAAATGCAAATTATGATTTACTGGAACACTCTCTTTTCGTCAGGAAGGTTGGACTGCTCAGCAGTGTTCTTACTGCACGTCTTGTGATAGGTTAGAAAAAAGTCGCTGGTCTACAGACTCTCTCAATAGCGTACATCAAGCAAGGTGGTTTACGATACAGGACTCACATTTCAGAATTGGAACTTCCGCAGTCCTTCAAAATATACTATGGTAAATGCCTAGATGGCTTCTCCGAGAAGGGTGCACCTGGCATACTTCCTCATTTTAGTCCGACCCAAGCTTTAAATCCATCACTAATAACCTCTTCATCAACGGAACATCAAATCCTAACCCTTCTTTACGGTAACTTGTGGCAGTATCTCTCTGTCTCCGTCGTCACTCCCTCCTGTACTCCGTGTGGCGAGAGAAGAGATGTGGTGCACAGTTGCCACTATTCGACATGGAAATGCAGTGGGCCAGTGACTGGCGGGCGAGGGAGTGGGGTGCCATGCCTCGGCCCCACGGAAGCCAGGATTATAGAGGCTAACAATGCCGCACGATTCATTGCTGCATTCTTGTTGGCAGAATTGTACTGAGGAATGTGTTCCATGATCAAATGTCTTTATCATGCACTTGCCTCCTTACACAAACACACCCAGACAGATATTCGACATTAACGAGGCACAGCAAAATCCACAACCTTAAAGCGTAAAATATTAATGAAGACCTTACCTGTATTTTTCGTGTGAGAGAAACGAAACCCCAAGATCATCGTCTTCTGATTGATCATCTCTCGCCACGGCCACACAGGCCTCGGTATCTTCGCTGCAACTGTCCTCGTCGTCTGACAACGAAATTACAATATTTTTTTTATGCATTCTTCTCTTTGACCTTCTTCTATCTTCGATCTTGTAGTCTCTTCCCACACATGTTTCACGACGTTCTTAAAATTTTATGGCGTTACTCGTGTGACCGCCTCATTTACTAGCCTGCCTGTGACTTGCAGTTCAAAGATTTTATTTCACTCCGTGACATATTGCTCTCTCGCTCTCTCTCTCTCTCTCTCTCTCTCTCTCTCTCTCTGTGTGTGTGTTTTTTTTTTTTTTGCCTAGACAACTTCTATGTTGACGTAATGGCAGTGGCTCTGTGAAAGGCGACGTGCAAAATTGTAGCCGTGGATCTCTGCTGACGTAACAATTACATACCGCGTCTTCTGTGGCTTCACACTGTTTCACTTATTCCAGAAATTTCGCTTGTTTTCTTCAAAGCTTGTTTTATTACCTTTCAACCAGCTGACTATTTCGTCTCCGTTTGAAGCAGGCGTTTGCGTCTTATTTAACTGTACAGAATGGTACTGCACACGTTCGATTACCAAAACACTACCAGAACTTACATGTGGTAGCAAATGAGTAACGAACCAGTGTTTGACTGTATCTGCATTCATTTCCCCGTGCTAATGGACATATTTTTTTTGACTGAAACATCATCATAGCACAAAACTGTCCCTAGAGCCAGCCTGAAAAATAATGAGTCAGCCTTTTCTTACCAGTTCGCACACTCTTAGTTCCGTGGCGCATTTCGTCTTCCCACGTGACGCATCGTGCCAAGTGGACCAGTGTTTCGTCAATCCACCTTACAATATTCTGTTTCGCTGTTAGCAGCTCAAGCAGGAAACGACATCTCCATGCCATAATGCCTCCACCATTCGTTAGAACCTTTACATCTGAAAAATTTTCCCTCCGGAAGGCAATTTTTGTAAAACAATGGAAAGACCTGTCGTTCTGCTGTGAACAAACCACTGTCCGACAGTGAAGCCACGAAATTTTTAAATGTTGTTACTCCTTCCTGATGTAGTACGCGTATATATGTTGCCTGATAGCACTTTACTCAAAGTTGTCTGTTTCAGTCACATGGTATGATCTCTTCCCTGACTTTCCAGGAGGCACAATAAAAGGACTCCAAGCTGAATCTTCAGCCTCTGAATCACTTGTGATACTGTTCACTGTCGCTGTAGACATGTTTAGTGTTTCTACCACGCAGTCAATCGCATTACTTACTGACTGAGAGCAGGAATCATCTAGCACTATGGCAACATTCGGGCGTTGCCACGTTAACGTAAAGAAAACCTCATGATCTGATTGGCCGTCGTGGACTCCGAAGCACGTGCGGCAATTCCACTTAAACTGTCAGAGCTCTTCTCTCGACGTATAGTTACAGATAGGAGAATTTATCACTAACGCCTTCGACCTGTTGGGGGACCTTCTCTTTGATTTCTTCCCAGCCTAATATCTTTCCTTATATCTTTTCAGATTTTAAATTATCGAATTCTGTAAGTTGCTTCAGAGTAATAATGGTACTATTCGATCCTCTGGTAGACATCTGTAGTTTTACAAACAAGAGAAACGTCATCCTTTCCTGTTATGAGAACAACTAGGGGAGGAATCGTTTATCGAACCTGACCTTTTGAAAGTTGTGAGCTCTTTATCTTCTTATCTCGTGTTTTCTACTGAAAATCTCGTGCTTGTACTCTTACTTTACTATTACAGAGATCGTCAAAACTTTATTTTTTTGTTATTGGTCCTGTGCGCAACAAATAACTTACTTGGTCTTTCTGCTGCCACTGCTTGATCTGCTGCATTCCGTTATTTAACAAAAACATAAAAAGAACCTATCATTCATGCTGAGTGCAATGCATGTTCTGTATGGCGGCTCCTGCTGTTGCTGCGGCTGCTGCTGCTTACTACAACTACATGTAATTCAAGAGAAAGGGTTTGGTCAAATCTAAACTCGATAAATGATAACCCAAACAAAAAACTATGTTCTGAAAGCGATTCTTTCTCATTCAATTAACAAAACGCTAGAAGCTCTTTGAACAATCGCTTCGTTCATAAATCTGCCTCCAGTTGCATTAAAGCAATATTACAAATTAATCAAACTCTTGAGACAGACTGAAATACATCTCAATTGAATACATAGTGAAACAATTCCCTGACAATTACAAAAGAAATCAATACTTAATCTAACAATGGTTTCCCCTTAAGAATTCAACTCTTATCATTATCAAAATTACCGTCTGCTGCTACGCACATGCACAAACCCTTTTCTTTAAATTAATAAGCGCGCTGCAAATTATAAAAAATATCAACTAAATACCAAATCCTGTGTCGCTGCTGGCGGACACGGCAGTACGGCAGCTCGGCGACGACCCCTCGCCCAACACACGTGCGCACCACAGCAGGTGGGCTCCTACACTGGCTTGAAAACTGCCACTAGTTAATCTGTGCGCTGCGATGAGCGACAACAATATCTTAGATTCCAGAGCTTGTGTATGCGCGCTGTAGCCAACCTTTCCATCCTAAGAGAGTATTGCCAACTCTCACTTTGTAAGTGTGTTATTTGTGTGTTAAATGGTACTTGTCTACCGCAAATTGAGTTTTACACTAATTTCTCTCATGTCCTCAGAGATGTTGGAGTAATACTTGATAAAAAGCTAATAATTCATAATTCCTGTATGCATCTTCTCTGTGGAAATTACAGACGGATTTTCTCCAGAAATATGTAATGAAAAAAGATTTATAAGTCATGGAACATTCCAATGGAAATTTATAGCAACTAGTAATGAGTTAAAACAGCTAATTTGCTTCCATTTCAATTGTGAAATTGCTCAGCTGCTTATAATCGATTTCGGTTTCTAGGTGCCATCACCAGTTTTGTATAAATGATATAAATAAAACATATGGCTGCATCTGCATCAGGTCAACAAGAACCTCTCAGAGGCTTCAGGCAACCGAAACTGCTATCATCATTCTCAGAGTAAATTTTCACACGCACGCCCTAAGGAGACGAAGAAAGAATGGGTCATATCTGAAAAACGAGGGGCGTTCAGAAAGTAAGCTCCGATCGGTCGCGAAATGGAAACGACTATGAAAATCCGATAAAGCAATGAAGATGCTCCTGCATCGTTTTCAAATGGAAATGTGAGATTACCCACAATACAGTCCGCAATTGTCTCCCCCTGAGTTTCATCTCTGGTCACATGAACCGCTGTCTTTGAAGACAACATTTTGACACAGACAACGAGGTGTAGGCCAGCGTGGAGAATTGGCGGAAAGCACTGGCGGCTGCCTTCTATGATGAGGCTATTGAAAAGTTGGTACAACGCTATGACAAAAGTCTAAGTCAGAACGGCGACTACGTAGAGAAGTAGCTGAAAGGTGTAGCTAATTGTTACAAGTAAAACATTTCTGATGTTCACTGTGGTTTCAATTTGGCAATCAATCGGAGCTTACTTTCTGAACAGGCCTCGTATAAGTGAGTTTGCTGCCAACATTTTACCGTTTGCCTCTAGCGCGGATTAACCGAAAGAACGAACTGAGTAGTGTAATATAGCAAATCTAAAAGCAACTATGCAGCTGAAGAAAAAAAGTGCAGCGCCCTAAAGGACTGTGTTCAGCGGCATCTGGGTGTAATATGTGCGTACTGAGGGGTTGTAATACTACTGAATCATTTGTCATCGTCGTCGGCGATACTGTAACTGTGCTTTTAGGTAAGTCGTGTTTGCAACATTCATTCTGCGATACAACCATGACCCACTGACGAATACATGCAGCTGTTGGCTGTCTGTTGGCTGTTGAACAGCTTGAACCATTTGAATGAGGTCGCACCGTGGACGTACGGAAAGCTGAATGGACGCATCGGCGGGCTGCTGCACAAGCTGGGCACAACGTACCCGTGGTGTGTCGCTGCTTGCAACAGTGGCTTGTAGAACACTCCCAGACTTGAACACCAGGTTCCATATGTCTGCGTATTAAAGACGCAAGTCATGATCGACACACGGTGGCCGACCGAACAACATCCAGCTACGAAATCCAGTCACTCGTTGCACCTGCTGGTCATCAGGGACCACCGGTAATCGTCTGCTTGCAGAAGGATTAAGGTCACGCGTTCCTCCGGCCAGGCTACGATTGAAACCGCGCCGCAGCCAAGCATGGTTCCTTGGGTCTCGTAAAAGAGCTTGAGATGTCCGATCCCAGGCTTCATGACGTTGGGAGCCACCAGTTACAACTCGCTGTTACATTTGTTGTTTCTGGAGGGTAAGGTAACCAGTGGCCGCTACATTGCACAGGCTGGTTCCCCGTATCACTGGCATTTCTTCGACAAGTAAAAAAAGTGTGCAAATGCTTGTGAAATCTTATGGGACTTAACTGCTAAGGTCATCAGTTCCTAAGACTACACACTACTTAACCTAAATTATCCTAAGGACAAACCCACACACCCATGCCCGAGGGAGGACTCGAACCTCCGCCGGGACCAGCCGCACAGTCCATGACTGCAGCGCCTCATACCGCTCGGCTAATCCCGCGTGGCTTCGACAAGTAGATGAAGTACTTTCTCAGCAGGACAGTGCACGTATACATACGGCTGCTACGATACGACATACTCTTCGTTGCGTGCATCAACTGCCTGTCCTACTAGATCTCTCGTACGGTACACGATGAAGTAGGAACTTAGTCGTCCTCTAGTCCTGCAATAACCACTGTCAAATTGCAGCAAAAGGAGCAAGATAGGTATTTTATCTGCTTTTTGTGCCATTTAAGGGAAAGGGGTACGTAATAAAAATTCTCAGCTTAAAAAAAAGACGCTTTGATTCATGTATGCATTTCTTAACCTCTTGACAAATTCTACATCATAACAGTTACCGTAACATTGATCAATGGAACACGTAACTAACTACCTTACTAACTAACTAAGGCTTCGGACAATCTATCGAGGGTGCCAAACGGCACCTTTATGATAGCTAGAATCCGAGAATACACTTCTGCGTTACCGCCCGAATGGGGGAGGGGATACAAAATGTACTAATGCGGGTGTTTGGGTACCCTTTTCTCACTGACACGTAAGTTTCATTTGGTCTGAATTTGTTATGGTACACTCATACCAAACTATCAGTCTAATAAGTCATGGCTGCAAAGTACTAGCATGAGTTCTTTACAGACGAATGGAAGAACTGGTAGGAGTCTACCTCGTGGGAGATCAGTTGGGATTCCGTAGAAATGCTGGAACACACGAGGCGACACTGACCCTACGACTTACCTTAGAAGACAGATTGAGGAAAGGCAAACCTACGTTTCTAGCTTTTGTAGACTTAGAGAAACCTTTTGACAATGTTAACTGGAATACTGTCTTCCAAATTGTGAAGGTGGCAGGTGTAAAAGCTAGGGAGCAAAAGGCTATTTACAATTTGTACAGCAAATAGATAGCAGCTACATAGGTCGATCGGCATGAAAGAGGGGCAGTGGCTGAGAAGCGAGAGAGACAGAGTTGTAACCTATCCCCGATGTTGTTCAATCTGCATATTGAGCAAGCTGTAAAGGAAACGCAAGAAAAATGTGTAGTAGGAATTAAAATCCATGGAGAAGAGATATAAACTTTGAGGTCGGCCGAGGACATTATAATTCTGTCAGAGACAGCAAAGAACCTGGAACAGCAGCTGAACGGAATGGACAGTGTCTTGAAAGGAGGATGTAAAATGATCATCAACAAAAACAAAACGAGGATATTGGAATATAGTCGAATTAAATCAGGTGATCCTGAGGGAATTAGATTAGGAAATGAGACACTTACGGTAGAAAATTACTTTTGCCATTTGGGGAGCAAAATAACTGATGATGGTCCAAGTAGAGAGGATATAACATGTAAACTGGCTATGGTCACGAAAGCGTTTCTGAAGAAGAAAAACTTGTTAACATTGAGTATAGATTTAAGCGTCAGGCACTATTTTCTGAGAGTATCTGTGTGGAGTGTAGCCATAAATGGAAGTGAAACATGGACAATAAGCAGTGTAGAAAACAAGAGAATAGTAGTTTTCGAAATGTGGTGCTTCAGAAGAATTATGAAGATTAGATGGGTAGATCACATAGCTAATGAGAAGGTACTGAATGGAATTTCGGAAAAACTTTGTGGCACAAGTTGACTAGAAGAAGGGATCGGTTGGTAGGACACGCTCTGAAGCATCAAGGGATCTCCGATTTAGTACTGGAGGGAAGTATGGAAGATAAAAATCGTAGAGGCAGATCAAGATAAGGATACATTAAGCAGATTTACCAGGATGTAGGTTGCAGTAGTTATTTGGAGTTGAAGAGGCTTGCACAAGATAGAGTAGCATGTAGAGCTGCATCAAACCAGTCTCTGGACTGAAGACCACAGCAACAACAACAACAACACTCCTGCAACGATGAACTACCTATCACCTCACTTGTCAGTAAAATGAACTTGTTGTTGAGCATGACGCTTTCTTTTCTGTCAATGTGGATTTTGTGTTTGTTGAAAACTTCTGTATATTCAGATAGGACAACCTCGTAGCCAGGAAACGATGAATTATTGTTATATCTGGACCCCAGCTTTGTTATGCAGTTTTTACCACTATTTCTATGCTTTATTAATATGTACACTACCCACAAAAAAGCGAAGCACAGCGAAGGAGACCGGGGAACGAAATGGAAATTTACCGTCAGAGAGGGTATGTGTTGGTATTACAGGGATTGCAAAATCGGATCAAATTTACAGAGGACTTTTTGTAACAGTCCATTTATCAGTATGATGTTGCACTTCCCCTGGCCTAGACACTAACACTGATTCGATCGGAAATGGTGCCTTAAAGACATGGCATTATCTCCTGAGGCAATGTGGCCCTCACTTGCTGCCACTTGTCCTCCATATCCTGGATACTGGTTCCACGCCAGAGCCGATGCGGAACTGATCACACACATACATTATCGAGCCCAGATTTGGGGACCTTGCTGACCACAGGTGTACGTCAGCATTATTTAGACAGTTTTCAGACCCGTGACGTATGTGGACGAGCATTGTCCTATTTAAAAATATTACCACGATACTGCCACATGGGAGATAACACACGTGGAGGTAAGATATCCGTGACGTACTGTTGCAACGTCCGAGTTCCCTCGGTCATTACCAGCTGTTGCCGAAAGTCATGCACACCATGACGCCGGGATTAACACAGGAAGTATGCCTCCCAGAAGCACTAGAAGAATGGGACACCTCCACTGGTCGTCGTCATAGTCGCGGACGATAGTCATCCAGGGTAGTGCTGCAAAGCCTTTCAGTGTGACGTCATTCATCAGAAGTCTAGGCACCCCGCCCACAGTGTCGCTCCTAGCGCAGCCGTTTGTGTTGTGGTACTAACGGCAGCCGACGCTGCTGCTAGTCTCTGACCAGTGATGTGGGATAATACAAAATGTTGCGTTACTTGCCCTCAGATGGCACGTTGCAGATGTGAAGGGGTTACGATGTGCTCTGTAAGGAGTGTGTCAGAACTCTCCATTACATTAAAAACAATATAGCTGACTTAACGCTTTTCTTTGCATTGCGCAAGCACGCTCACCGATAGCAACAATCTGAGAGCGAAACTTGGAAGTACGATTCTAAGGACTGTTGTGAGACGAGGTCGTGATCGACACTACTACTTCCACTCTCGCAGACAGACCCCGTCTCACAACAATGCTTAGATTCGCGCTCCTATGTTTCGCTCTCATGCAAAGAACAGCGTTAAGTTGGCTATATTGTTTTTAATGTAATGGAGAGTTCTGACACACTCCTTGGCATGGTGCAACAGAACGTTGACACTAAGTATATCTGCCCGCAGGTCTCGACGGTTCTAAATCGGGTCTCTGTCACATCTGAATCCGTGAAAAATCTGAATACTGCACGATTAGACTAGACGCCAAAAGAACGCGTACAATGAGGTACCTTGCAAACTCTGTGATGTGCTGAAAACGGTGTCTCAGGAGTGTACGCGGTATTTCCGTATGCTTAAAAGCGATAACTCAAGATCTGGCGCTGTTGAACACACTTGTATGTGGCATCCGAATATGACAATAATATTAATGTAAATTAAAATGAAACTACTATACTACTATAATCGATATATATCTCTCTGATAGGCTTTATAGCGCGGATCGTTGACTGTGTACGACAACAGAGCCAAAGATACTGTTTCTGGTCTGAGATTGTAGTGTTGGAGCAAGCGAGCGCGAGACACACAGTTCTAGGTAGCTGTCTGTGAGCGAAAGAGGGTAGTGTAGACAGCTTTTGTGGTGTGCTCTGTGAAGCCACCAAGTGTTAGATTAACTAAGGTATGTCAATATTGTCGAACATGGAAGCAGAAGTCTTCATGCAAACAATGTAAAGATGTTAATTATGATTTTAGTTTTGACAGCGTGTTAGTATAGGTGAGTTGTCTTGTCTGATGATTTGTAATTGTTGAGTAACCCCAGAATGTAAGTAAAGTGATTTGATAAAAAGGCTAGTAAGATATATCACTTCTGTAATGCTTCTAAGATTTCCTAACAGAGCTATATGTAATTTGATGAATTGCATAAATACTCAATTAGTGAGGGTATATAATACTTGCTGTATAAATCACATTGTTTGTGGATCAATTAGTAAATATTATATATTATTCTAAGCAATGTAACTTCGGCTGCGGATGTTTTTGAAAAGATAACTTGGAACATAATTTTGCTAAAAAAACTCTGTAATTCACCACAAGCGGTACCACCTTCCTGTCCAAGTCATGTTTTTCAGAGAAGTTGGAATTTTCATAAATGTTTTCACTTATCAGCCAAAATAATTTCATATGTATTTCAAAGTATTACAGCCAGAACTGCAAATCGTTGAGCCAGTACCTAGCATATTTGTATTTTTTTTTACTAAGAGACCAGAATATATCGCCTTCCACCGTTGCTGCTTTAGAGCTAAGACAATTTAATTTATTAGTTATGTGCACAGGGACCAAAGTTATCAGATTTGAACAGGGCTAGAGGAGTCAGTGCCTAAGGGGCTGAATGCATTTTGCAGTGACTATATTTCATTACTGGTATTGGGAGCTGTTTTGCCCAATCAATTCGTGAAAAGTTTTGCTAACAATAACACGGAGTAAGCACACCCCTTGCAGTTTCAACACGCTACAACAATAATTCAAATTATGTATCCATTCTGCAGTTGAGGCATTTATTCTACGTAATCGTAAAGTTTTCCTATTTAAAAGAAACATTACAATATATCCTA
Organism: Schistocerca americana; assembly: GCF_021461395.2. Lineage (NCBI taxonomy): Eukaryota > Metazoa > Arthropoda > Insecta > Orthoptera > Acrididae > Schistocerca > Schistocerca americana. Next base: position 192,266,488 of record NC_060123.1, read on the forward strand.
CCAGGCCACTCAACAACACTAAAGACGAAGAACACTAGTGCTCTCAGGTGGCCGCTGTACCTGTCACAAACATTTGCAACTCTAATAATTTACAAAACCGCCCATGGTGTGTACGTGAGCAATATTACACGGACATCCGACCATGTCTCCTGTGTGCTTCACTTTTCTGTCAGCCAATGTGTTTTGAATAAGGTTCGTGAAAGTTGACAACTTAGTCCATGGACCTTATCTCCAACATCTCATTTCAATTGGAATACTTGTGTGTATCCCAGTTTTAGATATATTCCGCTTACATAAGCTATTCAAGAAACTGATATCTTTTGCAAGCATAAAATTTTGCTCATTTTCTGCTCACGAATTAGTTTTTGTAGAGCATCACACAGTTTTGGTTAGGTATTATGCGTATCTTGCTGTTAGTTTTTTAAACAGATGACATACAAATGATCATCTAAAACTTCTCTAATCTCAATTCTAAAACTTAAAAATCATTCATAACATATACAGGATGATTCACAAAGATATGCAAATAATTCGATGTGTTATTCTACAAGTAAAACTAAAAGAAGTTCATGAAAACATAGGTCCGCAAATATTTAGTTACAGAGTTACTGGTAATAAAAGACTTTGCCTGAAATTCAGCAACATCGCTAACATGAAGCCATCGCAAAACAGTACGAGGTTAAAGTAAAGCACGATTTCCACTTATTTTGTTGTTAGTGATCTGGTGGATCTAATGAAATATGTCCCAGGTTTGTAGCTGCAGCAGTTTTCCAGAACATCCAGAGAAGCAAATCTGTACTTACGTAAAATTTTTATTTTATGAACTACTTATCCCAATTTGTTTTTTAAATTCCAGAGAACTGCACAATGTTTTCAGCAGAAGTTGTAGAGAATTTAATTTTGGAAAAATAATGGTAATCACATTAACTGAAACTGTGTGAATACCTATTTCATAAGTAATCTACATACTACAACAGTTACTATGTGGTTTTACTTAAATACATTGTTGTTATTATGTTTTTTCACTGAACAGTACAGAAAACTTACTCCTTTAATGGTTAGGAAACGACTGAAACAGGTCCTTAACGGTTGCCAACAATGACATAAATGTTTCTACGTTTTCATGGAAAGTAAACAAAACTACTTGTGTAATAATCTTTGCTTCTCTTTGTGCTCTGGAAAACTACTGCAGATACACGTCTTAGATATGTTTCATTACATTCACCAGACCAATAACAACAAAATAAATGGAAATTCTCCTTTACTTTAACATCGTACAGTTTTGCGATGGCTTCGTATTAGCGAAGTTGCTAAATTTCGTGCAGAATCTTTTATTAGCCGTAGCTTCTAACTAATCGTTTGCGGACCTATGTTTAAACGAACTTTCTTCTTTAGTTTTACTTGTAGAATAACATATTAAAATGTACTAAAATTATAAAGAGCCGACCATTGCAACTGGTCGGATGATTATTATTTTATTACGTGAAGCCGTTGCTGTTGTGCAGCTATGTTTCAAATATATTAAAATGTTTGCATGCTTCGTGAATCACGCTGTGGAAGACGAAGCAGTTGCATTAATTACTGTATAATCCGCAAATATGTTGATCCAATTTTAGATAGATTTTACGTCAGCGATTTCCGCCTTGATGTTATTGATTTTATATGTAGACATCTGAGAAATATATAATGACTGTAATACCATTGTAGGTGCTTATTTGTAGAGCTGTACAGCTATACCTCCTGGACCGTTCGAGTTATTTTCTTTTGGGCTCCAGCAATATATTTTACAGTTGCCTATCATCAGCACTTATTTACGGCCTATAAGTAATGCTCCCGCTGTTGCATGTCTGTTGTCTCAGTCGTCAACTATTCCGTCCTGTTCGTTGTCCAATCCCTTAATGTTTTCCATACATCCCTCAGTCGAGAAATACCACTGCACCAATTTCATTACGTTGCTTACCTTCAGAGATATCTTTAGTTTGTTTTTGTATTATTGTCTTCGCTATGTAGCAGTAACATAAACACGTCGGTATTGTAGGCGCTATGCCGTCTACTACTACGCTTCAGACAGATATGCCTTTCTTTTGTCCGATTGTTGGCCCGTGATGGGTACGGCACAGTTCAACTTCAATCTCCTGACAGCGATACCGAGCGAGGCAAGTCAGCGATGTCGAGGGTGCTTTTATCACGGCCTTGGGTCAGGTACATGGGTTTGCTCCGCCCATGTAGTCCTCTTGTGCGGAGTCTGAGTGATAGCAACAAGCATGGCGGCATCCTTACACCGAGGCGCGACTGATAGGTGCGCGGGTCGCTGAAGCTTCGACGCTGCTCACTTGCATGTGCCAGCGACGTTGCCATAAAATGTTGTTGGGCTCTTCGTTGCTGGTTGCCTGTATTTCCGATCAATTGTTGTTCGAAATGGTCCTATTGATGTAATAATTACTTTTGTTTCGCGACTGTCACCAGATGCGACGCCTTAATATTAAGCTGGTAGAAACTTGTTCATGCCCTTGCTGAAATTTTATCTGGTAACATCTGCAATTAATTTCCGATACCAAAAACCTCTTATAACCCTACCACTACTATTGTAATTTAGAATGCTTCTACCTAAATAACAGAAACCCTGTCTCTATAATAATTGCTGGAGCTCATCCAAGATCATCCGGCAGACACTTATTTAAAGAGCTAGAGATCTTCACTGTAGCCTCACAATATATATACATTCACTTACGAAATTTCTTATTAACAATCCTAACGAATTCAAAAGTAATAGCAGTGTACAGGGCTACAACACTAGGAGAAAGGATGATCTTCACTACTCAAGGTTAAATCTAACTTTGGCTCAGAAGGGGGTAAAGTATGCTGCCACAAAAGTCTTTGGTCACTTACCTAATAGCATCAAAAGTCTGACAGATAGCCATATAGCATTTAAAAGGAAATTAAAAGAATTTCTTAATGGCAACTCGTTCTACTTATTAGATGAATTTTTGGATATAGTAAGTAGGTAATTTCACCAACCCCCACAAAAAAATTAAAAATATTCAGTGTCATGTAATATTTTGTCTAATGTAATATCTTGTATAAATACCTTTTATTAACCTGACACGTTCCACATCATTACGAAGTGTCATATTCATGATCTATGGAACAAGTACTAATCGAATATAATATGTAACTCCCTCACTAAATTTAGTTTCCAAATAAAGTACTCTACGGAAGGACATAGTGTTAATAGGAAAAACTAATCAATAGAGTTACCTCTTTTACAAGATTTGACCGTGTGTTACGTCTAATGGATAAGTACGTGAGACTATTCGATACTTTCCCAAAAATCTTACCTATCAGTTAGATAGAAACGCAGTATGAACAGTATTGTACTGAAGCCAGGTCAATTCAGATCCACATTCATTTACTGGTTTAAAACATGTTCTAACGGTCCTCAGACTATCCAGGCAATAAAACAGTGAAGCTCTGGAAAAGCAGAAGTATGAATTTTGCCTAGTTTCTTGCAATTTCTATTTGACTACTACACTCTTATACATTAGGTCTACGTTTTTAACAGAGAAAAAGTCCAGTAGATAACTTCAAGAAAGCTGGAGGCTTTAGAAAAGCTCTTCCGAAAAGAAAATATTTTAAATTCTAGAACACTTAGATAGTAAAACACACATTTTCTATACTGAACAGTCCACTTCAAGAAAACCTTTTCCTTACCGGAATTTACTATCAAAAGCTATCACTCTTTGAACTAACACCGTATAATCATTTAACATATTTTAATAACTTGGCTTCACGCTGATTGAATTTTATGTAAGCAAACTTTTACTATAGTACTTTGCATTAGTTAAGAAAACTTATGAAACAAGAAAAGTTTCACTATATTTCTCTGTAATGTACTATTGCATGGACGTGTTGTTACTGTAACTACAACAAAGACAACTTTATCGCAAAAAGAATTTAAATGGTGCCTCTTTATACTAACTTGGCACATCATAAGTCTGTAAAAAAGGACACTCGGATTTATCAAACACCAGGCAGGAACCATTTATATGTGTACGAGTAGGATGATTTCACAGGGTGAACCAGTTCCGTTAAAGTTCAAGAATGGTTATTCTCTTATAAAACACAGTTTAAATTAATGGTTGACGCTGTACAAAAGTAAAATATTGGAAACATCTCATCTGGTGGCTGTAGGACAGGGTGTGGCGAACAACTATGACGGCTACACTACTCACAGTACGGCATGGAAGTATCTTGGCGTCGTTACATTTTACATACAGTATCCTAACAACTCGCAGCTATACCGTACGCCATTTGCAGTCTTCATCCGAGGCATTTTTGTACAAAATTGCAGGCAAAGCGTCTCCTGCTCCACAAGGGAGTTGCCTCAATCACTGCTACCTACAGCCGCACCGAGTGGCCGCATGGTTTGAGGCGCCATGTCACGGATTGCGCGTCCTCTCCCACTGGAGGACGAGTCCTCCCTCCGGCATGTGTATGTGTGTGTGTGTGTGTGTGTGTGTGTGTGTGTGTGTGTGTGTGTGTGTGTTTGGTCCCTTAGGAATTCACACACATTCGAAATTTGAACTGCTGCCTACAGACTGTGTGCCTCAACTTCCCACACTTGCTTTAGGTAACGCGCCAGTTCGCCCTTACCACCTTTCCCACTCCCCAGAACTACTTCCGTTTCAAACAAAAGCATACTGGCTGTTACGTAAGACCTCTTTCTTATATTGTTCCTTAAGAGTGACCATTTCTTACAATTGTCAAATTTACGTCAATATGAACAGTTTATAGACACAAATAATTTAAATACAAAATTTCATCAGACAACTATTTAACGTAATAAACAATCTACATAGTATTTTACATACAGTACTCACACACCATGCAAAGTACTTTAACCTCCAGTATAGTACACTTTTCTTTACATATGCATAAAATATAGTACCAATATGCGAACATCTTAAAGTAAAGAATTATAAAAAAGTTTAGATGAACCATAAACAAATAGTGTTATATTCTGTGTTTGCGAGTTATTTATTGTTAAGTGGTGGTGTTTTGAAGAACGGACATTATCCATCAGGCCTTGTTTTAAATAATTTCATTTGCTTTACTTGTTTCGGGCACTGTCCATTCTCAAATGCATTTATAGTTGGACACATGGTCTTCATTTCGTCAGGAAACTACATGCCATGCGTATTTGTGCACAGCACGGTCGTCAACCGTCCTCATATTGCAACGTGTACTACAGATCATCTTATATACACACAACGATCTTCATATTGTAGCGTTTACTGCAAATCACATTATATACACGCCGAGGAAAAAAAGAAAGAAAGGAAAAAAAAGACGACGCTCATCGAAGAAGTTATCCGAACGGGACGGAAAGCGGTAGATGTGACCTACAAGTACAGACAAACAAATTACTACCAAATCAGAAAAATTGGATGATTTATTAATGAGAAAGAGCTTCACACATTGAGTATGCCAACAACGCGTTAATGTCTCTCTAGAAATAGAGTTATCGGATATCGTCGCAAATTCTGTCAAACTGGCGCGTTAGATCGTCAAACTCCAGAGTTGGTTGGACTGCTCTGTCTATAAAATTCCCAAAGTTCTTAATTGAGGAGATCTTCCTGGCCATGGTGGTGTTTGGTTAGCACGAAGACACGCAGTAGAAACGATCCCCGTTTCAGGGCGGCAGTTTTCTTGTTTAAATGTAATCCCGCGAATCCTACTTCGGGCATGGATGTGTGTGATGTCCTTAAGTTAGTTAGGTTTAAGTAGTTCTAAGTTCTTGGGGACTGATTACCGCAGATGTTAAGTCCCATAGTGCTCAGAGCCTTTTGAACCATTTGAACCATAAATCCAGACTGTCGAGCGGTACGGCGGGTGACGGTCATGTTGGTATCCCACTACAGTTTGGGGCTCCTTCAGACACGTTTTCGCTGGCCATCGAGGCCTGGAATCTCATTCACGGGAGTAGAACTGTGTTCAGGAATGAGTCCAGCTTCCAACTGAGCTCCGACCACCGAATTCTTCAGTGTGTTGCTTAACTTTTCAAAAAAGTTGTAGAATACAAGTTGTTGTTGTGGTCTTCAGTCCTGAGACGGGTTTGATGCGGCTCTCCATGCTACTCTATCCTGTGCAAGGTTCTTCATCTCCCAGTACTTACTGCAACCTACATCCTTCTGAATATGTTTAATGTATTCATCTCTTGGACTCCCTATACGATTTTTACCCTCCACGCTGACCTCCAATGCTAAATTTGTGATCCCTTGATGCCTCAGAACATGCCCTACCAACTGGTCCCTTCTTCTTGTCAAATTGTGCCACAAATTCCTCTTCTCCCCTATTCTATTCAATACCTCCTCATTAGTTACGTGATCTACCCATCTAATCTTCAGCATTCTTCTGTAGCACCACATTTCGAAAGCTTCTATTCTCTTCCTGTCCAAACTATTTATCGTCCATTTTTCACTTCCATACATGACTACACTCCAAACAAACACTTTCAGAAACGACTTCCTGACACTTACGTCTATACTATGTTAACAAATTCCTCTTCTTCAGAAACGCTTTCCTTGCCATTTTCAGTCTACATTTTGTATCCTCTCTACTTCGACCATCATCAGTTATTTTGCTCTCCAAATAGCAAAACTCCTTTACTACTTCAAGTGCCTCCGGTCAATGTAGCGTACGTCTTGCGTTCAGAATCTAGCCGATCAATGTTTTTAATGAAAGATTTTTTTTTATTTTTTATTTTTAAAGGAAATGAGGTTAGGATAAGAGATTGTTTATTTTAATTTTTATAATAATGTGTTACATCTCCAGTAACTTGTATTTTAGCACATCTTCCGGCACCTTTAATCCACAGACACACACTCTCCTGTTCATTAATTTTACGATGGTTCCTTGTTCTAAACCAAAATGCCTGGTTAGATGTGAAATAGGAAATACCCAAATCCCTATTAAACACTTCTCCAACATGAAAAGTGCGGTAGGCTATGACATCTCTTGCATTGAAACCTTCCAAGCCAGTAACATTCTTCACTTTATCACCATTATAACGAACAACAGCAACAGTAATCCAACCATTACCAGCTTGGTGTGTGTCTAATTGGGTAAGTGTAAAATTAATAACACAACCACAAAACACAGATGGACCTTGCAAAATAACCTGTGCTCCTTTGTTAGCAACTCTGATCTCCAGATCGTCTAAGGCCTTGTAAACAGTTTGACGTGAACGTCGATATCTTCTGCTGTAGCGAGGCATCTCAAAACATGCGGTTGCACGCGCTGCTGCTCGCCGACTGACGCCGGCTTAGACTGATGCACACATGCTCTGCGCTGGGCAGCGACTGGCGGTGCCGGAGGCGGCGAATCCCGGACGCGCGCGGTAGGATCTCTAGACCGCGCGCGTCCGCGATTCAGCGGCTGAGGCTGACCTTGAGCAAGCGCCAGTGTATATGACGCAACTCAGTGCTTACGTCATGCTCTGTGCGAGCAAAAAAAAAACTGTTCTCACTCTATGGCCTCCGGTCAATGTAGCGTACGTCTTGCGTTCAGAATCTAGCCGATCAATGTTTTTAATGAAAGATTTTTTTTATTTTTTTTTTTTTTTAAAGGAAATGAGGTTAGGATAAGAGATTGTTTATTTTAATTTTTATAATAATGTGTTACATCTCCAGTAACTTGTATTTTAGCACATCTTCCGGCACCTTTAATCCATAGGTCCGCAAATATTTAGTTACAGAGTTACTGGTAATAAAAGACTTTGCCTGAAATTCAGCAACATCGCTAACATGAAGCCATCGCAAAACAGTACGAGGTTAAAGTAAAGCACGATTTCCACTTATTTTGTTGTTAGTGATCTGGTGGATCTAATGAAATATGTCCCAGGTTTGTAGCTGCAGCAGTTTTCCAGAACATCCAGAGAAGCAAATCTGTACTTACGTAAAATTTTTATTTTATGAACTACTTATCCCAATTTGTTTTTTAAATTCCAGAGAACTGCACAATGTTTTCAGCAGAAGTTGTAGAGAATTTAATTTTGGAAAAATAATGGTAATCACATTAACTGAAACTGTGTGAATACCTATTTCATAAGTAATCTACATACTACAACAGTTACTATGTGGTTTTACTTAAATACATTGTTGTTATTATGTTTTTTCACTGAACAGTACAGAAAACTTACTCCTTTAATGGTTAGGAAACGACTGAAACAGGTCCTTAACGGTTGCCAACAATGACATAAATGTTTCTACGTTTTCATGGAAAGTAAACAAAACTACTTGTGTAATAATCTTTGCTTCTCTTTGTGCTCTGGAAAACTACTGCAGATACACGTCTTAGATATGTTTCATTACATTCACCAGACCAATAACAACAAAATAAATGGAAATTCTCCTTTACTTTAACATCGTACAGTTTTGCGATGGCTTCGTATTAGCGAAGTTGCTAAATTTCGTGCAGAATCTTTTATTAGCCGTAGCTTCTAACTAATCGTTTGCGGACCTATGTTTAAACGAACTTTCTTCTTTAGTTTTACTTGTAGAATAACATATTAAAATGTACTAAAATTATAAAGAGCCGACCATTGCAACTGGTCGGATGATTATTATTTTATTACGTGAAGCCGTTGCTGTTGTGCAGCTATGTTTCAAATATATTAAAATGTTTGCATGCTTCGTGAATCACGCTGTGGAAGACGAAGCAGTTGCATTAATTACTGTATAATCCGCAAATATGTTGATCCAATTTTAGATAGATTTTACGTCAGCGATTTCCGCCTTGATGTTATTGATTTTATATGTAGACATCTGAGAAATATATAATGACTGTAATACCATTGTAGGTGCTTATTTGTAGAGCTGTACAGCTATACCTCCTGGACCGTTCGAGTTATTTTCTTTTGGGCTCCAGCAATATATTTTACAGTTGCCTATCATCAGCACTTATTTACGGCCTATAAGTAATGCTCCCGCTGTTGCATGTCTGTTGTCTCAGTCGTCAACTATTCCGTCCTGTTCGTTGTCCAATCCCTTAATGTTTTCCATACATCCCTCAGTCGAGAAATACCACTGCACCAATTTCATTACGTTGCTTACCTTCAGAGATATCTTTAGTTTGTTTTTGTATTATTGTCTTCGCTATGTAGCAGTAACATAAACACGTCGGTATTGTAGGCGCTATGCCGTCTACTACTACGCTTCAGACAGATATGCCTTTCTTTTGTCCGATTGTTGGCCCGTGATGGGTACGGCACAGTTCAACTTCAATCTCCTGACAGCGATACCGAGCGAGGCAAGTCAGCGATGTCGAGGGTGCTTTTATCACGGCCTTGGGTCAGGTACATGGGTTTGCTCCGCCCATGTAGTCCTCTTGTGCGGAGTCTGAGTGATAGCAACAAGCATGGCGGCATCCTTACACCGAGGCGCGACTGATAGGTGCGCGGGTCGCTGAAGCTTCGACGCTGCTCACTTGCATGTGCCAGCGACGTTGCCATAAAATGTTGTTGGGCTCTTCGTTGCTGGTTGCCTGTATTTCCGATCAATTGTTGTTCGAAATGGTCCTATTGATGTAATAATTACTTTTGTTTCGCGACTGTCACCAGATGCGACGCCTTAATATTAAGCTGGTAGAAACTTGTTCATGCCCTTGCTGAAATTTTATCTGGTAACATCTGCAATTAATTTCCGATACCAAAAACCTCTTATAACCCTACCACTACTATTGTAATTTAGAATGCTTCTACCTAAATAACAGAAACCCTGTCTCTATAATAATTGCTGGAGCTCATCCAAGATCATCCGGCAGACACTTATTTAAAGAGCTAGAGATCTTCACTGTAGCCTCACAATATATATACATTCACTTACGAAATTTCTTATTAACAATCCTAACGAATTCAAAAGTAATAGCAGTGTACAGGGCTACAACACTAGGAGAAAGGATGATCTTCACTACTCAAGGTTAAATCTAACTTTGGCTCAGAAGGGGGTAAAGTATGCTGCCATAAAAGTCTTTGGTCACTTACCTAATAGCATCAAAAGTCTGACAGATAGCCATATAGCATTTAAAAGGAAATTAAAAGAATTTCTTAATGGCAACTCGTTCTACTTATTAGATGAATTTTTGGATATAGTAAGTAGGTAATTTCACCAACCCCCACAAAAAAATTAAAAATATTCAGTGTCATGTAATATTTTGTCTAATGTAATATCTTGTATAAATACCTTTTATTAACCTGACACGTTCCACATCATTACGAAGTGTCATATTCATGATCTATGGAACAAGTACTAATCGAATATAATATGTAACTCCCTCACTAAATTTAGTTTCCAAATAAAGTACTCTACGGAAGGACATAGTGTTAATAGGAAAAACTAATCAATAGAGTTACCTCTTTTACAAGATTTGACCGTGTGTTACGTCTAATGGATAAGTACGTGAGACTATTCGATACTTTCCCAAAAATCTTACCTATCAGTTAGATAGAAACGCAGTATGAACAGTATTGTACTGAAGCCAGGTCAATTCAGATCCACATTCATTTACTGGTTTAAAACATGTTCTAACGGTCCTCAGACTATCCAGGCAATAAAACAGTGAAGCTCTGGAAAAGCAGAAGTATGAATTTTGCCTAGTTTCTTGCAATTTCTATTTGACTACTACACTCTTATACATTAGGTCTACGTTTTTAACAGAGAAAAAGTCCAGTAGATAACTTCAAGAAAGCTGGAGGCTTTAGAAAAGCTCTTCCGAAAAGAAAATATTTTAAATTCTAGAACACTTAGATAGTAAAACACACATTTTCTATACTGAACAGTCCACTTCAAGAAAACCTTTTCCTTACCGGAATTTACTATCAAAAGCTATCACTCTTTGAACTAACACCGTATAATCATTTAACATATTTTAATAACTTGGCTTCACGCTGATTGAATTTTATGTAAGCAAACTTTTACTATAGTACTTTGCATTAGTTAAGAAAACTTATGAAACAAGAAAAGTTTCACTATATTTCTCTGTAATGTACTATTGCATGGACGTGTTGTTACTGTAACTACAACAAAGACAACTTTATCGCAAAAAGAATTTAAATGGTGCCTCTTTATACTAACTTGGCACATCATAAGTCTGTAAAAAAGGACACTCGGATTTATCAAACACCAGGCAGGAACCATTTATATGTGTACGAGTAGGATGATTTCACAGGGTGAACCAGTTCCGTTAAAGTTCAAGAATGGTTATTCTCTTATAAAACACAGTTTAAATTAATGGTTGACGCTGTACAAAAGTAAAATATTGGAAACATCTCATCTGGTGGCTGTAGGACAGGGTGTGGCGAACAACTATGACGGCTACACTACTCACAGTACGGCATGGAAGTATCTTGGCGTCGTTACATTTTACATACAGTATCCTAACAACTCGCAGCTATACCGTACGCCATTTGCAGTCTTCATCCGAGGCATTTTTGTACAAAATTGCAGGCAAAGCGTCTCCTGCTCCACAAGGGAGTTGCCTCAATCACTGCTACCTACAGCCGCACCGAGTGGCCGCATGGTTTGAGGCGCCATGTCACGGATTGCGCGTCCTCTCCCACTGGAGGACGAGTCCTCCCTCCGGCATGTGTATGTGTGTGTGTGTGTGTGTGTGTGTGTGTGTGTGTGTTTGGTCCCTTAGGAATTCACACACATTCGAAATTTGAACTGCTGCCTACAGACTGTGTGCCTCAACTTCCCACACTTGCTTTAGGTAACGCGCCAGTTCGCCCTTACCACCTTTCCCACTCCCCAGAACTACTTCCGTTTCAAACAAAAGCATACTGGCTGTTACGTAAGACCTCTTTCTTATATTGTTCCTTAAGAGTGACCATTTCTTACAATTGTCAAATTTACGTCAATATGAACAGTTTATAGACACAAATAATTTAAATACAAAATTTCATCAGACAACTATTTAACGTAATAAACAATCTACATAGTATTTTACATACAGTACTCACACACCATGCAAAGTACTTTAACCTCCAGTATAGTACACTTTTCTTTACATATGCATAAAATATAGTACCAATATGCGAACATCTTAAAGTAAAGAATTATAAAAAAGTTTAGATGAACCATAAACAAATAGTGTTATATTCTGTGTTTGCGAGTTATTTATTGTTAAGTGGTGGTGTTTTGAAGAACGGACATTATCCATCAGGCCTTGTTTTAAATAATTTCATTTGCTTTACTTGTTTCGGGCACTGTCCATTCTCAAATGCATTTATAGTTGGACACATGGTCTTCATTTCGTCAGGAAACTACATGCCATGCGTATTTGTGCACAGCACGGTCGTCAACCGTCCTCATATTGCAACGTGTACTACAGATCATCTTATATACACACAACGATCTTCATATTGTAGCGTTTACTGCAAATCACATTATATACACGCCGAGGAAAAAAAGAAAGAAAGGAAAAAAAAGACGACGCTCATCGAAGAAGTTATCCGAACGGGACGGAAAGCGGTAGATGTGACCTACAAGTACAGACAAACAAATTACTACCAAATCAGAAAAATTGGATGATTTATTAATGAGAAAGAGCTTCACACATTGAGTATGCCAACAACGCGTTAATGTCTCTCTAGAAATAGAGTTATCGGATATCGTCGCAAATTCTGTCAAACTGGCGCGTTAGATCGTCAAACTCCAGAGTTGGTTGGACTGCTCTGTCTATAAAATTCCCAAAGTTCTTAATTGAGGAGATCTTCCTGGCCATGGTGGTGTTTGGTTAGCACGAAGACACGCAGTAGAAACGATCCCCGTTTCAGGGCGGCAGTTTTCTTGTTTAAATGTAATCCCGCGAATCCTACTTCGGGCATGGATGTGTGTGTGATGTCCTTAAGTTAGTTAGGTTTAAGTAGTTCTAAGTTCTTGGGGACTGATTACCGCAGATGTTAAGTCCCATAGTGCTCAGAGCCTTTTGAACCATTTGAACCATAAATCCAGACTGTCGAGCGGTACGGCGGGTGACGGTCATGTTGGTATCCCACTACAGTTTGGGGCTCCTTCAGACACGTTTTCGCTGGCCATCGAGGCCTGGAATCTCATTCACTGGAGTAGAACTGTGTTCAGGAATGAGTCCAGCTTCCAACTGAGCTCCGACCACCGAATTCTTCAGTGTGTTGCTTAACTTTTCAAAAAAGTTGTAGAATACAAGTTGTTGTTGTGGTCTTCAGTCCTGAGACGGGTTTGATGCGGCTCTCCATGCTACTCTATCCTGTGCAAGGTTCTTCATCTCCCAGTACTTACTGCAACCTACATCCTTCTGAATATGTTTAATGTATTCATCTCTTGGACTCCCTATACGATTTTTACCCTCCACGCTGACCTCCAATGCTAAATTTGTGATCCCTTGATGCCTCAGAACATGCCCTACCAACTGGTCCCTTCTTCTTGTCAAATTGTGCCACAAATTCCTCTTCTCCCCTATTCTATTCAATACCTCCTCATTAGTTACGTGATCTACCCATCTAATCTTCAGCATTCTTCTGTAGCACCACATTTCGAAAGCTTCTATTCTCTTCCTGTCCAAACTATTTATCGTCCATTTTTCACTTCCATACATGACTACACTCCAAACAAACACTTTCAGAAACGACTTCCTGACACTTACGTCTATACTATGTTAACAAATTCCTCTTCTTCAGAAACGCTTTCCTTGCCATTTTCAGTCTACATTTTGTATCCTCTCTACTTCGACCATCATCAGTTATTTTGCTCTCCAAATAGCAAAACTCCTTTACTACTTCAAGTGTCTCATTTCCTAATCTAATTCCCTCAGCATCACCCGACATAATTCAATTACATTCCATTATCCTCGTTTTGCTTTTGTTGATGTTCATCTTATATCCTCCTTTCAAGACACTGTCCATTCCGTTCAGCTGCTCTTCCAAGTCCTTTGCTGTCTCTGACAGAATTACAATGTCATCGGCGAACCTCAAAGTTTTTATTTATTCTCCATGGATTTTAATACCTACTCCGAATTTTTCTTTTGTTTCCTTTACTGCTTGCTCAATATACAGATTTAATAACATTGGGGAGAGGCTACAACCCTGTCTCACTCCCTTCCCAACCACTGCTTCCCTTTCATGCCCCTCATCTCTTATGACTGCCATCTGGTTTCTGTACAAATTGTAAATAGCCTTTCGCTCCCTGTATTTTAACCCTGCCACCTTTAGAATTAGAAAGAGAGTATTCCAGTCAACATTGTCAAAAGCTTTCTCTAAGTCTACAAATGCTAGACACGTAGGTTTGCCTTTCCTTAATCTATTGTCTAAGGTAAGTCGTAGGGTCAGTATTCCCTCACGTGTTCCAACATTTCTACGGAATCCAAACTGATATTCCCCGAGGACGGCTTCTACCAGTTTTTTCATTCGTCTACAAAGAATTCGTGATAGTATTTTGCAGCCGTGTCTTATTAAACATAGTTCAGTAATTTTCACATCTGTCAGCACCTGCTTTCCTTGGGATTCGAATTATTACATTCTTCTTGTAGTCTGAGGGTATTTCGCCTGTCTCATACATCTTGCTCACCAGATGGTAGAGTTTTGTCAGGACTGGCTCTCCCATGGCCGTCAGTAGTTCTAATGGAATGTTGTATACTCCTGGGGCCTTGTTTCGACTCAGGTCTTTCAGTGCTCTGTCAAACTCTTCATGCAGTGTCGTATCTCCCATTCCATCATCTTCTAATTCCTCTTCCATATTCACAATATTGTTCTCATGCACATCGCCCTTGTATAGAACCTCTATATACTCCTTCCACCTTTCTGCTTTCCCTTCTTTGCTTAGAACTGGTTTTCCATTTGAGCTCTTGATATTCATGTAAGTGGTTCTTTTTCTCCAACGGTCTCTTTAATTTTCCTGTAGGCAGTATGTCTTACCCCTACTGATACATGCTTCTACATCCTTACATTTGTCCTCTAGCCAACCATGCCTAGCCGTTGCACATCCTGTCGATCTCATTTTTGAGACATTTGTATTCCTTTTTGTCTTCTTCATTTACTGCATTTTTTGTATTTTCTCCTTTCATCAATTAAGTTAAATATTTCTTCTGTTACCCAAGGATTTCTACAAGCTCTCGTCGTTTTACCTACTTTATCCTCTGCTACCTTCACTACTTGATCCTTCAGGGCTACCCATTCTTCTTCTACTGTATTTCTTTCCCCCATTCCTGTCAACTTTTCCCTCTGGTTTAGTCAGTTTATCAAGGTCCCATATCCTTAAATTCCCACCTTTTTGCAGTTTCTCCAGTTTTAATCTACAGTTCATAACCAATCAAAAGGTACGGCCTAACTTTCAGGAAACATTCCTCACACACAAAGAAAGAAAATAAGCTATGTGGACATGTGTCCTGAAACGCTTACTTTTAATGTTAGAGCTCATTTTATTACTTTTCTTCAAGTCACATTAATCATGGAATGGAAACACACAGCAACAGAACGCACCAGCGTGACTTCAAACACTTTGTTTCAGGAAATGTTCAAAATGTCCTCCGTTAGCAAGGATACATGCATCCACCCTCCGTCGCATGGAATCCCTGAGCCGCTGATGCAGCCCTGAAGAATGGCGTACTGTATCACACCCGTCCACAATACGAGCACGAAGAGTCTCTACATTTGGTACCGGGGTTGCGTAGACAAGAGCTTTCAAATGCCCCCATAAATGAAAGTCAAGAGGGTTGAAGTCAGGAGACCGTGGAGGCCATGGAATTGGTCCGCTTCTGCCAATCCATCGGTCACCGAATGTGTTGTTGAGAAGCGTACGAACACTTCGACTGGAATGTGCAGGAGCTCCATCGCGCATGAACCACATGTTGTGTCGTACTTGTAAGGGCACATGTTCTAGCAGCACAGGTAGAGTATCCCGTATGAAATCATGGCGGTTAATCGAGTAAGTACAGTACATACTTACGAAACTAAAATGAGCTCTAACACGGAAATTAAGCGTTTCCGGAAACATGTCCAGATAACATCTTTTCTTTATTTGTGTGTGAGGAATGTTTCCTGAAAGTTTGGCCATACCTTTTTGTAACACCCTGTATAATCTATCTGATACCTTTTAGTATCTCCAGGGTTCTTCTTTCTTGATTCTTGAGCCAAGTGATAGCTATGATTAATGTATGCTCTTTGCAAAACTCTACCAAACGGCTTCCTCTTTCATTTCTTACCCCTAATCCATTTTCACCTACTATGTTTCCTTCTCTTCCTTTTCCTACTCTCCAATTCCAGTCACCCATGACTTAAATTTTCGTCTCCCTTCACTACCTGAATAATTTCTTTTATCTCATCATACATTTCATCAATTTCTTCATCATCTGCAGAGCTAGTTGGCATATGAACTTGTACTACTGTAGTAGGCTTGGGCCTCGTGTCTTCTTGGCCACAATAATACGTTCACTATGCTGTTTGTAGTAGCTTACCCGCACTCCTATTTTTTTATTCATTATTAAACCTACTCCTGCATTACCTCTATTTGGATTTGGTTTATAACCCTGTATTCACCCGACCCAAATCTTGTTCCTCCTGCCACCGAACTTCACTAATTCCCACTATATCTAACTTTAATCTATCCATTTCCCTTTTTAAATTTTCTAACCTATCTGCCCGGTTCAGGGATCTGACATTCCACGCTCCGATCCGTAGAACGCCAGTTTTCTTTCTCCTGATAACGACGTCCTCCTGAGTAGTCCCCGCCCAGAGATCCGAATGGGGCACTATTTCACCTCCGGAATATTTTACCCAAGAGGACACGATCATTTAACCATACAGAAAGCTGCATGCCCTCGAGAAAAATTACGGCTGTAGTTTCCCCTTGCTTTCAGCCGTTCGCAGTACCAGCACAGCATACAAGTAACTAAAATAAATGGCCAGCATTATTAAACAGTGTGTTTACAAAAGAAAAATTACTTTTACTTCGTTTTACAATCTTTTATGTCACATAACACAAGTTTGGGCTCCTAAACCCCTTGTCAAAGATGCAATTCGAGCCATCTGGTGCACTATAAAATGAAGAATCTACAACATTCAACGAAATTAAGTCATAATGCTGGATACACGCCACAAAAAATTAAATTTTACGTAATATGAGTCACTCATTATTTATTTGTAGTTTTTGCTACCAGTGACTTTCATTTTTATTTGTTTTATGTTTAATCTAACATAATAAAACGCTTTTCAAACGTGTTACGGTCATCATCAGTCGTTTATACATTCATGCAGAGAAATGTTACTCAAAAATGAATTGTCTTATTAAATTACCTTAGAACATTTTGTCTGATGTTGACGTGGCATTTGGGGAGGAGGGGGTCGGTGGGAGACCAGAAATCGATGGCAGTGATTTTTTCTTGTTGTTGGTTATGTATGACATCACAGCCTGTATAGGATGCAGATAGTTTTGCATCTATAGCGTGTTGCGAAAGTGGTTGAAAGGCTTATATATGACATTTGATCACTTACGATTTTATTGCCTTGTAGCTTCACTTCCACCACTGGCGCAATGGCGGAGCTGTGAAGTAACATTAAACTACTGCACTTCGTATTTTGTCACTGTTTTCCGACGTAATTCACTAAGCAAATTAATTCAAGATACATGTAAAAATTATGCAGTTGATAAAAGATGGAGTACTTGTAGCAAGCGAGTCAGTATCGATTATCGAGAGTTTGTATCGATGTTCTTGGTACTAACAGATTTGTAGTCGTTTATTTACATTGACACATCTTGAATATATTGCGTTAGAACTGGCTTAAGACTGATGAAGAATTTAAAGTTTTTATATTCGGTTGTCTCATTAAGAATTTTATCTCCATGTTTTGTATTGTGAACGAAAGTTTCCATTTCTTCCATGATATCGATTCTGTTACTTTTCCTGTTTAACCAAACAATCACTGTTTTGTGCCTTGTTTCACAATTTAACAAGGCTAAAAACCAGTGTATGTTTAGATAATTTACAATGTTTCAGCAAGAACCCACAGCTGATTCAAATAAACTGATTTTTCCTTTTTTCTGCAGAAGTTCGAGTTTGTCTTCGATTTTCAAATGGTGGCCTGTATCTTTAATGTGAGTTGCTACTGCTGATTTGTTACATTTATCAAGTCTGTAGCAGTTTAAATGTTCTTTGAATCGAGCTCTGATATTTCTGCCTGTTTGGCATAGGCAGTATTTATTGCACTGGCTGCAGGTAATTTTGTAAATGTCAGATGCATCAAGACATGTATCTGGTGGTTTTATATTGTGAAGAAGCTTTCTACTTAGGTTGCAATTGGTGCTGAAGCTAATTTTTACATCTGTGTTTGTGACTAGTGTTGCCGATTTGTCGCATAATATTCCGAGATACGGCATTTTTACATATTTGACTGCTGGTACACTGTCAGTTGTGAGTGTAGTTTGATGTTGTTTCTTCAGTTTATTTTTTATCTGTTCTGACATGGTATTAATTAGTGAAGGATCATATCCATTGTTTATAGCGGTAAATTTTATGGTTTCTATTCCTTGGAGTTCTATATGTTCAAGTGGAAATTTGTGTGCTCTGTACAGCATTGACCTATAAGCAGCTTTTTTGTTAGAGGACGGATGTATAGAGGAGTTTGGTATAGTGGAGTCAGAGCCAGTAGGTTTTCTGTAAACGTTGAAAGCTACCTTTTGGTTCTGTTTTGATATTTTCATGTCAAGGAACGGTATGGTGTTATTCTCTTCTTGCTCTGTGGTGAATATAATATTTTTATGTGGGTTACTGAATGTTAAAAATATTTGTCACTTCATCTACTGTGCCATCAAATAATATTAGGCTGTCATGTACGTATCTGTTATAGAATTTAACTTTGCTTGTGATGTTATCATTTAGTGTCAGTATTTTGTTTTCTACGTAGTTGGTAAGTATTTCAGCTTTTATGCCATTGAGAGGGTTCCCCATTGTTTGTCCTACGTCCTGCTTATAAATTTTTTGTCGAAAGAGAAGTAATTATGTGAGAGTATTACATTAAGTACATCTATAAGCTCATCACTGACATCGATTTCTGGCCATCGACCAGCCCACCCTGCCCCCCCCCCCCCCCCCAAAAAAAGCCACATCAGCCACTACAGTAACGAACATTGGACAAAAATTTCTAGGTTGATTTAGTTCGAGACAGTTTATTTTTAAATAACATTTCTCTGTATGTATGAACGCCTGATGATGAACAGAACAAGATAGAAACATGTTGTATTATCTTAAATTAAACATAAAACAAACAAAAAATAAAAGTGACTAGTAGCAGAAATTAGAAACAAATAATTATACCTCACAGTCACGGTTCACAAATGTATCCACTATGACAGAAAATAATTATGAGTTACTGATAGTTCAATATTTAAATGAAATTACGGATTAAATCCGTAGTTTCACCCTACAACAAATTAACAGTATTTATCATTGAGCAGAGTCAAGGATATTCGATTATTCTCACAGTATTTAAGCATGAGGTTTTCGTACAAATATTAACTTAAATAGCACTGGCTGGCGGAGAGAGGGAAAGACCAACTAGGTTTTCTTCTAACTACTTTTCCACTATCCAAAAGTGGTGAGAAAGCTAAAGCTGCGTGATCACGACCTAAAATTTGATGACGGCCTTGACAGACTTAGTTTTTTTATTTGTCGTCTAATATTTCATGTCAAGAAAGTAACTATCTTACATAACAAAATTAATTAATGTCTTTTTGTATTCTGTAAACTCTCGAAGTATTTAGATATGTCACCTGGGCAGCTGAAGGTTGATTGTTTCATTGTACATCAGAAAGTATGAGTGACATCTTCGGAACAGAAACTTAAGAAAATAGTCGTGAGATATGAGATGTGAAACAGAAAGTTATCAGTTTTTTCTTGCATTGTATATAAATGTTTTATCGAGAATCCATAATGAAGGCAATATAGTAGCATGTATTCTGTCTTTTGCAGAGATCTCACCATCGAATATTGGAGCCAGTCTGAAAAAGCTGCTAATTGACCATATTGTTGGTGTAGGGTGTTCAACTGTTCACTAAGCTAGGTGGTATACCACCTCTATAATACAGTCAAAGACAAAAAACCGACACACCCCTAGGGACTTATGCAGATAGGTCACAAATTTTTATTTATGCAGGCACCGGTAGAAAATGCAAAATTTTAAACGTTGGCGGCCGATGGACGAATGTGTTGCAGTGAAGCGCAATTTCACCACGCAGCTGGCAATGATAGTAAACAGTGGACAGGTAGATACCAGGACCTGTGTGTGTGTGTGTGTACAATATACGCAGATGTTATCATTGAGAGAGGAATGTAGTTGGGCTTAAAGTAGCCCGTTGGAGTAATCGACGAACAGCTCGGCGTTTTAATAGGAGCGATGGCACTATTCGATGATATTGGCAGGAATTGGTGAACAATGGCCGAACAGTGTCAAGATGGAAGCAGACGAAGGCACAACGAAGGGACGTAGCAACCGTCAGAGAGGCACTCAGAGCCTTATATTCACCATTAATGGTGCTTCAGTGACTACAAGGATGAAGAATAAGCGGCTTACAATGAAGGAGCTAAGTTCACGGCACCCGTTTCGCCACCAACCATTCACCCCTGCACACCAACAAGCCCGTCTGTAGTGGTGTCGGGTATATTCGCCCTGGAATCTCGTTGGCTGGTGTAGAATTGTCTTCTGCGGTGAATCCCGCCTCGAACTGAGCTCCAACATTGCAAGGCGTCCCTAGAGTCGCCCCAGATAGTGGTGGGACACCAGTATGACAGTCACACGCCAGACGGTTCGACAACCTTTAGTTGTCATCCATAGCACCCTACAGCACAGCAGTACATCGACGGTATTCTACACTCAGTCTTGTTGCCCTTTGCAAGCCATCCTAGGTTTACATTTCGACAAGATAATGCCCTCCCAGATACTACTGCTTGCCATGGTACCTGTCAAGCCCTGTCTTGGGCAGAAAGTTCGCCGGATCTCTCTCTAATTTTAAACACGTGGAGTGCTATGGACAGGGCTTCCAAACCAGTTGTGATCTACTACAATCTGATCCGACAATCAGACAGTATTTTTCTTGATATCCCTCTGGAGAATATCCAACTATTCTATCAATCAATGCCAAGCCGAATAAGTGCTTGTTGTTGTTGTGGTCTTCAGTCTAAAGACTGGTTTGATGCAGCTCTCCATGCTACCATGTCTTCATTTCTGAGTAACTACTACAACCTAGTTTCTTCTGAATCTGCTTCGCCCCGTCTACGGTTTTTACCCCCCACACTTTCATACATTAATAAATTACACTTGCCCGCGAAAGGCAAAGGTCCCGAGTTCAAGTCTCGGTCCGGCACACAGTTTTAATCTGCCAGGAAGTTTCACATCAGCACACACTCCGCTGCAGAGTGAGAATCTCATTCTTGTCCTTAGGTTAGTTTGGCTTAAGTAGTTATAGGGGACTCATGACCTCAGATGCTAAGTCCCACAGTGCTTCTCTTGCCATTGCCTGTCTACATTTTATATCCTCTCTAACTCGACAATCATTAGCTATTATGCTTCCCAAACAGCAAAACTCATCGAGTAATTTGTGTTAATCATTAATCTAATTATCTCACCATCACCTGCTTTAATTGGACTACATTCCATTAGCATCGTTTTGCTTTTTTTGGTTATCATCTTATATCCTCTTCTCAAGACATTGTCGATTTTGTTGAATGCTCTACCAGGTCCTTTGCTGTCTCTAATAGAATTACAGTCTCATTACCAAACTCGGAATTTTTAGTTCTTCTCCCTGGTCTTTAATTGCCATGCAACATTTTTCTTTTGATTCATTTACTGCTCCTCAATATACAGACTAAACAACTCTGGGATAGTTTACAACTCTGTCTCACTCCCTTCTCAACCACTGCTTCCCGTTCATACCGCTCGAGTCTTAGAACTGCTATCTGGCTTCTGTACACACTGTAAATAACCTCCCTGTATTTTACCTCAGCCACCTTTAAAATTTGAAATAGTGTATTCCAGTTAACATTGGAAAAAGCTTTCTCAACGCCTACAAAAGCTACAAGAGCTACAAACGTAGGTTTGCCTTTCCTTAGCCTATCTTCTATGAGAAGTCGTAGGGTCAGTACTGTCTTGCGTGTTTCTACTTTTCTCCTGAATCCAAACTGATCTTACCCGAGGTCGGCTTCTACCAGTTTTTCCATTATTCTGTAATGGGCTCGTGTTAGTATTTTGCAAACGTAGCTTATTAAGTTACTAAATTGATAGTTCGGTGACTTTCACATATATCAGCACCTGCTTCCTTTGGAATTGGAATTATTATATTCATCTTGAAATGTGAGGGTATTTCGCCAGTCACATACATCCTATTCACCAGATGGAAGAGTTTTATCATGGCTGGCTCTCCCAAGGCTATCTGTAGCTGTAACAAATTGTTGTCTGCTCCCGGGGCCTTGTTTCGACTTAAGTCTTTCAGTGCGTTGTCAAATTCTTCAAGATGTATCATAGCTCCCTTCTTATTTTGTGTAAGTTCTCTTCTATTTCCGTAGTACTGCCCTCAAGGACATCTCATTTCTACAGACCCTCTATATACTCCTGCCACTTTATTTGGTTAGGACTGATTTTCCATCTGAGCACTTGATATTCATACATGAGTTCTATTTTCTCCAAAGGTACCCTTAATTGTCCTGTAGGCAGCATCTGCCTTACCACTAGTTATATGTGATTATACATCCTTACAGTTCTCCTCTAGCCATTCCTACTTAGCCATTTTGCACCTTCTGTCCGTCATTTTTTAGTCCTCTGTATTTCCTTTCGCCTGCTTTATTTATCGCAATTTTCGATTAAATTCAATATCTCTTGTGTTACCTAAGGGTTTCTACTAGCCCTTGTCTTTTTACCTACGTGATCCTCCGCTGCCTTCACAATTTCGTCTCTCAAAGCTACTCATTCTTCTATTGTATTCCTTTCCTCTGTTCTTGTCAATCGTCCCATAATTCTCCCTCACCTCTGGTTCTTTAAGTTTACCCCAGCCCCATCCCTTTAAAATCCTGCCTTTTTGTAGTTTCTTCAGTTTCAATCTGCAGTTAATAACCAATAGATTGTGGTCACAGTTCACATCTGTTCCTACAAATTCCTCAATTTGCTCCTTACCTGCGGAGTTAGTTGGCATATAATCTTGTACTACTGTGGTGTGTGTCTATATTAGCTACAATAACGCCTTCACTATGCTGTTCGTAGTAGATTATCCGCATTCCTATTTTTTATTCATTATTGAACCCACTTATACATGATCCCTGTTGGATTTTGTATTTATAACCATATTCACCTGACCAGAAGTCATCTTTTCTTTCTGCCATCGAACTTCACTAATTACAAATATATATAACTTTCCCTTTTAAAATTTTCTAGGCTACATGCCCGATTAAGGGGCCTGACATTCCACGATAAGATACGTAGACCGCCAGTTTTTTCTCCTGATAACGACGTCCTCCTGAGTAGTCCCCGCTCGGAGATCCGAATGGGGGACTATTTTACCTTTGGAATATTTTACCCAAGAAAACGCCATCATCATTTAACTATACAGTAGAGCTGCAGGACCTCGGGAAAAATTACGGCTATAATTTTCCCTTGCTTTCAGCAGCTCACAGTACCAGCACAGCAAGGCCGTTTTGGTTAATTTTAAAAGGCCAGATCAGTCAGTCATCCGGACTGTTGCCCCTGCAACTACTGAAAATTCTTCTGCCCCTCTTCAGGAACCACTCGTCTGGCTGACCTCTCAGCAGATACCCCTCCTTTATGGTTGCACCTACGGTACGGCTATCTGTATCGCTGAGGCGCGCAAGACTCCACACCAACGGCAAGGTCATTGGTTCACGGAGGTGGGGTTGGGATGGGGGAGGGTGTGTAGCTGCTTGTATCTAGAATAATTCATCGAATTTTTCTTAAATCGTAATATTATTTTTATCTAGACACATGCAACACATCTACCGATCTCCGCCCCATTCCTGTAGTTCTCTCAGGGTGCATCATTTTTTTATCTTAGAGCGTATCTTTAAATATCAGCTGTTTAACGTATCCTGAGCTTACTTGCTGTTTATCAGCAATTACATTATCTTTTCTAATAGCGATGGTTCAGATGCAGAATAGCAAAATTTGGGCGACTGCGCTGTAGACATTACTATCACTGTTGTTGTAACCTCGCGTGTATGTTTCTTCCATTAGTCGTTAAGTTTTACATACCACTGACCGTAAACCTTGGTCTGAGTATGGTAAGTGTTTCGGAAACTACTCATCTTTGTTTGGATGACTACAGCATCGTATGAGAACGTGCTCAAAAGCAGTGACACCAATTTTTTTTTGGAAAACTCTTGAAGCTTTTTAAATGAAAGAAACTTTACTAATGTTCTTCATCTTCATTCTTGGTGTCTATAGATTTGGAGCTCTCTAAGGCTCCTAGAGGACTCCTATTTGCAGCGCGTAATATGGCTGTGTGTAACTTAACTATGTCGGTGTGTGAGAAACAACATGCCGAAACAGAGTTTCGATTTCGAAGAGTTCGTCCGCACATGGGGCACCCCTTCCTTCAGCATGAGAACGCCAATCCACACCTTGGCGCTGCAATGTCTGCAACAATCGGACGCCTTGTGTTCACCGTCATCGAGCATCCTCCATACAGTCCGGACCTGGCCCTAGCCGATTTTCATCTGTTTTCCAAAATTGAAGACCACCATTGAGGGCCTCACTGAAAGGGATGAAGTGGTGCGAGCAGAGGTTGGGTTGTAGCTAGGTCAACAGAACCACACACTCTACAGTGACGGTATCGGCAAACCGGTCTCTCGTTTGGGGAAATATGTTCGTCGCCTGGGTGACTATGCACATGATGCACTCCGTCTTCAGGCCACAAACGGCCCTTAGGGGCTATCCGACCGCCGTATCATCCTCAGGTGAGGATGCGGATAGGAGGGGCGTGTGGTCAGCACACCGCTCTCCCGGTCGTTATGGTTTTCTTTGACCGGAGCCGCTACTATTCGGTCGAGTAGCTCCTCAATTAGCATCACGAGGCTCAGTGCACCCCAAAAAATGGCAACAGTGCATGGCGGCTGGATGGTCTCCCATCCAAGCGCCCACCACGCCCGACAGCACTTAACTTCGGTGATCTCACGGGGACCGGCGTATCCACTGTGGCAAGGCCGTTGCCCGTGGGTGACTATGCTGAGATAAAAATATGTAGACATGAAGAACAAATACCAGGTGATCAAAAAGTCAGTATAAATTTGAAAACTAAATAAATCACGGAATAATGTAGATAGAGAGGTACAAATTTACACACATGCTTGGAATGACATGGGGTTTTGTTAGAACCAAAAAAATACAAAAGTTCAAAAAATGTCCGACAGATGGCGCTTCATCTGATCAGAATAGCAATAATTAGCATAACAAAGTAAGAGAAAGCAAAATTGATTTCCTCGAAGAAATAAGGCTACTACGGGGTCTATCGTCTAAACAGCCCGTCGCTTCGAACTTCGAAATCATTTTCGCCACAGCTGCATTTGTCAACGGACCTTTACCCGTTCGGATCCCCTCCCTACGGCGATAAGAGCCTAACGCTGAATTAGCACATTCCCCATTCTGATAATACAGCTTCACTAAAAGCGCCTTTTCAGGTAACGTCAACATGCTGCGACTGCCGGCGCATCTGATTCCCTCTCTCAGTATAGCTCCTTTTATACACGATTGTCATGCGCAGTCACTGACGTTTTGCTGTCCAGCGCCATCTGTAGAACATTTTGTGAATTTTTTTTGTTCTAATAAAACTCTATGTCATTCTAAGCATGTGTGTCGATTTTTACCTCTCTATCTACATTACTCCATGGTTTATTAAGTATTCAAATTTGTACTGACTTTTTCATCACCCAGTATGTTGAATGTTAATGCTGTTTCTTAAGAGCTTTCACACAAAATGGTCTGAGACATTACTTTTCATTACACCCTCATACATGGTTCTTTATAGAGATTACTTAGTCTATACATGACCTGGCCATTGAAATGAAAGGATATAAAGTGTTTTTTATGTGGTGTCACATTTTACGTCAAATGATTCCTTTTACAAATAATGAAAATCTAGATTCCATCAACAAACGTGCTTTAATTTCATATTTAAACTCTACAGCATAAAGTAAATTATAAATTATTTTTGTACGTGTACTCTACATACACAACATTATTCACCTGTCGCTGCTTCTGGGTTTTAAAGTGGTATGCAATACCTTCAAATTCCTTGCACAAGATATTCATATTCTCTCGCTTGCTAAGTGGAAAATGTTATGCCTCCAGCCAAAAATGCACTGAATTTTTTTGTGGGAAAGTCAATGTCGTTAAATTTTATACTGGGATACGTTTTTGCTGTATGCCACAGTTTTTGGGTTATTCACAAAAAACCTGTTTGATGGTCACTGTTGTACGTTTTTATTGAACTGTTCGAAAAATATGACCTCTAGCAAAACCGCATCAAGGTACAAAATTTAACTACACATAAAAAAAAAAGTTTGCACCACCTCGGTTCAGATAGTTCCGGGACCTGTACAGAAAATTGGAATAGAGTTCAACACAAACATCATTTCCGCCCTTTTTATTGCTCATCAAAACCACACATTGCATGTTGTACCACCATACAGCGAGACCTACAGAGGGGGTGGTCCCAATTGCAGTACACACCGGTACTTCTAATACCCATTATCACGTCCTCTTGCATTGATGCATGCCTGTATTCGTCGTGGCATACTATCCACAAGTTCATCAAGGCACTGTAGGTTCTGATTGTCCCACTCCTCAACGGCGATTCGACGTAGATCGCTCAGAGTAGTTGGTGGGTCACGCCGTCCATAAACAGCCCTTTCAGCCCTTTTAAATCTATCCCAGGCATGTTCTATAGGTTTCATATCGGGAGAACATGGTGGCCACTCTAGTCGAACCATGTCCTTATCCTGATGGAAGTCATTCACAAGATGTGGACGTTAGGTGCGCGAATTGTCGTCCATGATACGAATGCCTTGGCAATATGCTACCGCTATGATTGCACTATCGGTCTGAGGATGGCATTCACGTATCGTACAGCCGTTATGACGCCTTCCATGACCACCAGCGGCATATGTCGGCCCCAAAAGCCACTCAGAAACAGCAGGGAATCTCCACCTCGCTGTACTCGCTGGACAGTGTGTCTAAGGTGTTGGGCCTGACTGTGTTGCCTCCAAACACGTCTCCGACGATTGTCTGGTTGAAGGCATATGTGGCATTCGTCAGTGAAGAGAACGTGATGCCAACCCTGCGTGTTCCATTCGGTATGTTGCTGGGCCCATATGTACCGTGCTGCATGGTGCCGAGGTTGCAACGAAGAACCTCGCCATCGACGTCGGGAGTGAAGTTGCGCATCGTGCAGCCTATTGCGCACAGTTTGAGTCGTAACACGACGTCCTGTGGCTGCACTAAAAGTATTGTTCAACATGGTGGCATTGCTGTCAGGATTCCTCCGAGCCATAATCCATAGGTTGCGGTCAACCACTGCAGTAGTAGCGCTTGGATGGCCTGAGCGAGGCACGTCAGCAACAGTTCCTGCCTCTCTGTATCTCCTCCATGTCCGAACAACATCGCTTTGGTTCAATCCGAGACACCTGGACACTTCCTTTTTTGAGAGCCCCACCTGCGACAAAGTAACAATGCGGACGCGACCGAACATCGGAATTGAGTGTGTAGGCATGGTGTAACTACAGGCAACACGAGCCGTTTACCTCCTTCCTGGTGAAATGACTGTAATTGATCGCCTGCCGGACCTCCTCCATCTAATAGGCCCTGCTCATGGATGGTTGTTTACATCTTTCGCCGGGTTTGGTGACATCTCTGAACAGACAAAGAGACTGTGCCTGTGATACAATACACACAGTCAGCGTCTATTTTCAGGAGTTCTTGGTACTGGAGTGAGGCAAAACTTTTTTTGATGTGTGTATTAAATTTACTATGAAGGGGTCTGTAGGACTAATAGTTTGCGCATACTGAGCGAGAGAACATGAAAACCGTGCACATTGTATTCGACAGCGTTGCTGGTTGCATAAAACCGAGCAGTAAGGGCAGCTGAATCACCTTTCATATGCATTTCCCGTTATATAAACTATTTGTATACCCATCACATTGTATATTAAAATGGTGGTTTCAGATGCACTCGATAAAGACCGAAAGTGGCCGTGTGTAATTAATAAATTACAATTATGCAAGTGGGGAGGATTTGAATTAATTGAACAACACTTGTAGAATCAAATGCCTCTGAGCACTATGGGACTTAACATCTGAGGTCATCAGTCCCCTAGAACTTAGAACTACTTAAACCTAACTAACCTAAGGACATCACACACAGCCATGCCCGAGGCAGGATTCGAACCTGCGACCGTAGCAGTCGCGCGGTTCCGGACTTCGCGCCTAGAATCGCTTGGCCACCGCGGCCGGCCTTGCAGAATCAGCACTCGGAGAAACGAATAATGAATTACACCCTTTGAAACGGGGACTACAAGGTGCCTTTTGTTCGTTTATTATCGTCATTTCGAGTCAATACTCACTGGGTAATAAACTTGCGAGCGAGTGAGCTAGCGAGGTAGGTGCATGACTGAGACCCCTACTGGCAACCTACTGAACTGCTACTTCCGACTGCTGCTAAAATGAATGTTTAATTTCTTAAATGAAAATCCATACCATCTTTTCGAAGCACCCTGTATTATAATAATCTAGCACAGATAATTTCTGTTCCACGCATCGTGTTCAGCACTGACACAGTACTACCAATGGCATCCGGTTGGACTGAGGATCCATATCCGCGTCAGCAGTCGCATTATGAGCTGCTGTCGTACACGGATTTCGATCGGTACGAGCCACACACGGAGGAAGGGCTGACAATCCTCCGCAGGAAAGTGGGTTATGCCTTCTACGGTCCACCGACAAGGGGGCCAGACCTCAGAAACGGCTACACCGGATACAGCGGGAACCGCCTCGGGACGGTCAAAGCCGTAGCTAGTTGCTTAATAGAGCTGAACGGGAAGAAGACATCTGGAAACAGAGATCAACTGGATATGGCTATTGTCTTCGTCTTTGTAGACTACAGAGACGAGGTACTGCAGTTCCCCGTCTTCCGAGTGTGCATGTCAGAATCGGAGTGCAATTTCGTCGACGCCAACTGCCGTGTGTACTCTACGTGGAACAATTTTCTGGAAACTAATGAGCTGCCCCCGGGAAGGTGCTGCTGGCCACTCAACGGCGTCTACTGCGGCGACGCGCAGGGCAACGTACAAGTGGAGTGGGGCGTCACACCTGCAACAACTAATGAAATACAGGTACACAGGATTTTAACCTTCTTTTCTGATTGCCCTGTTTTCCTTATTATTTGTTTCATTAATATTAATTACTGATTTACACTATTGGATACCTCAAGGTGATATGATTGCTTTGACGAGAGTCGACTGGATGTGGGTCCTCGTCAGGGGAAGAAAATCGTTACGTCATATTAACTATTTTTATGTGACTGGATACAAATCCCACACAATGGCTCAGAGTGAAAGAGGGTTTTCGCCCCATCGTCGCATTTTCATATCTCAGCTTTGAACGTTTTGTAGAATTATCCCAGACATGTGATGAAATTTAAAGACAAAGCAACCGGAATCGGCCGCTGCATTGTAATCACCACAAAGTGAGCGTCTCATGCCATATGTAACCGTTAAATTTTATTTTGTTGTTTTATGTTGTTGTTATAACTTAACTGGTTTCCCATTCTTAAACTTTCGTTCATGTTTGTGTTGCAATGTTAACCAGAACAACGCAGGCAGTGTGTTCACATAAACGTTATCTGATGAAAAGAATCGCCAAATCCTACTGAAACTGTAGGTCTGTGTTAGAGTAGTATAACAGGGCAGTTTGTCAGGCAAATCACGTCACTGATGACATCATCGATAAGTCATGGGATCTCCTCACCCCAACTGTCAACCTCCAATCTTAACCCCACCCCCAACACCAACCCCATCCCCAACTCCACTGTCACACCCACCTCTACCTTCATCAGACATAAGCCAGTCGCCCTATGTATAAAATGGTTCAAATTCAAATTTTGGTGGGAAATTCACAGTGCTATTTACCTTCATGAGGGAGCAGATTTCGTGCTAAAATTGACGTGGAAATTCAATGACTTGTTGCATGTATGATACCTGTCGTCATTTAGAAATCCTATGGAGGCGGATGATCTGAAGTATGCACGATAAAAGTTCGTGTATGATCCACAACATATTTCCAGAGTGCTGTCAGTTTCACTCCTGACACCACTATCGAGTTATTGCGTTTGTATTTCCTTATTGAAACGGAGCCAAAAACCTGTGTGTGTGGAATCTTATGAGACTTAAGGTCATCAGTCCCTAAGCTTACTACTTAACCTAAATTATCCTAAGGACAAAGACACACACCCATGCCCGAGAGAGGACTCGAACCTCCACCGGGACCAGCCTCACAGTCCATGACTGTAGTGCCCTATACCGCTCGGCTAATCCCGCGCGGCCGCTGAAATCCTGAGCTGTGTTACTGGGCAATACTACAGTCGTCAGTCACTAGTCGACGTAGCAGTCTACTGGTCATGGCAGTTTAGTTTCTCGTCTCAAAATGTTTTGTACAAGTATGGTGCAGAAAATTACTCTTTTAAGATTTCAGTCTTTTTCATTGTCTATATTTACCACATTTTTGATGGGTATGATTCAAATTGTCAATACGTATAAGCGTTTATAATTTATATAAAAAACATCAACCAGCCACATAAAGATAATAAACCTTTTTAAACCATACATGTGGCTGGTAGCTGTTTTTTATATAAATTATAAACCTTAAGTACAACATCCACGTTTCTCAACATGTCGACTTTCGACAAAATAACGTATAAGCGTGTTTCATTCTCAAATGTTGATGCTACATGGCTTCCACATATACGTTCGTATGGTCGGTAACTCTCTAATGTTGGTTATGTTATTGTTGGTAAACATCGGCCATCCGTTCTAGATACGATTTATTATTGTGATGAATTTTGCAATCATAGAATCGAAGTATTGTTTCCCGCTTAAAAGAGGGCGCACGAGTATCTGCCGTCTGGAGGACGAATGTGCCTCTCTAGACTTTAAATTTCCATCCGGAATGTAGCTGTGTTGGCTTATACTTCTCACTAGCTACGTCAGTAGTCCTCTCATTCCCTTTTGAGATCTGGCTACAGAAACAATCTAGTGCCTCTCAATCCCCACATTCCTTATTCACTCCCCTGCATCCACCCCTTCTCTGTCACTTGGGTTAAAGTACAAGTGTTTTCATGTTCCTGGACGTTTCATCTCGGGACCCTATAAGATACATGGTGCGGCTCTTAGCAGCTTTACAGAGATCACTTCTTGTTGAAAAATATTACTCTTCCGTGTAATACATTACTTAGAAGGTAAGGAATGGTGGAACTAACTCGGAATGTAGGCAGTGTGAATATATAATTTTGTTTAATTACGTCTGGACAGTCAAAGTAACTGATAGTAGCCAATAAAAAGAAAACTGCTTAGTATATATCTATCTCAAACTCATGATAAATAACGTGCGAGTAAACGATGCAGCAACCTTACCTGAATATCTTCACGCTTCTGAAATCAGTCTCCACAAAATCATATTTCCAAAACGCAGCGTCCTCTGCATTTGCATACATGTGTTCTGCTAGTTATGTCCAGACCACTCAGCAGCGTAACCAACACCCGGTTCCTTTACTTATTTATCAATGAATGCTACTGGCCACGACACTGTTGCCGACATCCTAAGATCACACTGCTTATACTCAGAACCTCCGCGGGCGTAAGATATCGACTATTGAAGACTTCAGTTTGAAAAAATATGTAGTGTCCAAATATGAAGCATGACACATAACTTTCGTTGAAAACCAAAACCTTACATAGGCTACGTCGTATTCTCATACTAACGTCAAGCGACTGATGGAAGAAATCGTTTAGCTGCTTGTTTGGCCAAATCCTCTTCTTATCGCTTTATACCTGGATAAATTACTGCATGAAAGAAGAAAGAAAAAAAATGTTATTTTGTAACCAGTAATGAAATGTTACAGAGCACATAAGGTCAAATCTAAGATATGCTATACATTTCAGGTATAACTGGATATGTCGCTTATTTGTGACAACAGGGCTTTGAGAAACTGAACGCTGCCAACAATTCATATAACAGGATTTGACTTAAATTTTCATAATAGGTGTGTAGAATTTATATGATTTGAAAAAAAAAAATACTTGGTGGCATTCATTTTACATAATACTGTATAATACAATATAGTCTTAATCGTAAAATACTCGGAAGCAGTTTACTCTCTAGTTAAAACACACATGCACGTTACACTTACAACAAATGAATACTGTCTATCCTTTACAATTTGATATTGTGTCCGTAGTGTGAGACCAGATATCAACTGCATTAATTCGCGTGGACAAAACTCTAATCGGATGTAGGATCCTGATGCTTCTTGGGTAATAATTCTGCCATATATTGGTTCAAGCTCTATTTCTCTTCATATTTGTCACGCATTTTCTGTGCTAGCAGAGTGGCCCTACAACTGTGGATCTGAATTCTCGTAGATCATTTTGTTCACTACGGGGAATTTTGAAACTCTCACAGACCATCTCCCCGGATGATACATACACTGTATTATGAACACAGCTGGTCACTGTAGTAGTATGGTGCTACAAATTAACGGAAATATTTGTTTGCACCTCATTTGCTTTCACATCTTGCATGTACCAACAAAGGTACAACATCCTACTGATGTGTATTTTACACAAAGTATTTCGAAATAACTTCGGCGTGCATCTACTTTATTATATCAAACTGTAATTTACGTCACGTCTTACATACCATACAAGAAATAAATAAACTTCAGGACTGAACTTCTCTTTTCGTCTAGCTGTATTTGTCCAAAAATTGAAGATAAATTTTCGTGCATGTATCATGTGCGATCGGAAAGACACCCTGCAAGTATACGAAACACGCAGAAGACGGAATCACATGTCAGACCCTTCGTTAGCTTTGTGTGGAATCTTTACCTACCGTCAGTGCAACCCAAAAACAAATAACCTATTTGTCAGCGTCCTTTAGATATGATGCAAATTTTCAATCCTTGTATTGAGGGATTAACATAAATATAAAATAATTGAATAGCATAATAACTAATGTATTCCAAACCAAGATACACTACGTGATCCAAAGTATACGGACCCATGGCTGAAAATTACTTACAAGTTCGTGGCGCCCTCCATCGTTAATTCTGGAATTCAGTACGGTGTTGGCCCACCCCTAGCCTTGATGACAGCTTCCACTCTAGCAGGCATACGTTCAATAAGGTGCAGCAAGGTCTCTTGGGGAATGGCAGCCCATTATTCACTGAGTGCTGCACTGAGGAGAGGTATCGATGTCGGTCGGTGTGGCCTGGCACGAAATCAGCGTTCCAAAACATCCCAAAGGTGTTCTATAGGATTCAGGTCAGGACTTTGTGCAGGTCAGTCCATTACAGGAATGTTATTGTTGTGTAACCACTCCACCACAGGGCGTGCATTGTGAACAGGTACTGGATCGCGTTGCAAGATGCAGTCGCGTCCCCGAGAATGGCTCTGAGCACTACGGGACTTAACATCTATGGTCAGCAGTCCCGTAGAACTTAAAACTACTTAAACCTAACTAACCTAAGGACAGCACACAACACCCAGCCATCACGAGGCAGAGAAAATCCCTGACCCCGCCGGGAATCGAACCCCGGAACCCGGGTGTGGGAAGCGAGAACGCTACCGCACGACCACGAGATGCGGGCGCGTCCCCGACTTGTTCTTCAACAGTGGGAAGCACGAAAATGCTTAAAACATCAATGTAGGCCTGTGCTGTGATAGTTTCACGCAAAACGGCAAGAGGTCCAAGCACCCTCCATGAGAAACACGGCCACACCATAAAACCACCGCCTCCGAATTTTACTGTTGGCACTACCCACGCTGACAGATGACGTTCACCGGGCATTCGCCAAACCCACACCTGCCATCGGATCGCCACATTGTGTACGTGTTTCGCCACTCCACACAACGTATTTCGACTGTTCAGTCGTCCAATGTTTACTTCTTTTACACCATGCGAGGCGTCGTTTGGCATTTACCGGCGTGATGCGTGGCTTATGAGAAGCCGCTGGACCATGAAATCCAAGTTTTCTCACCTCTCGCCTAACTGTCACAGTATTTGCAGTGGATCCTGATGCAGTTTGGAATTCCTGTGTGAAGCTCTGGATAGATGTCTGCCTATTACACATTACGACCCTCTTCAACTGTCGGCAGTCCCTGTCAGTCAACAGACGAGATCGGCCTGCATGGTTTTGTGCCGTACGTGTCCCTTCATGTTTCCACTTCACTATCACATCGGAAACATTGGACCTAGGGATGTTAAGGAGTGAGGAAATCTCGTGTACAGACGTATGACACAAGTGACACCCAATCACCTGACCACGTTCGAAGTCCGTGAGTTCCGCGGAGTGCCCCATTCTGTCTCTCGCGATGTCTAATGACTACTGAGGTCGATGATATGGAGTACTTGGCAGTAGGTGGCAGCACGATGCACCTAATATGAAAAACCTATGTTTATGATGGTGTCCGGATACTTTTTATCACATAGTGTTACTTGACACTTCCATTTCGGTTAGGCAAACTTGTTAGAAAAACAATTGGTTATGTTAAAATCAATTGGTGCTGAAGCTGATTTTTACTTCTGTGTTTTTGAATAGTCTTGCTAATTTGTCAGATACTATTCCAAGATATGGCATTTTTACATATTTGACTGCTGTGGCACTGTCAGTTGTGACTGCAGGTCGACGTTTGTTCAGTTTATTTTTTTTCTGTTGTGACATGGTGTTAATGAGAGAAGGGTCATGTCTATTGTTTATTGCAGTATATGTTATGGTTTCCATTTCTTGTAGGAGTTCTGTATGTTGAAGTGGAAATTTGTGTGCTCTGTACAGCATTGATCTATATGCAGCTTTTTTGTGGGAGGAGGGATGTGTTGAGGAGTTTGGTATAGTGGTGTCAGGGCCAGTAGGTTTTCTGTAAATATTGAAAGGTACCTTTTGGTTCTGTTTTGATATTTTGCTTTGCTTTGCAACATTGTGTCCAGATATTTAAACGACGTGATTGAGTCCAGGAGGACACTAATAAGGCTATAACCGAACATTATGGATTTGTTTTTGCTATTCACCCACATTAATACATTTTTCTACGGTCAGATCTAGCTGCCGTTCATCCCACCAACTAGGACTTTGCCTAAGTCATCCTGTATCCGCACTCATCTTCGATCTTGACAGGTTACAGCAAGGAACAGGACTGCTACAGCTGAGGGATCAAACGCAGTTGGCGATTTAATGTAACAATATTCTTTATTTAGCAGAACATGATAGCATTACACATTGGTAACAGCGAGCTCTTAGCCCACAAAAATTTAAAATCATCTAATGCATAAAAACGTAAATCCAGAAGTCAACACACGACCACAGTCTCTTCAACCAGGAGCCTGACTGCAAGCAGCTGCACATTATGGAAGAGGCAACCAGTTAGGGGTGCTGCTGCCAGTAACACTTTACCGTCCCCCACCCCTAACCTGCCATCCCTCCCCTCATTCGTGACACTGGTTAGATTTGACTGCGTACAAATTGAGACTTTGTATGGGAGCTGATGAACGCGCAGTGGAGCTCCCCACAAACCAAACATCATCACCAATCATCCTAGCCCGCTTCATTAAAGCGTCACGCAGCCAATCACACCGCAGCAAAGGTAAGCCAAATGGCAGAGCCGACAGACACACAGCGAGATCCAAAGATAAAGAAAAGGCGCTACGTCTCACATACAGTCCCGTGTACTACAATATCATCAGCAAACAACCGTAGACCGTTGCCCAACCTTTCCACCAGAGCGTTTATGTATATAGAAAATACGCTGAAGAGCCAAATAAGCTGGTACACCTGCCTAATATCGTGTAAGACCTCCGCGAGCTCGCAGAAGTGCCCCAACACGACGTTGTACGACTCGAAAAATGTCGGAAGTAGTGCTGCAGGGAACTGACACCATGATTCTCTCAGGGCTGTCTATAAAG
Organism: Schistocerca americana; assembly: GCF_021461395.2. Classification (NCBI taxonomy): domain Eukaryota; kingdom Metazoa; phylum Arthropoda; class Insecta; order Orthoptera; family Acrididae; genus Schistocerca; species Schistocerca americana. Next base: position 192,302,735 of record NC_060123.1, read on the forward strand.
AATGCAAAGGCGTGGAGATCTCTTCTGAACGGCACTTTGCAGAGCATCCCAGATATGCTCACGTCTGGGGAGACTGGTTTCTAGTGGAAATGTTTAAACTCAGAAGCGAGCTCCTGGAGCTACTTTGTAGCATTTCTGGACGCGTGGAGTGTCGCATTGTCCCGCTGGAATTGGTCAAGTCCGACGGAATGCACAATGGACATGAACAGATGCAGGTGATCAAACAGGATGCTTACAAACGTGTCACATGTCAGAGCCGTATCTGGACGTATCAGGGGTCCCATATCACTCCAACTGCACACGACCCAGCCCTTACAGAGCCAGCTTGAACAGTCCCCTGCTGACATGAGGGTCCATGGATTAGTGAGATTGTCTCTATACCCGTACACGTCCATCCGCTCGATATAATTCGAAACGAGACTCGTCCGACCAGACAACATGTTTCCAATCATCAACACTCCAGTGCCGGTGTCGACGGGCCCAGGCGAGGCGTAATGCTTTGTGTCGCGCAGTCATCATGGGTACACGAGTGGGCCCATATTGATGATGCTTCGTTGAATGGTTCGACCCACTGACACATTCCGATGGCAAAGCATTGAAATCTGCAGCAGTTTGAGAAAGGGTTGCAATTCTATCACGCTGATCGATTCTGTTCAGTCGTCTTAGCTTCCGTTTTTGCAGGATCTTTTTCCGGCCACAGCTATGTCGGAGATTTGATGTTTTATCTGATTCCTGATATTCACGGTACACTGGCGGAATGGTCGTACGGGAAAATCCCACTTGATCGCTGCCTTGAAGATGCTGTGTCCTATCGCACGTACGTCGAGAATAACACCACGTTCAACATCACATAAATCTTGATAACGTGCCACTGTAGCCGCAGTAACCGATCTAGCAACTGTGCCAGACATGTGTTGTCTCTTATAGGTATTGTCGACCGCAGTGCCGTATCCTGCCTCTTTACATATCTCTGTCGCATGCCTATACCAGTTTCTTTGGCGCTCAGTTAAATAGCGGCCCTATCAAACTTCTCAGGGGCATTCCTGATTATACCCCTGTCTCTGATGAACTCTCGCCGTCGGTGAGAACATGCTGGTATCTATTACGTAAAATGCCTTCGAGCCCACACATATATTTGTAAACCTTTTCCATGTACTTGTACCTTCTTCAACAGCCGGCTGTGGGGCACCGTTTCATATGCTTTTCGGAAATCTATAAATATTCAATCTGTCTGCTGCCGTTCATCCGTAGTTTGCAGTTCATCATGTGAAGGCAAGCTGAGTTCCGCACGAGCAATGCTATCTAAAACCGTGCTGATTCTTGGACATAAACTTCGCTGTGGCAAGGAAATTTGTTATGTTGGAACCGAGAACACTTTCAAGAGTTCTGCATTAACCCGATTTAAGGATATTTGTATGTAATTTTCCTTTCTTTTACCATCCTTTAAACAGGAGCCACCTGCGCTTTGTACCAGTCGCTTGGGACTTTGCGCTACGCGAGACATTCGCAATAAATACAAGCTAAGTAAAGGGCCAAAGCCGTAGAGAACTCTTTGGATACCCGAACTGTAGTTGCATCCGGATCTGGCTACTTGTTTGTTTATAACTCTTTCAGTTGCTTTTCTACGACAGCTGTGCTTCTTACTATGTCAGAGTCTGTGCGATAATCAAAAGACGATACGTTTGTACGATTCTCCTGCATGAATAATTTCTTAAGAGCGAAGTTTGAAACTTGGTCCTTCATTTTGCTATCGTCTACTGTCAAATCAGACTGGTCAACGAGTGACTGACGAAAGGAAGCGTTAGGCCCGCTTAGTGTTCTGACGTAATGTCAGAACTGTCTCGGATTCTCTGCCAGATGTTTGGCTAAGGTGTGACGGTGGTAGTTGTCGTATGCTTCGGGCATAAATGTTTTCACAGACGCACGAATCTCAAATAACCTTTGTCTTATGAACCGAGAATGTAAGAACTTGTGCCTCCTCAGCATTTTTCGAATTTCGTTGTTAAACTATGGTGGGTCTTTTCTGTCCTTTACCGATTTACTAGGCACATAATTCTCTAGAAAACTGTTTACAATCTCCTTAAACTTTGACCATATATCCTCTACATCCATCTTACTGGAACTAAATGATGTCAATTCACAGTCTAGCTGAGATCCTAACCAACGCTTATCTGCTCTGTCTAGCAGAAACACTTCCCTAGCCTTCTTGACCGATTTTTTAACTTTGTTAGTCATAGTTGGTATAATAACATCATGACCGCTAAATTTCGTTTCTATACGGACGTTGTCGATAATGTCAGGCGTATTCATAGCTACAAGATCTAAGATGTTTCCGTCGCGTGTGGGCTGCCGAAATAGCTGCTCAAGAAAGTTTTCTGGAAACGTGTTCAAATGTATTTCACATGACTGTCTGTCTGTACCCTGTGTGATGAGTCCATAGGCATCCCAGTGGTCGGTTAATGTCGCCTCCGAGAAGTATTGCATAATCCGGGTATTTACGGTGCTACTGACCATTGACTCTCATTGAGATTTCTCCCTCCTGTAGACGAATACAGTCGTATGGTCGCATGTACTGTTGGGAATTTTGTGTATTACTGACTCAAATAACCTTAAGAAGGCTATTTATAGCTGATATCTGGATATGTAAGAGTAATAACAAACCAGTGACACTGCGACTGATTGATGTATTCCTATCCGTCCCTATGCGCTACAGACTGCCTAAAATTATACATGCAGTTAAAAATGCGAGATTACACCTCTAAATAGAAAAACAAGCTTGAAATTTAAGATATATACGAGAATTCCGGAAAAAAATTTGTGCACCAGGTAAGACGACGTGTATTTCGATCTGATGATGGCATATGACACCGGGGAGATAGATGTACTGACACTGATTTCAACATCGTCCGCCAACAGAGAGCGTAGTGGCGTACTTACCGCAGCTAGATGTGTGCCCTCCCTTTAATATAGGATACTCACACCCAGAAGACTCAGTGTGGTGCAGACGTGTGAAGGAAGCAGAAAGTCATGCCACAGAGACGTAGTGCTTCCTACAGCTAAGTGAGTGACTTTGAAAGGGGTCAAATTGTGGCCTTCCGAGTGGCGGGATGGTTCTTTCGGAGATCTGCCACACAAGTTGGACGCGGTTTCGCCAGTTGTGCAACTATTCTGGTATCAGTAATCACGCGAACATTCTCACAATCGTTGACGAGGTTCTGGACTTCCACCCAGCACAGGTACCCGACAGGATCGTTGTATTTTAAAGGCAGCAGTGACAGATCTTACAGCTACCACAGCACAGATAAGGCTTGTGCGACCACACGTGTCAACACGAATCGTTGCCAACTGGTTGTTAGCAATGGGAGTACGGGCAAACACACGTCTAGGCCGTCTTTCACTAACGTCATCGACTCGCACGGGTCGACTTGTAAGATGGAATGGCGCCCCGTGCTTTTCAGCAACGAAAGAAGATTCTCTCTGTATACAAGTGAGTGTGGTTTGCGCTTACGACATAGACCTGGTGAGTGCTGTCTTAGAGTGCTTTCCTCCAGGACACACTGGTCCCATCCCAGGCTTTATGGTCAGCGGTGCGATATGCTGCAACTCTCCTTCACCTTTGGTGTTTCTTGAGTGGTCGACAGCCAGCGCTCGGTATGTGTAGAATGTTGTTAATCTCATGCCGTTCTTGCAACAGGAAGGTGATGCTTTGTTCCAACAGGATAACGCTAGCCCACATACCTCCCGTGAAACTCAACGACCTCTTCAAGTCATGCAGCAATATCCCTGGCCAACACGATCTCAGAACATATCTCCAATCGAGAACATGAGGGATATGATGGGGTGAGAAGTGATTCGCGATACTCGTCAACCAACAACTCTTACATAATTACGTGAACAGGTCGAGCATGCGTGGCATAACGTATCCCAGGACAGGATTCACCAGATGCCAGAGCCAGCGCATGCATTGCCGCCCGTGGGGGCCACACCACATGCGGGTGTTTCAGCAAGAGTCGATACCTGGTACCTCAGAACCACTTGTGTTGTCGATCTGTAATGGTAGTCATTTTGTGTACTCCATATGTACTGAAAGATCTGGAAACCTCTAAAAGGGTGTACTAACCCTTTTTCCAGCAGTGTATTATAAAAAGACAGAAACAGCTAAATACGTAATCTTCCGCTCTGGAGACGTGAACAGTCTCCACCAGGGAGCCGGACTCATACATAAGCATTTAGCAACGTCGGCTAAAGCCATTGGGGAGACTGAAATAACTGGTCGCACAGCAAACTTTCTTGCCCCTAGAGCACAAAGTGTGGTACAACGAAGTTAACTAGAGTAAAATTTCGAAACAAACTGCTAGGGAACACAGGTTGACGTAGGTATGAGAGGCGCTGCTGCCCCCCCCCCCTTCCGCCCCCACCCTCCCCCACGCCCCAGTGGTCGGAGTTCCTCTCTTCTAGCCTATGTCCACAAGAACGCTGCTACGACGTTAAACGTCAAGCGAGTTGCTCCACTCAGTTGGCCACACTCCCGACGGTAAGAAGCCACGACAAGTACCTGGATGGATTTTGGCGATGAACCACGGACCCACAATACGAGGCTACTCCAGCCAGCGCGGAGTAAAATTATGACCCACTCCCAGCTCTGTTCCTCGGCGAACCTCACTGACGACTGAAAGTCAAGACAGCTAGCCTCCTGTCCACACAGTGTATCACTCCGGCAGCCACACCCTCTGGCCAAAGATAAATACACTTGAGAGCATTACATGACCTATCGTTTCACTGCATGGCTTGGCCTCCTACCTGATAACTCTAACCCCCATTGTACGGCGCCTCAATAACATTATTTATTTGCTATTTTCTTTTAGTCTGTTATTTGCATAAAAGAACAGACCGAATGTTGCACATGAATATAAAGTTTTAACATAATTTCAAATATGTAGCAATAACTTCAGCATTATGCTACTTATGGGGAGGTGGGGGGGAATCTACATAGAATAACTACATTAAAACAAAAATACTACTAATAATAATAATAACAACCAAGAAAAAATTCTGTGTACTACAATTTCCACACCCGGTGCAGAGATATCTGTTCATCTGCAATACTGAAGGCACTCACTATGGACTATTACGCTATGCGGCATTGATAGATCACAAATTTTGTAACTTATATTTCTGGATTATACTACAACAACATTATACTACACAGTGCTACAGTACACGACATTAAACTACTATACTTGGTATCAGAACCAAGCTGGATCTCTCATTAGTCTCGATGGCTATCACCGGCGCACTGAGGTGCAACTCAGGATTCTCAGGTGCTGTGCTGCTGTGCCACCCAAGGTGTAGAGATTGGGAGATGGCTGTCAGGGTCTCAGGAAGTCCTTCCTGGCAGTCTCCGAGGATCGTCTCCTCACTGCTGTCAGATGGCTGTTGTGCCGTGGCGCGTCTCGCTAATATGATTTAAGTCCTCAATGACGACAACACAGACCTCCTCTTTCCCTTCAGGACTCTCATTGTGGAGACGTCCCACACCTTCCTCTTGAAACATGTGATTGAGGATATTATCCACCACTTTCTCTGGCCCTCTTATATGTCTAACACAGAAATGGAACACCAAAATGTTTTCAGCCCGGCACGAAATTCGACTAGTCTTAGAGGGACGCGCTAAGACCAAAGAGAGCACCTAATTTTACGTCTCGACCAAAAATTCTTATGAAAAAAAATACCACCACGGACGTTGTCTCAAGATACAGCTGTCGTACATATCAGCCATGTAGCAGGATGGACATCCATAGATACAATTTACGTTTTTCAAGTATGAAAAGTACTACGAGAACATCTAGCTCTTAGGTGGATTAACTACTCTCCGTTGGGGACAACGATCTGGATGCGTAAGCTACTGGCTTATGGTTACCATCTCGTTCCTACAGTAGTACAGCAATGACACCCACGTTTGAAGCGTGTGTCTTGACGGCGAACGGACACTTTCCGTCCAGCACCATCAACAAGGTAGCGTTCCTGAGGGCAGTTTTTAGTGCCTCAAACGCCAACTGTTGATGACTGTCCACGTGAACAGCTCACCCTTGTGCCGCATCTTTTCCCAGGGTGCAGCTAATTCTGCCAATTTAGGCAAAATTTTCCCAAAACAAATTTTCCATGCCGTCAGCCGGGCTATTTTAGGCGGCTGGAAGCTGTTGATCGTCTTTAAAAAAATAGTTCAAATTGCTCTGAGCACTATGGGACTTAACATCTGAGGTCATCAGTCCTCTAGAACTTAGAACTACTTAAACCTAACTAACCAAAGGACATCACACACATCCGTGCCCGAGGCAGGATTCGAACCTGCGACCGTAGCAGTCGTGCGGGTTCCGGACTGAAGCGCCTATAACCGCTCGGTCACCACGGCCGACTTATTACAAACTTCCACTTCATCGACGTAATAATAATCGACCTTGAATTTAACATCGGCAAGAACAAAGTCGAGAAGCTAGACAGCGTAGTGGCTCCATTAGATAACCCATACAGCACCTAATTAAAATCATAAAGGTTCAAGTCCGCGACAAACGCTGTGACTGTCTTGGAGTCCCATTAGCAAGATTTGGTAACAGACCTTATCGCGATCAAGCACGGTGAAAAACCGGACCATAACAAACCAGATAAGACAGTGTTATAAGTCAGGAAGAGGAACTGACTCAACTAGCCTTTTGATTTAGGTTAAGGTAATCAGCCACCGGCCCATAGCTCCTACCATTGCCCTTGGCTACAAGAAAGATGAGAGAAGTATAAAGTGAGGCAGGTTTAATAACTCCGTCACTTAACATACTTCCCACGACCGTAAGACTTTCATTTTTGGAGGGTAGAACCCATAGCGCACCTGATCCGTAAGCTGACTGCTATACTGTGTATTACTAGTTACACCCAACCTATCTGTTAGTACCTCTAGTGCTTCGCTAGCCAATAATAGTGCGATTCAAACCCCCAGATTCAGTCTCCACTTTGCAGATGCCCAATAACTTGGAATGTTGGCATAACCTAAACCTTTGCAATGGACAGAAACCAAATTTAAAAAACCTACACGAGCAGTCCAAGACTAGCCCGATATTTTTAACAAAATCGTCTCGCAACTACAGCTTAATACGCAACCCATTTGCCATAAATAAATCTAAAGGCCAGGGGAAATCACTGGTTGTACAATTAACCCGATGTAAGTGGTTTACCATTAACGGTACTATGAATCCGAGTAAAAGGAAAAAAACCGAAAATTTACAAATGTACGGTACTTCAGATGCCACTCATAATTCAGCAATGAAATACAGATTCCTGAGTCCAGCAGAGCTAACTCTACTTGTTAACAAAACATGGTAAACCATCCTCAAGAATGACGCCAACCTCTCAACGAACAAAACACGAGAGCTATCTGGTTTCGTCCTCTGTAAGGTAAAAGCTACGACTGCGCACTCCAGAAACTACACTACAAAATATACCACAGCCATGGGCATCTCGTCTATATACTTGATCAGAGACTCCCCCAAACGTTGAACCCGGAAGAAATATTAAGTAAATAAATCATTTTATTCCTAGCTGACAATCTCTCTCATCCAATTATCACAGGGAACCTTGCTCCGTCAAGACCACGCTCACCATCTAGGCTAAGGAGCCACAACACACAGAAAGGGTACAGAAGTTGTAAAATCACCTCCCAAAGAATGTTAAACACATTTATCTGTCTCTCCAAGAAAAATGAAAACCACAAGAAATTTTGTAACTGTTGATTTAAAACCATCCTGCATCTCCTAATTAAGCTTTTCTATATGACCGTGTACCCAAAGTCCCTAATCTGTGGGGAAAAAAGGCATCTACTCCGAAGAATAATGCAAAACGGAGAGAAATAGATGAGGTTATAAGCAAATCTCCAGTGCTCGGTACTTTAGCAAAGAGGATTAGAAACAATGTTCGGTTTATTTTTTTATATTTTTACTAGGTAAACAAATTTTTAAGTAACAGTAGTTAGTGGAAATTTTGGAAAAAAGGTTTTCAAAGTATGTCATTAATGAAAATAAACAACGGTCGCCAGTTCCTCCCGGAAGAAGGATAATTAAAATGAAGCTTAACTTTATACCCGTAAGCAGTCTTACGTAAGAATAGTTTTTGGCGTCATTACATAGGAACAGAACCTAAAGCAGACTTTCAAGTATTTCACACCATACATGTCACAGTAGTCAGATAATAGTCAAATAGCAAACACATATAACATATTATATTAATTTTCAAAGATCAATTAAAATAAGATTCTTTACTGGCTGTGGATAGAAACTTTTTGTTACGTTACTCACCATAACACTGACTGTCGTAATTGTAGGATGCAGAAAGATTGAGTTTACTCATTGGTAAAGACTGTCATTTACCTAGCAGTTATTCTGATTTTTTTTTCTAATATAAGTTATAAACTATTCCACAAGCTAGAAATCAGAAACGCTGCTTTGACAGTGAAATTCAGTTTCCAAGTTACGTAAATTCTTACTACCAATGTTTTTGCATCATTCTATTTCAGACATTATTCATACTGCAGCCAAAGGGTTCATTATTACGTAATTGTCCACAAATTGGAAAAATTATCTTTTGATAATCTAATAAATTAATGTTCACTTCATTTTCAGTTCATTTTCTGATTATCACAGTTCGTACAAAGGAATAGGATGGCTACTACTTGGATAACGACTTAGGAAAATTATTTACGTGACAATATGCACGAAAGCAATGTTATTTAAGTAATAAAATGGCAGCTACGCTGGTCAGGCTATTACACTTCTAGTTATAAAAAGTCTAGACCTTACTTCACTTTAAGATGGCGTTGGTTTGTCGAGTGGCTTCATTTAGCGGTAAAATATGCACAGGTTGATTTTCTTGCCATACCATAGCCAATAACAAGGGCCCACAGTACTCTCGATGTTACGTGAATTACTCTTGCTGCATTTGTACTATACCCAATAAATGCCATACACATAGGTTGCCACCGAGCGAGGTGGCGCAGTGATTAGACACTGGACTCGCATTCGGAAGGACGACGGTTCAATCCCGCGTCCGGCCATCCTGATTTAGGTTTTCCGTGATTTCCCTAAATCAAACCAGGCAAATGCCGGGATGGTTCCTCTGAAAGCGCACGGCCGACTTCCTTCCCCATCCTTCCCTAATCCGATGAGACCGATGACCACGCTGTCTGGTCTTTCCCAAATCAACCAATACATAGGTTGCCCATATTAAACATCAGCCGAAACAATCATTTCAGTTTTCGCTGCTCCGCACTTCCGAAACAGACTTTTTATCACCGCACTCTTGCATTACCAGACCGGCGAATACACACAGTCAACGGCAACAACAGTCTCCTCGCCACTCCGAACCTCAGCTTTTTTGGCGTGTTCGCATGCCTAGCGATAATGCATTTACACTTTAATACAGTCTTTGTCAATAGTTTTTCCCTGACTAGGCGGGCGTATCTACTTACAAAATAGTAACACTGCATGCGTATTCTCTTTCTAAAACAACAAATAGCAATTGTAACTTGGCAACATATTTACAAGAATAATATGTAGCGCAACTAATAAATGAATATCAAGAGCTCAAATGGAAACCCAGTTCTAAGCAAAGAAGAGAAAGCAGAAAGGTGGAAGGAGTATATAGAGGGTCTATACAAGGGCGATGTACTTGAGAACAATATCATGGAAATGGAAGAGGATGTAGATGAACATGAAATGGGAGATACGATACTGTGTGAAGAGTTTGACAGAGCACTGAAAGACCTGAGTCGAAACAAGGCCCCAGGAGTATACAACATTCCATTAGAACTACTGACGGCCATGGGAGAGCCAGTCCTGACAAAACTCTACCATCTGGTGAGCAAGATGTATGAGACAGGCGAAATACTCTCAGACTTCAAGAAGAATGTAATAATTCCAATCCCAAAGAAAGCAGATGTTAAAAGCTGTGAAACTTATCGAACTATCAGTTTAATAAGTCACAGCTGCAAAATAATAACACGAATTCTTTACAGAGGAAAGGAAAAACTGGTAGAAGCCGACCTCGAAGAAAATCAGTTTCGATTCCGTAGAAATGTCGTAACGTGTGAGGCAATACTGATGCTACGACTTATCTTAGACAATAGATTAAGGAAAGGCAAACCTACGTTTCTAGCATTTGTAGACTTAGAGAAAGCTTTTGACAATGTTGACTGGAATACTCTCTTTCATATTCTGAAGATGTCAGGAGTAAAATACAGGGAGCGAAAGGTTATTTACAATTTGTACAGTAACCAGATGGTAGTTATAAGAGTCGAGGGGCATGAAAGGGAAGCAGTGGTGGGGAAGGGAGCTAGACAGGGTTGTAGTCTCTCCCTGATGTTATTGAATCTGTATATTGAGCAAGCACTAAAGGAAACGAAAGAAAAATTCGGAGTAGGTATTAAAATGCATGGAGAAGAAATTAAAAACTTTGAGGTTCACTGATGACATTGTAATTCAGTCAGAGACAGCAAAGGACTTGGAAGAGCAGCTGAACGGAGTGGACAGTGTCTTGAAAGGAGGATATAAGATGAACAACAACAAAAGCAAAACGAGGATAATGGAATGTAACCGAATTAAGTCAGGTGATGGTGACGGTATTAGATTAGGAAATGAGAGACTAAAAGGAGTAAAGGAGTTTTGCTATTTGGGGAGCAAAATAACTGATGAAGGTCGAAGTTGAGAAGATATAAAATGTAGACTGCCAATGGCAAGGAAAGCGTTTCTGAAGAAGAGAAATTTGTTAACATCGAGTATAGATTTAAGTGTCAGGAAGTCGTTTCTGAAAGTATTTGTATGGAGTATAGCCATGTATGGAAATTTAAACTGGACGATAAATACAGAGCAGAAGCTTTCGAAGCGTGGTGCTACAGAAGAACGTTGAGGATTAGATGGGTGGATCACGTAACTAATGAGGAGGTACTGAAAATGATTGGGGAGAAGAGAAGTTTGTGCCACAACTTTACAAGAAGAAGGGACCGGTTGGGAGGACATGTTCTGAGGCATCAAGGGATCACCAATTTAGTATTGGAGGGCAGCGTGGAGGGTAAAAATCGTAAAGGGAGACCAAGAGATGAATACACTAAGCAGATTCAGAAGGATGTAGGATGCAGTAAGTACTGGGAGATGAAGAGGCTTGCACAGGATAGGGTAGCATGGAGAGCTGCATCAAAGTAGTCTCAGGACTGAACACTACAACAACAACAACAACAGTAAAAGAAACTTCGTAAAACATGAATAAAATGTATAATCATCCACACAGTTGTGGTATTATACATGGAGTCGATAGAAATGCATTCCACACGACGCAGGACAGTTAAGAGACAGAATGAGATTTTCACTCTGCAGCGGAGTGTGCGCTGATATGAAACTTCCTGGCAGATTAAAACTGTGTGCCCGACCGAGACTCGAACTCGGGACCCTTGCCTTTCGCGGGCAAGTGCTCTACCAACTGAGCTACCGAAGCACGACTCACGTCCGGTACTCACAGCTTTACTTCTGCCAGTACCTCGTCTCCTACCTTCCAAACTTTACAGAAGCTCTCCTGCGAACCTTGCAGAACTAGCACTCCTGAAAGAAAGGATATTGCAGAGTGAAAATCTCATTCTGGAAACATCCCCCAGGCTGTGGCTAAGCCAGGTCTCCGCAATATCCTTTCTTTCAGGAGTGCTAGTTCTGCAATGTTCGCAGGAGAGCTTCTGTAAAGTTTGGAAGGTAGGAGACGAGGTACTGGCAGAAGTAAAGCTGTGAGTACCGGACGTGAGTCGTGCTTCGGTAGCTCAGTTGGTAGAGCACTTGGCCGCGAAAGGCAAGGGTCCCGAGTTCGAGTCTCGGTCGGGCACACAGTTTTAATCTGCCAGGAAGTTTCATATCAGCGCACACTCCGCTGCAGAGTGAAAATCTCATTCTGGAAACATCCCCCAGGCTGTGGCTAAGCCAGGTCTCCGCAATATCCTTTCTTTCAGGAGTGCTAGTTCTGCAAGGTTTTCAGGAGAGCTTCTGTAAAGTTTGGAAGGTAGGAGACGAGGTACTGGCAGAAGTAAAGCTGTGAGTACCGGACGTGAGTCGTGCTTCGGTAGCTCAGTTGGTAGAGCACTTGCCCGCGAAAGGCAAGGGTCCCGAGTTCGAGTCTCGGTCGGGCACACAGTTTTAATCTGCCAGGAAGTTTCAGTTAAGAGACAGTTTGGAAATTTCGCAAATGGGCACGTCATCCCGCCAACACTCCATCTAACTTGAATAGGACATCCGTCTGCAGCCTCTATTACCAAAGAGTTTTCTTCGCTCGCCCCTGGGCTCTCACCTCATTCTAATGCACTCACTTTCATTTACATTTGCAATACTTTGGCCTGTAACTAACCAATTGGCTTCTGTTGCGGATCCGTAACTATGAGAGTAAAATTTCCAACCCAGAGCAAACAGTGCTTAATCTACATCCGTGACCTATATAACTGAGCGCGAAGGGTGACTTCCTTCTAAAAACACAATGTTCTTTTCCACGTCCGAGAGAGAAGCGGTTCAGCGCTCAACTGTTGCACTCACCCGGCTAATCCGGGACGCAGTTGCCTGTACCGTACATGCAGCCGCACCACTCAGCTGAAAGTACATCTCCGCCATGTCCCCTCCTCCAGCCTACGACATACACGTAGCTCGTATCTCAGTTGTCTTTCTTCGGGAAACCGACGACCACCAGAATCCTAGGCACCACGGTACCACAGAGCGGATCTGCAAATACACCACACAAGTAAACTCAGGCAGGACAAATATTTGTACTCCAAAAGGGGAACTTAAATAATTTCGTGTATCATGAATGACGCTCAGTTAAGATAAGCTTGCTAGCCCGAGTTCCAGAGACCACCTACCATTCTGAAACTCGGCCAGGTGCTTGGTTATCCTGGGGATGGAAGGACTGGGTAGACAGAGACTGAACTCCATTTGTGACACAAATTTTAAAATGTAAAATTAGAAGTGCAAATGAACAATGTCAGCGGAAATTGGAGAGAATAATCTTAATTCCCGTCGCCTCCGGCTAACTGAGATGCTTCACAAGTTAAGCTGACCAAGTAGCTCAACACTACCTCACTCTAAAACATATACACAAAACAACATTGAAACGCATGCAACAGCAATGGACGCTGCACGCTGAAATTGGTCACAAGAGTCTCTTTCTCTTAAAAAGGAACGAAATTTATCCTCGAAAACAATCAAAACCAAAGAAGTTTGACAACTTACGTGCGTTCAAAACGGTGATCGGGACAGACATCTTACATGAGTTGTTAAAAGGTTCAGAAAGGACAAATGTGTGTGAATTCCTAAGGAACCAAACAGCTGAGGTCATCGGTCATTAGAGACTTACACACCACATGCTAAGAACAACACACACCCATGCCAGAAGGAGGCCTCGAACCTGAGGTGAGGGATGCCGCGCAGTCCGCGAGATGGCGCCTCCAAACGCGCGACCACTCCGCGTGGCAAACGTTTAACAGCAACAATTTCATAAGCCCACGAACGCATATACGCTCAAACAAGAGTTACAAAGCTCGCTTCTGATTACTCAGCAAGCTTGAGAGGGAAATTAACTTGAAATTGATATAAAACCTAAGAGATTGTAATGAAAACAGCTGCGCTCTCACAAGAAGTGTACGGCATGGTCTCAATTGGTTTAAAACACGACTCTCAAGAGACTCAAATAACCAATGCACAGGCGCCGAAGCAGCCATTAGAGTAAATACCTAGAATTAAAGAAGGGTCCAGTTCTTTAACAAAAGGACTAAATTCAAACACAGGCAGTAAACAGGAAATTGGATACGCACACCTACTTCTTCGTATGAAAAATGGTTGAGGCTTACAGGATCGTATGTTATTGTCCGAAATAAGGAGGGCAATTCCCGTCAGCTCACGAAGGAACCGAGCAGAATTTATTCACCCAATTTTTACGAGTTATCCTGATTAAATTGTCCATTCAGAAGAAGCACAGGCGGAGAGTGAATCACAGAAATCTCTTACGAACTACCACATTATCTGGGAGAGCTACTTAGCAAACATATTAAGTACAGAAGCCCGAAATACACTTCAAGAGTGGCTGAGTTACACCACACACAAATTTATCACTTTAAAAACCACTTGTCGAGCTTCGGAAAAGCAAATGGTTAACGGTCAGCCAACAGAGAGTAAATCTGTGGCCCACCCCGTGCTCTGCTCCTCAGCGAACCTCTCTGTCCGACGGCCGAACGTCAAGAGGGCAAACCCGTTGCCTGCGCGGCGTGTCAGGCCACTGGACAAACCCTCTGACCAAAGGTAAATACACTTCAGAGCGTGACACGACCTATCGATTCGCAGCACGGCTCACTACACTCTTACAATATGTACAGTATATAAAAAATAAGTGACAGAGAATATAGCAAAAATTACGATATAGACTGTAACACTTCAGATGCTGAAGCGTCGAATACTGAGTCATTAAAACTCTGTGTTCTAGGATGATGCTATTTAAGATAAGGACCAACGTACATCTGCTAGGGGACACTACAGTATTCACATTTTCATAATTAAATTTATCGCATTTGAAGAAATTTAAACAAATACACTAGAGAAAGAACTGAATACACTACAATGTGAGGAGAGTGTATGAGAAGGTGAAACAGTTACTATAATGAGCTGGCTATTGAATGATAAGGAAAGGTGCACCTCGTTAACTTTTGTTGTTGTTGTTGTGGTCTTCAGTCCAGAGACTAGTTTGATGCAGCTCTCCAAGCTACTCTATCCTGTGCAAGCTTCTTCATCTCGTAGTACCTACTGCAACCTACATCCCTCTGAATCGGCTTAGTGTATTCATCTCTTGGTCTCTACGATTTTTACTCTCCACGCTGCCGTCCAATACTAAACTTGTGATACCTTGATGACTCAGAATATGAACTACCAACCGATCCCATCTACTAGTCAAGTTGGACCACAAAATTCTCTTCTCCCCAATTCTGTTCAATACCTCCTCATTAGCTATGTGATCTACCCATCTAATCTTCAGCATTCTTCTGTAGCACCACATTTCGAAAGCTTCTATTCTCTTCTTGACTAAACTATTTATCGTCCACGTTTCACTTCCATACGTGGCTACACTCCATACAAAAATATTCAGAAACGACTTCCTGACACTTAAATCTATACTCGACGTAAGCAAATTTCTCTTCTTCAGAAACGCTTTCCTTGCCATTGCCAGTCTACATTTTATATCCTCTCCTTCGACCATCATCAGTTATTTGGCTCCCCAAATAGCAAAACTCATTTAAACGTCTCATTTCCTAATCTAATTGCCACAGCATCACTCGATTTAATGCGACTACGTTCCATTATCCTCGTTTTGTTTTTGTTGATGCTCATCTTATATCCTCCTTTCAAGACACTGTCCATTCCTTTCAGCTGCCCTTTCATGTCCTTCGCTGTCTTTGACAGAATTACAATGTCATCGGCGAACCTCAAAGCTTTTATTTCTTCTCCATTGATTTTAATTCCTACTCCGAATTTTTCTTTTGTTTCCTTTACTGCTTGCTCAATATACATATAGAATAACATCGGGGATAGGCTTCAACCCGGTTTCACAACCTTCCCAACCACTGCTTCCCTTTCATGCCCCTCGTCTTTAATAATCGCTATCTGGTTTCTGTACAAATTTTAAATAGCCTTTCGCTCCCTGTGTTTTACTCCTGCCATCTTCAGAATATGAAAGAGAGTTTTCCAATCAGCATTTTCAAAAGCTTTCGCTAAATCTACAAATGCTAGAAACGTAGGTTTGCCTTTCCTTAATCTATTATCTAAGATACGTCGTAGGGTCAGTATTGCCCCACATGTTCCAACATTTATACGGCATTCAAACTGATCTTCCCCGAGGTCGGCTTCTACCAGTTTTTCCATTCGTCTGTAAAGAATTCGTGTTAGTATTTTGCAGCCTTGTCTTATTCAACTGATAGTTCGGTAGTTTATACATCTGTTAGCACCTGCTTTCTTTGAGATTGTAATTATTATATTCTTCTACAAGTCTGAGGGTATCTCGCCTGTTTGATACATCTTGCTCACCAGATGGTAGAGTTTTATCAGGACTGGCTCTCCGAAGGCTGTCAGTAGTTCCAATGGAATGTTGTCTACTCTGGGGGCCTTGTTTCGATTCAGGTCTTTCAGTGCTCTGTCAAACTCTTCATGCAGCATCGTATCTCCCATTTCATGTTCATCTACATCCTCTTCCATTTCCATAATGCTGTCCTCAAGTACATCGCCCTTGTCAGGGCTTCCACCTTTCTGCTTTCCCTTCTTTGCTTAGAACTGATTTCCATCTTAGCTCTTGTATTCATGCAAGTGGTTCTTTTTTCTCCAAAGGTCTCTTTAATTATCCTGTAGGCAGTATCTATCTTACCCCTACTGATACATGCTTCTACATCCTTACATTTGTCCTCTAGTCAACCCTGCTTAGCCACTTTGCACTTCCATTCGACCTCATTTTTGAGACGTTTGTATTCCTTTCTGCCCGCTTCATTTACTGCATTTTTATATTTTCTCCTTTCATCAATTAAATTCAATATTTCTCCAGTTACCCAAAGAATTCTAGTAGCCCTCTTTTACCTACTTGATCCTCTGCTGCTTTCATTATTTCGTCTCTCGAAGCTACCCATCCTTCTACTACTGTATTTCTTTCCCCCATTCTTGTCAATCGTTGCCTAATGGTCTCCCTGAAACTCTCTACAACCTCTGGTTCTTACAGTTTACCCAGGTCCCAACTCCTTACATTCCCACTTTTTTGCAGTTTCTTTAGTTTTAACCTACAGTTCATAGCCAATAGATTGTGGTCAGAGTCCACATCTGCCCCTGGAAATGACTTACAATTTAAAACTTGGTTCCTAAATCTCTGTCTTACCATTATCCACTCCTGGAAATGGAAAAAAGAACACATTGACACCGGTGTGTCAGACCCACCATACTTGCTCCGGACACTGCGAGAGGGCTGTACAAGCAATGATCACACGCACGGCACAGCGGACACACCAGGAACCGCGGTGTTGGCCGTCGAATGGCGCTAGCTGCGCAGCATTTGTGCACCGCCGCCGTCAGTGTCAGCCAGTTTGCCGTGGCATACGGAGCTCCATCGCAGTCTTTAACACTGGTAGCATGCCGCGACAGCGTGGACGTGAACCGTATATGCAGTTGACGGACTTTGAGCGAGGGCGTATAGTGGGCATGCGGGAGGCCGGGTGGACGTACCGCCGAATTGCTCAACACGTGGGGCGTGAGGTCTCCACAGTACATCGATGTTGTCGCCAGTGGTCGGCGGAAGGTGCACGTGCCCGTCGACCTGGGACCGGACCCCAGCGACGCACGGATGCACGCCAAGACCGTAGGATCCTACGCAGTGCCGTAGGGGACCGCACCGCCACTTCCCAGCAAATTAGGGACACTGTTGCTCCTGGGGTATCGGCGAGGACCATTCGCAACCGTCTCCATGAAGCTGGGCTACGGTCCCGCACACCGTTAGGCCGTCTTCCGCTCACGCCCCAACATCGTGCACCCGCCTCCAGTGGTGTCGCGACAGGTGTGAATGGAGGGACGAATGGAGACGTGTCGTCTTCAGCGATGAGAGTCGCTTCTGCCTTGGTGCCAATGATGGTCGTATGCGTGTTTGGCGCCGTGCAGGTGAGCGCCACAATCAGGACTGCATACGACCGAGGCACACAGGGCCAACACGCCGTACACCACTGGTACATCCAAACCGCCATCGAACCCATCGTTCTACCATTCCTAGACCGGCAAGGGAACTTGCTGTTCCAACAGGACAATGCACGTCCGCATGTATCCCGTGCCACTCAACGTGCTCTAGAAGGTGTAAGTCAACTACCCTGGCCAGCAAGATCTCCGGATCTGTCCCCCATTGAGCATGTTTGGGACTGGATGAAGCGTCGTCTCACGCGGTCTGCACGTCCAGCACGAACGCTGGTCCAACTGAGGCGCCAGGTGGAAATGGCATGGCAAGCCGTTCCACAGGACTACATCCAGCATCTCTACGATCGTCTCCATGGGAGAATAGCAGCCTGCATTGCTGCGAAAGGTGGATATACACTGTACTAGTGCCGACATTGTGCATGCTCTGTTGCCTGTGTCTATGTGCCTGTGGTTCTGTCAGTGTGATCATGTGATGTATCTGACCCCAGGAATGTGTCAATAAAGTTTCCCCTTCCTGGGACAATGAATTCACGGTGTTCGTATTTCAATTTCCAGGAGTGTATAATATATCTGACACCTTCCAGTATCTCCAGGCTTCTACCATGTATACAACCTTCTTTTATGATTCTTGAACCATGTGTTAGTTATGATTAAGTTATGCCCTGTGCAAAATTCTGCCAGGCGGTTTCCTCTCTCATTCCTTAACTCCATTCCATATTCACCTACTACTTTTCCTTCTCTTCCTTTTCGTACTATCGAATTCCAGTCACCCATGGCTATTAAATTTTCGTCTCCCTTCACTATCTGAATAATTTGTTTTATCTCATCATACATTTCATCAATCTCTTCGTCATCTGCGGAACTAGTTGGCATATAAATTTGTACTACTGTGGTAGGCATGGGCTTTGTATCTATCTTGGCCACAATAATGCGTTCACTATGCTGTTTGTATTAGCTTACCCGCATTCCTATTTTTTTTATTCATTATGAAACCTACTCCTGCATTACCCCTATTTGATTTTGTATTTATAACTCTGTATCCAACTGACCAGAAGTCTTGTTCCTCCTGCCACCGAAGTTCACTAATTCCCACTATATCCAACTTTAACCTATCCATTTCCCTTTTTAAGTTTTCTAACCTACCTTCCCGATTAAGGGGTCTGACATTCCCCGCTCCGACCCATAGAGTGCCTGATAACAACGTCCTCCTGAGTGGTCCCCGCCCGGAGAACCGAGTGGGGGACTATTTTACCTCTAGAATATTTTACCCAAGAGGACGTCATAATCATTTAACCATACTGTAAAGCTGCATGCCCTCGGGAAAAATTACGGTTGTAGTTTCCCCTTGCTTTCAGCCGTTCGCAGTACCAGCACTGCAAGGCCGTTTTGGTTATTGTTACATGTCCAGATCAGTCAATCATCCAGACTGATGCCCCTGCAACTACTGAAAAGGGTGCTGCCCCTCTTCAGGAACCACACGTTTGTCTGGCCTCTCAACAGATACCCCTCCGTTGTGGTTGCACCTACGGTACGGCTATCTGTATCGCTGAGGCACGAAAACCTCCCCGCCAACGGCAAGGTCAATGGTTCATGGGGGAGGGGGGGGGGAGGGGCGTTAACTTTT
Source organism: Schistocerca americana (assembly GCF_021461395.2). Lineage (NCBI taxonomy): Eukaryota > Metazoa > Arthropoda > Insecta > Orthoptera > Acrididae > Schistocerca > Schistocerca americana. The sequence goes on from NC_060123.1 coordinate 192,322,118, forward strand.
ACAGAAGTAAAAAAATTCGTGGTGGGCCGCATCAATCCAATCACAAGATTGATAACAGAGCCAAACAAACAAAAAAACAAAAATCCTTTAACACAGGTATATGAGGTTCATTCTAGTGAAACCTGGCCAGTGCGTCCACCTTTGCCTTACACGTAAGGTGGTACCACGTAACTGCGTGTATGGTGGCGCCATCTCTTGGTAGAGAGACTGAAGTGTGCACACCATTTGATTTTGCATAGTGCCAGTGAGTTTTCACGCCGAAGAGAAGGTAGTCACACAAGTTATCGTCCATTACCGAACATGCAGGCGAGTAAGTAGGAATGAGGAATGATTCGATTTTTGGAGGCAGAGTGCGCAAACTACTCCTTGAGGGGTACGAGTCACTATAAGACCAAGGCGGTGCTCGTCCTGGACAGGCTGATCGTGGCATCACACCGGAAATGGTTGCGTAAGAGAATGTTCTAGTGTTGCACAATCACAGAATCACCGTGGACGAGATCCGAAGACGAGGCATGTTGTCCAATGGCGTTATCCTCCTGCATTATATTGCCCACCCGCACATGGCCAATGTGGTGATGATGACATTGCAGCAGTTTTGGTGGGAAACTCTGCAACGTCCAGTGTATAGTCCCGAACTTTCACCTTGTGACTTTCGTGTGTTTGGACCTCTAAAAAAAGCTATTGGCAGACATTGAGTAGCAATGGATGACGAAGTCTGTGACTGGGTCCAGGCGTGGACCGGCTAGTGTCGCAATGGGATAAATGTGCCAACAGTTTTGGCGACTATTTTTGAGTATGTGTACTGTGTGTAACGACATTTACACTAGTGACTGGATTTCATTTGAATGCCTTTTATACAAACCAACTGTTCGAGATGCTATTTCACTTGAAATACTATTTATACTACTGGCCACTAAAATTGCTACACCAAGAAGAAATGCAGATGATAAACAGGTGTTCATTGGACAAATATATTATACTAGAACTGACATGTGATTACATTTTCACGCAATGTGTGTCCATAGGTTCTGAGAAATCAGTACCAAGAACAACCACCTCTGACCCTAATAACGGCCTTGATACGCCTGGGCATTGAGTCAAACAGAGCTTGGAAGGCGTGTACAGGTACAACTGCCCATGCAGCTTTAACACGATACCACAGTTCATCAAGAGTAGTGACTGGAGTGTTGTGACGAGCCAGTTGCTCGGCCAGCGTTGACCAGACGTTTTCAATCGCTGAGAGATCTGGAGAATGTGCTGACCTGGGCAGCAGTCGAACATTTTCTGTAACCAGAAAGGTCCATACAGGACCTGCAACATGCGGTCGTGCATTATCCTGCTGAAATGTAGGGTTTCGCAGGGATCGAATGAAGGGTAGAGCCACGGGTCGTAGCACATCTGAAATGTAACGTCCACTGTTCACAGTGCCGTCATTGCGAACAAGAGGTGACCGAGACGTGTAACCAATGGCACCCCATACCATCACGACGGGTGATACGCCATTATGGCGATGACGAATACACGCTTCCAATGTGCGTTCACTGCGATGTCGCCAAACACGGATGCGACAATTATGTTACTGTAAACAGAACCTGGATTCATCCGGAAAAAAAAATGACGTTTTGTCATTCGTGCACCCAGGTTCGTCGTTGAGTACCTATCGCAGGCGCTCCTGTATGTGCTGCAACGTCAAGGGTAACCGCAGCCATAGTCTCAGAGTTGAAAGTCCATGCTGCTGCAAACATCGTTGAACTGTTCGTGCAGATGGTTGTCTTGCAAACGTCCCCATTTGTTGACTCAGGGATCGAAGCGTGGCTGCATGATCCGTTACAGCCATGTGGATAAGATGCCTGTCATCTCGACTGCTAGTGATACGAAGCCGTTGGGATCCAGCACGGGGTTCCGTATTACCCTCCTGAAGCCACCGATTTCATATTCTGCTAACAGTCATTGGATCTCAACCAACGGGAGCAGCAATGTCGCGTTACGATAAACCGCAATCGCGATAGGCTACAATCCGGCCTTTATCAAAGTCGGAAAGGGTGATGGAACGCATTTCTCCTCCTTACAAGAGGTATCACAACAACGTTTCATCAGGGAACGCCGGTCAACTGCTGTTTGTGTGTGAGAAATCGGTTGGAAACTTTCCTCATGTCAGCATGTTGTAGGTGTCACCACCGGCGCCAACCTTGTGTGAATGCTCTGAAAAACTAATTATTTGCATATCACAGCACCTTCTTCCTGTCGGTTAAATTTCGCGTCTGAAGCACGTCATCTTCGTGGTGTAGCAATTCTAATGGCCATTAGTGTATAATTCTAAGTTGAATATACAAGCAATAATTCCACAAAGCCTTAAAACCCTTATATTCATTTTGAAACACCCTGTACCTACCTCGCCTAGAGCAGTGTTAGTGACAGATTATTATTACTGACAGGTGTCTGTTGTTTATTAGTCTCAGAACTATTGGTTGTATTATTGGATAGCTCTGCATTACCTGATGTGCTCGGTACCTTTCGTCAGGTCCGGTTGCCAGAACTGGAAACGGTGGACATTGTAAGTGCGGTGTCCGCCATTGGAACTTCGGCCCTCTTCGTGGCGGCGTTGGTGGTGCCAGTCTCGGCGCCAGTGATGGCGGTGGCTGGCGCAGCCGCTACCGTGTCAGGGCTATACTATGCGGTACGGAGCGGGCGGACGCCTGTCGACAGCCATTGGCACCAGCCGGTCTCCAGCTTGCTGCGCGATCAGCAGGTAGGCCTCATTAACGTTAACGCCTCAGGGCCGTTTGTCTTAGGTGGCCTCCTAGGCGTCTCGACAATAATATATGCAAGACGGAGACAAAGATGCACATGGAAGAAATTAAAGAAGGTGGCATGCTAAAAGAATTAGAGAAACTCAGTACTTCCATTTCATTTCTGGTCCCAGAGAAAACGTTCTCGGATGTATGACACAATGTAAGATTTTTTTTCGTTTATAACTGTCTCATACACAATGTCTCACACAGACAGGGGTGTGGGTTAACTCTCAGGGGTGACAGTGTGCCATTCTTGAGCCAAACGATGTTAAAAATTTAAATACAGTAAAATTTTTATGAAAAACTGAATGTCCTGACAAAAACAGAAATACACTGTCTCATCAAACATGCACTGTGCACTGTGTACATCCTTCGCCGCTATGACCGCTTGAACTCTGTTTCAGACCCTTTCAGTAAGGTGTGTGAAAGTCTGCGGAAGGATATAAGGCCATGTGGAAGAATGTGAGGCCATTCTCACTCAACAGCCAAAACCAGGGAAGGTAGTGATGTTGGACTAAGCTGTTCCATTCCGTTCAGGGTGGAGCTGTATACAGTTCAATCGAATCCACGGATGTTGCTTTAAGACAAGGTGCGTGGCCATATGTTGACACAAATGTTCATGATCTCCAGACTGTTCTCTTCATGTATGCAGTACGCAAACCTACAAAATGTGTTCATATCCCTCCACATTTAGCATTTTCTTAAGTGCAATAAGGGTTTGACACCCTAATCCTCATAAACACTCACACACCATAGTAGTACCATCTCCTTCATATTTCACTGTTGGCACTACACCTGAAGACAGGTAAAGTTCTCCAGGCATCCACGAAACACAAACTCTAACATCGGATTTCTAAAATGTACAGTGTGATTCATCAGTCCAAATCACTCATTCCCAGTCTTCCACTGACCAATTGTTTTACAAGCACCCTCCATTATGTCCACTGTCTGTCAGTACCTGAGGCTTGTGTTCCCTGTGGTTGTTCCTTCGTGTATCCATTAGGCAATCGCTTGACCAACAGTCATCTTGGACAGCTTTAGAAGTTCTGGGATGTCCCCGATGAATATGTTACTCAAGCGATGTCCGACGACTAGCTCTCGTTCTAAGGCACTGTGCCCTCCTCACCCATCCATTTTGCTGTTACTACCTTTCCAGTTGTAAGTAGGCTGTTTATGTTTTCTTATTGGCAACGTTACGTAGCGCTCAATATGAAAATCACTGGCTGTGCTGTGTGCAGTCTGTGGCTGCTTTGCATTGTTGTAATTCTCGCCATTGTAGTGTTAGGCAGCTGGCTGTGAACAGCGCGTAGCGTTGCGCAGTTGGAGGTGAGCCGCCAGCAGTGGTGGATGTGGGGAGAGAGATGGCGGAGATTTGTAATTTGTCATGAACTGCTATATTTATATATGATGATATCAAGGTAAATACATTGTTCGTTCTCTATTAATATCTTTCATTTGCTAAATATCCCTATCAGTAGTTAGTGCCTTCCATAGTTTGAATCTTTTATTTAGCTGGCAGTAGTGGCGCTTGCTGTATTGCAGTAGTGGGAGAAACGAAGATTATTGTGAGGTAAGTGATTTAGTGATTTGTGAAAGGTATAGTTTAATGTTAGTCAGGCCCATTCTTTTGTAGGGAATTTTGAAAGTCAGATTGCGTTGCGCTAACAAAATATTGTGTGTCAGGTTAAGCACAGTCCTGTATAAATTGTTCAAAGGGGACGTTTCACAGTGCCAACACAGTACTCTCCGTCTGGCTTTATACTGGCGAATCCGTGTCTTGTGACTTCTAGTGGTCAATTCTGCATTACTTAGAGTACAGATGATCAGTTGCGATCGTTACGACGAAAAGCTTATTTGTTGATTCTTTAATATATTTACACAGAGGAGAAATAGTGAAGAGTTGACGTAGGCTTCCAGGGATATAGAAATTATGGAATTTGGATTTTGGGTGGTTTACAGTGTTGGATTTGTGTGGGTAGGTGTTTGGCTCAGGCATGACAGTGATGAGGGATAGGTCCCCAAGAAGAGGGTTAGGGATGTAATTGGACAGAACTGGTGAGGATGTTAGCTCTGACAAGGGATGGAATGGCACATTCTGCTGGATCTGGTAGGACAGCGGATTTCATGGTCAGGTAAGGGGAGACGATTAATTTTTTCGTTGGGAAAGATCTTTGACAATGTGAAGTTGCAGTTTTGGGGGAATGTGTTGGTACAAATGTGGTAGGGTACTAGGATCGGCGAGCAGGACTGGAAGGAGGTCCTGGGGGTGGAGATGGGGGAGGGGGGGGGGGGACGAGGAGGGCGGGAGGTGGTGAGGTAGTGGAGGTGAGTGTAAAGTCTGTGAGAAATGTGAGATGTTTGTAGGTGTTCAATATTTCTTCCAAAACGGCAGGAGGAGTCCGTAGCATTGTAGGTCGTATAAGAATTGATAGAATATTGGGGACAAGAAATCCATGTTACATCAGTATTTCAGTGTATTCATTCATGGGTATGGGTAGTGTGGAAAGGTGGAATCACCATCCTCGCTCAGTTACTACTTTTAGAAGTTTTAATAAGATTTCCAAAAGCCTGCATTATTCCTATTCTCGCGAGACCATTAAGTCCAACAGGCATTGTCAATCTTCTCCTTCACCGGGATTAGGATCTCAACAGCAAATCATATGGATGATATCCTTTCATCCTAAATTTTAATTGCACTCCTAAACCTTTAATTCCTGTCATTACATCTTCAACGTATAGACTGAAGAGTAGGAGCGAAAGAATGCTTCAGCGTCATGCACTGTTTTAATCTAAGTGCTTTGTTCTTGGTCTTCCGTTCTCGTTGTTTGCTCTTTGTTATTCTACACATGGTATATTATCCATATTTGGTTACAGCTTACACCTATTTTTCTAGAAATTTTGCAAATAGTGCACCATTTTACTTCATCAGATGCTTTTTCTAGATCTACGAAGCCTGTGAAGGTGTATTGATTTTCCTAAAAAATCTTTCTTCAATAGTAAAACTCTACTTCAGAGCTGATATTTCTTTCCTTAAGGACGGTCTGATTGTCATGTGACATATCCTTAACAGTCTTTTCTGTTCTCCTGAAATAGTTGTCTGTACCATGGCTGCATGATATGGCATAGCCACAATGTGATAGTTACTGCACTTATCTGCCTTGCGCTGTTTGGTGCTTGTATGGATGATATTTTTCAGGAAATTTGATGCTACATCTCCAGACTCTAGGATTCTGTACCTCACCTTTGACATTCGTCTGCTTGCCAATTACTTTAATCGGTCTAGAAATTCCAAAGGAATGTTAGCTTACTCTACCTTCCTTATTGCCGGCCGGAGTGGCCTAGCGGTTAAAGGCGCTTCAGTGTGGAACCGCACGACCGCTACGGTCGCAGGTTCGACTCCTGCCTCGGGCATGGATGTGTGTGATGTCCTTAGGTTAGTTAGGTTTAAGTAGTTCTAAGTTCTAGGGGACTTATGACCACAGCAGTTGAGTCCCATAGTGCTCAGAGCCATTTGAACCATTTTTGAACCTTCCTTATTTGACCCAAGTCTTAGATACCGAAATACTTGTACTTATTTTAACACAAGTGTTTTGTGCGTGGCCATCATACGCAGCAAATATATTTATATTCGTTTTAGAAATTCAGACTTATTTCGCTTAATAAAGCATATTTCATTTGTCCTAGACACATATCTCCCTTTGCGTTAAGGCATCTACAGTGGATATATCCGCAATAATACAGTTTATCTTTTAGTTATGATGCTTATAGATTACAAAACAGTTAACATCATAATTCCCAAATAAACGAATTATTACATAGTTATTCCTTTTTAAGGGCGAAATCTGCATTTCCTCTCATCTGGTCGTACATTAGTTATTACACTGTCACTTCACTTATGGAACACCGTCACGATCGTTCGTTTTGTAGTTTCCGTATCTCGTAAGCTACCTGCAGTGGAACACCATTTCTAGTATGGCACTAACTGCAGATTTTACGTACGAGACTTATGACTGATTAGTGTCATGAATGTGCTTGTGTAGTATCTCTCTTCTCACTTGTTTGCATAAGTGTTGCTAACTTAGAGAAGAGCGTTATGCGAACCTAATGATGGTTCGTTATTCAAATCTCGAAGAACGTTATGCGAACCTAATGATGGTTTGTTATTAAAATCTCTCATCTATCTGTGTGTGTGTGTGTGTGTGTGTGTGTGTGTGTGTGTGTGTGTGTGTGTGTGCGTAAGCGTTTGTGACAGTGATTAACTGTTTTGTGATTTGTCTTAGTATTAAGGTAAGATATTTGTGAAGATGGGATTATGCCTAGTGAGGCATACTTGAGTGTGGCTTTTAATAGAAAGAGTGGGTAAAAGCCTAAGGTGTTCATATGTTACATTTTTTCCCTTTTGAGGTTGTTTAGAGATCATCATGGAAGAGTGAAGAATGGGGTAGTGTGGCATGGATTTGATGAGTGTCTGTTACCGTGTTACTATACTAATTTATTTATTAATGTAAGTAGTGTGTTGATTGTGAGATACACTTGTTCACTCGGAAAGGTTTAGACTTTGGATTTTTGTATATGATAATTTTTTTGCAATGATAGAATGCATCTTATATTGTTTATTCTGAATATTCTCTTGTGTTTTCTCTACAGGTTGACTTTTAACTGCCTTTTTTGAAATGCTCTGCAAATCCAGGGTGGTTTCCCATAATTCCAAGCACTCATGTCGTCCTTGTATCTGACATTGAATGTACTACCAGGTTGCCTCACATTTATACCATCATATGTGTTACATCGTAATTGTGTACCTACTTTCCAGTATACTCAGTATATGTCAAGGTCTCGATTCAGTTTTGGGATGTATTTTGGATACGTTTGTTTGTTGTGTGAGCTAATGCTACATTTATGCCTTGTCTTTTTAAAATGTTGGTGATACTGTGTGTGAATTTTTGTCTGTGTATCTCACTACATCATCTTGTGTCTTCTCTCACATTGTCCAGATTATGCAGGGTTGTTGGTATGGTACTGAGTGTATGTGTTTGTCGTGGGTTGTGTTGTTGTTTGCAGTTTTGTTTCCACTATCATGGTTTTTCTCTTAACTCTGTTGTGTAAATTTGTGCAATATTACTACTGAAGCCAATGTTTGTGGCTGTCTGCATCGTAACATTCAGTTCTTTTTGCTAGTTTTCTTTGTTGATTTTGATTGTATTTGAGTATGGAGTAATGTTGAAGTGTAGATTGTTTCTGTGAGTAAAAACATTTTGTTTGGTTGGTTTTAGGTTTGATCTATGAATGTGCCACTTGTTGGGTGTTTACAAAAATTTTGAATACGTGCATTTTGTTTTGGTTTTCGATAGTTATTGCAAGGAAGTTAATTTGATTACCATGTTCTTCTCCAATTATGAATTTCATCCTTTTATGTACTTTCGTGACATCAGTTTGACATTTATAAACATCAGTTTGTAATTTATCTATTAAGCAAATAATGTCATCCATATATCTGAATTAGTATTACATGCTGTATTCCATTTCAGCTAATTTTTTGAAAATGATTTATTCAACACAATTTTCAAGTAAATTTGCTAATGCCCTAGAAACTGGGGAACTTATTGGTAACCTATCCTCCTCTAAATAAAACTCTTTGTTGAATTGGGAAGAGTTTTTCACTATAAGCATAACTAATTTGAGCATTTCATTTATTTCCTTAATCAGAGAGTTGACTATACTTCCATATTTTTTTAAAATAAATCGTCTACTGTTTTTGTTGTTGGCATATTGGAATATAAGCTTATTAAATGAGGGGAGCGTTGCTGTGTCTGTAAATTTTACATAGTTTATGTGTAATAGTAGCTGTTTACTGTTTTTAATGATTCTATAGTCTTGTAGTTTAATGTTTTCATACAGTAATTTCAACATTTATCCTATAAGTGGTGCTTTTCTGAAGTTTACTGTGACTGGAACGGTTGTCTTGCAGCTTGCTGGTTGGTATTGGAGGACACATGTAGTGGCATTATCCTGCATCAGTTTTCGTTTTTATACGTCATCTATGTATACTGATATACACAGACAGAAAAAAAACCGCCAAACCAAAAAAGTAATTAGTGTTTAGTACTGAAATTCTGGGATACATTTGTCAAGGAAACATAGTTAAATGATTAACGTTGCAAGATCACAGGTTGATGTAATTGCTAGATAAGCCATTGCAGATGTCAAATGCTGGTACGCTAATAACTGGTATAGCCGCCAGAATTCGAATGCAAACATGCATTGTTTTGTACAGGTGCCGCATCTTAGTTTGTGGGATGGAGTTCCATGCCTGTTGCGCTTGGTCGGTCAATACAGGGACGCTTACTGCTAGTTGTGGATGACGCCGGACTTGTCATCTAATGATGTCCCGTATGTCATCGATTGGAGACAAATCTGGCGATCGAGCATGCCTTGCAAGACGACGACAACCTGTAGAGTATGTTTGGTTACAACAGCGGTATGTGGTTAAGCGCCATACTGTTGAAAATCACACCCTGGAACAGTGTTGATGAATGGCAGCACAAAGAGTTGAATCACCAGATTGACATACTATTTTGCAGTCAGGATGGGTATGATAAAGACGAGAGCGCTCGTACAGTCATATGAAATCGCACCCTAAACCATAGCTCCAGGTGTAGGTGCAGTGCGTTTAGCCTGCAGACAGGTCGGTTGCAGAACCTCAACTGGCCTCCTCCTAAGCAGCACACAGCAATTACTGGCATCGAGGAAGGACCAGCTTTCAAAAACACAACAACCCTCCATCCTGCCCTTCAATGAGCTCCGGCTTTACACCACTTAAGTCGCAAATGTCGGTGCTTTGGGGTCAGTGGCATGCACGCTACAGGGCGTCTGGGTCAGAGCTGTCGTAGTAATAGACTTGTAACAATTTCTTCTGTCCCTATAGTGCGAACTGGTCCTCAGATTGCTGCTAAAGATACTGTACGATGCGCCAGAGCCATACGCTGCTCGTTATGGTCTTCCACCTCGGGAGTGCCACATGGGCACCCAGAGCCCTGTCTTATTTCAACCGCAAATTGTCGTGAATACCGCTGCCAGCAGTCATGTGCAGTGGATGCATTCCTGACAAGTCTTCCTGCAGTGTCGCAGAAGGAACATCGAGCTTTTCATAATACTGTTCCACGACCTCATTCAAATTCAGTGGCGTGTTGATAATGGCGTCTTCGTTGCCTTAAAGGCATTCTTGACTAACATCAACTCACCACGTCCAATTTCAAAGATAACTATCTCAAAAATAACTAACATACACGACCATTAGAGCATGTATTCAACGCAAACCAGATTTACCTCCTCACAGTGGTACTACTAGCGTCCCTATTAGGTGACTGGCGCGAAATATAAATAGACTTCATCTTTCTGATGTAGAAACACATCTATTTCCTCGTGCAGCGATTTTTTTCCTTTAGCGTATTTCAGATCTTTTTCTTCTTTTAAGTTTTTGTCTGCCATCTGTTGGTGGGCCCGGTTTAGGTTTTGTAGTATTATTTTGTGACATGAATTATTGTGTTTTATCAATTAATTTTCCTCTGTCCATAGTACTGCCGTGTTTCCATTCTCTGCTTTTGAAATAATGACATTCTCATTTTGAGGGTTTTTATTAAGCTCTTTGACTGTTGTAGATTGTGTTCTTGTGTTGTTTCTGTTTCGTTATCTTTTCATATCTGTTGTTATACTATGGATTTCTTATTTTACTGGTGCTCTAGTTAGTCCAACGTTGACATCTTATTTCCTGCCTTCCGCTGTCAAAACTAATCCTGCATTTACATTACATTTTAATCTGTAATCTTTCTTCCTACAGCTTTGTTTAATGCTTATTTGCTTGTATGTAATGTTCACCCGTCTTGGGTAGAATTTGCGTTTTTCTTGTGGTTGTGTTTACAGTTGCCGTTTTGTGATTGGAGTGTTTTCAGTTGACTTACCTTTCTTTTACCCACTGTTTCCATTCCTTTCGTGGAACTTATTATGTGACTATCAAACGTGTTAACCAAAAGGGACAAAGCTGCCGTATATATTAATGGTGTCTTTAAGTTACAGATGTGTATCATATAACTGATAATTTAACTGTTATTGTTTAGAGTAAAGCAATTTGACGTCGAATTTTAATCACATTTTCTTGGCAGAATGCATTCCTTCCTGAAATCTAGGTGAACTGTTTTTAATCATTACATTCACTTAGTTTCATACAGGACGATTAGATTGGTTTATGGCATAGAACTTCATGTGATCTCTGACTTTACGAATGTTGAGATGGAGTCTTCTGAATTTCGGGTAGGAGCGACAGCGAAACACCAAGCATGGCGTATATAGTAGGGTTGTTTACATGGACAACATTCCGCAGCAAGTATGTAAGTATACGTTTCATAAATTCAAACTACTTTTTCTTGCTGCAGGTTATTTTATTCGTTAAAGATGAATTCTCGTTTTACATTATGGCATCTTCAGTGGATTTAATATTACAGATTAGAAGACTGTTCATGTCATATTTTTCCCGTAAATAGATTACTACTTCTAATTAGTGGTTTTTCTGGCCGAAATCGGCCCTTCTTGTCATCTGGACATAGGTCAGAGGTCGTGCATCACTTAAATATGGATACAATTCACGTCACGATCTTTCGCTTTGTGTATCACATGTTTTGTAATCTAACTGCTGTGGAACACCATTACTGGTCTGGCACTAATGACACATATTTCCTGCGAGACCTGTGATTGTTTTCTGCCTTAAGTTTGTGTTTACTTGGTGTCACCTTTCTTACTTTTTCACGCAAGTGTAGCCAACTTAACGAAGTACATAATGCAAACCTAACTACTGTTCATTTCAGATTTCTCTCTCTCTCCCTCTACCTCACTTTGTTCCTGTATGTGTGAGTGCAGCTGATTATTTTTTTTTTTAGATCTTAAGATTATGTTAAGACCTTTTTGAGGCTCGGATTGTTCGTAACCAGGGAAGGGGGTTGTACAAATTTGAGTGTGGATTTAATAACTGTCAGAGAGTGAGAAATAAGTTGTAGGTGCTCAGATGATAGAAATTTTTGATATTATTTGGAGGTTATCATGCAAGAGTGACGGGCAAGTGATATGGTGGCATTATTTTGACGATCGTCTGTTGCAGTATTATTCTGTTAATTTATCCCGTAATGTAAATTTGTGACATACACTTGATCATCCATAAATGTTTTGTTTTTGACTATGGTCTTGTATACGATCATTTTCTTGCATGAATAGAAGGCAGATAGAAGGCACCTTTTGTTGTTAATTGTGAACGCTTTCTTGTCTTTTCTCTACAGGTTGGCCTTTAATTATTTGATATGCCCTGCAAATATGGAATGGTTTATCACATACTTCTAATTATATGTTCTTTGTATCTGGCATCGAACTTTCCACCTGTTCGCCACACATTCCTGCCATCATATGTGATATATTCTGAGAAATATACCCCTTTTCAAACATATTTCTATGTCTCTTGTCAGTTCGGAAATGTATTTTTGGACATAATTGTTTGATGTGTATGCTATTTTTATGCCTGGCCTTTTTGAAATGATGGTGATCCTACGTTTATGTACGTGTATCACAGTGCACTATCTTGTGATTTCTGTAATATTTTCCAGATTATTTTGTGATTTTGTTATTTCACTGAGTGTATGTATTTGCTTTGGGTTATATTGTGTTTTTGCCTGTGGTTTTGTACTTTTGTCGTTACCTTTCTTTTAATTCTGTTGTTTACATTTGTGAAAAGTGTAAATAAGTGTGTGTGTGTGTGTGTACGTACAATCTAACTTCTGGACCATTTCAGTGCAGTAATGTGTTCATTGTAAATAAGTTTTATAGTAGTTGTATTACACGTTTATTACCTTATAAATAAATAAATAAATAAAACTTTTTTATTTTAAATTCAGAGCATTAGTATTTGTAAAATGATTCTTTCATATAGTGTTCATTAAAAAATGACGATCATTCCACTTGGGACCTGTGGAATGGTACATTAACTTATTTGTTTGAGTTGTAAATATTTATCATGTATTATTGTTTTTCTGACATGTTCTACGTCCTGGAGGACCTCCTCACTTCGGATCAATTGGAATGAAAGTAAATCTAATCTAATCAACTACTCGCGATTAATTGGATGTGGTCATTCACACTCTTAGATATTTTGTGGAACTAACTGCTTCCAGTGATCGTTCTCCAATTGTGTAATCATACAATAAAGGGTATTTGTGTCTATCTATTCACTGTACGCCACATTAATGTTGTGGCTCAATTGACCCTCCCTACCTTCTGCTGCAATTTGCTATCCTCGCGACTTCTCTGTATACAACGTCATCATCCACGAAAACCCTCATAGAACTTCCAAAGTTACCTATTAGATCATGTACAGTAACGGTCCTATGACACTCCCCTGCGGCTGGCCCGAAGTTAGTTTTACGTCTGAGGACTTCTGTTTGTTCAGAACGACACGCTGTGTTCTGCTTGCTAGAAACTCTTAAATCAAATCACACGGTTGGTCTGATACGCCATACACTCGTATTTTGTTCGTTAGGCATTACTGCCATACGCTCGTATTTTGTTCGTTAGGCATTACTGCGGAATTGTATTGAATGCCTTGTGGAAATAAAGTAACACGGCATCTATCTGGACGCCTGTGTCTATTGATTTCTGTGTCTCGTGGACGAACAGCTATATTTCACAGGATCGTTCTTTTAAGATCTCAGGCGTGAAGCATGTTACAAAACTCTATATCCAATTGATTTCAAAAATATAAGCCTATAGTTTTGTGGCTCTGCTCGACGACCATTCTTGAACACGTGAATCACCTATGCTTTATTTCAGTCACCAGGAACACGTCACTCCGGCAAAGATCTACGGTAGGCCGTTGCTAGAAGGGGGGAAGTTTCTTCGCACACTGTAAGTAGAATCATACTGGTATCCAATCAGATCCAGTGGCCTTCCCTGCCTTGAGCAAATTCTGTTGATTTTCTGTCCCAGGTTGACTTACTTCTGTATTAGCCACTTCGTGGTTCATGCAACGATTTAATGGGGGCACTACAGTGCGACTTTCCTCTATGTAACAATTTTGGATAAAAGGGTACAGTATTTCTGTGTTTTCTGTGTCGTCCTCCATTTCACTCCCATTGTGGACACAGATTGTCTGGTCAAATGGCTTCGACCCCTTTACTGATTTAACGTAACGTCAAAATATCTTTGCATTTTCAGTCAAGTCGGTAGACAAAGTTTTATTGTCGAATTCGTTGAAAACTTCTCGCTTGGCTCTCCCACCCAGAGATTCGATTCGCGACACCTCTCCCCCCCCCCTCCCTCCTCCCCAAATGGTCGCCATGTACCATCTGGCAAGGAAGTGTGAATCGGAAAATGAAGCAGCATGAGGGATCTCAGGCGACAATGTAGCTTCCACAGACGTCAAATCATTCGTCTCAGACGCCCAACGCCTCGACTGTGGCCAACACAGCTTCCAACTGCTTATATACACTGGGAAAGTACCTCGCGCCCACACACAGAAAACCCTGTCTTTATCCATATTTAATCAGTTATTTTCTGAACCACAGGCAATATACCCCTGAACTAGGAATTAACAGAACGAACTGAAAAGTACGCAAAGTAAATAACAATACTAAATAATGAGTTACTGTTCACTTCTACTCAGAAGTAAGTAGAATATCACTAAAATAAATGATATATACAATCTGTGTACAAACGACAAGATGCTACTGATCTCCACTTCGCTACTATTTGAAAACAGGAACAGAAGAAGCTAACCGAACCGAGCAAAGCTTAACAAAACATCCAGAACTTTGGAGGGATAATGCAAAACACCATAGATGACCTTGACTCAATCCTTAATGAGATTAGTTTCGAAAATAACAAAACGATGCCTGCCAAGAGGGCACGTATTTTTGATGGGTATCAGAAAAAGAGTTGCCTTGGAAGGGTGCCAAGCCATCCTTTCTGAAATGAAATTACGTTTTCAGTTTACTGGATACCTCATTGCAGCCAACGTATCTAATATAAATCATTTTGAGAAATACACCACAAATTTTCCACACAAATACCTTGAAATTACACACACATACACATTTCTGGAAGAAAGAAGAAGGGTGAGCTTCAAGTCTTCTATGCTAGCCTGAGTTGAGAACAGTTTCTGGCACAGTTCCATTTATTTCGCTGATTCTAGAGAATGAACTTTGTGACACACTGGACGAGAGCGTTAAGATTTTGAAACTGCTTATCACGACGCCTATAACGACGTCAGAAGCTGAGCAGTGCTTTGCAGTGCTCAAGAGAATTAAAACGTTCCTACAAAACGCCATGAATTAAGAACGTCTGAGTGCCTTAGCGATGCTACCTTGTGAAAAGTCATTCGTGTGTAATGTTGAAGATTTCAGTTTAAGAGTGACAGATTTATTTTCCAACAAGAAGGAGCGACGAATGGATTTCCAATACCGTTCCTAATAATTATTTTGAAGCGGTCTTCCCAAAGTCATGGAGTTGGTGCTTTTGGTGAGTACAATGCTTTTAGTTTTGAATGTTGGTAATTTGATTACAAGTTCGAATAGTTTATACATGCTCTATTATTTCTCGTACTGGCATTCGTGTTGTATCGGACACTTTTATGGCAGTCGGCCGCTAACGTAAAACAAACGAGGAGTTCTGGCTGTTGAGGGTAGAAGAGTGGAGTGGAGGGACAAGCAACGCCTCCCTCTCACATGGCTGGCAGACTACGTCCGTGTTCTGTGCTCCTGGGAAGGCAGAACCGATGTAATAATGAATATATGGATCGCTGATTCCATCTGGTGTTGTGAGAGTCGCATTCGAAGCCTGTGACAGAGCTAGACTGTTCTCTGCACTCATTTCAAAATAAGGAAAGGAAACAACCAGCAAGCACAACTCAGAGCAAAACGGAGCACATATATCATTCGGTAACGGCTAGCTGCCGTTAGCTGCTGTTGGCAGTGTCGTTAACGTGGTAGTTCAGGCCCGATCTCCACCGGGATCTTAAGCAACCAACCATCAAAACACCCTCTACTGAGAACTTCCACGAAAAAGTGGATGCACATACCCCGTGAACAGTGAAGAACTGTGCTATTGACATGTGTGCTCATGCGTACATTTGTGTTTGCGAGAGAGATTTTCGCAGTTAGTGATGCGTTTTATGTCTCGTGCACACATGCGATAAACATAGCTAAAGCAACCACTCTGTCTCTGTCTCTCTCTCTCCTATATAGACCCTAGCTATCATGTTCTCCACTCTTACTGCGCATAAAAAGGGTGCTCTTGTAATAAATGTTTATTTCTGTTTCCCTATACCTTTTTTCTGGTATAATGTCTTATAAAATATATGAATTATTGGCAGAATTCCGTAATACGTTCGATGCTACTAAACTAATTTCTTTTTGGGACCACCAGTGGAATACCTCAGTGGCCGTCGCTGTTCTAAAGCAAAATATGGAACATCCGAATACCTAAAACTTTTTACTCGTTGTATGACAGCCGTTCAATCCATCTTAAGCTTTGTACAACCCGCTCTCTGGCTAGTAAAAATCCCATAATCCCAAATGTCTTAACATATCTTAAGATCTTAAAGAAATTTATCGGTTTCAAACACACATTTATGACATTTGTGCAGACCAACGAAACAAGGACGGACAGACAGACACACATACACACACACACACACACACACAAAATGGTTCAGCATTATGGGACTGAACAAGACTGAAGCGCCTAGAACCGCTCGGCCACCCCGGTTGGCACACACACACACACACACACACACACACACACACACACACACACACAGGCACAAACACCGCGATAGATACAGAGAGAGAGAGATCAGAAGAAAACAGTCGTTAGGTTTGTATGATGTACTTCATTATTTTGGCAACATACGCCGAAACAAGGAAAAGAAGAGAGACACTAATTAAACACAGATGTAACTTGTGTCGGTTATTAAGGGAGTTAGCACGGACACAAAGAAGGTGAGAAGTTGCGATGGCCAGTGGCAGGAATCCAAAATGATATACATCTACATATATACTCCGCTAGCCACCAAGCGGTGTGTGGCGGTGGGCACAATTGGCCCCCCCCTCTGTTGCACTCGCGGATCGCGCGAGGGAAAAACAACTGTCTGAACGCCTCAGTACGAGCTCTTAATTCCCTTATCTTTGAATGGTAATAATATATGCTCTACATCTTCGGTGAAGATCGGATTTCGGAATTTAGTGAGCAGCATCTTCTGTTTAGCGAGCCGTCTACCTGCAAGTGTGTCCCACTTCAAACTTTCTATGAGATTTGTAACGCTCTCGCGATGGCTAAATGTACCAGTCACTAATCTTCCCGTTCTTCTTTGGACCTTCTCAATCTCCTGAATCAGACCCAACTGGTAAGGGTCCCATACAAACTAACAATGCTCGAAGACTGGACGAACTAACGTATTGTAAGCTATTTCCTTTGTTGGAGGACTGCATTGCTTCAGGATACTACCAATAAACCGCAATCTAGAGTTTGCCTTATCCGTTACTTGTGTAATCTGATCATTCCACTTGAGATCATTTCGAATGGTCACACCCAGATACTTGACGGATATTACCGCTTCCAAAGACTGGGCATTTACTTTGTGCCCTTATATTAATGGGGATTATCACCTTGTTATACGCAGTAGGTTACACTTACTACTATTGAGAGATAACTGCCAGTCATTAGACCACGCATTTATTTTCGGCAAATCCTCATTTATTTGTTCACAACTTTCGTGTGATACTACTTTCCTGTAGACTGCAGCATCATCGGCAGCTTCAACCTGGGAGCCGGTATCTAGAGCCTGTTGTATATCATGCACAAAGAGGACCAGCTGATGGTGTGTGCAGATGAGCTTCTCAGGGTCTAGAAAGGTCGTAATGTCTGAACACAAAATATATTCCATGATTCTACAACAAATCGATGTCAGTGAAATTGGCCGGTAATTATGTGCATCCGATTTTCTACCCTTTTTATAGATTTCTATGACGTGGGCCTTTTTTCCAGTTGAGGCGTAGCGCCGTATAACGATCCTGCCTTGGAGGCAGTTAAGTGGGAGATGTGTCTCAGAGGTGGAAAGTGACAGATGGTGACGCGAGACTGGATGCACACGTAGTTTATGTATCAGCCGATAGAGGACAATATTGGATGGGGGGACTGTGATTTTAGTTTCGATTGTGCCCACTAGAGTGCACTAAAGTAAAATAATGTTTTTCATAAACTGTTCTAGTATTTTAATAAAGTGTTATTATGTCTTTTTGTGTATGTAAAATATTATAAATGTGTTTTAGCAGTATGAATGATGCGTGAGTGCGGTTTAAGGTTAATGTGAAGATAATTGTTTAACGAGTTATGTAGTAGGATTTAGTGTGGGAATATTTAGAAGAAGTATGGATATGGACAAAGGGGATTTTTGTAGAATTGTTTTGTAAAGTAAGTTTATGGCAAAGGGAAAGTTAATTCAGGTATAAATAACAATAGTAAATAACTTTATGCATAAGCAAAACTTCAGCATATTAGATAATTACGTCGGTAAAAAGTGCAGTCGCTAGGTTTACTATTTTGCGATTGATTATTGATGAAAACCGCGGACTGACGCGGGAGAATGTTGTTTTTCTATTGACTGTTGAGTAAACTGACCAATGGTAAAGCAATATTCTTCGCGCGCCTTTCTCTGCTGGTAGAGAAGACTTCGATTATTCTAGAGAGGAGTCGAAGCCTAGCCATGAACGAGATCGGACGTGTGCAGTAGTAGTTCCGATGGAAATGATAAGCTGCCGGATCTTACAGAGTTTCATACATCAAAAGTCTAGGAAAGTGACGGCATAATTATTCCGGTGTGTGTGTAGAAATTTCGGAATTTTTAAGTGAATTTTGTGACGAGAAAAGACATATATTCCGCCTGGCGTATTAAGCAGGTCGGTGGCTAAAAACTGTGACTGCATTTGGTACCGACAGACTTAATATTTGGCGAGCATTCTCAGTCAAAAACCATCAGTAGTTTTGCCGCTATTACGTTTTCGGGAAATGCAACACCATAAACTTACTAACGTGAGTTGGCAAATGGTTCAAATGGCTCTGAGCACTATGGGACTTAACATCTATGGTCATCAGTCCCCTAGAACTTAGAACTACTTAAACCTAACTAACCTAATGACAGCACACAACACCCAGCCATCACGAGGCAGAGAAAATCCCTGACCCCGCTGGGAATCGAACCCGGGAACCCGGGCGTGGGAAGCGAGAACGCTACCGCACGACCACGAGATGCGACTAACGTGAGTGAAAAGGATTGCGAGTGACTGTGTTAAGACTAGCACGGGCTTGGCAGTGATACTTGTTCACCAAATTTTGAGAATATATTAATTGAGGACAAAATTTCCAACCTTTCATTTCGTGTTTCTCCCGAAACGTAGATTAGTGACTTCAATTGCAGCCTGGTTCACATCGAAGTACAGTAGGTTTAACTCGGCTTTCCTACTGATGATCTGCTGAGACAATGTTCACAGGCAGGTGCAGGTCCGTCGTAAAGGGACGGAAAGAACCGCGCCATCGCACTGTCCCTTGGAACTTTCCACTGTTACAATGATCTCTGATAGATGATGGATAAGAACGGTGCTATATTTGTACCATAGTCAGCATAAAACCTTACGGGGGTACCGTCTGGGCCAGATGCCTTCCTGGCGTCTACGGATATTAATTGTTTTACAATCCCAGAAACACTAAACATCATGTCAGCCATCCTTTCCTTTGTTCGATAACTGAAAGGAGGAATGGTGCTGCAGTCCTCTACTGTAAACGAGTTTTTGAAAGAGAGGTAACACTGGACGTAACACTTCCAGATTAATAGAATATATTATTTCTGAAAGGGAAAGAAACATAACTTAAGATCTCGTTATGAGCTGATTTGATGTGCTTCCTGTGCAAGTACAAATGTCCAAATGTGTGTGAAATCTTATGGGACTTAACTACTGTGTCCAGACTAAGTGCCTGCAACTCTCGCTTCCCGCGAAGCAGACCGGTACAGCCGGCCCCGGACCGAGTAGGGGTCAGGCTGGCCGGTCGTCCCGCAAACACAGACGCTTCCCAGAGACTTCCAGGATGCGTCCGCGGCGCCGCAAGAGGTCGCTACAGCAGCGGACCTCTTTCCTTCCGCTCGACACGTGATTGCAAATAGAGCCAGCCATATCCATGTGCCGAGCAGTATTTAGGCTGGCGCAGGAGGCTGGAGAGGTCCTTTTCCCGGGCTCCCTCTCCCCCCCATCCATCCTCTTTCTTCCACACCTCCCCTCTCTTTGCCCCCTTCTCTCCCCCGAGTCCTTTTACATTTCCCTCCTCAGCCTCCTCTCATTCCGTCTCGCGTCTGCCCTTCTCCTCCTTTATTAGTCCTCTCCCTCCTTGGTTCCCCCCCCCTTTTCGTTTTTTCCTCTCCTCCCTCCTTGTTTTTCCCCCTACTCCAGGTCCCCCCCCCCCCCCCTATCTGCCTTGGATCGGGAGTGCCATCTTTGTGCCGCCTTTTTCGTGCAGTGTTTTACAGTGTGTTTTTACAGTGCGTGCTCCGTGTTGTGTCTTTTGGGAAGTGTAGCGAACAGCTATCATACTGTCGCTGGGTGTGCTTTTTATCACTTGCGAACGGAAACCAGACTGTCGCCATGTTTTTTAATTGTGTGTCTACTATGTTACTTGTCTGATTCCTGTGTATTTTATCAACATTGCTGTCCCCTTTTGCTTTCTGTTTTAACTTTCCGCGTTTTTACGCCGTTTTCCACTTTAAATCACCATTTTATCGCCTGTTTTTTCTTGTTTCTTTCTTCTTCCTTTTTTTTAAAGAAAAGTCTGTAGGCTGTAGAGCAGCGTAGTAAGCTGCTGCCAGCCCGCCCCCTTCGGGGGGAATTGAAATTCAATAAAGAAAAAAAAAAAAGCTGGAGTGGCAGTTCATGCCGAGCGAGCCCACTGGGGTCATCGTCCACCGCCGCCAGAGTACCCGATCCATCCCCGCAGGGCCTCCACTCGTCCTCGGACTCAGATGATGGCAACGTGGACTCCGCCTGGTGGTCTCTGGGAAGCGTCTGTGTTTCCGGGACGACCGGCCACGCTGACCCCTACTCGGTCCGGGGCCCGCTGTACCGGTCTACTTCGCGGGAAGCGAGAGTTGCAGGCGCTTAGTCTGGACACAGTATTGGGAAGCGAGAGTTGCAGGCGCTTAGTCTGGACACAGTATTAACTGCTAAGGTCATCAGTCCCTAAACTTACAAACTACTTAACCTAAATAGTCCTAAGGACAAACAGACACATACCCATGCCCGAGGGAGGACTCGAACCTCTGCCGGGACCAGCCGCACGGTCCATGACTGCAGCACCCTGTGCAAGTACTTTTACACACTATTACTCCTCGCAGAACGCCGGCTAAGTATCGTCTTCCTGTTACACAGCGTCGATGCCTCGAGTCTGCAGCTGGACAGGCCCCGACCCGCGATGGGTGGCTGGTTAAATCAGCGTTGACAGCGAGCCCTGATCTCTGTCTTATCTGAGGTTTGGCGCTGCCCGCTCTTTCCATTGGCGCGTGGGTCAGCCCCTTCTCGATGCTGATCGCGGCGCTGCGCTGACTGGTGTGCAGTCGATGCCTTAGGACTGCACAGAGCTCACTCACAGGCCTCGTAAGAGAAATGCACAGCTAGTGCCAGAGTAGCACCTGTGGTCCACAGCAGTCAGGTTACGAAATATGAAAACTCCAAAACAAAACATTGTCATGTGTAAATGTTTCTATGTTCTGTAAGTGAAGTGACATTACTACCTCTAATGTCTGACGAGATAAGAGGAAATGCAGATTTCGGACTGGAAAAGGAATAGCTCTGAGCTTTAATTTATTCATGTAAATATTTTATTGTGAACTGTTTTCTAATATACAGGGTGGTCCATTGATAGTGGCCGGGCCAAATATCTCACGTAATAAGAATCAAACGAAAAAACTGTAACGAAAGAAACTCGTCTAGCTTGAAGAGGGAAACCAGATGGCGCTATGGTGGCCCGCTAGATGGCGCTGCCATAGGTCAAACGCATATCAACTGCCTTTTTTTAAATAGGCACCCCCATTTTTATTAAATATTCGTGTAGTACGTAAAGAAATATGAATGTTTTAATTGCACCACTTTTTTCGCTTTGTGATAGATGGTGCTGTAATAGTCTCAAACGTATAAGTACGTGGTATCACGTAACATTCCGCCAGTGCGGACGGTATTTGCTTCGTGATACATTACCCGTGTTAAAATGGACCGTTTACCAATTTCGGAAAAGGTCGATGTCGTGTTGATGTGTGGCTATTGTGATCCAAATGCCCAACTGGCGTGGGCTATGTATGCTGCTCGGAATCCTGGACGACATCATCCAAACGTCCGGACCGTTCGCCGGACAGTTACATTATTTAAGGAAACAGAAAGTGTTTAGCCACATGTGGAACTTCAACCACGACCTGCAACAAATGATGATGCCCAAGTAGGTGTTTGAGCTCTTGTCGCGGCAAATCCGCACATCAGTAGCAGACAAATTGCGCGAGAATCGGGAATCTCAAAAACGTCGGTGTAGAGAATGCTACATCAACATCGATTGCATCCGTACCATATTTCTATGCACCGGCAATTGTATGGCGACGACTTTGAACGTCGTGTACAGTTCTGCCACTCGGCACAAGAGAAATTACGGGACGATGACAGATGTACTTCCAACAACATGGATGTACGGCACATAGATCGCGTGTGGTTGAAGCGGTATTGAATAGCATCTTTCATGACAGGTGGATTGGTCGTCGAAGGACCATACCATAGCCCGCACGTTCACCGGATCTGACATCCCCGGATTTCTTTCTGTGGGGAAAGTTGAAGGATATTTGCCATCGTGATGCACCGACAACACCTGACAACATGCGTCAGCGCATTGTAAATGGATGTGCGAACATTACGGAAGGCGAACTACTCGCTGTTGAGAGGAATGTCGTTACACGTATTGCCAAATGCATTGAGGTTGACGGACATCTTTTTGAGCATTTATTGCATTAATGTGGTATTCACAGGTAATCACGCTGCAACAACATGCGTTCTCAGAAATGATTAGTTCACAAAGGTACATGTATCACATTGGAACAACGGAAATAAAATGTTCAAACGTACCTACATTCTGTATTTTAATTTAAAAAACGTACCTGTTACCAACTTTTGGTCTAAAATTGTGAGCCATATCATTGTGACTATTACAGCGCCATCTATCACAAAGCGAAAAAAGTGGTCCAACTAAAATATTCATATTTCTTTACGTACTACACGAATATGTAATAAAAAATGGGGGTTCCTTTTTTTAAAAAAACGCAGTTGATATCCGTTTGACCTATGGCAGCGCTATCTAGCGGGCCAACCATAGAGCCATCTGGTTTCCCCCTTCAAGCTAGACAAGTTTCGTTCTTTGTAGTTTTCTCGTTTGACCCTTATTTCGTGAGATATTTTGCCCGATCATGACCAATGGACCACACGGTATAAATATCACATATAAAAACAAAAAAATCTACTGATAATGCCTTAATGTAACAGCTCAAATGCCATTGGAATACATAAAATAGAATGCAACACGAAAAGCGCGTGAAAATTTGTAACATTCTTTATTTTACCGTATCTTCCAAATTACATACCAGACCAACGGCGGTTTTCCTCTTCTGCTACTGTTCCATTGCTATGACAACCCGCCACAGCATCAGATCAAAGACGCACGCTTGTGCTTTGTTGCTCCACCATATTGCATTGGGTCGGACACCTGCGGTGGAAGATGTCTACCGAAAAAAAAAAAAAAAAAAAAAAAACTTCACTCTTATATGGTCGGTGAGAGGAGGTGAAATGGTATTCTAAGTGTCCTAATCGCTAGCATCATGAGTTAAACCTCAAATCTCTCTGCATTGTCTCATGAAGTGAATGTAAGTGTCAGTGTTGACTGTGAGGCTTCTGTTGGCTCGGGACGTTTGGCTCTGTTGGGGGTATTCGAGAGGAGTCAGCTATGTGCCTACATCAGGTTTCGTCATCTTCCTTCTCTCTAATGATCAACTGAAACGTCCCCTTTTTGAACAATTATATACGACTGTGCTTAAACTGACACACAATAATTTTGGCGCAACGCAATCTGACTTTAAAAAATCCCTACAAAAGAATGGCCCTGACTAACATTAAACTATTCCTTTCACAAATCACTTACCTCACAAAAACCTTCATTACTCGAACTACTGCAGTACAGCGAGCGCCACTACTGCCAGCTAAATAAAAGATTCAAACTACTGAAGGCACTAACTACTGATAGGGATAGTTAGCAAATGAAAGATATTAATAGAGAACAAACAATGTATTTACCTTGATATCATCATATATAAATATAGCAGTTCATGACAAATTTCAAAACTCCGCCATCTCTCTCCCCACATCCACCACTGCTGGCGGCTCACCTCCAACTGCGCAACGCTACGCGCTGTTCACATCCAGCTGCCGCTGCCCAACACTACAATGGCAGACAACAATGCAAACTAGCCACAGACTACACACAGGTGGCGTTACCAATAAAAAACCTAAACAGCCTACTTATACAACCTCAGAAGCTTTTAATAAAACTATTTGAACATTTTCCTGGTTTGTTACAAGAATATAAAATATGCTATCAAATCAGTTTTTCTATGCAATAACCCTGCTTTTTAATGCACTTTGCCCATAGTTATACTGATGCTGAGGTAATTAGATTAGTAAATGTGACACTTAAGTAGAGAGGATATAAAATGTAGACTGGCAATGGCAAGGAAAGCGTTTCTGAAGAAGAGAAATTTGTTAACATCGAGTATAGATTTAAGTGTCAGGAAGTCGCTTCTGAAAGTATTTGTATGGAGCGTAGCCATGTATAGAGGTGAAACATGGACGATAACTAGTTTGGACAAGAAGAGAATAGAAGCTTTCGAAATGTGGTGCTACAGAAGAATCCTGAAGATTAGATGGGTAGATCATATAACTAATGAGGAGGTATTGAAGAGAATTGGGGAGAATAGGCGTTTGTGGCACAACTTGACAAGGAGAAGGGACCGGTTGGTAGGACATGTTCTGAGGCATCAAAGGACCACAAATTTAGCATTGGGGGGCAGTGTGGAGGGTAAAAATCGTAGAGGGAGACCGAGAGATGAATACACTAAGCAAATTCAGAAGGATGTAGGCTGCAGTAAGTACTGGGAGATGAAGAAGCTTGCACAGGATCGAAGAGCACGGAGAGCTGCATCAAACCAGCCTCAGTACTGAAGACCACAACAACATATACAAGTATAATAAAACTTTTCTGGGTTGGGTACCGCGTCATAATGTAAAAACTACTGCTGCTGTAGAGAAGCCAACGTTTCGGCCACGATTGCAGCAGCCCTCTTCTGGGTCTATTGGTGAGTTCTAGCTGTGTAGTGTCCTTTATATTTTGTTGTTAGTGTTCACTGCGCATGCCATTACGTCATAATTTTAAAAAAGGTGGTTAGTTTATTGGTCACTTAAGGAAGATGGAGGGGGAACTTTATTTTAATAGGTTATTGCGGAGGAGGGAGAACGTGACCTCTGTTGTCCATTGGCTCCTGTGTTATGGACCATGGTTGGTGGCCAGAGTCGAATGAAAAGTTCTCTGCTGTTTACCAACTGCTGGACGTCGGCCGCGCGGCGGCAGTTACTCGCCGGTAGTGCTCGTGCCTCGTGTTGACAGTGCGGTCTGTTGGACTCTGATTGCTGGCAGCCAAGATGGGGCAAGCCTGAGTCCATCCCCCCTGTTCATGTTCATGTATTTCGATGGCCTCTCTGATTTTGCGTTTCGTCAGAATTGGCTGCTTGACCAACACACTGGCTTCGCCGGATTTTATTTCTTTTCCGCAGTCATGGTGATGTTCTGCCACTGCGAATTTGTTGTGCTGCCCTAGACGAATATAACGCTCGTGCTCCCGAATGCGCGTTGCTATTGGCCTACCAGTCTCGCCGATGTATGCCTCTCCACATTCGCATTCCACCTTGTAAACGCCTGCGGTGTATAAGGCATCCACCTTGTCCTTAGTGGAGCCTAGCACGTCCTGGATCCTGCGACCACTATTGAAGAAGGCTGGACCCCAACGTGGCGAAAGTGTTTGCCTATTTGGTCAGTGATGTTTTTCACATAGGGTAAGCGTACTGTTGGCTGCAGTTTGTCTATTTCCTGCTTATCTTTCTTGCTTGTGTTCGTCGACAAAGCTGTGTTTATCGACTTATAGCTGCAGCCATTGCCTAAAAACGTTGTGCGTAACCTTTTAAGCTCTAGACGTCGAAGTGTACAGGAGAACGGAGGGCACACTGGGGCACAGAGTATATCGTAAGCCTACACATACTGACAGGTATCTGCACGCCCAGTCCTACCACCACCCAGCGCAGAAGAACTCTGTCATCCGCTCTTTGGCAATCCGTACTCAGCGCCTAAGCGATGCTCAAGACATCACATCCGAGCTTAAAAGGTTACGCAGTACGTTTTTAGCCAAAGGCTACAGTCATAAGTCGATAAACACAGCCTTGTCGACGAACACAAGCAAGAAAGATAAGCAGGAAATAGACAAACTGCAGCCAACAGTACGCTTACCCTATGTGAAAAACGTCACTGACCGAATAGGCAAACACCAACGCCGCGTTGGGGTGCAGCCTTCTTCTATAGTGGTCGTAGGATCCAGGACGTGCTAGGCTCCACTGAGGACAAGGTGGATGCATTACACTCTGCAGGCGTTTACAAGGTGGAAAATGGAATGTGGAGAGGCATACATCGGAGAGACTGGTAGGCCAATAGCAACGCGCATTCGGGAGCGCGAGCGTTATATTCGTCTAGGGCAGCACAACAAATCCTCAGTGGCAGAACATCACCATGACTGCGGAAAAGAAATAAAATTCAGCGAAGCCAGTGTGTTGGTCAAGCAGCCAATTATGACGAAACGCAAAATCAGAGAGGCCATCGAAATACTTAAACACCCTAACAACATGAACAGGGAGGATGGACTCAGGCTTGCCCCATCTTGGCTGCCAGCAATCAGAGTCCAACAGACCGCACTGTCAACACGAGGCACGAGCACTACCGGCGAGTAACTGCCGCCGCGCGGCCGACGTCCAGCAGTTGGTAAACAGCAGAGAACTTCTCATTCGACGCTGGCCACCAACCATGGTACATGACACAGGAGCCAATGGACAACAGAGGTCACGTTCTCCCTCCACCGCAATAACCTATTAAAATAAAGTTCCCCCTCCATCTTCCTTAAGTGACCAATAAACTAACCACCTTTTTAAAGTTATGACGTAATGGCATGCGCAGTGAACACTAACAACAAAATATAAAGGACACTACATAGCTAGAACGCACCATTATACCCAGAAGAGGGCTGCTGCAATCGTGGCCGAAACGTTGGCTTTTCCATAGCATCAGTAGTCTTTACATTATGACGCGGTACCAAACCCAGAAAATTTTTATGTCAACATATACAAGCTTTCCAATATTGACAGTTTCAATAAAGAGTATTAGCCACATAACTAACTTCAGTCGGCTTCTTGATGACATTTTTCAGGTCCTGGAAAAAAATTCCGTTTACTATTTGCAAAAAATATTACCAGTGACGACAATTTAACCATGCACTCTTATCACTTCTTCTCTTTCTTTCATCAGCTCACCTACAATGGACTCAACGTCACGGCCACAGGTGTCCGCTTCGGCTTTCTTTCTGCGCCGGGTGTCTTCCCGTTCGCCTCGTCAGTCCTCTTCTTCATGCACACATCAATAAACTTCAGGACGGCCGTAAGTATAATGCAGGAGGTGCGGCATGGGGTGCTACAAGATTACCAAGAGGCCCTCAGAAGCAATGAGAACAGAAAAGAGTTTCGGAAATTAGTCAGAGATGCCGTAGCTGCGAGCGAGTCTGTGGTGAACGAGAGATCAAAAGTCATCAGGAACGTCAGAAACGTAGAGAACAAGGAGGACTTTTTCGCCGGAATGGTCAGAACGAGAAGAGATCTCCGAGATTACACAGTCATCTTCTTAAAAAATGGGAATATTATTGTCAATGAAAGGGCAGAGATCGATTCGGTGGAATCCTATAACCTACGAGGTCAACAGAGTCAAGAACTGCTAACAATGGCGAGACAAGTAGTCCAGGGTACTATTTCCGAAATGACACTCATTTCCCGTCTCCAGAAGGCCGCGCGCACCGGTAGCTGGGTCTTCAGTGGCAGCCCAGCGTTCGAAGCAAGCGACCAGTCGACGGTGGCCGTTGCTGCCCTAACTGGTCAGCTACAGCAGTTCTTCCCGGAAATTCGCGTTGGCAACATTGAAGTCATGTTGGTAGTGATGGTGGTGGACGAACTCACCATACGAATATACGATGACAGCCGTAGTAATTTCGTGCGATTGTGGAAACTGATCTGGAAGCATGTCATTAACCTTACGGGTCAGAAGATAAAAGCTTATGAAGAACGTAAACGGATTGCGCAAAAAGTTGGAGATTTCTTGGACGACCGCAGTTTTAACCGTCAGCAAGGTATAAACATGACAAACATATTTGTTCATTACGTAATCAATGTGTTTAAGCGCTACAGTGACCATATTAACGATTTAATACGAGACGTAACCAACAGAGAGAGCAGTGACGATTAGCACAGTTTCGATAGAGTTGAATAAGATGAATAGGATATTGCATTGGATCACTTGCAATGTGAGTAACCGATACTTCTAGTGTTTGCATATGAAACGTTGTTGTATTATGGTCTGACAATATATATACATATATATATATATATATATATTTATATATTTATATATATGAGCTGGAGAATGGTAAACGAAACGGCATGTACATCTATTCAAAATCCTATTCACCAGAGTAAGTCAGTATTTATCATCCCTTGTAATTCAGAGACTTTGTAAGAAGAGAGGAAACATAATGGTTTCTGGTCACATACCGAGTAACGTATTACAATAGAACAAAGAAGCCGGTTTGCTGTATGGTTGCAAGTGTTTTTGAGATGCAGTGGGCAATGAAGCATTTTTCATACTACCTAATCCAGTACCCATAGCACCGATGGTAGTGATACAGAATGAAATTGATAAGTTAATCGAAGGGGGTATGGTGAAACACGCAAAAAGTGTAACAACCCCCAGTCATTGTGGCAAGTTACTGATGTTCGAACCTAGAATGAGATCGAGTAGAGATTATTGTCTTCACAACTAAAGGGTATGAGGCAAAGAAATAACCGAACTGAAGCATATATTAACAGCATTGGTTCACGAATCCACAGAGTTTAGTGAAATCAAGAAAACAAAAAATTGAAAACTTTGGTGGAAGAAGTTGTTATATTCCCAGGAGCTGGACCTTGGCCAGAAAAAGCAGATTTTAACAGAATACATGAAAAAGTAAAGCGAGGTCATGACACATCATCAGGATCCTAAGACAAAACTTATTAAATTTAGGAAAGGGTACAACATATTGATCATGACACATAATAAATCGAACGAACTGGTAACGAAATCTCGAAGTTCAAATTTATTTTCCAAAGATATTTCAAATTTTGGCGCACAGCACAAGAGCGCTTAACTTTTGCCGTATCCGAAGTGAGGTAGAATACTTGAGATACACAGTGATATAGATATGATGCTGATGGACAGGCATTAAATGTGAGAGCGTGTGAGTATGTAAGAAATTAGATACATTTCTTCTATCGTCTTGTTTTATTACTAAGTAGTGTACGATGTTTTTCTTCTGACTATAGTAAACATTACCTATGTAGTTCTTATTTGCAACGAAACCAAGTTTAGTTTTTCTATTTCTTCTTCTTTACTGTGTACTGAGCAGACGTTAAATGATCACACCAAGCATTAGTTTAAAGAAATATTATGCTGTAGGGGTAGATGTAGCTGATGGATGCCTAAGAGTAAGAAATTTTATATGTTTTGTGAATGAAAAGGTTATATACTCAGACAACTGTACAAGCTATAGGTGAAAAAGTCTGTCTTTGGCCGCTGTGAGTAATCCAGTAATTGTGATAAGAAATGCCATTTCAGTGACATAATAAATGGTAGATGGAGGTAACCTGGTGCAAAATTAAGTGATGAGATGTGGTCACGTGGGGCATATCTAAGAAAACATGCTAAAGGACAGTTTCCTATGGACTGAGATAAAGTTTGCTCATACAAATGTCGAATACATGGAATGAAAAATATAGTACTTATGCAATTCTTTTGCAGAATATAACTACTTAAATATTTATGTTTTCAACTAATAACAGAATTATGTATATTTCCATTCAGAAACTGTAATATATCATGCATATTAATAATAAATCTGTAAAATCGTCGTGTCTGTTTGTCACTGAACACACTAATCTCCAACACTACATGACGAATTTTCATGGGTTTTTCGCCGGCAATTTGAGGATAGGTTAGAGCACTGTACGAGCTATAGTTAACGAAATCGTTTGGCGACAAAAAAAATTATATCGTGATTTGAAGTTTTACTAAAACTTTCTTGTCTGCCTTTCTGAACACACTAATCTCA
Source organism: Schistocerca americana (assembly GCF_021461395.2). Lineage (NCBI taxonomy): Eukaryota > Metazoa > Arthropoda > Insecta > Orthoptera > Acrididae > Schistocerca > Schistocerca americana. Next base: position 192,352,565 of record NC_060123.1, read on the forward strand.
AAAACTACGAGATAGATTTTTGTGGGCTTTTCACTGGTAGCTTCAGGGGTACCGTACAGGCTATATATTTTCATCAAAATCAGATCACGAAAACAACACATTCACACATACTAGAAAAGTGTGTGTAATTACACTACCGTTCATTAATTTCAACACGCCCTGGTATTTCGTATTTGCAACACAAGTCAAACGATATTTCTCACAAAATATAATTGTGTTAACTTCCACATATAGAATACAATCACAATCATTATATTTCACTTTCATCAGAGCATCCTCCTTTGGATTTAATGACTGCCTCACAAATTCGAGGCATGCGGTCAGTCAGTTTTTGTAGGAGATGTTCCTTGCTAGATATATTAACTTCCCTGATAAGTCTGTCCACGTCATCCCAGCCCATTTCAGTGGGATTACAATCGGGGCTTTGGAATGGCCATACCATATCATTCATTACTTTTTGTTTTTCCTTTGATGTAATGTAGTTCGTACAGTATGCCGACCGATGTTTTGGATCATTATCCTGTCGTAAGGTGAACCTTTTCCTATTAAGGGCAATCCATCTTTCCCCTACAAATAGGCGAAAATATATTCTACTTCTGGTTCCAAAAATCTCGAACTTCACTTCATCGGCGAGTAACATCTTCGTACGCTCTTCCGATGTCAAATTACGATGTTTTCTAGCCCATTCAAGTCTCTTCTGTTTATCTATGGACCTCATAGGGGGTTTTCTAGCTGTGGCACATCCTTTCAAGCCGGCTTCAGTCAGTCCCCATTTTACTGTTGCAACAGATACTGCTGTTGTGTTCGTTTCTACAAATTCTGTACGAATTTGGGGCGCTGTTTTGAATCTGTTTCTCTCACTGGTAATACTGATACATTTATCATCACTTTTAGGTGTTTTACGAGGTTGTCAAATAGATAAACCTGCTTGACTAAGTGCTACAATTGCAGTACGTTTTTCTATGGGTATCTCCACTCGTGGAGCCATACTAGCGATCTGCACACCTCAATGTCACGAAGGAGCTGACGTGCAGGAACCAGATGTTACGTATCGTAGCGATGCTTGCTGTTCGCAGCGGACATCACATCACTACAGGGAACAACACAGGTACACCGAATCTGGCGTCCGTCGGCAAAGAGGTTAAGAAACATATCAGATAGGTACATAACGTTTATGTACACAAAATTGTTGTTGGATACTATTTTGTCTCGATGACCACAAACAAAAATCATGACATATATACAACTGTTGCACTATTCCTTTACTTCCTCAATCGTACCCACGGTATTAGACCTTATGTACAGAGAAGTAAATGTCATTTATTTGCGTGTATTGAAATTAATGGGCGGTAGTGTATGTATATTCCAAATCTCTTCCGAAACCACTGGAACGATTTCAACGAAAGTTGGTACTCTGTCAAGGGCTTTTGGGACAGAGTAGCTGTGGGTGCAAGAACCACATACCTACAAAGCGAAAAGGGCCGGGGTGAAAAAGAAGTGTACGCCACGCTCGCGGACACACAAATTTTATGCATCCAGTATATGAGAACGAAAGCACTTAGTGACTTGCAAAAATGCTACACACTGCTTCAAACATTTAATACAATTTTTCAGGCTTAGAACGCCCCACAAAATGACGCAAGGAAAAAAAAGGCTGTCGCTTACCACTTTTTCACAGTTCATGCAATAAAACTGCCCCATCAGTCATGACGTTTTGAATTGTTACTTCTTTACTCCTAACTGTACTCACGACACATTTTTCAGGCAGTGTTCACATATGACAATGGATATAAATGCAAGATGATCCCATTGTACAGCATATACACACATCAAAAAAAGTTTTGCATCACCCGGTTCCCAGAACTCCTGAAGAAAGACGTTGACTGTAGATACTGTTTCACAGACACAGTCCCTTTGACTGTTCATAGCTGTCACTAAACCCGCCCAAAAATATAAACAATCATGCATGAGCAGCGTCTATTACACTTAGGGGGTCCAACAGCCGATCAGTTCCAGTCATTCCACCAAGAAGGAGGTACACGGCTCGTGTTGTCCGTAGTTCAACCATGCGCAGACGGTCAATACCGCGATTCGATCGCATCCGCATTGTTACTTTGTGCCAGGACGGACTGTCAACAAGGGAAGTGTCCGGGAGTCTTGGAGAGAACCAAAGCGATGTTGTTCGGACATGGAGGAGATACAGAGAGATAGAATCTGTCTCGCTGAGGCCGCCTAAGCCCTACTGCTGCAGTGGATAACCGCTATCTCTGGATTATGGCTCGGAGGAACACTGACAGCAACGCCACCATGTTGAATAATGCTTCGTGCAGCCACACGACGTCGTGTTACTACTCAAACAGTGCGCCATAGGCTGCAAAATGCGCTACTTCCCTCCCGACATCCATGGCGAGGTCCGTCTTTGTAACCACGACACCATGCAGCGCGGTAGAGATGGGCCCAACAACATGCCGAATGGACAGCTCAGGATTGGCATCACGTTCTCTTCACCGATGAGTGTCACATATGCCTTCAACCAGACAATCGTGGGAAACATGTATGGGGCAACCTGGTCACGCTGATTCCTAAGACACACCTACGTTTCTAGCATTTGTAGACTTAGAGAAAACTTTTGTCAATGTTGACTGGAATACTCTCTTTCAAATTTTGAAGGTGGCAGGGGTAAAATACAGGGAGCAAAAGGCTGCTTACAATTTGTACAGAAACCACATGGCAGTTATAAGAGTCGAGGGACATGAAAGGGAAGCAGTGGTTGGGAAGGGAGTGAGAAAGGGTTGCTGCCTATCCCTAATGTTATTCAGTTTGTATACTGAACAAGCAGTAAAGGAAACAAAAGAAAGTAGGAATTAAAATGCATGGAGAAGAAAAACAAAAACTTTGAGGTTCGTCGATGACATTGTAACTCTGTCAGAGACAGCAAAGGTCCTGGAAGAGCAGCTGAACGGAATGGAATGTGTCTTGAAAGGGGGATATAAGATAAACATCAACAAAAGCAAAACTAGAATAATGGAATGTAGTCGAATTAAATCGGGTGATGCTGAGGCTGTTAGATTAGGAAATGACACGCTTAAAGTAGTCAAGGAGTAGTGCTATTTGGGGAGCAATTAACTTATGATGGTCGAAGTAGAGAAGATATAAAATGTAGACTGGCAATGGCAAGGAAAGCGTTTCTGAAGAAGAAAAATTTGTTAACATCGAGTATAGATTTAAGTGTCAGGAAGTCGTTTCTGAAAGTATTTGTATGGAGTGTAGCCATGTATGGAAGTGAAACATGGACCATAAATAGTTTGGACAAGAAGAGAATAGAAACTATCGAAATGTGGTGCTACAGAAGAATGCTGAAGATTAGATGGGTAGATCATATAACTAATGAGGAGGTATTGAATAGAATTGGGAAGAAGAGGCGTTTGTGGCACAGCTTGACTAGAAGAAGTGATCGGTTGGTATGACATGTTCTGAGGCATCAAGGGATCACCAATTTAGTATTGAAGGGCAGCGTGGAGGGTAAAAATCGTAGAAGGAGACCAAGAGATGATTACACTAAGCAGATTCAGAAGGATGTAGGTTGCAGTAAGTACTGGGAGATGAAGAAGCCTTCACAGGATAGAGTAGCATGGGGAGCTGCATCAAACCAGTCTCGGGACTGAAGACAACAACAACAACAAATAAAAAGCAACGTAGATTTATTTTTCTCTGTCTATTTTGCCCGAAGTACACTTTATTTTAAAAAATCGATTCTTGCAGTGTTAATACGAAACAATTCTAGTCACTCGGATGTGTCACAGCAAAGAGAACTGTAAAGCTTATGATTGCTCTGTCTCTCTAAATGATTTTGAAACTGGGCGTTTGCGAATGTGCCATGCTGGCAGAGAGGTTCCACCTGTAGACAGCCGGCCGTGGTGGTCTAGCGGTTCTAGGCACTCAGTCCGGAACCGCGCGACTGCTACGGTCGCAAGTTCGAATCCTGCCTCGGGCATGGTTGTGTGTGATGTCCTTAGGTTAGTTAGGTTTAAGTAGTTCTAAGTTCTAGGGGACTGATGACCACAGATGTTAAGTCCCTTAGTGCTGAGAGCCATTTGAACCATTTGAACCTGTAGACACGTAGTTGACAGCAGGCCAGACTCATAAGAAACGAACTGGGCTCTCCTGTGTTTGTGAGGGACGATATAACAGCGCTAGCAGCTGTGACCCTTGTGCGCTGCAGCGGGCAGGGAACCAACCTCTGCCAACAGTTTATGGCATTACACAAAATTAATGAATTGTCGCTAACTTGAGATATGTAGCAGTTCTGGACCACTGTCATCACAGATCGTCTCCTGCATAATATTTCGAATAGGGCAGCGTCATGAAACTGTAAGATTAATACTTAGAATCTTCAGTAATATAAGTGACAAAATATCCAAAGTTTCATTCACTTTATTTTTATTTGTACACTGCTATGTGACGGTCAGTGATATTAAATTTTGCACTGTATAATGAGACATTGTTTGGCAGCTTGATAGGACTTGGACGTAACAATATGTGTTCACGATGGTTACATGTAGTTCGCTGACTGTTAAGACGTGACCAGACCATTCACAGCCGCAGTACGTTGCTGAAATTGGTTATCTGCAAATATCTAATCTGTGACTTCTAGCAATAGAAGTAAGTCATGGCTGAACTGTCTTTTGGACGGCAAACAAGTGATTAATCTTAAATATAACAGTTTATTCAGCTGTGAATAAACACAGCTCCAGGACCCCCCCACCCCCCCTCACCTCCTCACCACCCATCCCCTAGTGCCCCTAGTGGTATGCTTTTGGACTGTAATCTTATCAGTCACAGACAATGTTAACGTTTTGTAAAGGGTTTAGCCAGACCGCGACTGTACCTAATGACAAAAAACCATGCTATGATTTCGTAATTGCGAAGAAAGTGAAACAAGAACAGCAGCACAACAAATGGGTTTTGCATTTACGTTCTACTAATACGAAAGTAAAGTGTAATTATATTTACATGAGGTTGATAGCCTAGTTAGGCAATGTGGAGCCACGTTTTATGGAAAAGTGGTATTAAACTTGACTTAAGAGAACTAACCTCACTTTATTCTTTGGCTAATCTCTTCCAACACAGTTACACTCAATATTATACAGTAACTTGCTCTAGCAAACTACGTAACAGCTAACGCTTGTTCATAACACAGAATGGCCAATAAATATATATACATCAGTACACGCTGGCTCTCAATAACGCTTCCTAATGGTAAAAACTACTGTGGTGTACAATGAACAAATGCAGATGAGCATACAAACCTGCTAACAAAGTCTGACTAGCAGTAAGATGGACTAAAATTATATTAATTAACTATTACACAAAATATCATGTTTCGAAACAGTACTGATTACTATGGGCCTCAGAAATTTGTACATGAAGTTTCTTTGCATAAATGGGCAGTATACTTATTAATTATAAGAAAAGGTTTGGAGCAGAATAAATGATTGTACTGATTGCTACACTTGCTCAGAGGGCGTCTTTACTTTCATTTATCACATGAGTGAAGTAGCTTACGGGGCCTCCAAAATTGGTATCGTTTGAAGAACCATAAGCAATAGTAAATGGTAACACACAAAATTAAAACAATAGCAGATACCTTTAGTAACAACATTAAATATAAGAAATAATGCAAAAGGAGTTCAACAGTTAACACGGACAACTAGCAACTAGTCTCTCATTGGACTCAAAGACAAACTGGCTTTTTAAATGACTGCACAACTTGAAAAACCACTTAAAAAGAAGCAAACAATTACAACTTTAAAAAACCTGCTCAAATTGAAATAGGACAGCTGTCTTTTTATAACTTTCACTTACAGACTGGTGTAAGCACTGTACATTACTGTCACTGAATATTTTAATGGAAGCTTTTTACTTAATAAAAGCTTTCTTTAAGAACACACTTTAGGAAATTTTAAGACGAAAAATTCATGTGGAATAAATCTTTTACTATTGTACAGAAAACTAACCGAACTCCATACTCCACAAAGGTAACGAAACTGCAATACGTTTCACTGCAAAATTGTCGGTTTAATAAAAAGCAGGATACTCGGAATTAATTCACTTGGAAAGAACTCTGTCTAGGAATGTGACTGGGAACAATCGCGGGTGTGCAGGCTTAATTTAAAAGTCCCACAAAAAGTTATTATTCAACACATAATACCTGGTCCATTGGATGTACATATTTAGATAACAATTCCGCAGAAGGTGGTCGCGCTTGTGGAAAATTACAGTGGCTATAAAATTGACGGTAAAGGGTCCACGGCTCTTAACGTTAGCCACGCCCTCATGTAACTCTTCTTGGCGTCGTAAATTTAACCAAACAGCGCCAGTTATACTATCACGGTCGACAGACCACTTTGCATTCCATCTGAGGCTAATTTACATGCTCGAAAGCTCTCCTTGCCTCATACCCATATGAACCACAATAGCTGACCACGGCCGCCGCTGACAACTCAGTACCACAGTCGAACTAGAATATCCACTGACAACCCCATATCACAGTCAGAACTCGAATATCCCCTCGCCACTGAGGAATCAAGAGCCCTGCGCGCCAGGCCCCCATTTTTCAGTCCCGCCAAACTACTTTCGTAGCGGCGGGGCTTTACTATAGGCTTTACATTTAGCTTCCCTGCATATGGACCAGTAAAATATACAGACTTTTTACAAATCATTACATTCAAAGAGTATTACAAATAAAACCAAAGGTACCGTTAAAATTTAATTTCCTAAAACACCAAAATCATTAACATAACTGTTACGTATTTACACAACCAAAGATCTTGACTACGCAGATTCACTAGCGTATAATGTCAGCAGAGAACGTATACGGAATATACATAAATATATATCTATCATTGGTGTTACAAGACTAAAAGAGTTCTTTGTACCTGAAGTAGGCTGCTTCCAAATGCAAACCCTTATGATATCGTGGATTGAACGAATGGAAAGAAAACAAGTTTCAGAGCATTATCTGTGCTGACTGATTATTGAAATACTAAACGTGGAACACATCCTTCCTAGTTTTTAACTGCACTTTCGGCATAGGATGTTGGGTGCAGTGGTATTGCAGAGAGTACATACACATCGCGCTGTAATTGATTGCATTTGACCATGTGACGGCACACAGTGTGTTTCGATAAAAGTTTCAAGTACAGTCATTAGTTTTTGGATGATAGGGAGTGATACTGGAATACGAACAGTTTTCTCACTTCATTTCAGCTCTCTTTTCCACATTCCAAACAATACACTGCTAATAGTGTTTGCAGTCTCAATAACACTCTCGACGTTTGCCATGGAGAAATATTTTGGAGGGTATAAACTGCAATATTTTCACATCTATGATTACCTTAAGTTAATACTGGCTTGGTTTATCCCAGTAGTAGCGTAAAGGAAATGAAATTTAGAGTAACTTGGCTTGCTGCTTAAATATACATCGACACTTACATCTATATCTATATAGATGCACCACAATCAATCATACGGCGCGTGGTGGAGGTTACACCGTACCACTACCTAGTCATTTCCCTGCTCGTTCTACTAGCAAACAGAGCGAGGAAAAAACGATTATCTACATGCCTCCATATGAGCGTTAATTTCTCGTATCTTACCTTTGTGATCCTTACGCGTAATGTATGTTCGCGGCCGTAGTAGAACTGTTCTAAAGTCAGCTTCAAATGCCGGCCCGTAACACTTGCGCGTTGCTCGAACCTACCAGTAACTAATCTAGCAGCCCGCTTCTCAATTGCTTCGATCTCTTCCTTTAATCAGGCATGGTAAGGATCCTAAACACTAGAGAAGTACTCAAGACTAGGTAACACCTGTGTCCTATACATGCGAACCACACTTGCGCAAAATTCTTCCACCGCGCGGGATTAGCCGAGCGGTATGAGGCGCTGCAGTCATGGACTGTGCGGCTGGTCCCGGCGGAGGTTCGAGTCCTCCCTCGGGCATGGGTGTGTGTGTTTGTCCTTTGGATAATTTAGGTTAAGTAGCGTGTAAGCTTATGGACTGATGACCTTAGCAGTTAAGTCCCATAAGATTTCACACACACACGTAAAATTCTTCCAGTCAACCGCGGTCGAGCATTCGCCTTGCGTAACACAATCCTTGCACTCTGTTTCCATTTCATATCGTTTTGCAACACTACTCCCAGATATTTAAACGACGTGACTGTGTCAAACAGGATACTACCAGTGTTGTATCCGAAAATTAAGGGCTTGTTTTTACTACTCATCCGCATTTTTCTACATTTCGAGCTAGCTGCGATTCGGCACACTAACTAGAAATTAGGTCTAAGCCATCTCGTATTCTCCTACAATCACATAACTTCGACACCTTACCGTAAACAACAGAATCACCACCAAAAAGCTGTAAATTGCTGCCCATCCGATCCAGCAAATCATTTTTGTGTACAGAGAATAGTAGCGGTCCTGTCACACTCTGCTGGGGCACACCTGACGTTATTCTGGTTTCTGGTAAACACTAGTCGCCGAGTACAACTTAAGAAACCGAGTGAAGTTATTCAGACATGACACTTTTTTGTATATTAAATCAAATTGCACTTTTGGCGACAGGTGATTTCTCTACAGAGATTAATCTTGTATACCTCCCCTCCCTTTTGCTCAGTGATACCTGAAACACGGCTACGTGAACGACTGAGAGCACGTAATATCGTTCGGTCTGTCTCCAGAGAAACCGGCAGCACGATTTTGGCAGGACTGCATTTACAAATGGCGGTGCCATAGACTGGAGATTTTTCGGCGCCTGACGTGATCGATCTGTCATTAAATTCTTTCTCATTTTGGACACAGTCACATTTGTTATGATAATATTACACATACAGTTCTTACATTTAGTACGATAATGCTTTGTTCAACGAAAGACACCTATGGCGCATAGATTTTGATTTACAGCGTGTTACAGTAATCGGTAATGGTTATTGTAGTCATGTCATGAGACTTTACCTAAACTTAAAAGAACTGCATGTACTCTGATTTATAAAAGTAAAGGATCGATGTATTCTTCTTGGTTGACGAGCTGCTTCCGCTTGAATGTGCCTTACTATGTTATTCACTTTGTGGTCTCAGCTTGTAACAGTTACAGATCTAAACACAAAACAGTTTTGGAAATCCAAGAATGAATATTCACTCTGCACCTGATATGAAATTTGCTAATATTGTGTGCTCAAGCAGAACCCAAACCAAGTAATTTGCCGGCACACTGTTTCAATCTGCCAGGAAGTTTCAGAAAAAAGTTCAAATGTGTGTGAATTATTAAGGGACAAAACTGCTTTATACTTAAACTAACTTATGCTAAGAATAACACACACATCCATTACCGAGGGAGGACTCGAACCTCTAGCGTGTCCGAGGCTGTAGTTCTCAGATCTTTCCTCCTTACAGTTGTTCCTATTATGTAGCAGTATAAAGCAGTACTTCACTTTACACTGCTCATTTAAGACAAAAACCAACTAAGGTACTTTTTCCACGTTTATAAAACTCTAAGTTATTTAGCAACTTATCGTCAAAATTTTATGTCATATATATGGTGTTCTCCAATTAATAGCTTCCTATACCCATACTAGGAAGCAGTTCCAAAACTCCCATTTTACGTGTAAGAAAAATATATTACCTGATAGACTGATGTCGCAGTAATTTGCAAAACCACATTATGAATCTGTGAGTAATTGGTTATCTGAGATGTCGGCAGCCCTATACTGAACATCACTTTTTTTTTTACAGAAAATTAGTGAATCTACATATGACAACGATATTCCATAGTAATTACCGTCACGAATTTTTCTCGTCAGTTGTGAACAGATATCACACTGAATATTAAAATCTATTTGAGAAAATACTTCTCATAAAACTGTTAGGAACGAGGCTCAATGTGCATGACAATGTAGGGTGCAGTAATCTCTCCTTTCCATTTTCATATCTGATCATGACGATTAACAGTTGCGCTTCACTTGTCTCTACATCTCCAATAGCATCACAAAATGCGACTTGATAGGTCCTTTCAATCAGTTCGGTGTAAGAAGCTCAATTCAGTTTATCCACAGCAGATAAGAAACTAGAAGACTGCACTCTTCTCAGTGAATTGATCTGTGAAACTTTTTATTGCTTCAGTAACATTGCCTTCACTCTATCCGATATTATTTCAATCTAAGGTTTGCACGCTCTAATTACTGAGGTTATTTGTGCTCATGTAGGTTTGTTTACATTTATGCTTCACGCAGAGGAATTTTATCGCATGGGACGAACGCCCAGCACCGAAGATGTGAGGATATATACTTCTTATAATGATGGACTCGACCAACTTAGGCAGCCCAAGGGCAGACAAGGAAATAATCCAAGCTTTAAAACAGCAATTTAAAGAATGTTACCTTAAAGCATGACTACCGGTGTTTTACCGAATCTGCTATCAACAGGAGTATATAAAGAATTGAGAGACAACAAAGTAAGGGTAAGTATAAGACATTACGTCACCACACAACGGACAAGACGAGAATTTGTATAAGAATGCCAGCCGGGCTCATGTAAACTACATGTACTCAGTTGCTGTACGCACAAACCAACCCATGTACTGAAACCCATCTTGACAACGCACTCTGTTACTAAACAGAAGTTTATCGGACACGTATGGTTGCTGTCTTCAGTGCACTGCAGAGTTCTAATTTGTTATTAGTCAACAATACTTATAGGGAACCTTGTATTTACCACCATTCTGACATAACATTTTGTGCAGTTAGTGCCTCACTCCTTGTAAGCAATAGAATAAGTTCTGTGACTACATTTACCATTTCACTTCTTCCATCTGCAATCAGTTGCTATGTTTCAGTCTAATTAACAATTTTGACTTGATCTCTAAACAACTACTCTGCTAACGCAAAATTACTAAAAACTATATACACAAATTCCTCCGCTGACAACTTCATACGTTAATTTCTGTATTCTGCAATAAAGGTTTTCTTACCGTATGTTTGAAAAATAGAACAGCAGATATTTTCGCGGTCCAGTAACTTAATCAGAAACTGAAGAAACATACTAAGAAATACAGCACATACATGGTTACTTATAAAGCCGTGGCTGCATGCTGGCCTCTGCAGCTATAGAGAGGCGTCTGAATAACTCATCACAGGTATGTTTGATCGCAGAAAGTAAATCTAAAGCAATACAAAATATTATTTGCGGTCACATATTGGTAGCTGAGACACACTTTCCGGGCTCCTTGTCTGCTGGAATCACGAATCTGTTGAGAAATTCACCTATATTACATCACAAAATTTATCCAATTTCATACAGTCCATTGATTTCCAAGCTCCCTTTTCAAAATCCGCAATCCCTAGCTTAATAATAAAGAAACCAGTAACACAATTTGGCATGCATTACTGAGAAAACAGTACTTGCTTCTTCCTCACTCTTAATAATAACAGTTGATAATCCTGATTATAGGTAGGTATATCTTCACTCCTTCCTCATAGAAATGGTTCGTCGTGATTGTTTCACCTCCGTATTTTGCATTCTCTTGAAAAGGTCAGTTGATTTACACTTTGCTAAGGCAGGGGTAAAAATGCACTCGTCTCCTCTGGTAAAACTATGTAAGATCATTCCCCTATGCTATTTTCAACTTATAGATATTACTCGGGCAGCTTAAATCATATGTGAATTAATTTTTTATTGTAATTCACTAGAACACTGTGTCCCTGGATGTGGACAAAAAAAAAAATCCTCCGTTCGATGAATGAACTTGGCGCTTCCTGCTACCGACATAATGACAACGCTTCCTCAGTGTGGGTTCTCGAGATTACTCTCTGCATAACAACAGTTCTGTATTTTCGATTAACATCTTAACAATATTCCTTTTTCACATTCCATAACCATGTTCACCAATCATAATCACTCCCTCACAACTTCACTTAATAATCTAATCGTCCTCATGCCCTTCTAAGCGGTAAACTTCATATTAGTGGCTATTCAGTAACCATGGCTACGTAATTAACGCAGTAATATGATTGCAGAGCTTTTATATAAATGCATGTCCGAAAAAACACGAGGAATCTGGAGCTATGAAACATTACATGTAAATTAAAGGGGATCGCTGCCGTCAGCTCCATCGGGACATTACGTGTGCCGGACGGTGTGACCGAGCGGTTCTAGGCGCTTCAGTCTGGAACCGCGCGACCGCTACGGTCGCAGGTTCGAATCCTGCCTCGGGCATGGATGTGTGTGATGCCCTTAGGTTAGTTAAGTTTAAGTAGTTCTAAGTTCTAGGGGACTGATGATCTCAGATGTTAAGTCCCATAGGGCTCAGAGCCATTTGAACCATTTGACATTACGTGTCATCAACGGCGACGAGTCAAAATGTGTACTGGACCGGAATTCGAACCCAGGATCTCCTATTTACCAGGCAGGTGAACCACTATGCCGTCCTTTCTTTTATCAGAATGACATGGTACTATCGTGACACTTCAGAAGACCATTGTCAGATCCTCATGTAATATAAGCTGCAAATGGGAGAAAAATAAATTAAAGGAGAAAGGGGGGAAAACGAGAACGTAGCCCACAAACCACCACCAAGCTCACATTATACGTATCAACAAATATTTATAAAAGGTTTTCGTAGTAATTTTTTTTTATTTTGTATTGTTTATGTATTTTTATAGTTTGTAATAGAATCTAAAAGTAGAAGGAAAACGAAACCAGCTTAAATTCGAAACAGCAAACTAAGAAAATTCCCAAATTGATTGCAAGGATTGTATACGCTCATCCGTATCTATGCGTCATGAATACACATTTTACAATAGAACTGGAGCGATGCTGAGCCAAAACATAAAACAAAACGAACAGGGAAACCAAGAGAGGACAAACCGTAGCAAATCAAATGGGAACATACATAACAGAGAAAAACACATATGATTAGAAAAAAATAAATTAACCAACACCTTGCCGACGGAAAACAAGATTCAATATGTTGGGGAAGAGGTCTCGATATCGAAGCATTCGCAAGTTTGTCCAATAGGCAGTGATCATGTACTGCATGAAGTTCATGTGATCTTCCCGCTCGCTTTCTACAACGTAATGAATGAAGTGCCACAGCGACCACAAAACGACATGGGTTTTCAACCGCGGAAAGAAAGAAGAATCTGGGCGCAATAAGATGTCCGTAGTGAACGCAGTCTCAGAAGATTGAGTAAGGAAGTCCTGATCCAAGACCAGTTTGCCACATGATCTCCACAAGTAAAGCGATGTCGTATTGTGTCTAGAGACGTACAACGACTACATAAATCCGTGTTACTGAGCCCAATACGGGAAAGTCGTTCGTTCCTTGGAATCAAGTTATTTACTATCTTTCGCCACGAGGACGCTACGCGCATTGGCACAATCGGAAGACTGATATTGAACCAAATTGTCATCCAGGTTGTTTGTGGCGGTTCTCTTTCAACGAGGTTCAGGCAAGAGACTGCTTCCTAACGAGTCTTTAGGAATTTCATTGTGAGGACAGGTCTCTGTTAGATGTCAGCGCTCAAGTATCTCACCGCATGGTAGAAGTCACTATTGTGTTTTAACTTATAATTTATGCAACCACCGTCAACGGGGGGTGCAAGCCCAGCAGGATGGACTCAGAGAAATAAACCAGACGTGATCGTGTGAATTTCTTGAGGCATCGCCAAAACAGTAAGACGCACATATAGCGTCTGCGTCGTCCTTCGTATATCAGTCAGGTCCAGCCCACCAAAAGAAAGAGGCTTCGTGATCACGTCATATTGTAAGGGAAATATATGTCTTTTCAATAAGTAACGACCAGACAATTGTTGTAGGTTCTTCGGAGAAAATTGGTCCACGTAATAAGCTTTGTATAAGACATATGTATCCAGTATTCGGACTTTCTGGAGCAGAGTAAGACAGCGCCTTTCTTGCTCTAGTATCGCTCCATGAATTTTTTCCGTAACAGACTTCCAGTTGAGCGCCGCCATTTTGAGTGGACAACCATCAATGATGATACCGAGAGACGTATGCCGATCCACCGCGGTGACCCATGGAACAACCGCGTCATCAAAACCTCGCAAGGGATGAAGTTTGCATTTATCTTCATTACGTTTTGCACCTAAACTCCGACAAAAATCATCGATTACAGCCTTTAGTCGATTTATCTCAGCAGGACTGCGAAGTAGAACCACCACGTCATCCTCGTATCCATGAACAACTGTAATTCCGCCGGAAAGCGTCCAACGTATCAGCTGGGATGCTGGCATCTGAAGCAGGGGCTCCAGAGACAACAGAAACAGAGTTGTTGACCGCGGGCTTCCTTGAGGCACTCCCCGACAGATATTTATCGGGTGCGTCAGTTGGCCATTAATAACCACCGGAGCCGAAATACCCGTAAACAGATTTGAGAGCACTCTCTGTGTGTCAACAGTGAAACCAATTGCCTGCAGAATCCGAAGCAGAAAGTCGTGATTAACACGATCAAATGCCATCTCGAGGTCTAGAAAAGCAAGGGCAGAAGGGACGTTACAGCAGAAACCGAATCCACGTCTCGACACTCGACTATAGGGGTAATAATGGTACGACGGGGTACGCAGCTTTGATGTTTGGCAACAATAATATTCATCACAGCTGACATCCTACTATTAACTCCCCTCGCGACAGTCTTATAATCAAAGTTTAACAAAGTAAATGGGTGAAAGCTATCAGTGGCAGAGGGTCCAGTGCGTTTCGGGATTAAAATAATTTTTCCCTCTTTGAATGAGTTCGGCATTATTCTACTCTGTAACACTTCATTCAAAAGGAAAGTAGAGGTAACACCCAACAACGGCCAAAAGCGCGCGTAAAATTCCTTGGGAAGTCCCTGTAGACTCGGAGACTTTTGAGAAGGCCATCCCACAAGAAGTTTGTAAATTTACTCAGGCTGAAAGGCAGCTAAGAGTGTTGCATTATGTTCAGGTGTAATTGTCGTGTCCTAGTTGCTGACAAGTTGGTCGTAAAAGGTTTCATTGGACTCGTCGATGTCAGAGATATCTACATAGTACTGGTGTAAGATACGCACTGTATCAGCTTGCGCCATTACGTTACGTCCATCATTTGTCGTGAGAGAATGAATACAAGTGCGTGGGCAAGGCGTTCATGTCGAAGCAAATGATATGAGGAATTCAGTTCTTCTGGCACCTATGAACGCGGCTTTGATCGGATTTTCAAACCTTCCATTTGTATTCTCTTCAAGTTCAACATTTCTGCCTTTACACGCCTTACAACCGCATTTCCCAGAGGGGCGTGATCCGAAGCAGCATAAAGTTAACTCAGGATGGAATAGTAATATTCACAAGTTCTCCGAAAGTCTCGCTCTTTGGCAGCAAAGAAAAGTATCAGAGTTTGCCTACGCCTCGGTTTTGCTAGCTGTATCCGCCAGTCAAGGGTGGAAGAGTATTTCCCAGTGTACCATTAAGTACGATCCCACACGACTCGCATCACATCATCGAGAGAGGCGTCAGCTAGGTGAGCGACGTTTAACATCCACGGAGGGCGAAACAATTTGACCTGTTGCAGTTCAAGATGGAGAGTTGTCGCCACAGCACAGTGATCCCTAAAGGAAGCTGGGATGACTTCAACATTAAGAACACTATCGCTCAAGCAGTCTGACAAGTAAAACCTATCTAATGTACTACTACAAATCGCAGTAAAGTGCGTAAATTTAATTAATGTCGGGTACTTACATATCCAGACGTGATGTTGGTGTAAGGGGCTGATTAATTCATGTAATTCACGACAGAAATTAAAATTTGGAGATCGATCTGCAGCACGCAATACACAGTTAAAACCACCACCCAACAGAAAACTCGGAGGACCTTTACGCAACAAATAAACAATATCCTCTTTATAAAAAGGCGAACGATCCACTGTGCGACCAGTGCCAGAAGGGACACATAAAAGAATCAAGGTAAGTTTAAAAAGTTGACAACATATGCCCCTGCCAAGATCCAACATTTACACCTCACCGATACGAATGCCTTCGCCAAAGAATAAGGCTTATATGGATATGGTTTCATATCCATTTAAGTATACAGTTCTGGCAATACCGGTCATGCCCTTCCTCTTCTGTGCGGATGCACACATATTACCCGAACTCTTGCGGGACTTGGTAAGAATGTCTTCCACGAGTAATGAGTGTGTTGGGTAGGGACACTAGGAATGCAGTGTGTGGACATATAAGGTGAGAATGTGGGTCTCGCGGGAGGCGTGTGCGGGATAATCCCTGCAGTCGCACTATCCTCTGTGCCCTCGGTGGCTCAGATGGATAGAGCGTCTGCCGTGTAAGCAAGAGATTCTGGGTTCGAGTCCCGGTCGGGGCACACATTTTCACCTGTCTCCGTTGATATATATCAACACCCGTCAGCAGCTAAAGGTATGAAGAAATAATTATAAAGAATGAGTCGGTCACCATAAAATATGCGGGTGCTACTTGAAAGATTATACGAAAACCAGGTAAGGAGGAAAAAACCAAATAACACTTACCGTAAGAAGATTATGTCTGCACATGAATCATAAATGAACCGACGCAGCGAAGCCAATAGCAATTCTGATTCCACACGATTAACTGTAAGGAAAGGAACGTGTAGCTTGGGTCATTGATCGCAGCTATACAGGGATGTACGGAACGTATTGGGCAGAATCAGGTAGACAGCTGAGGGTCAAGGTCCATTTCGGAGTCCGCAGACGAATCAAACCCCCATCATCATAACCTTTTTTTCTTAGATATCTTACGTGCTATCGCAACCTCAGGTTGTATACGCTGTTTTTGTCGGCTACGTGGCATGGCGGCCACTGCAGGCGGAGGTGTCGGAGATGTCATAGGCACGGCTTCCTGCCCCTCAGAATTAGGGTCACGTAATGCTGTTCCAGTCACTAAGGCGAAAGCATCTAATGCAACAGCTGATACTTGGTCGCTAATTTCATTCTCCTCAGGCGTTGTTAAAGGCGGAAAATTCGGGAAACCGTTGGCGTCCGAAGACGAAGGATCAGGAGAACATTGCGTTGTCTCAGACTGTAACGGAGGACACAAAGACGAAGGGGTGGACTCTACTCCCTCTCCACACACAGGCAGCTCAGAAGGAGTCACTTCGCGAGCCGGTGGGATGCTGGAGACTTCTTCGCCACTCACCGTACCACAGATAGAAAGTATCGTAGCATCGAGAGGAGCAGGGGACACAATCGATGCGGAGGAGGTTCGGGCAGAAGGTTCAGCCAAATCCCCAGGCTCACCATCTTGAGTGCGACGTCGCTTGTTTGTCATTGTTACAGGTTCTCTCCTAGGCGGAATAGGATTCTGAACCTGTAGCGGAGGTAATGGCGGCAAGCCATTGACACCATTATCAGAACCGATTGTACGATCATCATGATATGAGTCAGAAGTAGGTCCATCGTCAGGAGTGGCAGTACCAAGATCAGAAACCGTCAATTTGCGACGCCGCATTAATGACGGCTTTAGTACAAAAACTCTTCGCGGGCTATTAGACCGAATGTGTCCATTTTCATTGTATAGGAAGCAGGTTCCCTCTTGACCAGTATACTTGACCTGAAAGCGATAACCACATACTAGTAAATGTGATTGAATATTGCGTTTGACATGCGTTTCCACGGAACGAATTCCACTACTGTAATCTGTGTTGAGTAGACCAACGTTCGAGACAAACGTTTTTTACGTTACCATAAGGAGTCAATATGTCCTGTAGGAAGTTATCATCAACCTGCGGCGTGGGGTTGAAGACTCGAACAGTGGTATAGTCCATTTCAGCATCTGCGAGTGACACCATATTAACGGAATTATCGCGATGCTTGAACGGGACTTGAGAACCATGTCGAGACAGTAACATTTCAACGTGAAGGGGACCCATAAACTGCACGTAAGACACGTACTCGACTGCATCAAAGTATGCTGTGTGGATCTGTTCAGAGTTCACATGAATTGCATCGAAAAACCAATCGTGGATTTCTAGAGACCCGCGCTGCACGTGTCGTGTTGTTTTATCGAAAGTAAAGCTCACACAATCTTTTGGTAGAACACACGTGGAAACCGTAGTAGCCGTGGCGAAGCGGCCGACGCCGTTGCAAGTACACGAACACAAACAGATGGTAAGGTGGAGCGGAGGCGCTACGACTCACTCGGCAGCTAAAAATATTGTGTGTCAGTTTAAGCACAGTCATTTATAATTTTTCTAAGGGGTCGTTTCATATGAACAAACAATGTATTTACCTTAACCGTGTTCAAAAGTCATAAAATATATCAATTCATGACATCCAGTCTTACAAATTTACTGTCTCTGATGGACACACGTCCAGATCACCCGCTCTCAAAACTCCGCCATCTCTCTCCCCGCATCCACCACTGCTGGCGGCTCACCTCCAACTGCGCAACGCTACGCGCTGTTAACAGCCAACTGCCCAACACCACAATAGCGAATATTACAACAATGCCACCCAGCCACAGACTGCACACAGCACAGTCCGTAATTTTCATACAGTGCGCTACGTGTTGTTACCAATATAAGAACCTAAACAGCCTACTTACACATGAAGTAAGGGGACGTGCCGCTAACGCAAGATTTCGTACTGAATATTTCTACGGACTAGTGTCTTGGTATAATAAATGTGTTAAGGATATAGTACGCGCAATGAATCGCTGATACATTCGTATTATGAAAGCCTACGCGGTCATTACAAGTGACATTGGGTCAACAGCAGCCAATATTTCAGCTATAACTACTGAGCATTTGAGTTCATACGGGAGTTGGTCAGAAGGATCTACAGGGTACAGGACGCGCATACTCGATTCCTGGCACTGTATGAACTGTTGTAGATTTCCTGCTCGCACTCAGCACCGCCAACAGCCGCCGGAGATATGTCTTCCTTTCCGCAAGCACCAGTCACGAGTTCGGCACTGCTGACAGCTTCCAACGCAGATGGGAAGGCCTGAGAGTCTACCGTGTCGATTTAGTCCAGGGCACCAGTGCTCATGACACTGCAGCGGTGCCACGGTTCCTACCTTCACGGCAGGCCAGGGTTGGCGCACTTCTCGACCGCACGGCAGCCGTCATCGCAGTTCAGGGAGCAGGCATGAGCCACATTTGCGGGAGGGGATCATGGATCTCCTAGGCCGGCGTGTGTAAGCCAGACACGCACGCGCCATCTTCTTCGAGTGCGGAGGATGGAGACACACCATCCACTTCCTGAGTAGCTGTCGGGCGCTCGCGGCGCAACCGGACAAGCAGCGGCAAAGGACCGCCGTAGCATCACTAAGGAGAGATGTATTTGCAGAAATAAATGGTTAAAAGTCACTCTTCTTTTACTGCGCTCACCGGCGTACACAGGTTACAACCACCTCCTCTTCCCTGAGGAACCGGCAAGTGTCGAGCTTGGAGAAGGCCTCCTGACACACCATCCATCTGACACGCCTCCCAATAGTCGCCACCTGCAGGTACCTTGTGAGACAAAATGAGGTCTATACTCACCGTCATCAGTCTCGATACTTTTAACCACGCACTTGGCGCTGCGTGCCACGGATATCAGTGCAAAGTGCGCAATCTCTGTTCGTAACACGGTTCTTCCAATTCCGTCCTTTCTGCTTATTATTATCGCCAATGCTTCCGAATTCTGCAACCGCATGCATTTGCCGTTCATCCCTGTCCACGTTTGTTTGCCACAATTCTAGCAACGCTTCAATACAGAGTCTGTAGACTTTTCGTTAGTTCAACTGGCTCTAATCATTATGCGACTTAACATCTGAGGTCATCAGTCCCCTAGACTTAGAACTACTTAAACATAACTAACCGAAGGAAACACACATCCATGCCCGAGGCAGGATCGAACCTGCGACCGTAGCAGCAGCGTGGTTCTGGACTGAAGCGCCTAAAACCGCTCGGTCACGGTGGCCGGCGACTTTTTGTTGCATCTTCATGAACGACAGTAGTTACTGCACCGCATTACCACCACCGACAGCCACTGGTTGGTTACTATCTGAGACAACCTAACTCCCCAAGGAAATATGTCCTACTGCATTTGCAACTACTTCAAGTTTGTCAGTGACCCTGCTCACTTCAGGCGAAACTTTTGGAAAATTTCCCCATTTTGGCAGACGCGTTCTAATGCCTTTTCCTGCTGTAAACAAAACTTGCCCATCATTTCTTTGATTCGATCTATATCCACGACTTAACCATCAAAAGGCCTCTGTGAAATCATACTCATTCGTTGTTACCCGATTCTCAAGTCGTTTGGCTACTTCCTCTTGGCTTTCCTGAATCTCATTAACCTTTTCCATTCTAATTGAACGCTAGCAACCTTGTGGCAGTTCTATTCTGCAGTACTGGGACACTTCACAGCAACTGAATCCATAAAATTCCTAACTCATAGAATCTTTCGTTTTGCTATTGTAAGTCTTTTACCTATCTCTTCGGTTTTTATTCACCTCCTGAAATTATCGTCTCTGTTCATCCAATTTGGTGTGAATACACAATTTTTGTCCTTGAAATCTCTTCTCTTTTCGCCAACTCTTAACAATACCATCATTAATTTATTGAGAACATTTTACTGCTGTCGAGCGAAAAACATCCCTAACACAGATGCAAGACGAAGCAGGGCTGTTTTGAGGAAAACAGTTTGGGTTCCGGAGAAATGTTCAAACACACGAGGCAATACTGACCCAACGAGTTTACCATAGACGATAGGTTAAGGAAAGACAAGCCTATGCTTATAAAATTTGTAGACAGAGAAAACTTTTGAGAATGTTTACTGAAATACACTCCTGGAAATGGAAAAAAGAACACATTGACGCCGGTGTGTCAGACCCACCATACTTGCTCCGGACACTGCGAGAGGGCTGTACAAGCAATGATCACACGCACGGCACAGCGGACACACCAGGAACCGCGGTGTTGGCCGTCGAATGGCGCTAGCTGCGCAGCATTTGTGCACCGCCGCCGTCAGTGTCAGCCAGTTTGCCGTGGCATACGGAGCTCCATCGCAGTCTTTAACACTGGTAGCATGCCGCGACAGCGTGGACGTGAACCGTATGTGCAGTTGACGGACTTTGAGCGAGGGCGTATAGTGGACATGCGGGAGGCCGGGTGGACGTACCGCCGAATTGCTCAACACGTGGGGCGTGAGGTCTCCACAGTACATCGATGTTGTCGCCAGTGGTCGGCGGAAGGTGCACGTGCCCGTCGACCTGGGACCGGACCGCAGCGACGTACGGTTGCACGCCAAGACAGTAGGATCCTACGCAGAGCCGTAGGGGACCGCACCGCCACTTCCCAGCAAATTAGGGACACTGTTGCTCCTGGGGTATCGGCGAGGACCATTCGCAACCGTCTCCATGAAGCTGGGCTACGGTCCCGCACACCGTTAGGCCGTCTTCCGCTCACGCCCCAACATCGTGCAGCCCGCCTCCAGTGGTGTCGCGACAGGCGTGAATGGAGGGACGAATGGAGACGTGTCGTCTTCAGCGATGAGAGTCGCTTCTGCCTTGGTGCCAATGATGGTCGTATGCGTGTTTGGTGCCGTGCAGGTGAGCGCCACAATCAGGACTGCATACGACCGAGGCACACAGGGCCAACACCCGGCATCATGGTGTGGGGAGCGATCTCCTACACTGGCCGTACACCACTGGTGATCGTCGAGGGGACACTGAATAGTGCACGGTACATCCAAACCGTCATCGAACCCATCGTTCTACCATTCCTAGACCGGCAAGGGAACTTGCTGTTCCAACAGGACAATGCACGTCCGCATGTATCCCGTGCCACCCAACGTGCTCTAGAAGGTGTAAGTCAACTACCCTGGCCAGCAAGATCTCCGGATCTGTCCCCCATTGAGCATGATTGGGACTGGATGAACCGTCGTCTCACGCGGTGTGCACGTCCAGCACGAACGCTGGTCCAACTGAGGCGCCAGGTGGAAATGGCATGGCAAGCCGTTCCACAGGATTACATCCAGCATCTCTACGGTCGTCTCCATGGGAGAATAGCAGCCTGCATTGCTGCGAAAGGTGGATATACACTGTACTAGTGCCACATTGTGCATGCTCTGTTGCCTGTGTCTATGTGCCTGTGGTTCTGTCAGTGTGATCATGTGATGTATCTGACCCCAGGAATGTGTCAATAAAGTTTCCCCTTCCTGGGACAATGAATTCACGGTGTTCTTATTTCAATTTCCAGGAGTGTATCATGGAAACTTAAGGGGGAAGGGAGAGAAATGAAAGGAAAAGGAAGGAACTTTTGATATTCGCTGCGTTGAGACTCCATTTGGAATTATCGGCGATGAGTGAAAATGTGGTCCGGACCAAGATTCGAGTGCGGGAGCTCCTACTTATTAGTCACGTGAGTTAACCACCGCGCCACCCGGACACAAAGTTTACCGCAGTTGTGCAGACTATCTCGCCACACCCTTCAGCTGACGCACATTCCCAATTAGTGCCACTATTCGCAGTCCTCGTCCATGTTCTGTCCGTGCTCGCTACTTTGAGATTTCCACAGGAGGCAGAACGTAACTGTACATCCGCAGTGAAGGTGGTGGATTCATTTCCCTTCGGGGAGAATCAGTTATATGAATTCGTGGTACAAAAGGACAGTGACAACGCATTCGTATAATTGACTAGAATACTGTCTTTGAAATTCTGTAGGTATCAGGGGTAAAATACAGGGAGGGAAATGCTGTTTACGACTTGTACGCAAATCAAACAGCAGTTATAAGATTCGCGTGGCATGAAAGGGAAGTATTGGTTAAGAAAAGAGTGAGACAGGATTGTAGCCTAACCTCGTATTACAGACATAGTTCGCCTCCTGTATTCTCAGGTATGGAGGGTGGTGTGGGAAAAAGGCCACAGAAATAGTTCACACAGAACTCGCATAAATCAGCTTGCTAGGCTTCAGAAGTGAAGTTGCCAGGATCCTGAGGGTGCTCATCTGTTATCATCAAACCCATTGAGTAAAAGCAGGAGGAACACAGACATGTTACTCTTCAGATACCAAAACGGCGGAAAATAGGTTAAATTCTATAAATGCAGGACGAGAAAAATATTGTTACGCACGTTGATACCTGTCCTGTCGGTAATTTCACTCATTGCAATACGAATCACTGTATTGGTCACTAGATATAAGATCAAGAACATGCGACAGGGTGTGATCACCACAGCTATGTTCAGTACTGAAGGAAAACTTATAAAACTGTTCCGAAAGGAAGAATGCAGAATCACTAAATTAGATCGCTAAGAGCGATGGTATTTCAGTTTAAGAAACTCTGAATGGACTTCGACTGGTTGCATTTATATACACACACACACACACACACACACACACACACACACATACATACACACACACACACACACACACACACACACATACACACACACACACACTCCACAAGGCGTAGCATGGTGTGTGGCGGAGGGTTCACTGTAACACTACTAGCCATTTCCTATCCTGTACCTCCCGCAAAATAGAGCGTTGAAATAATTACTGCTTTATGCCTCCAAGTGAGTCCTAAATTCTTGTGTCTTGTCTTCGTAGACTTTAAGCGAAATTTATGTTGGCGATGGTAATATCGTTCTGCAATCACCTTGAGATGCTGGTTCTCTAAATTTTCTCAATAGTGTTTCTCGTAAAGAGTGTTGCCTTCCCTCCAAGGATTTCCAATGGTTACTGGAAGGACGGTACATCAAAAAAATGTTTTTACCTAACAAATAAACACGTTTTCCCTCTCCTCCTTCCTCCAGAGACTCGACACACCAGTAGAAGAATGAGGCACAATAGACCCAAGTGATAATGAAGAGTTCGGAAATACCAAACGACAAATATTGTGAAATGGGGCTCACGGTATCGTTGCACAGTGACACACTTGTATTGACTTTATCCGCATATATTGCCCTGGTTTTCAGCCGGCAGCAAGCAATCACACGCTTTAGGTTAACAACATCAACGAATACCTACGGCGACTCATCAATAATGTAAGAGCCACTCTAAGCTCTTCACTTAAAACTTATCAGTGGTTTTCTTCGGTGTAGGCGTTGTAGACAGTGCCCCTTTTCCTCTGCATCCAAAACAACACGAAGCCGTGACGCTAAGGCGTAAGCACGCCTTTACAGGTGGCGGAGATGCTCGATCGCTATCGGGCTTTGCCGATGTTCTTTGTATGCGCTCATTTCATCATCTCTGCACGTGTATCAAAATGAAGAGCGTGCAGTTGCATGTTCTTCATCTACTATCTAACATACGATTTCAACTTTCACGAACATCTCTCGTCGGCCTAACGGGATAGTACTTGAACATGTTACTCGGGAGAATCTCACGTAACGAGTGCACTACAGATCCCCCTCCCCTCCCGTCCCCCAACATAGATGAAAGATGTTGGGAAACTCATCTTATATAGCTACTTGCAGATCTGTTATAAAGTTGTAGTTTTCACAAAGTATTAACATTAGTAAAATAATTCTCTCGTGAGACTAAATTCAATTCTTCCACACAAAACATAAGAGATCAAGCATCTGCAGTCTGTCATTTCCCATTTAATAAACGCTTGGTCTATTCAAGGTAAGTCACATAAATTAATTTTTCCATTTTCTGATAACTATTTACTATTCATTTTACGAGAAAAAATGTGTTTTATCTCTTTACTCGTTTCATTCCTTCTCAATATCCTTGCGCAACTTGGTAGCGGATGTTTATTTAACCCAGAGTTTGTCTGAGATGTAAAAACAGTCCACGGAGGTTACTTGTCCTTTTGCATCATGCTAAACCATGATTTCATTTCTTTTGGTCAAAGGTAATCAGCTCTACGCTGTCTTAAAATCGTTGTCTACCCTACGTTCTCAAACATATTTAGGTAGAAAAACCTCCAAGATGTCTTTTTCTTACTATATACTGGGTTCTGCAATCTAAGAGGTCAGATTTGTGATAAGCCATTATGTACTGTCGTCGTAGACATTGACTCTGAAGTATATCTCATGCTGTCGTAATAACAACACTCGCATGGGATGTCTTAACAGGAGAGGAATGTAGATTTTGCATGTAATGATCTCCAGCATCTCTCCTTTGGTTTACGTCTTCCGGCACATGTTATATATTCTTCGCTACTGGACTAGAAACATAAATCTAAATTGCTTCAAATAGAAGTAAATATGCTAGGCTACTGCAAGACGTCATCTCCGATTTAATCATCGCCTGTCCATAACAGAAGTGACTGATATAGCCCTGCACAGATGCAGTAGTAAAATTTATAAGAAGATACAATGTTGCAAACATCTAGTGAACATTAATGTTATGCAACTAGTTGGACGCGTGTACATATGTGCATAATGAAAATCAGCACAGAATAGCATCCTATGTAGCTAGGTGGACCATATCTGATTCGTAATGTGGTTCTTGGAGGACAAATTCTGAAAAGTAGCTTTTCTCCACATTCCTCCAAACTGCTTTGACGTTACGCTACATACAAACGTAGATGAAGAGATTTTCAACGATGCTACTTCTTTGATTTGGTGGTGCCCTCTATTTTGTTGTACCAGGTGTTGTTGTGTACTTTCTGTTCTAGTTAGTTGCTACACCCTGTTGAGTATTTGTTTCTGAGTTGTTGTAAATTTTTACTCATATTTACTGGTGTATTTTCTTTTCACACAAATAAGAAATTTTTGTAAATATACTACCCCTTATGTAAAATTCAAGACGTGAAAATTATTATAAATTGCCTCTTGTTCTACCCAGTTATAAATAAATGTAATTTGTGCTTTTAATTGAGAGGAAGGATGATGATTAGAATGGAAACAGTCTAGAGTGGATGGTTTACAACATTTTATGGGGAGGAACTGTTGTGGATTGGTATCCGGGCGGTGAGTTGTTCAGAAGAGTTTAAAAGAAGTTCTTTCACTATATAGGATAAAATGGAGTTGCATTAGGGAGACGCAGTGGAGTGATAAAGACTAATTGATATATCGATGCGCGATGGCGGTGTGTTAGAGCTGCCTGGTGCAATTTGCAATGAATCATTGTTTATTTAAAGAATACAGTGACTATGGCTGTCTAGAAGGAAATCAGAAAAGAGGATTGAAAAGTGAAGAGTGGAAAGAGATATTTGCTGATGAAATCCATGAGCAAGAACACAAGAGTCGTAGGTAATGTGGAAGCATTGAGTGGTGAAATCGTGTGAGTAAAGTGCGAATAGTTTAGTGACTCATCGATACTGACTTAAGACGTACGGATGGAAAAGACGTGAAGAAAAAATTACGGTCATGAATTACTAATCTTCTTACCTAATCTTCTTACTGAGAGACCAAACATGTGCATGGACAGCGACCTGTGTCCCTGGGAAGATTAAAACATCACGCAAACATTTGAGTTTTGTAACAAAACCCGCTGCAGAGAGAAAATTCCATTCTGAAAACATGCCGCAATCTGTCGCTAAGGCATGCCCAAGCGGTATCCTTTCTTCCATTAGTGCTAGTTCTGCATAGCTCGCAGGAGAGGTTCTGTGAAGTTTGGAAGGTTGGAGACCAGGTACTGGTAGAATTAGGGCTGTGGGGACATTTCGCAGGGCGCACTTGCGTAGCTCAGAGCACTTTACAACTGAACGGAAATGTTCGAAGTTGGGTCGTCGTCCGGAACACAGTTTAAATCTGCCAAGAAGTTTGTATTGTGGAAGGTCAAGTAAAGACAGGCTCCATCAAATAAAGTAAAAAAAAAAAGATTATTCAAGCGAAGTAACATGGTGGGAATCCTCCGACGACTAACACTATTCAAGATCTATAGAAGAAATGGGGTGGGAGCTGAAATTAGAGTTCAGCGAAAAAGAGTTAACTATTGTAATTGTCTTTTTACATCAACTGCTAACGGTTACTCGGACATCTTGCTTTACTTCATGTCAGATAAGGCCTGGTTTCATTTGTCAGGTTATGTAAACTCCCAGAATGGCAGATACTGGTCGCAGGACAGTCCACCTTCTCTCTCTCTATTCAGAGGAGGTAGGCGTTTGGTGTGCTTTTCCCGGCATTTTCATTATTGGCCCCACAGTTTTCAATCACACCTTAGTCAGTCCAGGTATCTAGAGATCGTTGACCCTTTCTCTGCACAATTAACAGATGCAGAGAAGGCGTAAGCAGTATTCCAATGAGATGGAGCAACCGCTCATACATCGAACCAACGTATGGTCCACATCACGAGTGTGTTCCCTGAAGACAGACTTGTCAATAGGGACCTGTGGCCTCCCAAAGTACCCGGACTTAGTATCTTGTGATTTTAATGTTCGGGGCACATTAATAAGCAAAGTATGTACTGATAACCCTTGCACAACAGACGGTATTGTACAGAATATTACTAGAGAAATAAACAACGTGAAGCCCGCAGAATATCAGTGTGTTGCCGGTAACATTATCACACGAAGTGAGCGACGCCTGGACGCCCGTGACCATAACTTCTAGCATCTCTTATAACATGTAACTGCATGATTTTTAACGTCACTACTACGTATTCTCTTTTAGTTAGTTCGTTGTTACTTGAATATCGGATGTGAGGCGTACTGATTTTATGTGGGACACACTGTATTTTAATGAGATAAACTCAGGTATCAAGGAGAGAGGTTTTTACAATATTCATCGAAATTTACTGTAATGAACTGAGGTGTTTATTCTGGCATAGTGAAAACGTAAAACTGTCTCATATGTGGAACTTTTATAAACTTCTAAATTAATTTTTTCACGATAACTCTAAAATTAAAGTACGTAACTTTTATTGTGTTCGACAGAGGAAGAAAAGTTAAAAAAAAATGTTCAAATGTGTGTGAAATCTTATGGGACTTAACTGCTAATGTCATCAGTCCCTAAGCTTACACACTACCTAACCTAAACTATCCTAAGGACAAACACACACACTCATGCCTGAGGGAGGATTCGAACCTCGGCCGGGACCAGCCGGAAGAAAAGTTCACATAATATTTTTGCTTAACTTCGGCGTACAGAATATATTAAACTAAATAAAAATTTCTTCTCTTTGTAGTCTGAGCAACAAATAAGCTGTTTCACTATTAACATACTATTAACATTAAACACATATTTTAATTTTGATATCTACAGATGTCCGTAGCTTATGACATACTCTTTCCAGTAGATAATTTTTCATAATATATTAGTCAGAAGTGCTTCTGGTATGCTTGATTGAACGAGGGTGATTATGTGGGTAATCAGTATACGTATTAAAAAGTAGAAGTCATACTTGAGAAGCGGGCTAATCATCTACTGTTTATTGGTTTTTCTAGCTTTCTATATGAAGGAGGAGGAGGTGAGTTTCGTACGTACCATAGCGACTTCTGAGCAGCTTACTTGAGCCTCTATACGACAGTTTAATAAAGACCGTGGCCATTGGCTGCCTATAAAACAATATAAAAGTTAATTTTTGTCAATTATTTGACGTTCTGTCTCCTAAGAGGCGACTGGGGAGTGTAATACAGAACTGGAGTAGATGCTAGGTAACGCCGTAACGGTATCAGGTGACTGTACGCAGGTAACTATTCAGATAACATTGTTATTATACTATAAGTAATCGTCGTTATAACGTGCAATTCGTGTGGTCTCTGTGAACCATCACACCTGGTATTGATACATTTTTGCGACAGTAGTTTTGTGAAACACGCTAGTCTGAACTGAGTAACCTAGTAGAGGAACTAATTCAGAAAGCACGCGACGCATTTGAGCTGTCAAAACGAGTAGTGCTCTATACACCACACAGTCAGCGGCCCTCGGCACTGATGAACTCTGGAGCTAATATTCAGTAACATATAGTCATATTTCTTTATCGTATCATTTTAGTTACATAAGATATGTGAAGGTAACGTCAAATATAATTTAATTTCACTAATTTAAGTATTAACACGTGCTTCACTCTTTCATTTTTGAACAAGTATTCGAACAACATAATAGACCTGTTTTCGTGGCGTGAAAAACTACCCCTTATACAGGTAAAATGCAAAGTATAACTTAGTTCTTTGTGTTCCCAAAAAGCGAATTGTCAATATGCTAAGTCAGTCTCGAAATAATGTGTCAAGACTGTCACCCCTTTGAGGCAAGTGCTGTTTCGGTAAAATCTTACATTTTCGTTAATGTTTGTAAGGAGCCAGTCTCTTGTGCATATGGTTTTTCTTTAGTAATTTCTGTATATCTTCACTGAAGAGCCAAAGAAACTGGTATACCTGCCTAATGTCGTGTAGGGCCCTCGCAGGCCCGCTGAAGTGCAGCAACACGACGTGGCATGTACTCGAGTAATGTCTGAAACATGAGGGAACTGACACCATTAATCCTGAAGGACTGTTGTAAATCCGTGAGAGTACGAGGGGGGTGGAGATTTACTCTGAACAGCATGTTGAAAGACATCCAAGATATGCTCAATCATGTTCATGTCTGGGGAGATCGGTGGCCAGAGGAAGTGTTTAAACTCAGAAGAGAGTTCCTAGAGCCACTCAGTAGTAATTATGGACGTAAGGATCGTCGCATTGTCCTGATGGAATTGCCCAAGTCCGTCGGAATGCACAATGGACATGAATGGGTGAGGGTGATCAGACAGGACGCTTACGTACACCTGTCAGAATCGTGTCTAGACGTTTCAGGGGTCATATATTACTCCAACTACACACAACCCACACCATTACAGGGTCTCCTCCAACTTGAACAGCCCCCTGCTGACATTCTGGGTCCATGGATTCATGAAGTTGTCTGTAGACCCGTACACGTCCATTCGCTCGATGCAATTTGAAACGAGACTCGTCCGACCAGGCTAAATTTTTCCAGTCATCAACAGTCCAATGTCGGTGTCGATGGGCCTAGTCGAGGCATCAAGCGGACACAAGTGGGCCTTCAGATTCGAAAGCTCATATCGATGATGTTTCGTTGAATGGTTCACACGCTGAAACTTGTTGATGGCCCAGCATTGAAATCTGGAGAAATGTGCGGAAGGGTTGCACGTCACGTTGATCGATTCTCTTCAGTTCTTGCAGGATCTTTTTCCGACCGCAGCAATGTCGGAGATTTGATGTTTTCCTGATATTCACGATACACTCGTAAAATAATAGTACGGGGAATTCCCCACTTCATCGCCACCTCGGAGATGCTGTGTCTCATCGCTTGTGCGCCGACTATAACACCACGATCAAACTCACTTAAATCTTGATAACCTGCCACTCTAGCAGCGGTAACCGATCTAACAACTCGTCGGGCATTTGTTGTCTTATATAGGCGTTGCCGGCCTCAGTACCATATTCTGGCTGTTTATATACCTCTGTATTTGAGTAAGTGTGCGTATACGTGTTTACCGAGCGAGGTGGCGCAGTGGACTTGCATTTGGGAGGACGACGGTTCAATTCCGAGTCTGGCTATCCTGATTTAGGTTTTCCGCGACTTCCCTAAATCGCTCCACGCAAGTGACAGGACGGTTCCTGTGAAAGGGCACTGCCGAGTTCCCTCCCTAATCCTATGAGACCGATGACCTGGCTGTTTGCTCTCCTCACCCAAAGAACCCAACCCAACTAAACAACTGCCTATAACTGTTTCTGTCGCGCTCCAGTGTGGTTGTTCAGATAAACGTAGTTCTAGTGACTATGTACTCTTGGACACTGTAGTGAAAGTTTATAAATGATAAGCGAGTTTGATATGGCCTGTTGCCGAAAGAGAAAATGTTCAAATGTTCAAATGTATGTTAAATCTTATGGGACTTAACTGCTAATGTCATCAGTCCCTAAGCTTACACACTGTTGTTGTTGTGGTCTTCAGTCCTAAGACTGGTTTGATGCAACTCTCCATGCTACTCTATCCTGTGCAAGCCTCTTCATCTCCCAGTACCTACCGCAACCTACATCCTTCTGAATCTGCTTAGTGTATTCATCTCTTGGTCTCCCTCTACGATTTTTACCCTCCACGCGGCCCTCCAATACTAAATCGGTGATCCTTTGATGCCTCAGAACATGTCCTACCAACCGATCCCTTCTTGTAGTCAAGTTGTGCCACAAACTTCTCCCCAATGCAATTCAATACTTCCTCATTAGTTATGTGATCTACCCATCTAATCTTCAGCATTCTTCTGTAGCACCACATTTCAAAAGCTTCTATTCTCTTCTTGTCCAAACTATTTATCGTCCATGTTTCACTTTCGTACATGGCTACACTCCATACATACACTTTCAGAAACGACTTCCTGACACGTAAATCTATACTCGATGTTAACATATTTCTCTTCTTCAGAAACGCTTTCCTTGCCATTGCCACCGGCCGCGGTGGCCGTGCGGTTCTAGGCGCTTCATTCCGGAACCGTGGGACTGCTGCGGTCGCAGGTTCGAATCCTGCCTCGGGCATGGATGTGTGTGATGTCCTTAGGTTAGTTAGGTTTAAGTAGTTCTCAGTTCTAGGGGACTGATGACCTAAGTTAAGTCCCATAGTGCTCAGAGCCATTTTGCCATTACCAGTCTACATTTTATATCCTCTCTACTTCGACCATCATCAGTTATTTTGCTCCCCAAATAGCAAAACTCCTTTACTACTTTAAGTTTCTCATTTCCTAATCTAATTCCCTCAGCATCACCCGACTTAATTCGACTACATTCCGTTGCCCTCGTTTTGCTTTTGTTGATGTTCATCTTATATTCTCCTTTCAAGACATTATCCATTCCATTCAACCGCTCTTCCAAGTCCTTTGCTGTCTCTGACAGAATTACAATGTCATCGGCGAACCTCAAAGTTTTTATTTCTTCTCTATGGATATTAATACCTCCTCCGAATTTTTCTTTTGTTTTCTTCACTGCTTGCTCAATATACAGATTGAATAACATCGGGGATAGGCTACAGCCCTGTCTCACTCCCTTCCCAACCACTGCTTCCTTTTCATGCCCCTCGACTCTTATAACTGCCATCTGGTTTCTGTACAAATTGTAAATAGCCTTTCGCTCCCTGTATTTTACTCCTGCCACCTTCAGAATTTGAAAGAGAGTATTCCAGTCAACATTGTCAAAAGCTTTCTCTAAGTCTACAAATGCTAGAAACGTAGGTTTGCCGTTCCTTAATCTAGCTTTTAAGATGAGTCGTAGGGTCAGTATTGCCTCACGTGTTCCAACATTTCTACGGAATCCAAACTGATCTTCCCTGAGGTCGGCTTCTACTAGATATTCCGTTGTCTATAAAGAACTCGCGTTAGTATTTTGCAGCTGTGACTTATTAAACTGATAGTTCGGTAATTTTCACATCTGTCAACACTTGCTTTCTTTGGGATTGGAATTATTATATTCTTCTTGAAGTCTTAGGGTATATCACCTGTCTCATACAACTTGACACCAGATGGTAGAGTTTTCTCAGGACTGGCTCTCCCAAGGCCGTCAGTAGTTCCAATGGAATGTTGTCTACTCCGGGGGCCTTGTTTCGACTCAGGTCTTTCAGTGCTCTGTCAAACTCTTCACGAAGTATCGTATCTCCCATTTCGTATTCATCTACATCCTCTTCCATTTCCATAATATTGTCCTCAAGTACATCGCCCTTGTATAGGCCTTCTATAGACTCCTTCCACCTTTCTGTTCTCCCTTCTTTGCTTAGAACTGGGTTCCCACCTGAACTCTTGATGTTCATGCAAGTGGTTCTCTTATCTCCAAAGGTCTCTTTAATTTTCCTGTAGGCAGTATCTATCTTACCTCTAGTGAGATAAGCCTCTACATCCTCACATTTGTCCTCTAGCCATCCTTGCTTAGCCAGTTTGCACTTCCTGTCTATCTCATTTTTGAGACGATTGTATTCCTTTTTGCCTGCTTTATTTACTGCATTTTTATATTTTCTCCTTTCATCAATTAAATTCAATATTTCTTCTGTTACCCAAGGATTTCTACTAGCCCTCGTCATTTAACCTACTTGATCCTCTTCTGCCTTCACTACTTCATCCCTCAAAGCTACCCATTCTTCTTCTACTGTATTTCTTTCCCCCATTCCTGTCAATTGTTCCCTTATGCTCTCCCTGAAACTCTGTACAACCTCTGGTTCTTTCAGTTTATCCAGGTCCCATCTCCTTAAATTCCCACCTTTTTGGAGTTTCTTCAGTTTTATCCACAGTTCATAACCAATAGATTGTGGTCAGAGTCCACAGCTGCCCCCGGAAATGTCTTACAATTTAAAACCTGGTTCCTAAATCTCTGTCTTACCATTATATAATCTATCTGATAACCTTCTAGTATCTCCAGGGTTCCTCCATGTACAGAACCTTCTTTCATGATTCTTGATCCAAGTGTTAGCTATGACTAAGTTATGCTTTGTGCAAAACTTTAACAGGCGGCTTCCTCTTTCATTTCTTAGCCCCAATCCATATACACCTACTATGTTTCCTTCTCTCGCATTTCGTACTCTCGAATTCCAGTCACCCACGACTATTAAATTTTCGTCTCCCTTCACTACCTGAATAATATCTTTTATTTCATCATATATTTCATTAATTTCTTCATCATCTGCAGAGCTAGTTGGCATATAAACTTGTACTTCTGTAGTAGGCGTGGGCTTCGTGTCTATTTTGGCCATAATAATGCGTTCACTATGCTGTTTGTAGTAGCTTACCCACGCTCCTATTTTGTTATTCATTATGAAACCTACTCCAGCATTACCCCTATTTGATTTTGTATTTATAGCCCTGTATTCACTCGACCAAAAATCTTGTTCCTCCTGCCACCGAACTTCACCAATTCCCATTATATCTAACTTTAATCTATCGATTTCCCTTTTCAAATTTTCTAACCTACCTGCCCGATTAAGGGATCTGACATTCCACGCTCCGATCCGTAGAACGCCAGTTTTCTTTCTCCTGATAACTATATCCTCTTGAGTAGTCCCCGCCCGGAGGTCCGAATAGGGGACTATTTTACATCCGGAACATTTTACCCAAGAGGACGCCATCATCATTTCACCATACAGTAAAGCTGCATGCCCTCGGGAAAAATGACGGTCGTAGTCTCCCATTGCTTTCAGCCGTTCGCAGTACCAGCACAGCAATGCCGTTTTGGTTAGTGTTACAAGGCCAGATCTACATATACATCCATACTCCGCATGCCACCTGACGGTGTGTGGCGGAGGGTACCCTTAGTACCTCTATCGGTTCTCCATTCTATTCCAGTCTCGTATTGTTCGTGGAAAGAGGAATTGTCGGTATGCTTCTGTGTGGGCTCTAATCTCTCTGATTTTATCCTCATAGTCTCTTCGCGAGATATACGTAGGAGGGAGCAATACACTGCTTGACTCTTCGGTGAAGGTATGTTCTCGAAACTTTAACAAAAGCCCGTACCGAGCTACTGAGCGTCTCTCCTGCAGAGTCTTCCACTGGAGTTTATCTATCATCTCCGTAACGCTTTCGCGATTGCTAAATGATCCTGTAACGAAGCGCGCTGCTCTCCGTTGGATCTTCTCTATCTCTTCTATCAACCCTATCTGGTACGGATCCCACACTGCTGAGCAGTATTCAAGCAGTGGGCGAACAAGCGTACTGTGACCTACTTCCTTTGTTTTCGGATTGCATTTCCTTAGGATTCTTCCAAT
This sequence comes from Schistocerca americana, assembly GCF_021461395.2. Taxonomy (NCBI): domain Eukaryota; kingdom Metazoa; phylum Arthropoda; class Insecta; order Orthoptera; family Acrididae; genus Schistocerca; species Schistocerca americana. The sequence goes on from NC_060123.1 coordinate 192,387,188, forward strand.
GAATCTCAGTCTGGCATCTGCTTTACCGACGATCAACTTCATATGATCATTCCATTTTAAATCACTCCTAATGCGTACTCCCAGATAATTTATGGAATTAACTCCTTCCAGTTGCTGACCTGTTATTTTGTAACTAAATGATAAGGGATCTATCTTTCTATGTATTCGCAACACAATACACTTGTCTACATTGACATTCAATTGCCATTCCGTGCACCATGCGTCAATTCGCTGCAGATCCTCCTGCATATCAGTACAATTGTTCCATTGTTACATCCTCTCGATACACCACAGCATCATCCGAAAAAAGCCTCAGTGAACTACCGATGTCATCCACGAGGACATTTATGTATATTGTGAATAGCAACGGTCCTATGACACTCCCCTGCGGCACACCTGAAATCACTCTTACTTCGGAAGACTTCTCTCCATTGAGAACGACATGCTGCGTTCTGTTATCTAGGAGCCCTTCAGTCCAATCACACAAGTGGTCTGATAGTCCATATGCTCTTACTTTGTTCATTAAACGACTGTGGGGAACTGTATCGAACGCCTTGCGGAAGTCAAGAAACACGGCATCTACCTGTGAACCCGTATCTATGGCCCTCTGAGTCTCGTGGACGAATAGCGCGAGCTGGGTTTCCACGACCGTCTTTTTCGAAACCCATGCTGATTCCTACAGAGTAGCTTTCTAGTCTCCAGAAAAGTCATTATACTCGAACATAACACGTGTTCCAAAATTCTACAACTGATCGACGTTAGAGATATCTGTTCGACGTCCCTTCCTGAAAACGGGGATGACCTATGCCCTTTTCCAATTCTTTGGAACGCTACGCTCTTCTAGAGACCTACGGTACACCGCTGCAAGAAGGGGGGCAAGTTCCTTCGCGTACTCTGTGCTAAATCGAACTGGTATCCCATCAGGTCCAGCGGCCTTTCCTCTTTTGAGCGATTTTAATTGTTTCTCTATCCCTCTGTCGTCTATTTCGATATCTACCATTTTGTCATCTGTGCGGCAATCTAGAGAAGAAACTACAGTGCAGTCTTCCTCTGTGAAACAGCTTTGGAAAAAGACATTTAGTATTTCGGCTTTTAGTCTGTCATCCTCTGTTTCAGTACCATTTTGGTCACAGAGTGTCTGGACATTTTGTTTTGATCCACCTACCGCTTTGACATAAGACCAGAATTTCTTAGGATTTTCTGCCAAGTCAGTACATAGAACTTTACTTTCGAATTCATTGAACGCCTCTCGCATAGCCCTCCTCACACTACATTTCGCTTCGCGTTATTTTTGTTTGTCTGCAAGTCTTTGGCTATGTTTATGTTTGCTGTGAAGTTCCCTTTGCTTCCGCAGCAGTTTTCTAACTCGGTTGTTGTACCACGGTGGCTCTTTTCCATCTCTTACGATCTTGCTTGGCACATACTCATCTAACGCATATTGTACGATGGTTTTGAACTTTGTCCACTGATCCTCAACACTATCTATACTTGAGACAAAACTTTTGTGTTGAGCCGTCAGGTACTCTGTAATCTGCTTTTTGTCACTTTTGCTAAACGGAAAAATCTTACTACCTTTTTTAATATTTCTATTTACGGCTAAATCATCGATACCGTAACCGCTTTATGATCGCTGATTCCCTGTTCTGCGTTAACTGTTTCAAATAGTTCGGGTCTGTTTGTCACCAGAATGTCTAATATGTTATCGCCACGAGTCGGTTCTCTGTTGAACTGCTCAAGGTAGTTTTCAGATAAAGCACTTAAAAAAATTTCACTGGATTCTTTGTCCCTGCCACCCGTTATGAACGTTTGAGTCTCCCAGTCTATATCCGGCAAATTAAAATCTCCACCCAGAACTATAACATGGTGGGGAAATCTACTCGAAATATTTTCCAAATTATCCTTCAGGTGCTCAGCCACAACAGCTGCTGAGCCAGGGGGCCTATAGATACATTTCACCCAAATCATTTCACATTTCGGATCTCCGTCAATTTCCTTCGATACTATTGCACGTCTTATCGCTATATACACGCCTCCCCCTTCACTGTCCAGCCTGTCTCTGCGGTATACAGTCCAATCTGAGTTTAGGATTTCATTACTGTTTACGTCTGGTTTCAGCCAACTTTCTGTCCCTAGTACTATATGGGCGTTGTGACCGTCTATTAATGAGAGCAGTTCTGGGACCTTTCTATAGACGCTCCTGCAGTTTACTATTAGCACATTAATATTGTTATTCCCTGTTGCATTTTGCCTACTCTTACCTTGCCGCGTCTCAGGAGGCGTCTTGTCGGGCCTAGGGAGGGAATTCTCTAACCTAAAAAACCTCCGCTACCCTTGTAGCCGCTTCCGGCGTGTAGTGCACGCCTGACCTATTCAGGGGGACCCTATATTTCTCCACCCGATAGCGGAGGTCGAGAAATTTACACCCCACATCTCCTCAGAATCGTTTGAGCCTCTGGTTTAAGCCTTCCACTCGGCTCCAAACCAGAGGACCGCGATCGGTTCTGGGAACGATACTACAAATAGTTAGCTCTGATTCAACCCCGCGAGCGAGATTTTCCGCCTTCACCAATTCCGCAACCGTCTGTACGAACTAAGGATGACCTCTGAACCCAGATGGCAGGAGTCAATGGTGCCGCCATGAGCAACAGTTTGCAGCCGGGTGCACTCAGTGCTCTCTATCGCCGCCGGCAGGGCCTTCTCCACATCTCGGATGAGGCCCCACGGCAAGTAGACAGAGTGAACACTGGCCTTCTTCCCCGACCTTTCCGCTATTTCCCTAAGGGGCTCCATCAGCCGCCTAACGTTGGAGCTCCCAATAACTAATAAACCCCTTCTCCGTGTGCCTGCTAGGACCTTGTTGAAGGAGCAGCCACATGTCCACTCACAGGCAGAGCGGGCGATGCCACACGGCCAGCCTCCACATTTACCCTCCGCCTCGTGCGCCGCGAACGCCGCTGAACCCGCCACTCGCCTTGGGGAGAGGGTGGCCCAACGGCGCCCGGTACCCGCGAAGATGTCTCGGCAGCAGGGACAGTGGGTGAACACCTGGGGTGTACCATGCGACGCACCAGACTCCCCACTGCCGCTACTCTCCGAGGCACCAGCCTGAAGGCGGCTGACCGCGGCCATCAACACGCTCAGCTGTTCGCGAGCAGTGGCCTGCTCCTCCTGCGTCCGTACACAGCAGTCACACATCCTATCCATCCTAAGGAATCAATTCGCTGTAGAGAGTTAATCAAATTTTAACTAGACTGCTAATTCACTAAAGGCGGCTGATTATTGCCTTAACTGTGATTGCTAGCCACTTCTTGTAGAAAACAATGAAAATAGCGCTACCTGTCTCTGGACTGTATTCAAAACAAACACTAGCACTACTGGCACTGTGGCTGAGTAAAGGGACTCTCTCTGACTGTATTCAAAACAAACACGAAATCTATGGAACACTATTACTAGCACTCGACAATTAAAGCTTCCTAAAAGCAGAAACACACGGAAGAAGAAGTTACAAGTAAGAAAAATACAGTTAATACTTAAACTAAGGTAGCTCGCTGCACAACAGACGTGAAACAGGCGGCAGTCAATCATCCAGACTGTTGCCCTTGCAACTACTGAAAAGGCTGCTGCCCCTCTTCAGGAACCACACGTTTGTCTGGGCTCTCAACAGATACCCCTCTGTTGTGGTTGCACCTACGGTACGGCTATCTGTATCGCTGAGGCACGCAAGCCTCCCCCACCAACGGCAAGGTCCATGGTTCACGGGGGTGGGGAGGGGGGGCTTACACACTACTTAACCTAAATTATCCTAAGGACAAACACACACACCCATGCCCGAGGGAGGACTCGAACCTCCGCCGGGATCAGCCACACAGTCCATGACTGCACCGCCCCAGACCGCTCGGCTTATCCCGCGCGGCAAAACAGAACAGAGTAGGGAGCAGTTTTCTCTTTTTTCCTGTAAGGCTGAAAGCTCAGTGTCCGGTCACTCTTACTCTGCCTTTCTCTGGTAGTCCGTCGTAACGAAAAAACACACCATGCATGTTATGGTGAATTTATGTATGTTTGTTAGTTTAGAATAATTAACTGTGACATTTGTTTAGAACTGTTTTAATTATTTTATATCTACTTACTCCCAATGCAGATAGTAACATTTTTATTGCTATTGAATAATTTGTTACGAACTGGATCTAGCGGAATCAGCAGATCACTGTGAAGAGACGCAGTGACCGAGCCGTGCTGCGGCTAACGTTGGTGCTGTCTGTAGGTTTCTGCCCTCTGTTGGAGGCCAGACGGTATCGTTTTATTGGCATGGTTGCGGTCGTTTGTCTTCTTCTCGTGTTGACTGGCGCCACTCGGTTTCGCAAGCGTTAGCTGTCCGCTAGTGGCAGCAGCGACGGTTATCGATATGTAGTAACTGTTTCCCCATCTTTGGGGCGACGTCATTGTTTTTCTGGAACGTGTGAGTGTGCCAGTTCGGTTGGGGACTAAGGAGGAGCCAGGTCCGCCGCACAGTGCGAGAGAACGCCGGGAGCGATGGTGGCACGCATAGACTGCTGGACGTAAGAGCTGTGGTCACGAGGGTGCACGACCTCATCGTACACCGGATCCAGCAAGCTTTTAGATGACTGCATTTCAATCCAATAGAGAAACCTCCGCCATTGTGATAACTCGCGATTCTCCAGTGACTTGGGTTCGTGTTGCTGCTCGTAGTGTCGCCGAGGCGAAGAGCAACGAGTGGAGTGCTTGGGGAAGGCGGATCTGATTAGCTTTCCTCGACTTCTTATTACTATTTACTGCGTTCAACTTGTTACAATTTGTTAATCTCAACCAGTGGTAATTTTTCTTGCCTGGTGACTGCTAGCACCACAGTTACCTGTCCTAGGGGTTGGTGTGTGTAACGGCAGTGTATGTTTCCTCGACTTGCCGCTGCTGTCCGCTAAGACGTCTAGTTTTGACAGTTTTCTTGATTGTAGCCGGTTGGTGATTCTTCTACTCTGGTGGAAGTAATTCCTTTGTCGTTCCGGGCGCTCTAAACACAGTATTCTGGGGACGTAGTGCAGATAGCCGGGTCCGGGTTTGGTGTATTGTCCCATTTGGTTTATCAGACGTCAGGTAGGTTCAGCTAGATTATCATTAGTCATTTGTTAGACTGCCACTAGTCTGAGTTACCATCTTGTGAAGTGAATGCAACTCTTGGCTGTCTATCTCATCGCTCGCGAATGTGTTTGTTGCCAGATCTACTCAGAGGTAGATTTCAGGAGCACCGTCTGTGGCCCCTTAGTTCTTGTAAGACATGTGTGTTCTAAAAGGAGGTCTGATGGCCAGTAGTTCAGTGTAACGCTCCCTCTACCCACGCCTTGTGCCTGTATAATCTGCCTCAGCACCTTATAAGGAACTTATGTTCGGGTCCTTGTGTTTGTTATTGTATTATTTATTACAATACCTTTTAATGCCTACATCAAACGATATATATATGTCTAGTTAACAGTTCTGGTTACCTTCTGGAATAAATATAGCGGTGTAGTGTTCAGTGGATGTTAAAGGTCGTGTAACAAAGTTCACCATCATCTTATTTCACCCATTAGGTGATCACTTACTTGTGTTTTAATTAACTTCTGCTACTGTATTCGCTGTTTTACAGCAGGTTTCCATTTTTTTGTATTATTACCGTTCCTGGCGTGTAAGGCCTTCAGCCGTGATTGTGGTCACTTGCCTTAAAATTCTAATTTGCTATTTGTATTTTAGCAGTAAGCCTTAAAACCTTATTTACTGTCATTCCTGGCGTCAAATGCCTTCTGCTGTGTTTCTAGCGACTTACCTTTAATGTATCAATACCTGTAAGTTGTAAGTTGCAGCGCGTTTTAAACAATTCTTAATTTATTGCCATTCCTGGTGTGTAAGGCCTTCTGCCTAGATCACAGTGGCTTGCTTTGAAAACATTATCTGATGTATCTGTATTTAATGGTGATTTGCTAAATTGTAACTCACTGAAAACACTATTATTTACACACTTGTTTATTCCATCATTAATAACATGTGGTATTTTTATTTATTGTTGAGTCTGGAATTACTGATTTAATATAAATTGTGTGTAACTGTAAAAGGCAACCAGTAGTAACTGATTACGGCCTCGTCCACAATCGTAACCGAATCCTGTCTTCACTTGACTACCAGGGTTCAGTGACCGAACGCGCTCGTGTTCGGTCATTAATTTGTATTTGCTCATAGCCAAGGGTGGCCTTACCTGGGGGTAATGGGTACAGCGCCCCGTACCCTATCTCTCAGGGGAAGGAAAAAATATACCGCAATCAGGTGTTCATGTTTCAAGAAAATGAATTAAAAGGCGGTATTATCCAGGTTTTCAACTGGGTCGGAACTAGAACTTTTTGTTGCTGCTTTGCAGTCGTCATTCGTCTTCCAAAATTCTCCATATTCAGACGTCTTGTTCCCTCCCTCCCCCCCCTCCTTTCCTGTCCCCTCCTACAAACTATCGTATGGGGCGCTCTTTCCCACAGCAATAACCAACCCTGAGGTTGAAAGCCGATATTTTTACAGTATCTTGCATTCATTTCATGCAAGAGATGTGCAAATAATTCTGCCATTCTGCCATATTCAAATACAGAGTACAGAGATATGTAAACAGGCAGAATACGGCGCTGTGGTCAGCCACGCGTATATAATACAACAAGTGCCTGGCGCAGTGGTTAGATCGGTTGTAAGGTGGCTATAATTTCGCACCTTAGAAGCATTCATCTACATACTTTACTTTGCTGGCCGTTGTGGCCGAGCGGTTCTAGGCGCTTCAGTCCGGAACCGCGCTGCTGCTATGATCGCAGGTTCGAATCCTGCCTCTGGCATGGATGTGTGTGATGTCCTTAGGTTATTTAGGTTTAAGTAGTTATAAGTCTAGGGGATTGATGACTTCAGATGTTAAGTCCTATAGTGATTAGAGCCACTTGAATTTGAACCATACTTTGCCATGATTTACAACCGGAATTAGGTATCATTGGGTAGGTTGTACATCGTATATATGAATATTTAAAGAAGACTGATATTGTCACGTTCACCTTATAAGTAGTTGTTTAACGCTTATTGCATGAAAGCTGATGAAGTGTCTTTATTATCAAAACGGCGTAATGAATGATTGCCTATACTAGTAGACGTTGGAAGGCCAGTGGAAATGAAACGGCAGGCGTAACTCAAGCCCTGGGTGTAAAAGCCTGCACAGGCGTGTTGGTTCTGCTTGACACAGGAAGTAGCCACGACGGACGGTCGGGGCACCTGAGCGCTGAAGCACAATACAGCGGCGGCCAGCCGGTTTGCAGCGGGGCAGGAAGGATATCCGGACAATACTTCAGAAACTCTCAAAATCTTTGACGCAACTGAGAGGAACGAGAAAGCGAAGCGTTACCTCGGAAATCACGCAGGCTGGATTATTTCCGAGGAGTTTTACTCTGAGAAGCGTACCATTGTATGAATTCCTAATTTACGGTGATAGGTATTCCTTCTCAAACTTTCCGCGCTGGACGACAAAAGACTAAAATGTGGTTGGCCGGTGTTCGGAACAATCTGTCGAGAGGGAGAATATTCCGTGGTTTCGAGGATATGATACGCCTTCTGCAGATACGAGGGAGGGGAGCCGAGCTATGCTGGGAGGTCAGCGATGGAGAGAATGAGGTCTTCCGTTTTGAGCGCCCGTGTCTGACGGTTGCTCAGTATCGCCTTTGTTCCTACAGACGGACTTGCTGTCTTTGCTCTCAGGAGATTTTATAATTAGGGCAGTTAGGCACTGTACTCTTGCGATCTTATACGATTCTGGACTTCGCCTCCGGGTATGGAGTTGTCGCTGAGTACACAGCGTTCAGTGACTGAGAGCACTTCTGCCTATATTCACGTTGAGACGTTATCTGAACTCCGTCCTTGTGACTGGGAGTTCGGGTTTCTCGTCTGTAGAACGCAGAGAGGAGAAGACAGTATTAGATTATACTAGTCAGAGGACCGCCTTCTGCCGTCCCAGTGTTTGAATTAGTTTTTTTTATATTTTGTGGCTGGAGTTCTTCCTTCGTCTCAGACGTGTACGAGAACCATCACTCCGCTGCACCGGACGCAGTACATATGGTGATATTGCTAATTGTTTCGGCTTATTACGGCTATCAAGAGCTAAACGTCTGTGAACACGTAACTTTTATTTCTACTGAGGTTGCACACCATCGTAGATCATCTTAGAAAAATAGTGTCTGTTAGTGTTCGGTACGTAAATGATGTCAGTCATCTCGCGGTATTTATATTACATCGCATAGCCATAAAAAGGGACAGATTTGGGCAATTGATCGCTAATATTAGTTAGGAAATTCATTTGTGTCTCTTAATGTCCACTGGACATTGACATATAAACATTTATAATATAGAAAAAGGTTTTAATCTACAATAAACGTACAAGCAGAAACAGTATTTATAATTTTGTTGTCACTGGTTCCCTTAGCCATTCACTTGTGTTTATGTTGTAATTTACATGTTGAAGATCAAGAAGGAGGAGATAATACCGCCATTAAGAGATCCTAAGATCTGCTTAAGGACCAAATCTTCATTTTTGCATTCAGTATTTCCCGTTACGCACATTTATTTTACACCCGCCTGGAGTAGCATCTTGCACTGTTACTGCTGCTACAGTGAGTTTGAAAGTGGTGCTATAGTCGGCCCACGAGCGACGGGACACAGCATTTCCGAGGCAGCGATGAAGTGGGATTTTCCTGTACGACCATTTCACGAGTGTACCGTGAATATCAGGAATCCGGTAAAACGTCAAATCTCCGACATCGCTGCGGTCGATCCTGCAAGAACGGGACCAACGACGACTGAAGAGAATCGTTCAGTGTGACGGAAGTGCAACTCTCGCGCAAATTGCTGTTGATTTCAATGCTGCGCCTTTATTGAGCATATCTGGGATGCCTTGCAACGTGCTGTTCAGAGGAGATTTGCACCCGATCGTACCCCTACGGATCTATGGACAGCCTGCAGGATTTATGGTGTCAGTTGTCTCCAGCACTACTTCAGACTTTATTCGAGCCCATACTACGTCGTCCTGCGGCACTTCTGTGAGCTCGCGTGTGCCCTACACGATATTAGCTTGGTGTAACAATTTCTTTGGCTCTTCGGTGTATATACCACTGGCCTTAAACGGTGCTTATTACTCTATTCACTATACTAAATAGATATTATTGATATCAGTATGTTCACGGTAGGGTCTCTGATAAGGATGAATACCATTTGCACGTTTCCAAGTCCTTAGGCGTGAGATATCAGCGAACAAGTGAGAAATGGTACGAATAATTGCCGATAGTCTTTGAGGCACTCATCTTTAAAGCGGATTTTGTGTTCTGCTAGCATCTGTCGCCTTTGGATATGCCTCTTCTGACATATAGCGATATAAACAACGGAACGTGTAGTTCACGGGAACATTTCCTACGTTATAATGTATGAAATCGGTACAGGAGTCGTTCGTACCCATATTTACAACCTGTTGTCTTCCGCGCCCTACAGGTAAGCAAATAGACTGTCATGGATTCAGTTCCTAGCTGCACCCAATTTTTCTGATTGTATGTTGTGAAATGCTGCTTCTGCTAAGGAATGAACCTTGCAGATAACATTGTTTCACAAATTATCCCGAAAACGTTATCGGCTGTGATAATACAAATTATTTCCGCTGCCAGTGCACATATAGGGTGATTGCTGAAAATATGTAACACGGCGAAAAATGTTTGTGTAATCACTTTACTGTAATGGACATACTACTTACACATATTTGGCTAGTTTCTATAGTTAAATTAGTAATGTTGGCATCCGTCAATGTTTCTTTTAGATCTATTCGAATGAGGTTACGGATGTGGCGTAAGTGCATGGCCGATGAAGTTCTGGCAGATCGTGTAATGAAGTACTGGGAATTGCTTTCGGAAGAACAGGCAAAAGATCAGAATTCGAAGTTGTCTCTGTTACAGATGATGTAGCTAGTAGCTAGTACCTCTACCATTTTAAAAACTGTTACAGGAACTGATGTTAGCCTGGGTAACACAGTTTAAGGTAAACCTGTGAGTGAAACGTCTAATACAGACTCAGCAGGTAGTGTAGACTGTATGCCTAGGGCTGAAAAAGCCGTTTACGACAGTCCTGAAACTGACTTTGATACTGAAGTGACTGAAAACTTAGATTTCTTGAATGGTCTTCGGTTGATTATGAACCCCTTTACATTGGAACATGCGTTCCGCCTGAGGACATATATACTAACAGGAGTTGAAACTGATACTTTTTTCCGAGTTTTTCTGTCTTACCAGCGAAAGTACAGCGCATGACTTTGTGCTCCTGAGTCATTGCTATGAATATTTACCACCACATAACTCGTGGTGGACATAGAAATACATAATTGAGCAGTTTTACTGATTTATATTCTCAAAGAGAAAATACTGACATATATTTCAGTATTCTGCTGGCTAGACCGTTTTGACACTTAGCGTCCAATGGGTATAGCGCGATTAACACTCCAAATCATTCGTTTCTGATCATCAACTGTGTAGTGGTGTCGCTCTTTATCCCACTTCGAAGACTATCTTAGCACTCACTACAAAGATCTGAGGCTACTGGGAGCTCCTCGACATAGCTGCTGGTAAGCCTTTCGAGATGTGAAGTCGTGCTCCAAGAAACTCTTCTGTTCCCGACGTTTCATCCAGGACTGCGTTGTATATTCTCAGAGGTGCCCTTCCGCTGAGTCTTGCCTGCTGTAGTCGGCAAGACTCAGCGGAGGTGCGCCTCTGAGGATGTGTCTGATTGCAGCCTGTTTGTGACTTTGCGAGTGGATTCAATCGGACAAACCCTGTTTATTGCACTCATTACTTCTGTATTTTACAAGAACGAAATTTTCTGAATCTGTGTTGGTTGGTTGTCAATAAATCATTTTCTTCAAGGTAATTCATAATGTCTAAACACAGTATACACTCCTGGAAATGGAAAAAAGAACACATTGACACCGGTGTGTCAGACCCACCATACTTGCTCCGGACACGGCGAGAGGGCTGTACAAGCAATGGTCACACGCACGGCACAGCGGACACACCAGGAACCGCGGTGTTGGCCGTCGAACGGCGCTAGCTGCGCAGCATTTGTGCACCGCCGCCGTCAGTGTCAGTCAGTTTGCCGTGGCATACGGAGCTCCATCGCAGTCTTTAACACTGGTAGCATGCCGCGACAGCGTGGACGTGAACCGTATGTGCAGTTGACGGACTTTGAGCGAGGGCGTACAGTGGGCATGCGGGAGGCCGGGTGGACGTACCGCCGAATTGCTCAACACGTGAGGCATGAGGTCTCCACAGTACATCGATGTTGTCGCCAGTGGTCGGCGGAAGGTGCACGTGCCCGTCTACCTGGGACCGGACCGCAGCGACGCACGGATGCACGCCAAGACCGTAGGATCCTACGCAGTGCCGTAGGCGAACGCACCGCCACTTCCCAGCAAATTAGGGACACTGTTGCTCCTGGGGTATCGGCGAGAACCATTCGCAACCGTCTCCATGAAGCTGGGCTACGGTCCCGCACACCGTTAGGCCGTCTTCCGCTCACGCCCCAACATCGTGCAGCCCGCCTCTAGTGGTGTCGCGACAGGCGTGAATGGAGGGACGAATGGAGACGTGTCGTCTTCAGCGATGAGAGTCGCTTCTGCCTTGGTGCCAATGATGGTCGTATGCGTGTTTGGCGCCGTGCAGGTGAGCGCCACAATCAGGACTGCATACGACCGAGGCACACAGGGCCAACACCCGGCATCATGGTGTGGGGAGCGATCTCCTACACTGGCCATACACCACTGGTGATCGTCGACGGGACACTGAATAGTGCACGGTACATCCAAACCGTCATCGAACCCATCGTTCTACCATTCCTAGACCGGCAAGGGAACTTGCTGTTCCAACAGGACAATGCACGTCCGCATGTATCCCGTGCCACCCAACGTGCTCTAGAAGGTGTAAGTCAACTACCCTGGCCAGCAAGATCTCCGGATCTGTCCCCCATTGAGCATGTTTGGGACTGGATGAACCGTCGTCTCACGCGGTCTGCACGTCCAGCACGAACGCTGGTCCAACTGAGGCGCCAGGTGGAAATGGCATGGCAAGCCGTTCCACAGGACTACATCCAGCATCTCTACGATCGTCTCCACGGGAGAATAGCAGCCTGCATTGCTGCGAAAGGTGGATATACACTGCACTAGTGCCGACATTGTGCATGCTCTGTTGCCTGTGTCTATGTGCCTGTGGTTCTGTCAGTGTGGTCATGTGATGTATCTGACCCCAGGAATGTGTCAATAAAGTTTCCCCTTCCTGGGACAATGAATTCACGGTGTTCTTATTTCAATTTCCAGGAGTGTATGTTCCAAAATTTCACTCCATATCTGCCTCGTGATGACTGGGTGTTGCGTGATGTCCTTGGTTAGGTTTAAGTAGTTCTAAGTTCTAGGGGACTGATGACCATAGATGTTAAGTCCCATAGTGCTCAGAGCCATTTGTACCATTTTTCACTCCACATCCACGTTGGTGATATTCAGCATGTTACTCTTATGTCCGTTCTTGGATATTAAGTGACTAGGGCGGGCAACTTTCCGGTCTATAGGTGCGTATCTTTCGACGTGGGAGCGGTTGTATATTATTGCTGACAACGGAAAGCACCCATAGTACTCCTCGCAGACTTAGCGATTAGAGGGCCCAGTAGACAGCCAGTGAAAAGCTGAACACAGGTCGAGCATGAAATCAGCAGGAAGGTGCAGTGGACTGTGAAAGAAAATGTGCAAAATAGAAAAAGTGAACTGTCCAATAAAAAGAAATGCAATACTGAGCAAGCGGAAAGTACAATAAAGTCGCGGTTAAGCGGTTACTGTGTTAGACTGCCAAGAGAACAAACAGTGTTAAAACCTGCCGCGTCCTTTTGTATCCCGCTGTTCCATATTTACAAATTTGTGTCTGTGTCGTGGTGTAATGTACTTTTGCAACAACGATTTGTAAGATAGGGACCTATAATGACGGTTCATTCTGCCCAACTACTCTATTAGCAGACGAAACGAAGTGGCTTTCGAATGGGAAACCACAAACGTCTGATAACAAGGCGACAAGTCAACCGAAACCCCCATCGAAAAACACGTCTGGTGTGCCGTTCATTCACGGCATTAGTGACAGTACGTGTGTCAAATGATAGGATTCTCTTACCGGCGCACCTAATTTGTACGACTGGTTAGTGAATGACATATGCCTCCTTGCCCGATATACACTATGTGATCAAAAGTATTCGGACACCCCCAAAAACATACGTTTTTCATATTAGGTGCATTGTGCTGCCACCTACTGCCAGGTGCCCCCTATCAGCGACTTTAGTAGCCATTAGACATCGTGACAGAGCACAATGGGACACTCCGCGGAACTCAAGGACTTCGAACGTGCTCAGGTCATTGGGTGTCACTTGTGTCATACGTCTGTACACGAGATTTTCACACTCCTAAACATCCCTAGGTCCACTGTTCACGATGTGATTATGAAGTGGAAACGTGAAGGGACACGTAAGGCACAAAACCGTGCAGGCCGGCCTCGTTTGTTGACTGACAGAGACCGCCGACAGTTAAAGACGGTCGTAATGTGTAATAGGCAGACGTCTATCCACACCATCACGCAGGACTTCCAAACTGCATCAGCATCCACTCCAGGGACTATGACAGTTAGGCGGGAGGTAAGAATATTTGGGTTTCATGGTCGAGCGGCTGCTCGTAATCCAAACATCACGCCGGTAAATGCCAACGGGCTTCGTTTGGTGTACGGAGCGTAAACATTTGACGATTGAACAGTGGAAAAACGCTGTGTGCAGTGACGAATCACGGTACACAATGTGGCGATCGTGGGTATGGCGAATACCCACTGAACGTCATCTGCAAGCGTGTGTAGTGACAACAGGGGGGGGGGGGGGCAGTGGTGTTATGGTGTGGTCGTGTTTTTCGTGGAGGGGGCTTCCATCCCTTGTTGTTTTGTGTTTTGTGTGCCTACATTGATGTTTTAAGCACTTTCTTGCTTCCCACTGTTGAAGACCGATTCGGGGATGGCGATTGCATCTTTTAACACGATCGAGCACCTGTTCATAATGCACGGCAGTGGCGGAGTGGTTAAACGAGAATAACATCCCTGTAATGAACTGGCCTGCACGGAGTCCTGACCTGACTCTTACAGAACTCCTTCAGGATGTTTTGGAACGCCAACTTCGTTCCAGGCCTCACCGGCCGACATCGATACCTCTCCTCAGTGCAGCACTCCGTGAAGGATGGGCTGCCATTCCCCCAGATACCTTCCAGCAGCTGATTGAACGTATGGCTGCGAGAGTGGAAGGCTGAGGGTGGGCCAACACCATATTGAATTTCAGCATTACCGATGGACGGGCCACAAACTTGTAAGTCATTTTCAGCCAGGTGTTCGGATACCTTTGATCAAACAGTGTATGTGTTCGTATGAACGTGAATGTGATCACTCCCAAGGAATGTCACATAAGCTGAAAAAATGAACGCAAAAGTTTCACAATCGCACAGTTTCTCAGGGGCTCTGTCAAAACATATGTCTTTAACGTTTTTGAAGTTGCGTTCCGTTTTGAAAGTCTTGACTCTTGAATTTCTTTGTTCTAAAATAGTTCACACCCGTTTATTTGTTGTTTTCATTACTATGAGAAGTTTGTGTGCTATCTCCCCTACTCTCACTGGTAATCACATTTGCTTGTGACGTTAACGTGTTCTTCCACATGACTCATATTCCGTAACCAATGTTTAATATGACACCTGTAAGGACTACAGAAAGAGAAGAAATATTTAAATGACCGGACGGACAGTTCATAATGTAGTTTAAAAAAATGGAACACAGCTCGCTCGCTTGGCAGTCCCACACCATGACCACTTCCCCACGACTACGTACTGTTTCAGGCTGCTGTTTATTGCACTCCTTGTTCTTGGACCGTTCACTTTTTCTACTTTTTTCACAATTCCATACACCTTCTTCCTGTTTTCATGATTGATCTGTGTTCCGTTTTCGGCGGGCTATGCACTGGGGCACCTTAGTACTAAATATGAGGGGGTTGGGTTGGGGGTTCCCCTTGTGAGTATGGAGCAATTGTATCAGCATACTCTGAAAGGTACTTAAATGATATTTAATCTGGACCGACGGCCTTGCCTTTCTTAAGTGTTTTAAACTGCTTCGCTGCATCGAGGGTAGCTGCATCTAAGTTACTCAATTTGACGGTTGTTCTTAATTCGAATTCTGGAATATTTACTCGTCTCATTTGGTGACGGAATTTCTGAAAATCGCGTTTAGTAACTCTGTTTTAGAGACACTGTCATCAGCAACTCCATCCCCGTGAGAACAGTTGACCAAATTCACCGTTTCCGAGATGTTTGTTCCCCTGTCGAAGTGCTATAACTGCCTGCCAGTACTTATGGTCGCTTATGCCCGTGCATTTCCCAGTTTTCGCACTGCAGCGTCAATAAAATGATTTTTTCATCCACAAAACAAGTTCTTCCGGTTTAGCCTGTTACGTCCACACAGCTTTTCAAACTAATTGTGGAAATTGACTACATAGTCTGCAAACATTGCCATCACAATTTTTTTGTCTCTTTGAAACATTTCATTCACTTCCTCAGCAATTACATCTACATCTACATGGATACTCTGCAAATCACATTCAAGTTCCTGGCGGAGGGTTCATCGAACCACCTTCACAATTCTCTATTATTCCCATCTCGTATAGCGCTTGGGAAGAATTACACCTATATCTTTCCGTACGAGCTCTAATTTCCCTCATTTTATCTTGGTGATCGTTCCTCCCTATGTAAGTAGGACTCAACAAAATATTTTCGCATTCGGAGGAGAAAATTGGTAATTGTAATTTCGTGAGAAGATTCCGTCGCAACAAAAAACGCCTTTCTTTTAATGATGTCCAGCCCAAATCCTGTATCATTTCTGTGACACTCTCTCCCATATTTCGCGATAATACAAAACGTGCTGCCTTTCTTTGAACTTTTTCGATGTACTCCGTCAGTCCTATCTGGTAAGGATCTCACACCGCGCAACAGTATTCTAAAAGAGGACGGACAAGCGTATTGTAGGCAGTCTCCTTAGTTGATCTGTTACATTTTCTAAGTGTCCTGCCAATAAAATGCAGTCTTTGGTTAGCCTTCCCCACAACATTTTCTAAGTGTTTCTTCCAATTTAAATTGTTCGTAATTGTAATACTTAGGTATTTAGCTGAATTTACGGCTTTTAGATTAGACTGATTTATCATGTAACTGAAGTTTAACGAGTTCCTTTTAGCACTCATATGGATGACCTCACACTTTTCGTTATTTAACGTCAACTGCCACATTTCGCACCATTCCGATATTTCTTCTAAATCGTTTTGCAGTTTGTTTTGATCTTCTGATGACTTTATTAGTCGATAAATGACAGCGTCATCTGCAAATAACCGAAGACGGCTGCTCAGATTGTCTCCCAATTTCCCTTTATATAGATAAGGAACAGCAAAGGCCCTATAACACTACCTCTGGGAACGCCAGAAATCACTTCTGTTTTATTCGATGACTTTCCGTCAATTACAACGAACTGTGAGGTCTCTGACAGGAAATCACAGATCCAATCACATAGCATATTCCATAAGCACGCAATTTCACTACGAGCCGCTTGTGTGGCACAGTGTCAAAAGCCTTCCGGAAGTCCAGGAATACGGAATCGATCTGAAATCCCTTGTCAATAGCACTCAGCACTTCATGTGAATAAAGAGCTAGTTGTGTTTCACATGAACGATGTTTTCTGAACCCATGTATACTATGTGTCAATAGACCGTTTTCTTAGAGGTAATTCATTATGTTCGAACACAATATAGGTTCTAAAATCCTGCTGCATATCGACGTTAACGATATGGGGCTGTAATTTAGTGGATTACTCCTACTACCTTTCTCTAATATTAGTGTGACCTGTGCAACTTTGCAGTCTTTGGGTACGGATCTTTCGTCGAAAGAACGGTTGTATATGATTGTTAAGTATGGAGCTAATGCATCAGCATACTCCGAAAGGAATATAGTTGGTATACAGTCTGGACCAGAAGACTTGATTTTATTAAGTGATTTGAGTTGCTTCACTACTCCGAGGATATTTACTTCAACGTTACTCATGTTGGCAGCTGTTCTCGATTCGAATTCTGGAATATTTACTTCGTCTTCTTTCGTGAGGGCATTTCGGAAGGCTGTGTTTAGTAACTCTGCTTTGGCAGCACTGTCTTCGATGGTATTTCCATTGCTATCGTGCAGAGAGGGCATTGATTGTTTATTGCCGCTAACATACTTCACATACCACCAGAATCGCTTTGGATTTTCTGCCAGGTTTCGAGACAAAGTTTCGTTGCGGAATTACGTGTACGACGGTGGTAAAAAGGTGAGATCTAGCTTCATTGAAACGAAATTTATTTTCGCTGGTCTCACTCTTTGTCACTGCTAATGTTTGTTGATATTCTTTGTTTCTGTACTTGATCCCCATTCTTTACGGGATTTCGAAGATGTTAAACTGCGCTGCACTGTCAAAAGAGGTCATTTTATTCGCTTCTCTCCCACATTGTTGGAGCCCTTGAGGTGACAACTATCACATTAATCAATTAAAATAGCAAAATTGCATTGGTGGTCAGGTCTGATTTTTAGAGCAATAAAATTCATAACATGTAGCATCCATGAATATTACAAATATTCCACTGTCATGTCTAGGACCAAATCAATACGTATTAACAAGTAGGGTGGTGGAAGCAATCGTCGCGCTAGCTTACTAAGCTGGCAGTATTAAACTATGGTATTTCTTCTGTGATTTATTACATTTCCCATAATCTATCCAGCATTCTTCTTCGTCTAACAAACTACGTACGTTATCTATCAGTAGCTGACGAATACAAACTAAAACATGTAAGTAATAATTTTAAAAGTTCGCAGCAAAAGGTATATCGAGTAAAAGCCGTACTGACAGGAAATGTCTTTAGCGAGTGTAGACACGGATGTACCAATTCCATGTGCGTACTGCTCATATATTCTTTAATCAGTATGAAGTAGAGTTTTACGCTAACAATACCACTGAAATACGGTGGACTGTACACTAGGTAATTACAGCCTCTGACACTAAGATGGAAACCATTCACTGCACAAGATCAATAACTGGGAACAATGACGTGTTTAGCCACTTCTATTGTCCCTGCCCTTCCTCCACCGTTTTCTCAATTAACACGAGTGTCCACTGCTCATTATGTTGGCACCTTTCCAATGAGGCGACTGGGCGTTGAGCAAGGAGATATTCGAGTGACGTAACGGAACAGGCTATAACGAGATCCAAACCACATCCCAGTTGCTTTCTAGCCATTTCCGCCGCATAATTACGAAAGGTGAAATGCGTTAAGCATTTGACTTACTGCGTCATCTCGGAGGCCGCTCCAGCCGTAGGGGTCAAAAGATCACTAACTGTAAAATGTCTGCTCAGGGGAGACAATAACAACGGCACAGGAAAAGAAAAGACAACAACTGTGAAGAATGACAGACATTTGCCGCGAGAAGAATACGGAATGCTTCTGGTTCATTACGTATGTACACTTCCAAGAAAAACAATCCCCGTAACCATCTACCAGGTTTGTATGCAAATAGCTACTTTTGAAATATGAAGGTAGTTATTAAAAGCCGACGAGCCGCCGTGCCTAGATGAGGGCGTTACGCGTTTTGAAGTAGCGCCCTGCCCTCTCATGGGTGTAACCTGCTGCAGCGAACACTGTGCCAACAAAGCTACGCCAAGTCAATGTCTTCTCGCGGCCTTGCGTTTTGTGCGACCGTCCTTCGCACAAGGTCAAATACGATGAAACGTTCTCGAAACGACATTCGTTAATACTTCAGGAAGACGAACGTGCCTTTTGCTCTGTTTCTATAAAGGTGCAAAAATTCTGTGGTTATACGGTTTCCAGAAACAACTGCAGTCATAATGAAATAAGTTGCTTGCGATTTCCCTAACTAATTAAGTCAATGACAGAATACAGTAGTGTGGAAATTCATAGCGACAAGAAGATTAAACTTTAACAGTCCACATTTATTGCTATATGTATAATACAGTTAGTAGCTTACTGAATTAACTAATGTGTCCCTGAAGTAACTAATGTGTCCCTGAACACGTTGTGGCATACATTCGATCAGGTTAGGGAAAGTGTTTGGTAGTTTGTACAATTACTAACGTGCATTTTTTTGTTGAACAGTCCATTTTACCGAGGCGCCTTTTCACAATACTCTACAAATTCTCGATTAGATTTAAGTCTGGTGAATTGCTAGGCCATTGAAGAACATTAATGTTGTTTCCTTCCATGAACGGCTTGACTGCTTTAGCAGTGTGACATGAGCACGGATTATAGTGAAGTGTTCGTTCACTACCTCCAAAAGTCTGTAGGAGTGCTACAATGCTGGGCCTAAAGATTTCCATGTATTTGGTTGAATTCATTAAGCCATCAACTGGAACCAGTGCCCCGGCGCCACTTACAGGGAAGAAATCCCAAAACCTTTTTTTGGGAGAATGTCCAGGAGGTCTGTTAACGAATTCGTCTTTTCCAGCAATTCTTTTTCTCTAAAGCAATTTTGCTTTTGTATTCTCTCTACTTCGGCTATTATTCATTTTGTTGGTCATCTACCATTACTAATGTCTCGTTTACTAGTTCCCTTAGCGTCGACTACATTCCATTATCATTGTTTTACTGGTCTTCCTACTTGTTTGCAGTCTCTGATACAATTGCAATGTCATCGCCAAATAAAAAACTTCTCCTTATTTCTCCTTTTTGAACCTTAATTGCATTTCCATATTTCTCCTTCGTTTCCTTCACAGCTTGCTCAGTGTAAAGCTTGAATAACGTTAAGGACAGGTTACAATCCAGTCCTACTCCCTTCTCAGCCACTGCTTTCCGTTCATGCCGCCGATCATAACTGGCGTCCGATTTCTGTAGAAGCTGCAAATAGCTTTTCGCTCCCTGTATTTTACCGATACTGCCTTCAGAATTTCAAAGAGAGCGTTCCAGTCAACATTTTCAAAGTTTAGGTCTACAAATGCTATGGATATAGGTTGGCCTCTTCACGTCTGGTTAATTAGTGCAGCCTTCCTCCATTTGGACATACTTACAAGTTAATGTATTCAAGCTTCGGTCCCACATGTTTGGCAGTACTGACCCTACGACGTCTGTTAGAAGACAGGTTAAGATATCTTCTAACAGAAATCATAGGGTTAGTACTGCCTCGCACGTTGCCACATTTCACCGGAAAACAAATAGATCTTCCTCGATGTCGGCTTCTCTCAGTTTTTCCATTCTTCTTTGAATATTCCGTGTCCATATTTTGCTATCGTGAGTTTTTAAAAGAGATAGAATAGTTATTATGGTAGGTTCTCTCAAGGACCCCAATAATTATGTGGCAATGACGTCTGCTACAGGGCCTTCTTTCTGCTGCTCTGTGGTTTGTCAAACCCTTCTTGTCGTCATGGAGGTCCTACAACTGTCTCCGCATCCCGCATCCCTATCGCAAACACCTCGATATAGTCCCTCTTCCCCACCCTCTTCTAATCCCCTCTCTCGGTCGCTTGTTAGATAACCCTTACCCATCCTATTCGTGGTCTTCCTTTTATTGTTCTTCCACGAAGTTACCACGAAAATGCTCTCTTTGGCTGTTGTGGACTGGCAAGAGCGCCAATCCGCTATGAGAGGAAGCCGAAAGGCACGCGTTTAAGCTCACGCAGAATGGCGTGGGGTCTGGAACAGGACAAGCTCTTTATAGTAGCAAAAATAGTACGTAGCTTCTGGAATACTTAACTTTAATCCATAATTGGTGAACATCGGTCTGACGGTACATGCATCACAAGATAAATAGCAAATGATAATGGCGCCTTGCTAGGTCGTAGCAAATGACGTAGCTGAAGGCTATGCTAACTATCGTCTCGGCAAATGAGAGCGTAATTTGTCTGTGAACCATCGCTAGCAAAGTCGGCTGTACAACTGGGGCGAGTGCTAGGAAGTCTCTCTAGACCTGCCGTGTGGCGGCGCTCGGCCTGCAATCACTGATAGTGGCGACACGAGGGTCTGACGTATACCACCGGACCGCGGCCGATTTAAAGGCTGTCACCTAGCAAGTGTGGTGTGTGGCGGTGACACCACATTGGCAGCCCGTCTTCTTCCATTCTTTTGACATCTCCTAACCATCCTAGCTGTCTTTCTTCCGTCCTGTCCGTAATACTATAGTGGATCTGCGGCCTTCCTCTCATTTCCTCGTTTCTTACGGGTCAGATCGGGAAATTCTACGCGCTCTCTACAGTATCATATTGCCCTGAGCTGTAATGGTGGCATATTGTCCCCTCAAACTCCACAACCAACAGCAATTGTTATGCAGTATTTTAAATTTCTGGAAGATTCTTGAAATATCGTTTTGTATATTATTTCTCAGGTCAACACCGTTACTCGTACAGGGATGAATCTGATATAATTAGAATGGTTTTTTAAGGGACTTCTAACGGTGCGTACCGATTTAGCGCTGAAACTTACTGTTTGCGGAAAGTTTTAACATAAAAGAGACATGTAATTGTCATAGGCAAAAGAGCAACATGGAGCCCAACTTCAGACCTATATTTTACGAAGCTAGCTTACTAGTTACGAATAAGAGACTGCCTTTTCATCTCATCTTATTACCCCAAATACCATTTTATTTGTTTTAAAGTAATTTTTAACTAGATAATTTCTGTGCAGCATTGTGAATATATAATAACCGTGACTACTGGGGTATTCCGTTACCTCTGCTCGTCGTACAAGTTGACATTTATAAACGAATATATTTTCCGAAACGGCAAACATATAGGTCATTATCGCCTTGAACTGTGATTTGTCTATTGCTACTATGGAATAAGGTGTTCACTATAATTGAATTTTGTTCACAATTATGTGCATGGAAAGATGTTTACAAGAATGTATCATAAACTCATGACTGTTATTTCGCGTCGTATGGGTCATTTAAAGATATTCTCTTCATTTCCACAGCTGCCCTTATCCCAGCGACTACACTTATTTCATTAATTCCATTATTTGAATTTTAAAAAGCGCGAAATTTTCGTACTGATCACCTGGTGTATGCTGTGGAATGTTGGATGTTTGTTTAAATATCTCCACTCTCCGACTAGGAAATCCATTCTGACTGCACTTCGGTGTTTGTAATAAATGTACTTTCAGTGCTAAGTGTTATATTTCATCGAAGACTCTGCTTTCGAGTTTGGACTTGAGTGTGGTTAGGTATGACAATATCTCCCATCTCATATTCGCCCAGTTACTCTTCTATTTATATGATAATAATATGATAATACCATCAACGTCTTTTCCCTTTTAGAGATCCTCTACAAATACCTTCCACCTCTCAGATTTCCCTTCTTTGCTTAATAATGAATTACCATCTGAGCTTTTGATACTCATGTAGTAGCTTCTCTTTTTTCCAAGGGTATATCCGATTTTTAGATACGTGGCAGCTATCTGGCATGCATGTTTCCAGAGCTTTGCATGTGTCTAGCCGTTTCTGGTAGACATGTTTCATATTCCTTCAGTATCATGTTTCGTTTCACCTGCATCATTAACTACATGTTTATATTTCTCCACTCATTTTTATTTTTTTATCATTCAGCATTCTGTGTTCGTTGTGGTATCAGACACTGCCCTTCTAATATTAGGTTGCGAAATTCTCTTCGCGTGGCCATTACATTACCTTTTGCTTCAATAGTTAACTACGTTACAGTTTTCAGAACTTTTGTTGTAAAGGGTTGGAAAGTTACAATTTTGCGAGTAACCTGAATCGCTTACTAAATGGACTTATTTTTGTTTTAGCAGCTTTTTCATGCTTATTATCAATCTACATTTTCACATCTGTTACGAGTTTATCACAAACGACGTTAAGCTACAACATTATACAAAATTTATGGGTTGCTCGTGGTGTAGTGTTGAGTGTAACTGGGGACGTAAGTAGAAGTCTTTGCTTTGATTTCCCGTACCACTTAGATTTCTTCAACCGTCAGCCCACAAAATATGTGAAATGCATTATGCCTGAATTAAGTATTCAATTATATTGTCGACCAGTCCATCGAAATGGAGACCGATCGAAAACTTTGACCTAAATTGTAAGATATGCCATATATCTTAACCTTTTTTAAAAAAAGAAAAAGAAGTCAACATTTTCCGACTCTTGAATGAAGCACATACTTGATAGACATTTTCTCTCGTGGTAATGCACGAAAGTACTTACGTTCTGATGTTATACTACACAACTTACTGCTTTACTGAAAGCTCATCGTAGTGATGTTTCCAAGTATTAGTTGGTTCAAATGACTCTGAGCACTATGGGACTTAACATCTGAGGTCATCAGTCCCCTAGAACTTAGAACTACTTAAACCTAACTAACCCAAGGAAATCACACGACATCCATGCCCGAGGCAGGATTCGAACCTGTGACCGTAGTGGTCGCGCGCTTCCAGACTGAAGCACCTGGAACCGCTCGGCCACAACGGCCGGCTCAAGTATTAGTCACATCCAAAGAGCATCAGCGGTGTTCCCAGCCATGCTTCAGCGCACTCTGCGTAAATTGATAACTACTAGAAACGTATTGATTAGGTGGAGACCAAAGATTTAAGAACGATGACGAATTCCGTGTACCACTGACCACGCCAGTGACTTGTACGGTAGTGAAAACGTTGGGTAGACAACGCACGGCTGCCGATTTTCTCACTCTTTCAGTGAAGCGCTATAAATTAAGATGTGAGTCATTTAATTATTATAGCTGATAGAACATCTACCTAAGGCCTTGCCGCAGTGGTATCACCGGTTCCCTCGGATCGCCGAAGTTAAGCGCTGTCGGGCTCGGCTAGCACTTGGATGGGTGACCATCTGGACTGCTAAGCGCTGTTGGCAAGCGGGGTGCACTCATCCCTTGTGAGGCGGAGCTAAATGATCGAGAAGTAGAGGCTCCGGTCTCGCAAATTGCCATACGGCCGGGAGAGCGGTGTGCTGACCACAAGCCCCTCCATTTCTGCATCCAGTGAACGCCAGATATTTGAGGATGACATGGCGACCGGTTGGTAGCGTTGGGTCTTCATGGCCCGTTCGAGAGGGGTTTAGTTTTAGTTGAGTAGTAGAACATCTGTATCTACATAATTAATGTTTCTCGTAACTAGCCCAATTTCAACAAAAACAGTGCCATTGGCTAATTAGAGGTGCACACTGCTAGACAATCACGGGCTTGGTTACAGACTTTACCATGTTCGACTTGTTGTTAGCTCCTCGGCTAATATACTTTCTTGGTCTATTAAGCTAAAGCAAAATGTCACTGTCTATTAAAAACCGATTTATTTTTTCTTTACTTGTTTTAGGTATTTTCTCGTCCATAATGCAAATGCAAGCTATTAAAATCCGTTCTGCTGCTTCATTACTATTCTGTCATCATTTTTATTTGATACGCTGTGAACAAAGGCGTCCGCATTAGAATCACATGTCTGCCTCACGTGCCTTTGTCGAGTAACGAACAATGGTTACGTTCTTTATAATCTGCACGAACATCAACATTTAATATTTTTGGCATTACGGAGATGCTATTACATAGCATTTAATCCCTTTCTCTTACTCGCAAACAAATAGCCCACCCATATTAACTGTGCCTGATGTATTTCTATGTGTCTACAATCGTTGCTGTGGAAGGAAAGCATTTTTGCTGACATACATCGGTTCACAGTCGCAGTACCCCATTTTTTTTTCTTCTAGCAGTAGTTACATTAGAACGTGTAGACAATTTTGATTCTCTTGTTTTTACCACGGTTTCAGTAACTGAGCATTTAGTGATCAGAGTCAGCAAATGTGAGCGCTGTTGAGGCACTTAGCAGCCGTTCCCGCTTAGTATTTCTGTTGACGAACAAGCCTTCACAGAAGTTTCATTCTCGGCCTGTTGTATTGCATGAGCGTATCGCGGCACGGTGTTTATAGTGCGCATGCGTAGGTGTGTCACTTCCATAATTACATAAAAGGCTTTCCAGTGTAGACATGTACTGCGTTTGTTATATCACGTAGGTCTGTAGCATTTTCGTATTGGTCTTTGTCAGGCAGACATCTGATGTTGCTAATGTTATACCGGAATCGACAATGCTTGTTTACTGCACTGGAATCAAGGCGCATACACAGGTTTGGAAGTGACGCCATGTAACACCTTAATCCACTATTAAAGGAATTCTTTAATGAACTGTCCGTTTTGTTCTTAGATGATTTTCAACGCTATGAATACAGAAAATTTAGATGAAATAAAACATCGTTTCGAAATCGTAGCTTAAATTCAAGGCATATTTACGATTTGAAGTGGAATGATCACATAAAACAAACAGTGGGAAAAGCAGGCGCCAGGTTGAGATTCATAGGAAGAATTCTAAGAAAATGTGACTCATCGACGAAAGAAGTAGCTTACAAAACGCTTGTTCGTCCGATTCTTGAGTATTGCTCATCAGTATGGGACCCTTACCAGGTTGGATTAATAGAAGAGATAGACATGATCCAGCGAAAAGCAGCGCGATTCGTCATGGGGACATTTAGTCAGCGCGAGAGCGTTACGGAGATGCTGAACAAGCTCCAGTGGCGGACACTTCAAGAAAGGCGTTACGCAATACGGAGAGGTTTATTATCGAAATTACGAGAGAGCACATTCCGGGAAGAGATGGGCAACATATTACTACCGCCCACATATATCTCGCGTAATGATCACAACGAAAAGATCCGAGAAATTAGAGCAAATACGGAGACTTACAAGCAGTCGTTCTTCCCACGCACAATTCGTGAATGGAACAGGGAAGGGGGGATCAGATAGTGGTACAATAAGTACCCTCCGCCACACACCGTAAGGTGGCTCGCGGAGTATAGATGTAGATGTAGATGTAGATGGAGAGTTACGTTGGAATACAACGATACACAAAAGGCCTTTTGAACACTAGACCAGTAAACAAGAATGTGCAGTCCAAAGGCCCAAAGATAACATAACATGTGTGATGTGTCATAATTAAACATTTTACATTAACTCTACAGGGAAATGAAACATGCTTATATGTTATGGAATACGTAAAAGATAAACAAACGAGAAGCAGACGTAGTCTCAAACATTTCAGAGCCTTATTCGTGCAGAGTGGCGCTATACACATGATACCAACCAGGAGAGAGCACATCACCACGTGCCACATAGCATAAACTGTCCCAGTAGCAATGAACACAGGTACATGATGCTCCACTATGCAGCATTAGACAAATTTGTTGCAACGTAGCTGTTGCTGTCAAGACAAAGTGTAAGCGTTACTTGTATTTTGCTACAGTTTTGAATCATACTTTGTCACCTGTTTTCTCTGTATCCATATCGTCTTTATTACAGGTGTTGGAAAACGGTCGCTTATTTAAGATGTTTAAGAATACCTTTACTGGCAGTTTACGGTGTTTCATGATATCTTCTCTTAATTTTATCAAAAAATGCAAACAACAGCCAACAGAAAATATTTTGGATACTGAAATACTGATCAAACTGAGAATTGAACTTTACATCTTTACTGTGTCGCCGTTTGGAAAAACCAAACTCGGTCATCAATTTGTGCAACATTAACTGCGACCTTCCAATCGGTTAAATCTTTATCAGTGGGTAGTGTATACAATGAAATTGGTAATTCTCAGTTCTTTAGATGATCGGATACGGTTTTTGTTTCTTAGATCCACTGCGAGAAGATCTTCAAGGAAGTAAAACATGTTATACCACAAAAACACACAACACATATCTAAAAATGAAAAGTGATGTACTGCTGTTGCTTCCACAGACATTAAGTGAAATAGTACATCGGAAATGTACCGCATTTTCGTTTAAGAGCTAATAGCAAACTTGTCAGAATATGTGGCAATTTATATTGTATGAAGTTTCATACGGTGATTCTTAGAAGCATAATCAAATCAGTTGACTTTGTTCACATTAGTGCATTGATGATGTGCAAAAGTCAAATTTTATGTACCACTCACGTCATTTGATATTCTTCTTTTCTTCTTTCTTCATTTCGGCCAACTAGGGACCACGCCAATTGAATTGTCTCTTTTCCGACCATTAATTGCCACTCAGTGTTACTGAATTCATTTCCGTTGTCGTTTTCTCGCTTGGATCCACGCCTTCCTTTGGTTTTTTTATCTCGAAAGTCGGTTAAAATCCTTTTAAATATCCTTGCTGGGATCAATCGTGTTACGTGAGCATAGAAGGTAAGCCTATGTGATATTATTGATAATATATACTTCAATTGATTCTACTATGAAATTTGTCATTGCAGTAGTTGGAACTGGCCAAGAAGAAATACTTTAGGTTCACCATTTATAGAAAAAAAGAAAAATAGAGACGGAGAGCAGTCATCATTTCGAATATTGAACAACACAGTTCAGGCACGGTTCGGTCGCAGGTTTTAAATGAGATACCTAACTGCGTTGCGACTCGTTGTTCTTTTTCACGTCAACAAACACTGTCAGATACGAAAGAAGAAGTGAATGACTGATAAAAGTCCTAGGATTATCCAGGTATTGAACCCGAGGCCTTTGGAATTAGAGTCTGCCATTTTACGACTGATATTCACTGGCACCTAACAAATTTACCAGATGCTGATAAGTTACTGAACATGTTTGTTCCCTTTTCTGGACCAATGCAAGTGACTTCAAATCTTTATGTAAGTAATCTTATTTTTTGTATAAATTCCATGACCTGCACTGTTGGTTTGAAGAAGGAGTATATCATTTATGACAAATTTTATTAACTCTTTCATGGTAAAAATTATTTTGCATATATTTAAAAATAAAAGATCACAAACAGCCTTCCTTTGCGATAACACTTTCACTACAAAAAAATTTTAAACTGACGACTTTGAAACTCAGTGAAGTGGAACTCATGTGACCCACAAACCTAACTAGACACATGTTTTCAAGGAAACCTATAAAAAAGTATAGGAAATCGGTACCAAAGCCCATTTAGTCTCCTGACAATGAAAAACATATAATATTACTCACACGTCTTCAACATAACATTCGAACATGTCTTTGACATATCACACACCAATGTTTTCCACATTCGTTTCGCTACTTACAAATAATGAACAAACCCGCAGAATTACTGATGTACTTAGATGTGTTTGAAACAATGTCTATGATGATGAAGTAAACACAGTCAGTCGCTTCAGACATTCTTGGAAAGGATGAGGTGGTGATTCGATCTGATTTTCTTGAAACAAGTCCACTGTGCCACCCATAAACAAACGCCGGCCCATTTGATCATTCACAGCCTTCTGTATATCCACTCTATGATCCATGGAATTTTTCTCCACTAACACTACACAGATACGAGATATAGGTGCTCCAGCACTCAAAAACGCATATTGCTTTAGTGTGTTGTATGTATCCGATCAACAACGATAGGAAACTTCCTGTGTGCCGCACCGAGTTTTAATATGCCAGGTAGTTTGATATCAGCGCACACTCCACTGCAGAGTGAAAATTTTATTTTGGAAACAAAAAAGGATTGCTCTCGATGCCTGTTACAGGCTTCTAGGGGTTGTAGAGGCGAGTCAGTAGATGAAGTTTTGATGTAGAACTCATGTCTGCTCTACAAGGCAAGGCTGATTTTCGAAATCTCGTCGTCGGGTTGCCCTCTACGTGACGTCCACCTCAAATTTGAGATTAGCTGGACGAGAATGGTATGTGATATCGCAATTACAGGAACTGGCGACGGCTTTCACTTCTCCGAGTGTTTGGGTACCATGAAGTGGAAGATCTGAAAATGATTCAGTCTTCAAACTTATTTTATGTCCGAACGGAACACTTCCGGATACGGGTTACTTGTTAAAACGTTACCACGACTTTATCAGTTCCCCTCTGCAATCCCTTGGAGCCAGTAACAGGAATTTATAAACAGGCCGTATACTGGGAATCGATAGTTAATATACAAAGATCCTTGAACAGGCCTCACCTGGACGTTCTTGAAGTCACACCGCAGACTATTTGTGTTATAATCTTTAGCACTCTGGAAACTTTAGACTGGCTTCATGAGTTACGCCAGAAATATTGACCCCTTATGAGATTATAGAACGAAAGCAAACAAAGTAAGATATCTCTTTTACTGCACGTCATGTGTATCTGCCGACATCCGCAGTGTAAATACTGGTTTGCTGGATATCGATCTACTCATAAATGTTCAACAAATTGTCATATATCTTTGTGGACATCTAACACTAAAGGAGTATTTCTTAGTGACATGACTATTAGAGATTTCTGGTAACAATTTTAAATTTTAAGTGAGAATGAAATTATTTCCTCCCCTTTTTTCAAACGTGATGTGCCATTTTCACATCGATAAAACTCGTTCATTAAAATAACAAATGAAATCAAAGATTATGGAAAAAGAACAATGAAGACATTATTATATAGAGAAGAGTGCTATACTTAGTGTTACAGGACACTCTACCTAGGACTATGTGTTCGGTAGTTTGGTTTAGTGACAGACTTAGTCACGTGAAGGAACGCACACTGGAGACCGCCATCAGCTGTTTCCGCTGTTTTGTACAGATTTTGTTGTTGTTGCAGACAAGGTTGTGCTTTTGTGCAGATTTTTGTAAATATATCGCATTGAAAGTATTTAATTTCTGCATAACATATTAAAGCGATTTAGAATACATCGTTAATTCTTTGGGTAAAGAATTTTGTGATGATTACTTACAGAGTATGCTGATACAATAGCTCCATACTTAACAATCTTATACAACAGTTCGGTCGACGAAACATCAGTAACCAATGACTGGAACGTTGCACAGGTCACACCAATATTCAAGGAAGGTAGTAGGAGTAATCCACTAAACTACGGGCCCGCATCATTAACGTCGATGTGCAGCAGGATTTTCGAACATATATTCTATTAGAAATTACACATTACCTCGAAGAGAACGGTCTATTGACACATAGTCAACAAGCAACATGGATTTAGAAAACATCGTTCTTGTGAAAAACAACTAGCTCTTCAGTGATACGACGTGCTGAGTGCTATTGACAAGTTATCTGTAATTGATTCCATATTTATAGACATCCAAAAGGCTTTTCACACCGTACCGCACATGCCGCTAGTAGCCAAATTCCGTGCTTATGGAATATCGCCTGAGTTATGCGGCTGGATTCGTGATTTCTTGTCAGAGAGGTCACAGTTTGTAGTAACTGACGGAAAGTCAGTGTCACTCAAATGATACAGGATTTGGAGTGGACATTGTTAAAACAAAGTTGTTTTTCGTTCGGGCTGAATCTTCTCACGAAATTTCGATCACCAACTTTCTCCTCCGAATGCGAAAATATTTTGTTGACGCCGACCTACATAGGGAAGAAAGATCATCATAATAAAATAAGTTAAATCAGAGCTGGCACGGAATGATACAATTGTTAGTTTTTTCCGCGCGTTGTACGGGTATGGAATAATACAGAATTATTGGGAAAGTGGTTCTATGAACCTTCTGCGAGGCACTTAAATGTGATATGTAGAGTGTCCATGTAGATGTAGAATAAAATGGTACATATTTTAGAATTATTTGTATACCATACGGCTAATTAAGCCATACTTCGTCGCTAGTGCACCATTTCTACGTTGGAACAGAAGGTCTTTTACGACGGACCACGGACTATGTGATACTTGGAAATGAGTTTCGTTAATGTGTAAATAATTTTACCTGTCTTGAAAATGGAAATTTACGTTGGTTTCCAATAACTTCTGTTTCAAAATGGCCGGCCGCTGAGGCCGAGAGGTTCTAGGCGCTTCAGTCTGGAACCGCGCTGCTGCTACGGTCGAAGGTTCGAATCCTGCCTCGGGCATGGATGTGTGTGATGTCCTTAGGTTAGTTAGGTTTAATTAGGCCTAAGTCTAGGGGACTGATGACCTCAGATGTTAAGTCCCATAGTGCTTAGAGCCATTTTGTTTCAAAATGACTTGTAACTGGGTTTTGATAATACGAGGGTTATTCTCAAAGTAAGGTCCACTTGCTCGCGGAATTAAAACCACAGTGAAAAATCAGATTAAGTTGTGCACATATTTGTTGGGCAGTGTCTGTAGTATGCTCGTCGATAGCGTCACTTCACTCTTTTCAGTTCTCTAGCCACAGTGGGGACCTAACGACGCCTAGATAAAAAAAATTTCTCCCACCATGTATGAAGGGCTAAGGAGAGATTTGGAGTGATGTCATGCAGCCTACATAACAGAACTGTCATGCGTTTTCTTCTTCGTGACAATTCTCGGCCGCACTCTGCAGGGGCAATGAAGATGCTGCAGCAGCGTTTTCGATGGGAAGTGTTTGATCACCAACAATGCAGCACTTAACTGGCTCCCCTTGAGTTTCACCTCTGCTCACACGAACCTCTGGCTAAGAAGACAACATTTTGACACAGGCAGTGAGCTGTAGACGCTACCAGAAATCTCTAAGTCGGAGCAGCGACTATGTAGATAGTTAGCTGGAATGTGTAGCTACCAGCTGCAAATAAAACATTTTTGATTTTCACAATGTTTCCCATTTCCTGACCGATCGGACCTTACGTTCCTAACAGCCCTCCTACTTTGCTTCATTTTATTTCTCTTACTGATTACTGATGCGTAATAGAGCAATAATGTAACAAACTATGAAATACACAAAACTGGTAAGATTTTGTCGATTGGAACCTTTTGTACCTAGGTACATGACCAAGTTGTACGTTAGAACATGTTTTCACGTATGGAAAGACCTTCATACTTTGGAGCAATTTTTGTAATTTCTGAAAAGCGCTGCAGTATACAAAAAGTGACTGCCATCATTTAAGAATGGACTAAGAAGATATATTTTGAACTCTTACGCTTTATTGAGCTGGGCTGCTAGAAACTGTAACTTTTCTGAGTAAAAATGTTAGTTGTTGTGGCTGGAATGGTTTTCTGTCATAAATTTCGAGTGTGTGTGTGTGTGTGTGTGTGTGTGTGTGTGTGTGTGTGTGTGTGTGTGTGTGTGTGTGTTTGTTGTTGTTGGTGGTGGTGTCGTTGTTGTTGTCCTTAACAACGGAAGCTGTATAATTACGAAATGCTCTCTTATAAAGCGAGTCACCAAACTACCTGAAACTGTATAACATTATTTCAATTAACATTCACCAAAACGATCAGAAATTTGGAAACTGTTTATCAAAAAATCTGTGCTGTGAAACTCTGTGTTGTACAGTGTAATACGCAGTGCTAGAACATGTGACGTCACATTGCGTGACTTGCAGGCCAACACACAGAATAAAAGTACTACACAAAACTACAAAATGAATTTTGAAAGACTAGGTAACCAAAAGGTTTAGGAAAAATCCCTTGTGACTTTACGTGCACAAACTGGTCACGAAAATTCCAAACATTAAATAATAACCACACAAATGACACTGCGCTTTGAAAATAACTGCATATGAAAGGGAATCTCAGTCTGAAAATAATTTTGAAATGTAACTCCAAAATGTGAATGATATTACTATCTTGAATATAATGTAACTGGCCATAACAATTTTTCATGTCTTACCTGTGGAAACGGAAACTCGGTACTGTTCGAAGTGATGAAAAAAAGAGAAAGAAAGTGCATAGCTGAAGGAAACAAAGCCTTGTGTAGTGCACTGCAAATACGAACCACTATTCTGAGTAGTTCATTCTTTAGTTTTAGCCACTGTCTTTCGCTCAGTGCACTGAGGAGATACACATAGACAGAAATTAAACTTTCATGACGAGACGATGGTACAATTTAATCTTGTTAAATGACAGAAGGGAAAGTAACTTAAAAAAACCCTATACTATGAATACTGAAACACATTCTTTGACGTTTACAATGATCTTTAAAAGAAAATTACAAAAAATAACAAATATTACTCAGCCATGAGATTAATTACTGACATAGTAAAGAACTAGTCCACTTATGGACTGTGCGGTTGGTGCCGGCGGAGGTTCGAGTCCTCCCTCGGGCATGGGTGTGTGTGTTTGTCCTTAGGATAATTTAAGTAGTGTGTAAGCTTAGGGACTGATGGCCTTAGCAGTTAAGTCCCATAAGATTTCACACACATTTGAACATTTTTTAAAGAACTAGTAAATCTATAACTTTGAGTGCAAGCCATGCGAAATACATTTATGCCCCAAAGAAACATCTATAGGCATGTGAATTCAAATATAAAGACATGTAAGCAGGCAGAATACGGCGCTGCATTCGGCAACGCCTTTATAAGACAACAAATGCCTGGCGCAGTGTAAGATCGGTTACTGCTGCTGCAATGGCGGGTCATCAAGATTTAAGTGAGTTTGATCGTGGTGCTGCAGTCGGCGCACGAGCGATAGGACAGAGCATTTCCGATGTAGCGATAAAGTGGAGATTTTCCCGTACCACCATTTCACGAGTGTACCGTGAAAATTAGGAATCCGGTAAAACATCAGATCTCCGACATCGCTGTTGCCGGAGAAAGATCCTGCATGAATGGGACCAACGACGACTGAAGAGAATCGTTCAGCGTGACAAAAGTGCAACCCTTCCGAAAATTGCTGCAGATTTCAATTCTGGGACATCAACAAGTGTCAGCGTACGAACCATTCTACGAAACATCATTGATACGGGCTTTCGAAGCCGAAGGCCCACTCGTGTACGCTTGATGACTGCACGACACAAAGATTTGGGCCTCGCCTAGGCCCATAAATACCGACATTGGACTATTCATGACTGAAAACATGTTGCCTGGTGGGACGAGTCTCGTTTCAAATGGTATCGACCGGATGGACGTGTAAGGGTATGGAGACAACCTCATTAATCCATCGACCCTGCATGTCAGCAGGGGGCTGTTCATGCTGGTGGATGGTGTAATGGTGCGGGTTTGCGTAGTTGGAGTAATATATGACCCCTGAAACGTGTAGATACGACTCTGACAGGTGTGCGTAAGCGTCCTGTCTGATCACCTGCATCCATTCATGTCCATTGTGCATTCCGACGGAATTGGACAATTCCAGCAGGACAATGGGTCACCCCATACCTGCAGAATTTCTACAGAGTGGCTGCAGGAACACACTTCGGAGTTTAAACACTTCTGCTGGCCAACAGCCTCCTCAGATATGAACATTATTGAGCAAGTCTAGGATGCCCTGCTACTTGCTGTTGAGAAGAGATCTAGGCCCCTCGTACTCTTACGGATTTATGAACAGCCCCGCAGGGTTCGTGGTGTCAATTCCCTCCAGCACTACTTCAGGCATTAGTCGAGTCCACGCCACTTTGTGTTGCGGCACTTCCGCGTCCTCGATATCAGGCAGGTGTACCTGTTTCTTTCGCTCTTCAATATATCAGTTTGCTTAATCACGTCTGAACAACGAAAGTAGCTAACCTGAACCGTTCAAGAAAATTTCCGCTAAAACTTTCCATTATTCAAAAACATGACAAATTACTCCCAAGCAAGCTGTGCAGTGGGAATAGTATCTGAAAATCTTCACTTCTCCTATTAATCTTTTCCAAATCACTTTCCCAAAATTAAACATCCGCAAGTTATTTCCTTGCCGCCCTAAAATATCGACTACTGAAAACTTCTGTTTGAAAAATATTCAGTATGAAACATGAACTGAAATAGAGATTACATCACTTTTCTTGGCCGCCCCGATAGCTGATTGGTCAGCGTGACAACGGATTGCGGTTGTCTTCATCATCATTTCATCACCATGATGCGTGCAGGTTGCCCAGTTCGGCGTTGAATGTAATAAGACCTGCACCAAGGCGGCCGGACCTGCCCCGTAAGGAGCCTCCCGCCCAATGACGCCAAACGCTCATTTCCATTTTCCATCACTTTTCTTGAATACAAAAATAAGCTAGACAGTTCGAAAAGAGTACCGGGGTATAACACCCTCCCCTACGGTGGAGTTTATGTTGATGAAGCTTTGAAAATGTTCAAAGTGAGACCCACCTGCATCACGGCTCTGTGGAACTCGCTGCATCACCGATGAAGTCACCGCTGTCAACGTATCTGGAGTAATCGGTATCTGGGTTACGGCAGTGCGATGGAAATGTTAAATAGAGGTATCGCAAGTGCAGTAGCCTCGCTGAAAGAAATCTCTTTTAGCCGGGCGGGGGCTCATTTGCTGATGGATCTCCCAGCTGGAGCCATTATCGCGGCGCGGCGTCGCGCCGGCCGCAGCTGCTGCGCTGGTGTAGCCGTAACATGGACTGTCAGCCGCATCAGTCTGGTTGACTGACGCGGAGCGCTGTCATCCATTACGCTGGCGGCGGCGGTGGCGACGGCGCGTCCAAATTCTGGCGCTGGCCACTAGGGCGAGGTGCGAACGCACCACTGCGCAGGCGCAAACACAGCCGGGCGGCGAGCCGGCCGTATCGGCAAATATATAAATAAGCGGCTGGAACTGGGGACCGGTCGCGATCATAAATCTGAAAGCGGCACGTCCGCCCTCTGTCCAGAGTAGCGGGTTTACGCGACGTGCCACATTGTTGACGTCATCTCGGGCCACAGCGATCCCCACTTGTGTACCGTTCCCTGCTAATACTTGCGACACGAACGTAGACTTTTGACTATCCCGTGTTTCTTATGTCCTGAAGGCTGCGTACCTATTCCATGCTACGAAGCTATCATCGCGAAACCCGAAACCTTGGAACTAGCACCAGTTACAGGTTGCCTATCTACAGGCTGCCACATTGTTGACGCCATCTCGTGCCACAGTGACCTCTACCAGTGTAGTGTTCTCCGCTAATACTTGCGACACAAACGTAGAATTTTGAGTATCTCGTGTTTCTAATGTCCTGAAGGCTACGTACCTATTCCATGCTACGAAGCTATCATCCCGAAACCCGAAACCTTGGAACTACTACCATTTATAGGTTGCCTACCTACAGGCTTCCAGTGGAAACAAAACTTGATACTCAGTACAAGGTGTTTCAGGAGGAATAGTAAATTGAAAGTTGCCCAGAAAGAAATTCACCGCATTTTCTTTTCTCAGCCGAAAACAATGTTACGAATGCGATACGTTACGTATGTACGTGTTATCCGAAGGATCCTGACTGAGACGCCAACTTTCCGCCACTTCCGACAGATAGCGTAGCTGCAGGACAGTTTCAAAATAGCGTCTGTAGATGACGTACCGGCTGCAAAGTACTAACACGAATTCTTTACGGACGAATGGAAAAACTGGTAGAAGCCGACCTCGGGGAAGATCAGTCTGGATTCCGTAGAAATATAGGAACACGCGAGGCCATACTGACCCTACGACTTATCTTAGAAAATAGATTAAGGAAGGGCAGACCTACGTTTCTAGCATTTGTAGACTTAGATAAAGCTTTTGACAATGTTGACTGGAATACTGTCTTTCAAATTCTGAAGGTGGCAGGGGTAAAATACAGGGAGTGAAAGGCCATTTACAGTTTGTACAGAAACGAGATGGCAGTTATAAGAGTCGAGGGGCATGAAAGGGAAGCAGTGGTTGGAAAGGGAGTGAGACAGGGTTGTAGCCTATCCCCGATGTTATTCAATCTGTATATTGAGCAAGCAGTAAAGGAAACAAAAGAAAAATTCAGAGTAGGAATTAAACCCATGGAGAAGAAATAAAAACTTTGAGGTTCGCCGATGGCATTGTAATTCTGTCAGAGACAGCAAAGGACCTAGAAGAGCAGGTGAACAGAATGGACAGTGTCTTGAAAGGAGGATATAAGATGAACATCAACAAAAGCAAAACTAGGATAATGGAATGTAGTCGAATTAAGTCGAGTGATGCTGAGGGTATTAGATTAGGAAATGAGACGCTTAAAGTAGTAAATGAGTTTTGGTATTTGGGGAGCAAAATAACTAATGATGATCGAAGTAGAGAGGATATAAATTGTAGACTGGGTAAGGAAAGCGTTTGTGGAGAAGAGAAATTTGTTAACATCGAGTATAGATTCAAGTGTCTGAAAGTCTTTTCTGAAAGTATTTGTATGGAGTGTAGTCACGTATGGAAGTGAAGCGTGGACGATAAATAGTTTCGACAAGCAGAGAATAGAAGCTTTCGAAATGTGGTGCTACAGAAGAATGCTGAAGATTAGATGGGTAGATAACATATCTAATGAGGAGGTATTGATCAGAATTGGGGAGAAGAGAAATTTGAGGCACAACGTGACTAGAAGATGGGATCGGTTGGTAGGACATATTCTGAGGCATCAAGGAATCACCAGTTTAGTATTGGAGAGCAGCGCGGAGGGTAAAAATCGTAGAGGGAGATCAAGAGATGAATACACTAAGCAGATTCAGAAGGATGTAGGCTGCAGTAGGTACCGGGAGATGAAGAAGCTTCCACAGGATAGAGTAGCATGGAGAGCAGCATCAAACCAGTCTCTGGACTGAAGAGCACAAGAACAAGAACAACAACAGATGATGTACGTTGCAAGCAATATGCCGTCATTGAATTTCTCACTACAGAGACAAAAATGTGGGGAATATTCACTAACGCTTGTGAAAAGTGTATGGAGCATCTGCTGTCGACAGAAGTACTGTTAGTCGCTGGGCATGGAGGGTGAAGTTATCACAAGACGGTTCGGTGGAGCTCCACGATTTGCAGGGGTCCGGGAGACCATCCACGGCTGTTACACCTGACACGATGCAGCGAGCTGATGCTGTCACTCGCGAAGGCAGGCGCATTACGACTCAGCATTTGGCGCTGCATTTGTCAGTAGCAAAGCGTATTCAATAGTGCGTGCAAGGTGGGACCGCGGTGTCTAACGGTGGATCACAAATCGCACAGAAATAACTTTTGTCTTTATTTGTTGCAACGTTTTCAAGCTGAGGGGGAGCCCTCCTTGTCCCGGGTTGCGACAGATGATGGCATCTTATAGGACTATGAGGAGATGATTCACACAGTGAAGCATTGACTCCGCCACCAGTACAAGGAGTCTTACCGACAACACATACACGCGCTCGTTTCGCGCTGGAGGGAGGCCATAGAACGGGATGGAGTTTACGTGAAAGGATAGGGTGTGTAGATAAGACACCATTCTTCCGTGTGTGTGATTCTCATTATATTCAGTAAAGGGTTGTTGAAGAAGAAAACGCGGTGCATTACTTTCTGGGCAACGCTCGTATTTTAAGAGGTGGTAATATAGACGAATTGCAATAAAAAAAGCCATATGACAGGTGTTCAATTTTTATTGATCACAGATATACACCTGGCAGTATGTAACACAAACAAACATAAAACAAAGGTAAATGAGGACGTCCACAGTTCATTTTTAAAAATTCCACCGCCGACTTCAATGCACTTTTGACTTCTCCTGATAACACCACGTGTAGCTCTACTGAGGTCGTCTTACATTCTTTTATGATGGCTGCACTACTGATTATCCGAACGATCAGATCGGCTCTTGTAGTTACATTTTCTTTGTAGACTTCGCCTTTCAACCATCCCCACATGCAAAAAACTAATGGGGTAAGGTCCGGGACCTTGGTGGCCAAGAACGGTGCCCATATCTACCGATTCATTTACCTGCAACGTTAGGTTTAGTTTATGACTACAATCTGCAGGAGGCACGTCACGCTGGATGAACATACGCATTCATGTAGCTAAGGGAATCTCTTCCAGTAATGCTGGAAGCTCATTTTCAAGAAAGCGTAGATAACGGGGTACTGTAAGATGATGCGGTTACACAACAGGCACAATCTACTGTCTATCAAAATACACCACACATTTGCAGAGAAGCGTGTCTCCAGGCCGGAATTTTGGTTTCATTCAGACAAACTGATGTGGTTTCCGAGTGAAAGTGGGTTCATCAGTGAAGAGCAAAAGTGGGATTATCTGGCGATTTTCATGTATCAAAAGACAAAATTCCAATCGTCTGTCTTCATCTCCTGCTCGAAGGCGTCCAATGAGCTGTAAATGATAGTGATGAAACCTCTGCATTCGTAATGTCCGCCATACTCTTGTATGTGGAATACTGATACGTGCAAAAATTCTACGTGTGCTTGTTGATGGACTGTGTTCTACAGTCTAAGTAATGTGTTCTACTTCATCCACAGTCTGTTTTGATTTACACGTTCGGATGCGATATGACTGTTGGGCACTGTACCTATGTCACACAGAGTATCGAACACACGACTAAACACTCTTGAATTTGGTAGTCTGCGGTTAGGAAATCATACGCC
Organism: Schistocerca americana; assembly: GCF_021461395.2. Classification (NCBI taxonomy): domain Eukaryota; kingdom Metazoa; phylum Arthropoda; class Insecta; order Orthoptera; family Acrididae; genus Schistocerca; species Schistocerca americana. The sequence goes on from NC_060123.1 coordinate 192,426,495, forward strand.
GTATTCTTTACAAGAAGCAGTTGCGTTTCCATTACAGAACCCTTACACAAATACCATGTTGGGATACTCAGCATGTGTAAATACGTGCAGCATGTTTGCAAGGTACAGCACAGTGGGCATGGCCAACAAATCACCACGAAAACTTCAATGTAAGCTAAAGCACTGCATCACAATGTGGCCATCAACACTCTACTGCTGATATTCGATAAGTACGCCCATAGCAACCAATAACAGCCGGTGTATCAACACATGAAACAAAAATGCATTGAAAGCTGTATCTCTGTACTTGATAACAATTGGCAACGTGCTATATGGCACTTTTTATTGCAATTTGTCTATATTGCCACCTCATAAAATATTTACCCTTCTCTTGAAACACCTTGTATTTAGGGGGGGGTAGGACATGAAACGGGCCGACTTGGAGCAGGAGAGGCACCACAGGACATTTTAATTTACACTGTCTATACTTTTACAAATAAGTTCATAAAACTTTGTTAGCAAGACCAGGAAGGATTCAGGAGTCTCACTCATAGCAGAGGAAGTTCAAAAACATAACAAAACAAATTGTTTTTACATGTGAAATTTCATCATTTTTTCACTTGGTATTGGCTGCATTTGTTGCTGTAGGTACATTTTTCTTCACAAGTAAGAGAGATTCTTCGATGAATTTTGCACAGCTTACAAACCATACTTACAGGTGTATCAAACTCTAGAATTTCCCAAATCTGTTCAAAACTGTGGTAAAAATTGAGATAATTAACTATAAAATTCGAGTTTTTTCTAAACACGAAGTTTAAAACGCAACAGCCCATTCATTTTTCCATACATTAAATAAATTCTGGAGTTTCATACACCTGTAAGTATGGTTTGTAAGCTGTGCAAAATTCATCGAAGAATCTGTATTACTTATGGAGAAAAGTGTACCTATAGCAAGAAATGCAGCTAACAGTAAGTGAAAAACATCATGAAATTTCACTTTTAAAAAATATTATTTTTTCGTGTCTTGAACTTCCACTGCTATGAGTGTGGATCCTGAATCCTTCCTGGTCATGCTGACAATATTTTTGCGGCTGGTCTCGGCGGAGGTTCGAGTCCTCCCTCGGGCATGTGTGTGTGTGTGTGTGTGTGTGTGTGTGTGTGTTTGTCCTTAGGTTAATTTAGGTTAAGTAGTGTGTAAACTTATGGACTGATGACCTTAGTAGTTAAGTCCCATACGATTTCACACACATTTGGACATTTTTGACAAAGTTTTATGAATTTATTTATAAAAGTATAGACAGTGCAAATTAAGATGTCCTGTGGGCCTCTCCTGCTCCAAGTCGGCCCGTTTGACGTCCTACCCCCCTTAAGGTAATCATTGACTTAGTTTAAAATGCTGTCAACATCTACTCCTTAAAGAGGAGATTAGTGTTTAACGTCCCGTCGACAACGAGGTCATTAGAGACGGAGCACAAGCTCGGGTGAGGGAAGGATGGGGAAGGAAATCGGCCGTGCCCTTTCAAAGGAACCATCCCGGCATTTGCCTGAAGCGATTTAGGGAAATCACGGAAAACCTAAATCAGGATGGCCGGAGACGGGATTGAACCGTCGTCCTCCCGAATGCGAGTAAGATGGGTAGATCTACTAACTAACGAGGAAATACTGAACAAAATTGAGGAGACAAGAAATTTGTGGCCGAGCTTGACTAAAAGAAGGGATGAGTTGAAAGGATACATTCTGACATCAAGTGATCAACAGTTTAGCGTTGGAGGAGAGTGTACGGGTAAAAATAGTTGAGGGGGACCAAGAGATGAATAGAATAGACATATTGAGAAGGATGTATGTGGCAGTAATTCGGAGATGAAAAGGCTTGCGCATGACAGAGTATCGTGGAGAGCTGCATCAGACCAGACTGATGACCACACCAACAACTACTAGTAACGCAGTTTTCATACACTATCCACATGTGCCACTGAATGAACCAGCAAAATTATATCATTTTACGACAGATAATTCATCTGATATGACGTCATTGACATTTAGATGCGTGGAAAAATGGATTCCATTTACAGCGACCCGCAGTAAAACTTGAACAAAAGGCAGAACGTGTTAATTTATTACTTCTTTGGTACTAACTCCATTTGTAACTCGCTATACAGACAGTACCTACATGTATGGCTAAATTTACCTGCGAGAACATTTCATTGTAAGACACTTCCACCGAAGTGCCGTATTCATTTACAGAGATATACAAACATCAAAATCGTTCTGCATCACCTGGGTTCCGAAAGTTCCTGTACAAAAAGCTAGAATGGACATCAACATAAACATTCTTTCCGCCCATTTTATTGCTCATGAAAACCACACGTTGCCTGTTGCGTCACCTCACAGAAAGACCACACTGGTACCTCTAATACCCCACATGATTCGGTATAGACCCCTCAGGGTGGTTGCTGGGGTACGTCGTTCATAAACAGCTCTTTTCTGTGTTCATGTCTGGAGAACAGGCTGGCCACTCTAGTCGAGCGAGGTCGTTATCCTGAAGGAACTTATTCACGAGATGTGCACGACGGGGGCGCGAATTGTCGTCCATGAAGACGAATGCCTCGCCAAAATGCTGCCGATATGGTTGCACTATCGGCCGGAGGAAGGCATGCACGTATCGTACAGCTGATATGGCGCCTTCCATGACCACCAGCGGCGTATGTAGGTCTCACATAATGCCACACCAAAACAGCAGGAACCTCCACCTTCCTGCACTCGCTGGACAGTGTGTCCAAGGCGGCAGTCTGGCCGGGTTGCCTCGAAACACGACTCCTAAGATTATCTGGTTGAAAGCATATGCGACACTCATCGGTGAAGAGAACGTGATACCAAACCTGAGCGGTCCTTTCGGGATGATGTTGGGCCCATCTGCACCGCGCTACATGGTGTTGTCGTTGCAAGATGGACCTCGCCATAGACGTCGGGAGCGAAGCTGGGCATCATGCATCCTATTGCGTACAGTTTGCGTCGCAGTCCTGTGGCTGACAGAGTTCATCCACCGCAGTAGTAGCCCATGGGCAGCCTGAGCGAGGCCTGTCATTGACAGTTCCTGCCTCTCTGTATCTCCTCCATGTCCGAACAACATCGCTTTGGTTCACTCCCAGACGCCTGGACACTCCCCTTGCAGTGAGCCCTTCCTGGCGCAAAGTAACAATGCGGACGCGATCGAACCTCGATATTGATCGTCTCGGCGTGGTTGAACTATAGACAACACGAACTATGTACCTCCTTCCTTGTAGAATGACTGGAACTGATCGGCTGCCGGACCCCCTCATTCTAATAGGCGCTTTCATGCATGGTTGCTTACGTCTTTGGGCGAGTATAGGGACATTTCTGAACAGTCAAAAGGACTGTGCCTGTGGTACAATATCTACAGTCAACGTCTATCTTCAGGAGTTCTGGGAAACGAGATGATGCTAAACTTTTTTTTATGTGTGTGTATAAACAGGTAGAATACGCCGCTGCGATGGGCAACGCCTACATAAGACAACACGAATCTGGCACAGTTGCTAGATCGGATAATGCTGCCACAGTGGCAGGTAATCAAAATTTAAGTGAATCTGATCGCGGTGTTATAGTCGATGCACGAGCGGTGGGACACAGCATCTCCGAGGTAGTGAAGAAGTGAGGATTTTCCTGTACGATCATCTCACGAGTGTACCGTGAATATCAGGAATCCGGTAAAACATCAAATCTCCATCTCTGCGGGCTTCCGGAGCCGAAGACTCAGTCCTGTCTCCTTGATGACTGCACGTCTCAAAATTTTATGCCTCAACACCGACATTGGACTGTTGATGAATGGAAACATATTTCCCGGTCAGACGAGTCTCGTTTCAAACTGTATAGAGGGGACGGACGTGTACGGGTATGGTGACAACCTCATCAAACTCATGAACCCATGGGACTGTTCAGGTTAATGGAGGCTCTGTAACGGTGTGGGGCCTGTGCAATTGCAGTGATATGGGACCCCTGATACGTCCAGATACGACTTGACACGTACGTAAGCATCCTGTTTGATCACCTGCATCCAGTCATGTCCATTGTGCGTTCCGACGGACTTGGGCAATTCCAGCAAGACAATGAGACACCCCTCACGTCTAGAATTGCTACACAGTGGCTCCAGGAACATTCTTCTGAATTTAAACACTTCCGCTGGCCAACAGACTCTCCAAACATGAAAATTATTGAGCATATCTTTTGCCTTGTAACGTTCTTTTCAGAATAGATCTCCAGCACCTCGTACTCTTACGGATGTGTGGAGTGCCCTGTAGGGTTCATGGTGTCAGTTCCCCACACCACTACTTCACACATAAGTCGAGTCCATGCCAAGTCGTTGTCGGCACTTCTGCGTATTAGGCAGGTGTATCACTTTCTCTGGCTTTTCAGTGTAGTTCAGGACATGAGAATCAAACATAGTGAGATGCGTGAAAAACTGGATTATGCTTAAAATGGAACCCAAAGCATCCGAAGTATTTTCGTCCAGTGTTTCATAAGGACTACACTTAGCGACTTCCAATAAATTTTAAGCATAATTTCAAAACTTTTCCAAACTTTTCCTGTCCTGAGACTGGTTTGATGCAGATCTCCATGCTACTCTATCATGTGCAATCTTCTTCATCTCCCAGTACCTACTGCAGCCTACATCCTTCTGAATCTGCTTAGTGTGTTCCTCTTGGTCTCCTTCTACAATTTTTACCCTCCACGCTGCCCTCCAATACTAAATTGGTGATCCACCGATGTCTCAGAACATGTATTACCAACCGATCCCTTCTTCTAGTCAAGTTGTGCCACAAGCTCCTCTTCTCCCCAATTCTATTCAACACCTCCTCATTAGTTATGTGATCTACCACTCGAATCTTCAGCATTTTTCTGTAGCACCACATTTCGAAAGCTTCTATTCTCTTCTTGTCTAATCTATTTATCGTCCACGTTTCACTTCCATACATGGCTACACTCCATACAAATACTTTCAGAAACGACTTCCTGACATTTAAACCTATACTCGAAGTTAACACATTTATCTTCTTCAGAAATGTTTTCCTTGCCATTGTCAGTCTACATTTTATATCCTCTCTACTTCGGCCATCATCAGTTATTTTGCTCCCAAAATAGCAAAATTCCTTTACTACTTTAAGTGTCTCATTTCCTAATCTAATTCCCTCAGCATAACCCAACGTAATTCGACTACATACCATTATCCTCGTTTTGCTTTTGTTGATATTCATGCTTGTCCTCAAATATTTAACACGATAACTTAGTTGTAAAATTAGACATTTGAAAGTCTTTTATTCTTTAATGAATCTTGGGTTTACTGATAGTTGATAATTGTTTAGTGAGTGTTAGAGAGAAATACAAGGCCCTACAATAATAAGACATGAATCTGAACATGCACTTCAAAGTTCAAAGAAAGAATAGAAATCATTGTTGGCGACATTCGTGCAGAATTGCTGAAAAATTTAGGTAATTACATCAAAGACCAATTATTATGAGTAATAAATCACTGCTACGAAAGCAGAATCATACCAGAAGGCTTCATGCAATACAGAAGTAGCACCGTATCTAAAATAGGAAATGAAATTGATTAGCAGACTGCAGTCGAGTCCCTCACACATTTTTCAGCTACTCGGATTTATAAAAACTTCTTGTAAATACATATATTAATGAATTCTGTTAGTAATTAATGATTTTGAAAATATAAAGTATACTGATAGAAAAAGTAAGAATTAATAATGTCAAATCACTGTATTAAGCACACTGGCCATGTCAGAAAAGTTTTCATTGTATAAAGCACAGAGAAAATCTTTCGTGTAACAGTAGCACCGCTAACAAGAGGTGATGGCAGAGAAGGAGTTGCGAAACAAGTGTGGTGTGGAACAGACGTAAGTGTTGACGAGCAAATTCAAGTGTTTTCTGTTGAAAATGTTACGATATGTGGCCAGTCAAATTATAAGTGGACGAGTAAGTATGTGGGCAGAGTGTATGGCCTCAAGAAGATTTTGAAAGTAAACAAGAATAGTGTGGGCCCAATTTTATTTAAGCTGATCGCTAATCGAGAAGAGCCTTTTGCCAATAATGGATCTCATATTTCGCACCAAAAGCAACGCATCGTAAAGTAAGGACCAGCCAGTATTTTTGTAGTGTGCAGTAGGCACGCCCACGTCTAGGCACCTTTTTGGAGCATTACAGTGTGTTTAATGGAAAAACAAACTTCTCGAGGGAACCTTCATTGACCAGAGTCGTTAACCGTCGGCAGGGTCTATCCTTTCAACGTAAATTCCGTGAAATTTAGAAGTGAAATGAATAGTTAAAACACGGCAAGTCTAGTTTAATTAACAGTTGATTTTCCGTCAAGTACACATTGTGTTCAAAAGCAGTGGATCTAATAGTATTACACTACTGCAGCACACAATCAGTTCATATTAAAAGTGATTTAAAAGAGAGTCTTTTTTTCTATTGGGTCATCAGTCATCTGACTGGTTCGATGCGGCCGCCACGAATTCCTCTCCTTTGCCACGCTCTTCATCTCAGAGTAACTTGCAGCCTACGTCCTCAGTTATTTGATGTATGTATTCAAATCTCTGTCTTCCTCTACAGTTTTCGTCCTCTACACCTCCTTCTTCTAGTACCATGCAAGTCATACCCTCATGTCGTAACAGATGTCCTTTCATCCTTCAAGTGGCTCAAATGGCTCTGAGCATTATGAGACATAACTTCTGAAGTCATCACCGAGCGAGGAGGCGCAGTGGTTAGACACTGGACTCGCATTCGGGAGGACGACGGTTCAATCCAGCGTCCGGCCATCCTGATTTAGGTTTCCGTGATTTTCCTAAATCACTCCAGGCAACTGCCGGGATGGTTCCTTTGAAAGGGCACGGCCGACTTCCTTCCTCGTCCTTCCCTAGTCCGATGAGGCCGATGACCTCGCTGTCTGGTCTCCTTTCCCAAAGAACCCAACCCTTCTGAGGTCACCAGTCCCATAGAACTTAGAACTACTTAACCCTAACTAACCTAAGGACATCACACACATCCATGCCCGAGGCAGGATTCGAACCTGCGACAGTAGCGGTCGCGCGGTTCCAGACTGTAGCACCTAGAACCGCTCGGCCATCCGGCCGGCCCTTTCATCCTGCCCCTTCTCCTTGTCAGTGTTTTCCACATATTCCTTTCCTCTCCGATTCTGTGCTGCACCTCTTCATTCCCTACCTAATCAGTACACGTGATTTTCAGCATTCTTTTGTAGCACCACATTTCAAGTGCTTCGATTCTCTTCTGTTCCAGTTTTTCCACAGTCATGTTTCACTGTCATACAATTCTGTGCTCCAAACGTACAATCTAAGGAATTTATGCCTCAAATTAGGGCCTCGGTTTGATACTAGTAGATTTCTCTTCACCAGGAATGCGCCTTTTGTCATTGCTAGTCTGCTTTTGATGTCCTCCTTGCTCCGTCGGTCCATGTTTATTTTGCTGCATAGTTATCAGAATTCCTTAACTTCATCTGCTTCTTCAACATCAGTCCTGACGTTACGTATCTCGCTGTTCTCATTTCTGCTACCTTTAATTACTTTTGTCTTTCTTCGATTTGCTCTCAAGCCATATTCTGTACTCATTCGACCGTTCATTCTGTTCAGCAAATCATGTAATTCTTCTTCACTTTCACTCAGGGTAGCAATGTCACCAGCAAATCGTATCATTGTTTCCTTTCAACTTGAATTTTAATCTCATACTAAACCTTTCATTCATTTCCATCATTGTTTCTACTGAACAATAGGGGCGAAAGACTATAGCCATAGTTTTTAATCCGAGCACTTCGTTCTTGTTCGTTCACCCTTACGGTTCCCTCTTGGCTCTTATAAGTATTATACACTGAAGAGCCAAAGAAATTGGTACACCCGCCTAATATCTTGTAGGGCCCACGCGAGCACCCGCAAGTGCCGCAACACGTGGTGGTATGGACTCGACGAATGTCTGAAGTAGTACTGGAGGGAATTGACACCATAAATCCTACAGGGCTGTATACAAAGAGTCTAAGTGTACGATGGGGTGGAGATCTCTTGTGAACAGATCGTTGCAAGGCATCCGAGATACGTTCAATAATGTCCATGTCTGGGGAGCTTGGTGGCCAGCAGAAGTGTTTAAATTCAGAAGAGTGTTCCTGGAGCCACTCTTCTAGCAGTTCTGGACGTGTGGGGTGTCTCATTGTCCTGCTGGAATTGCTCTAGTCTGTCGGAATGCACAATGGACATGAATGGATGCAGGTGATCAGACAGGATGATTTCGTACGAGTCACCTGTCAGATTCGTATCTAGATGTATCAGGGTTTCCATATCACTCTAACTGCACGCGCCCCATACTACTGCAAAGCCTCCGCTAGCTTGAACAAAGTATGTTGGCGTCATGTCATGTAGGGACCATGGATTAATGAGGTTACTTCCTTACCTGTACACGTCCATCCGCTCGATACAAGTTGATACGAGACTCGTCCGACCAGGCAACATATTTCCAGTTATCAACAGTCCAATGTCGGTGTTGACGAGTCAAGGCGAGGCATAAAGCTTTGTCTCGTGCAGGGTACACTAGTGGGCCTTGGGCTACGAAACCCCATGTCGGTGGTGTTTTGTTGAATGGTTCGCACGCTGACACTTGTTGATGGCCCTGTACTGAAATCTGCGGCAATTTGGGGATTGGTTGCACTTCGGCCACATTCAATGATTCTCTTCAGTCGTCGTTGGTCACGATCTTGCAGGATTTTTTTACGGTCTCAACGATGTCTAAGATTTGATGTTTCACCGGATTCCTGATATTAACGGTACACTCGTGAAATTGTCGCCACTTCATCGCTACCTCGGAAATCTTGTATAACATCGCTCGTGCCCTGACTATACCACCACGTCCAAACTCACTTAAATCTTGATAACTTGCCATTGTAGCAACAGTAAGCGATCTTAGGACTGTTGTCTTATATAGGCGTGGCCGACCGCAGCGCCGTATTCTCCTGTTTACATATGTCCGTATCTGGATATCCGTCCCTGTACCAGTTTCTTTGGCTGTTCAGTGTATATTGACCGTCTCTCCCTACAGCTTACCCCTATTTTTCTACGAATTTCGAACGTCTTGCACCATTTTACATTGTCGAACGCTTTTTAAAGGTCGACAAATCTTATGAAAGTGTCTTGATTTTTCTTTAGTTTTGCTCCCACTATCAACCACAACGTCTGAATTGCATTTCGTGTGCCTTTACCTTTTCTAAAGCCAAACTTATGGTCATCTAGCACGTCCTCAATTTTCTTTTCCATTCTTCTGTATTTTATTCTTGTATGCAAATTTGCTGCATGAGCTATTAGGTTGATTTTGCGATAATTTTCGCACTTGTCGGTTCCTGCAGTCTTAGTCAGATGGTATGTCTCCCGGCTCATACATTCCACGCACCAATGTGAATAGTCGTTTTATTGCCAAAGTCACCAATGATTTTAGAAATTCTGATGGAATGTTATTCATCCCCTCAGCCCCATTTTATCTTATGTCCTACAAAACTCTTAAATTCTCATTCTAATAATGAATCCCGTACGTATTCTACATCGACTCGCGTTTCTTCTTCAATGACATCAGGCATATCTTCCTCTTCATAGAGGCTTTCAGTGTACTCTTTCCACCTATCTGGTATCTCCCCTGCATTTAGCACTGGAATTCTTGCTGCACTCTTAATGTTACTACCACTGCTTTCAATTTTACAAATGGCTGTTTTGACTTTCCTGTATACTGAGTCAGTCCTTCCGACAGGCATTTCTTTTTCGATGTCTTCACATTTTGCATGCAGCCATTTTGCCCTAGCCATCCTGCATTTCCTGTTTATTTCATTCTCCACTAACTCGTAGTTCTGTGTTCCTGAAATTCCCTGAACAGTTTTGCACTTTCTTCTTTCATCCATCAAGTGAAGCATTTCTTCTTTTACCCATGGTTTCTCCGCAGTTATCTTCTTTGTACGTATGTTTTTCTTTCCATCTTCTGTGATGGAGATGTCATCTTCAACTATACTACCTGCTGAGCTATTCCTTATTGCTTTATCTGTAGCCTCAAAGGACTTTAAGCATATCTCGTTATTCCTTATTGCTTTTGTATCCCACTTCTTTGCGTATTGATTCGTCCCGACTAATCTCTTAAATTTCAGGCTAGTCTTAGTCACTACTACATTTTGATCTGACTTAATACCTGTTCCTGGATACGCTTTACAATCCAGTACCTGATTTCGTAATTTCTGTCTGACTATGATGCTATCTAAGTGAAATCTACCCGTATCACTCGGCCTATTCCAAGTATGCATCCTCCACTTGTGATTCTTGAACAGAGTATTCGCTATTACTAGCTGAAATATACTACAGAACTCAGTCTTCCTCCTCTCTCATTCCTTGTACCAAGCCCATTTTCTCTTGTAACCTTTTCTTCTACTCCTTCCCATACAACTGCATTCGAGACCCCCATGGCTATTATATTTTTATCTCCCTTTACGTACTGTATTACCCGTTCAGTATCCTCATATACTTTCTCTATCTGTTCATCTTCAGCTTGTGACGTCGGCATGTATATCTGAACAATCGTTGTTGGGCCGGCCGCGGTGGTCTAACGGTTCTAGGCGCGCAGTCCGGAACCGCGCGACTGCTACGGTCGCAGGTTCGAATCCTGCCTCGGGCATGGATGTGTGTGATGTCCTTAGGTTAGTTAGGTTTAAGTAGTTCTAAGTTCTAGGGGACTGATGACCACAGATGTTAAGTCCCATAGTGCTCAGAGCCATTTGAACCAAGCCAATCGTTGTTGGTTTGCTGTCGATTCTGATTAAGAACAACCCTATCAATGAACTGATCACGGTAACATGCTCTGGGCACTTCCTTCCCCTTGATAATGAATCCTACTCTCGTTATACCACATTCTGCTGCTGTTGACATTATCCTTTAGTTATCCGACCAGAAATCCTTATCTTCTTTCCATTTTACTTAACAGACCCCTGCTATACCTTGATTCAGTCTTTGCATTCCCATTTTGAGATTTTCTAGCTTCCCTACCACGTTCAAGCTTCTCACATTTCACGCCCGATACGTAGGACGTTATCGTTTCCTTGGTTGTTCAATTTTTTCTCATGGTCATCTCCCACTTGGTAGTCTCCTCCCGGAGATCCGAATGGGGGATATTCCGGGATGTTTTGCCAATGGAGAGATCGTCATTCTTCAGTTACAGGGCACATGTCCTGTGAATATACGTTATGTGTCTTTAATACAGTGATTTCCATTCCTTTCTGCATCCTCATGTTGTTGATCGTTGCTGATTCTTCCACCTATAGGGCCAGTTTCCCACCCCAAGGCCAAGAGGGTGCTCTGAACCTCCGTCCGTTCCTTCGCCCTCTTGAACAAGGCCGATGGCAGAATGAGGTTGATTTCTTATGCCGGAAGTCTACGGCTGCCAATGCTGATTATTAATCGAAATTTAAGTTGTGGCGGGTTTCCACACCGGGACGGAGGACGTTTTGACTAGCGATCAAACACGCTACCTATAGAACACGGTCCCTTATATATTCTATGGCAAAAGAGTGGCGACTTTCTTGTAATCAAAGCAGTTTTATTAATTCATGTTGTATTTTGTTAGTGATTCTGAGTGCATATGTTTATATAACGTTGCTTCTGAAAACAATGGTTGCCATGAATGAACGTTTTTACTGTATTATCCTGAGTGTCAATCATTTTCAGAGTAATAAGTCTAGAATAACAATCAGATTTTATCACGATTAAGCATATTTGAGACAGATAGCATTATCGTGAGTTACATATCAGAGCGAAATTTCCATAACGCTTTGCTAGCTTTGCTTACTACTGGCGATCGTTACGTAACTAACACTACTGGATTCAAATTGGTGTATTTGGTGTATTTTGTGTTCACGTCTTTTACATGTAAGTTAGCGCTTGTGCGCGTTTTTCCAACTGCTTCTTTGTTTTCTCACACGATATCTACGTGATTCCACAATCATAACAAGTATTTACGAAAATTAATTTTTCCTTGTTTGGAGCTGGAGACTGTCTTATTTTGCAATTTAAATTCATTCAAGCCAAAATTCAACATTCAGAATTACTGCAAACTACCGTCAAACTTTTTTTATTACCTCTTATTATTCTTTGATCGTCACTGCTCGTAGTAACAAATGCTTGCGTAACAGCGATCACGGGTAAGTATTGAACTTCGGATTTGATGCCTCGTTTCCACTAGCAGCGGATTATTAGGTGGAAGTGTCACAATAAAACACCGAATGGAATAGGTACATTATAGACTGCACCAATTATGAAACAATATTGAGGTTCCATTGTACCTCCAAAAAGCTCATTAATGTTGTTAAGGATGAAAGGGAAGACAGAATTGTATTTGGGAAAGGCAGAGGAACAACAGAATCAATTTAGTTCTTAAGAGGCACTTAAACTAACTCACGCTAAGTGCAACACTCACACCCATGCCCGAGGAAGGACTCGAACCTCTGACGGGGGCCCACACGAACCGTGTCAAGGAGCCTTAGACTACGCAGCTACCCCGTGCCAACCCGACAGCCATTAGTGACGGCCAAGTGTGACTTTTCTTTTCAGAACAGGACTCATTTTGTTGTCATCCGCCGCACAGCGGTCAGTCGACAGCATTCTGCGCCCTGGCCCTTCGTGGCGAGCCGTCTTGAACTTACATTGCAGGAAGGTAAAGCCCACTAGCACACGGTCAGAGATTGTACTGTTTGTCTTCGTGTTTACCAAACTTTGCCTGGGCCAGTAAGGTTGCCGAATGGCAGCTCCACTGAGACCGTTCGGAGCATTATGAACAAGGCCATCCAACAAGCTTGGGATTCTGACGATCTAATGCACCAAATGGACAGAGTTTGGCACGATATCCCTGAGGCGGACGTCCAACAATTCTATCACTGAATACCAAGCTGAATAACAGCATGCATAAGGGCCTGAGCTGGAACAATGCGTTACTGACTTGCTCAATTTGCGAAGCTCTTTCCCTTCAAAAAATCAGCCAAATTTTCGAAAATTAGAATCATTTGTTTGTTTGTATATGTTCATAACATCTACCGATTTAAGTTCCTTTCGGATAACTCCCTCGTGGAGCGTCATTCTTCTTCTTCTCTTAGAGGCTACAAAGGTAAATCTCCCATACTGTAATCGTAATAATATGTTCTCCTAAAATTCTGTTAGTGTTCATCATGGCATGCAATTGAGAAGACCATACCCATTCTGCTTCATCATTGCAGTAGCTCCAAAGCAGCTCGCACAGTCATGAGACAAAGGCAGACTCCTCTCAAACCGTCATACGGCATAGCATCGGAACTTCGCACGATTGTTTTATGTATCTCCACTGCAGGATGGGATTTTAGTGTATTTTGCTTCTGATGAAGGTATCTTTAGATATACCGAAACCGTAGTCAAAGATTTTAATAAATCTTTATCCTGCAACTGTCTGGCTGTTATCTTTTAACGTGGAGGAACTGGAAGTACGATATACTTGTTTCTTTTATTATATTCAAACAAAACAATGAAAAAATTATGTTTTCAATAATGTTGATACACTTATTAAGCGTGTTCAGATTTAAGATTTCTTCGTCCCTGGGAACACAATCTCTTAAAAATAAAACAGTGTTCTCCAGTTCATCGTTGTGTCCAATGGCTTCTGCAGCTGCATTTTCTGCTTATGTCTAATGCAATGGTTCACAACCCGTAAGTAGTGTAACCGCAGAGAATTTTTCAAATTTGTGAACACCTTCAGACACCTTAACAATGTAACGAGAATCTAATGTCGCAGGCAAATATACAGTATGCAAATTCCTGCAAAGCCATTCGGAGAGTGCAATGCCGCTCAGAGTTCTCAGTAATTCATGAACGAAATAATTAGAGACTTCTTTTAAATATGTATCGACGAACTGCTTGTCCAGTGAGGCAGAATATCCAGGTCAATTGCAGCAGCTGTTCACTTGACGATGAGAACACACCTTCATTATTAATTTGTCGAGATATGTCTTTGGGGTAACGTGTGTAAAATTCTTGTAGTAGCTTTTCAACGAACAACCCACCAACTATAAGCAAAAAGCGAAATACACATTTCTTGGGCTTCGCAAATTTTTATAGATGTCCTGTGTGTAATAATGCTTTGCTCGCAAAGCCTCTGAATGAGTTCCTAAAAGATTCGCCTAAATCTGGAGACACTCTGTAGTGCACTGGTAAAAAAAAAGTAGCTGCCACCAGAGTTCAACCAAGGCATGGACATGCCATGCGCGGAATTTGGGATTCAGTGCGTGATTACGTATGTTCGTGAAACCTGGACGTTCATATCCTTTTTTGGAAAGTGGCTATTGATTCTGCTGTTGCGCTCATATACAAACTCCTTGAGTTTGAGATATTATTATCGCGAGTGATAGCGAGCGAATAATTGTCGTAGCCTACCCTCACCGTGCTAGCGGCGTCAGAGGAGATGTATGTATTAGTCGAGGATTTTTGGTAATTTTCCTTTTTGCTGCGGGGTAGTTGTTGCTTGCCTGCGCACTGGAGGGGTTTTGTCAGATTTGTATATGCATACACTGAAAGTAAAAGTCGTATCTTTGTTGTGACCAGATACGCGATTATTGATTAAAGACATTGTGGAACAATTTCAGTTTTTGGTAATCGAACTGTCCAAGGAAAAGGAAAGCCTGAGAGGAAAAGGAAAGCCTGAGTAGAGTTTGTCAGTGTGTGAATCGTCAATTTTCAGAATGCAGTAAATTAAAAGTTTTTATTGATTCCTTTACGGCCGGCCGAAGTGGCCGTGCGGTTAAAGGCGCTGCAGTCTGGAACCGCAAGACCACTACGGTCGCAGGTTCGAATCCTGCCTCGGGCATGGATGTTTGTGATGTCCTTAGGTTAGTTAGGTTTAACTAGTTCTAAGTTCTAGGGGACTAATGACCTCAGCAGTTGAGTCCCATAGTGCTCAGAGCCATTTTTGATTCCTTTACACTGCTTGAGGCTTGTTGACTAAACCTCTCCTAAACACTTAATTTCTATAAAAAAGAAAAAGAGGCGAAGTTGTATCAGTAGTAGTGACCAGGATTCTTCAGGGGTCGCATTATTTCTTTTGAATTATTTTAGCATGTTGCTAGATGCAGAATATTCATACAGTTGCAGCGGAAAGACGAGGTAATTGGTTTGTTGCGTGCAGGAGTATTGAAGTGTACCTGTTAGGAGACGTTAGAGAATATTTTAAAAGTCACTCTCAGGTACGAGAGAACTGATTTTTCATAATTTATAGGAGGAGTAGTCAATTTCCGTTGTTTGTTCTCTATCAGAACACTGACATGGACGATAGTAGGAAGTTCGAGAAAATGTTTGAATACAGACAGATCAGGATAAGGGTACTCATAATACAAGTTGTACGGCTACACATCAGATTTTATGGTAGCGATAATAGTTTCACTAGACAGCTTAGCAAAGTTTTAGAGAAAAGGAATAGATAACGATAATATTGTAAGAGACAGTGCTTTACACATTTCCGTATGTCTGTTGCAACAATAATAATTTCAAGTAATTAAAGTTTCATTCGTTTAGTAAATCATAGCCGGCCGGGGTGGCCGAGCGGTTCTAGGCGCTACAGTCTGGTACCGCGCGACCGCTACGGTCGCAGGTTTTCGAATCCTGCCTCGGGCATGGTTGTGTGTGATGTCCTTAGGTTAGTTAGGTTTAAGTAGTTCTAAGTTATAGGGGATTGATGACCTCAGAAGTTAAGTCCCATAGTGCTCAGAGCCATTCGAGCTTCTTTTTTTAAAAAAAAAATCATAAACAGGTTGGACTGATAGATGAACTATTTTGCTCTGAGTCGACTAACAGAGAACTTGACGTCATATCACTTGAAAACTCTCAGGAAGGAGACGACGAACTGAAGGTGTTCTTAGAAGCATCATTAAGCTTGTAACTCCGACATACTCAGATAACGCGCTCTAACGTAATGCTACACACACTGCATCAACGTCGCAAGTGCTACTGTTTGCTACAGCAGATTTTTGCCACCAAGCAATTTCTGTCCTCCGACCTCTATCTCACCAAGGTCCACTATAATCTAGTAACAAAGGCAGTTGTTAGGTTAAATACCGAAATGGATTTCAAGGTATTTATCCGTGAGCGAATACTGCCTAGTACAACAAAATAGCTCTGCACGTTAAAGCACCTCTCGGTCGTTCACATCATCGAGTCAACGACTGGAGGATGAAATCATCAACAAGCCTCGACCCTTGCCACCGGATCCCTCTTTCCGTTTCCCTGAAGCGTACCCAATGTAAGATGCAACAGCAGCAACTGCAGCCACGACCTCTTTCGTGAGTGCATTGGGCGATTCAGAGATCCCCTCAGTGCCACTACCGATGGCGGCAAACGGTTCCAGTCAGACTTCTTTAAAGCACTTTCAGTATTGCTTGGCACAAACCGAATTCTAACTTGTGCCTACCATCCCTCTGTTACTGGTCCTGTGGAACGGGTCCATCGAGAATCAACGCTTTTTCTCAGATGCCATGTCACAGGACATTGGACTGTCAACCTCCCCAATGCCGTACTAGGTCCTTGAACCATTTTTTAAACATGATCCGAAAGTTAAAACGGCTGAATTAATGAAGTGCAAATGCAGCAACGACTTCGAGAATTCTTCACTATCACCAGATAATATCATTGATGCGTCAGACTGTCAAGCATCTACGTTAGCAGATTCGCAAATTCAACACAAAATTTGATACAGCAACCACTCACTGTCTAATACTTACATACCTGCAAACAAGTTTTCGTCGGACACGATGCCATTTGAAAATAGAAAACCTCTCGAATCTCCATGGTGGTTCACTTACTTCTATACTGCTTTGATCCATAAGCTAGACAAATCTGCCTTAACATCTTCCTCCACCTTTTCCACTTGGCGACGTACAACGTGTGCTTAGTACATTGCTAAGTGGTCCGGCCTAGATTTTTCTTTCTTACTTATTGTTTTTCCACCTCTCATAATGATTTGCTAATATGAAAAATTTCACGTTGCACTATGAGTCGGAGTTCACTTTAAACCGAAGATTCCTCTGTAACTGTCTGAGTAAACCGGTTCAAAGCTCGGAAGAAAGCGAGAGCGTACAAAGCCAGAGCGTACCACATCCGCTACGAGAACGCCAAACAAAGCAGTACAGAGTTGAAACCAAACTTTGGATTGAGACACGTAGCTAATACTGGGTTCCATTGTATCAATATCTCTGCTCAAATTAGGCCAAATAAACGAATATTTCTTGAGAATTACTGATTCCACACAACTCTGCTTACACCTTATAACCCAAATATGGCACCACGTGAATTCATTCTCGTTCGTTCCAAAAGCTAAGGAAATCATCCTGAGGAATCATTTTGAGCATATATGGAGGAGAGTATCGAAGTTAGCGTAACACAGGTTGTTTCCTGGCTGATGTTCCAATCTAGCGGCCGATTTCAGAATCACGTGAAGGAATGCACACTAGTGATCACTGCAAGCTGTTTCTGACATTTTGTACTGATTTTGTTGCTGTGAGACATGAGATTGTATTTCGGGCAGCATTTGCGGCTAAGTAGTTTTACTTATTTAAGTGCTGCGTAATAAATTTGGAAGATATTGTTAATTCTTCTGTTACATGATGTTATGGCTGGTAACATTGCAGATATTGTTAAAACCAGTTGTATGAAGAGTAGGCGGTCGTGTACCATCTTGTACCTTGAAACGGAAGAAGGCCTTCTACCATTGATTGTGTGAAACTGGCAAGTGAAATGAGTCTCTTTAACGTCTTAACAATTTAACCTGGCTTCAGAATGCAAATCTGAGTTACCAATATCTTCTATTACAATTTTTTTAAATTCCTTTCGGCCTACTAGGGACCACAGGGCTCGTCTTAACTCTCAGCTAGGGTCTCCTGCTATTTCTTTGCCCAGTATGCTTTCATCTTCTGGCTGTGAACCTGATTCCTCTCATCCGTTCACTTAGGTCTGGTGGTGGCTGTACACTTCTTGTTTGTGAGAGACACTGGGAAGGCTCCCTGCAGTATGGCCTCACGGTATTGAGTTCGATTCTCGGTTGTTTTTAATGGGATCTATAGTTCCTCTAAGTCTGATTTAACAGATGTGATCCACTTCGCTTTGGACGCCTTTCGCCAACTTGTCACTGTGAGAAACCTGTTGGTGAACCTGGAGAGATTCAGGCGGGTCATGCGTCCATATAAGGTCAGTCGCTTCTTCCTCATACACGTGACGATGTCTTGCTGATGTTCGTAGAGCTCGTTATTGTGCCTCATTCTGTAGGTACCGTCTTCCTCTCTTATGGGTCCTAGTATTCTCCTCAGAATCTTCCTCTAAGTTCTAGTTTCCTGGGTGAGCCCTTTCGATGCATCAAGAGGCACTCTGAGCATAGAGTGCAGAGGGTTTTACTATCGAGTTTTAGTGCTTCAGTTTTATGTTCTTGGATATGTACTTGGAGGTAAAGATGTTCTTACAGGAATGATAGGCCCTATCTAACTTGGAGCACCTGGCGTATATGGACAGTTTTCGCTCTCTCTTGCTGAGATCCATTCTCCCAAGTAACTGACTGCAGGAACTTTACAAATAGTATTGTTTCCTAGTGGTATTGTATAAGAAGCCTGCTTGATATTGGTGATAAACTCAGTCTTCTGTATGTTGAGCCTCCAGCCGTTGTTCATAATTTGATCTCGTTTACATGTTACTGGTAGGTTTTAGATTAATATTGTAACAGGTAGATTATTAAATACTGCACTAAGAATATATTCTCAACTGGATCACTTCTAAATTTTAGTAGAATATTTGTTCGGACGTATATGACCATGGTGTACCTTAGAACACTTTTTTCACGTTTGGAAACACCTTACTCTTTCAGAGTACTTTTTGTTACCTCAGAAAGAAGACTGCATCACACGTACAAGGAACGCCATCATTTGAAAATGGAATAAGAACGTGCACTAAACATTTGTTACAGAGCTGACAAGCGGTGAAAGACTGAAAAACATTTGGAGGTAGAACACTCTCCCCTACACTACTGACCATTAAATTTTCATTATTAGGAAGCACAGAAAATAACGAAATTTTACTTATTATACGTAAACAGTATAGTAAGATGAATACATGATTAAATTTGTAGGTGATTTTGGGATGTGAATTTGCGCCATTTATTACACATAGCTTCTATGTCTGGCAGAAGCAACGGCTGTAACCTTGCTGGGGACTGAGTCAAATTGAGCGTTAGTGGCAGATGTCGGTGCTGCCTTCACTCTGTGCTAGATGTTACCCGTCATGGTGGCTGGCGATTTGTGGAGTGCCATTCTCGGCAACTGATGACTAGATGTCTCCAGTGGGTGAGAGACCTGAAGAACTTGCGAGGCAAGGCACCAGCCGCATACACGCTATATAGAGGTAGTTCAGGACAGCAAGAGCAACAGTCAGGCTTGCGTTATCCTACTGAAATATAACGCCACGCACATCTCGAAGACATAGCGCATCTCACAGCCTTAACGCATCATAAATGTAGTGACTGCTGTCCGTATTACCGACTATGAGAAGCGAAGGTGATCGTGTTGTGTATCCAATGGAACACATTATCTCACCAGGCGCTGGGCCCATCTCATGATGACGAGTCCAGTCCGGCTACGTTCGTTATTTTCTCGTAGTCTCCCCATTTGGCTATGTCAATCGTGATGCTCTACGCGCAACAAGAACTCGTCTGAAAAGAACACGTCGTGGCAATCCTGTGTCAAGTGTTGCCGATGGGTGTACCAATGTCGGTGTGCATCTTTTCGCTGCCGATAAAATAGTCGCTGCGCTGCAGTCTCCAGCGCTCCAGAATTAGTCGGAATGACGCTGTAGATACCTATTTGCTAATTCAAGGTAACTGTTGTGGCTGTAGGGACCCTCACGGCAGAACAAACTGTATGTTCGTCCTCTCAGGCGCTAGTCACGTGGGGCTGCTGATCACTACATTTGGTAAAAACCTTAATTTTCCAGGGAAGTTTTTGTAATTTCAGAAAAAAAGACTGCAGTACACTAAAAGAAAAAGCCATCATGAAAAAGTGGAATGAGAAAATGTTCTCATACACAGCTTGTGAGAGGCAGAAGAGTGGAAAGTGTTCGGAGATATAACACTCTTTGCTATACTGCTGTCTATTGACTGACTATTGACTAAGAACCTCCGGAACTCATCAATGCCATATTCCCACGACAATAGTGGAAACTTGACCAAGTTGAACGGCAAAATTTCTGTATGACAAGCCACATGCTCGAAGGATCGCGATCCAGTCACTGTTGAATTCACATACTATATACCAGTGGTTCCCAACCTTTCTTAGACCATTACTCCTCAGTGCAATTAGACATTAGCTAGTACCCCTGCCCTACCCCTCCTCTCCCCCCCCCCCCCTCTCGTGTCTGTTGTCACCAACTTTAGCACCTAACTAAACTGTAGAATGAAAAACTTTTTTTGGAACACTTTTGTTTTTGAAATGATGAAAGTTAAATGATATTTAGTTTGAGTATGTTTGTGTGACTGTGTATTCTAGGTGCGTCCCAAGCACTGTTCACTTCTCAGATAAGAAAGCTAACTATCCACAGTGAGGGTAGACTTGTTACAAAACATACTTCCGCAGCATTACTCCTCTCCATTGCGGAACTTGCTTGACCTGCACATTTCAATCACATTTAAAATCAACCGAGTCAAAATATGTGCACTGAACTTACTTTCGGTAAATCACTTGGTTGCTACATTCCTTACTTCTGTTCCGGCAGAAACTGGAAAACTTCTGCCACCAACAGTAATTGTATTAGTAACAATAATAATAATAATAATAATAATACTGTATACAGCACTATAGTAGCCCTAATGTAGTTGCTGCTGCGTCGTGATGTCAATTAATCAATTTATCAGTTCCAAAACGAGTAACGAAGCAATTTCTTAATTACTGCAGGTATTATGGGCAACTTAGGCAAGACATTTTCTTGAGATATTCAGTATTTGCTACGTATGTGTCTCACTTTTATCATATGCGATGTACGGCAAAAAACACAACATGTGTGTTTAGTGGGTGACCTATGTGAGGAACCTGTAACCTCCGTCGAATTTATGCTGCTAATTGAGAAAAAGTACTTATTAATAACTTATATAATCAATCTTAGAGTCTTGAAAAATTCTGATAGTACTAATGATCTTTTGAAAATAGCTTAGTTTTGTGACTGAAGCAGAATCGCACTGTTCAGTTTTTACCTCTCAGAAAATTTCGTTTTACCCCTCAGGCAGTAATTACCCCCAGGTTGGGAACGACTGCTAGAGGCCGATTAAAATTACTTGGTAGTTGACATCTGTCACTTGCCACCACAGTGTTGCCACATCCACTGCCGACTACCGCTCGGTTGTAGGCGACACACAAACATGGCGAATCACTTCACAAAAGCCGTTAATGTGTAACGCGGAGCCATGTTGGAACCTGATTTTAAGTGACCAACGTCTGAACTACGACGACCACAGTCTCGTGATGTGCAGTGTATCCGAGAAAGTGGCATTGAGGAATCTGCGTTAGAACTACAACCACGATCGCTTGTTCATGGCGCTTCAAGGTAACCTCTCACAGCAAACTCAAGACAGAAAAATTTTATAACATGTATGCAGGAAAATTTCAGTTTCAGCAGTAAAAGAAAACTACACTTTCCCGCTGCTACTGGTTACCTGAAACTACCCTCATACTGACTATACAGAATACACCTTTACCAACCGATGAGCCGTTCTGGTTGGCACTTGGTAGCATATTTATAGGCGACACAAGAAAATTCCAAACTAGAAAAGAATGACAGGAAGAAAAATAACAGCAAAAAAAAAAGGTCAATACGATGATGAAAATGACGCGGCAAAGTATTAGAAATATAAAAACTACATTTAACCAACTAACTGAAGAGAAACTATAATCAATGTCCTGATTATAATTAGGAAAATAAGTGTTTTCACTACATTTGACGAGCTTGGAGCCTACCACCTTCTACACGTCAGGTTTATGCCCTAACAATTATGATACGCCATTACACTCCAGAAAAGTATTGTATTTCTGACTCTGGTGACCGAGACGCAACAGTTAATAGCAGCCTACAAAAATTCGGCTCCACACAATGTCGAACGAAGTTAGTCTAATGCAAGCCAATAATAACTCCGATAATAAGAACTGTATATGTGATGCTGAATCGATTCTTGTGCGAAAGGATCTAGTAGTGTTTAGTAAGTCTGTGTATGAAGCGTATGTATTTCGTTAGCATCGTTGTGTGTGTGATTATCTTGTGTTATGAAATACGTAACAAAAGGGTCAGACTTAGCATTCGGGATCGAAACACATCAAGAAAAAAAGCCAGACAAGGAATTGGAAGTGAAATGACTAATTGTTATATTGTTATGATAGCTTGGCAACGGCGAACGGTTCGGATGTGACTTTGAGCGCTCTGACTGGAGGAAACCATTTACATCGCGTGAATTTCAACTATCAAGTAATTTCAGACCGACTGTAGTATAAGTATCTGCTTCTTACACGAGAAATTATACCACCTTCTAACAAACAACGAGCATTCAATGGAAACTTGTGAGTGGGAAACCGACTACGTAATCTTTTCTCATATAGTGAAAGAACTTGATGTTGATCGTATCTGCCTTGCACGACCTCGCTCAGGTGCATAAGCAGTAGCGTTGGCTTACGCCTACTTTGCCTGCAACACACATGACACTCAAGCTACGCAGGTAGCCTGCATTCTTACAGAAGATATTCGAGGGCTGCCACTACATATTCGACCACCAGACGGCGACAAAAACGCCAGCGGAGATCGCTCGTATCACGCAACTCTTCTTAAGCCGACGACGTGACAGACTATACCCTGTCGCCAAAGGCAGTTCTTAGGCGGGCTCCCAGACCCTGAAAAGCAATTCACTCCAAGCGGTCTTCCTGAGCCAGAAGCCAAATACACTCCTGGAAATTGAAATAAGAACACCGTGAATTCATTGTCCCAGGAAGGGGAAACTTTATTGACACATTCCTGGGGTCAGATACATCACATGATCACACTGACAGAACCACAGGCACATAGACACAGGCAACAGAGCATGCACAATGTCGGCACTAGTACAGTGTATATCCACCTTTCGCAGCAATACAGGCTGCTATTCTCCCATGGAGACGATCGTAGAGATGCTGGATGGAGTCCTGTGGAACGGCTTGCCATGCCATTTCCACCTGGCGCCTCAGTTGGACCAGCGTTCGTGCTGGACGTGCAGACCGCGTGAGACGACGCTTCATCCAGCCCCAAACATGCTCAATGGGGGACAGATCCGGAGATCTTGCTGGCCAGGGTAGTTGACTTACACCTTCTAGAGCACGTTGGGTACATGCGGACGTGCATTGTCCGGTTGGAACAGCAAGTTCCCTTGCCGGTCTAGGAATGGTAGAACGATGGGTTCGATGACGGTTTGGATGTACCGTGCACTATTCAGTGTCCCCTCGACGATCACCAGTGGTGTACGGCCAGTGTAGGAGATCGCTCCCCACACCATGATGCCGGGTGTTGGCCCTGTGTGCCTCGGTCGTATGCAGTCCTGATTGTGGCGCTCACCTGCACGGCGCCAAACACGCATACGACCATCATTGGCACCAAGGCAGAAGCGACTTTCATCGCTGAAGACGACACGTCTCCATTCGTCCATCTATTCACGCCTGTCGCGACACCACTGGAGGCGGGCTGCACGATGTTGGGGCGTGAGCGGAAGACGGCCTAACGGTGTGCGGGACCGCAGCCCAGCTTCATGGAGACGGTTGCGAATGGTCCTCGCCGATACCCCAGCAGCAACAGTGTCCCTAATTTGCTGGGAAGTGGCGGTGCGGTCCCCTACGGCACTGCGTAGGATCCTACGGTCTTGGCGTGCATCCGTGCGTCGCTGCGGTCCGGTCCCAGGTCGACGGGCACGTGCACCTTCCGCCGACCACTGGCGACAACATCGATGTACTGTGGAGACCTCACGCCCCACGTGTTGAGCAATTCGGCGGTACGTCCACCCGGCCTCGCGCATGCCCACTATACGCCCTCGCTCAAAGTCCGTCAACTGCACATACGGTTCACGTCCACGCTGTCGCGGCATGCTACCAGTGTTAAAGACTGCGATGGAGCTACGTATGCCACGGCAAACTGGCTGACACTGACGGCGGCGGTGCACAAATGCTGCGCAGCTAGCGCCATTCGACGGCCAACACCGCGGTTCCTGGTGTGTCCGCTGTGCCGTGCGTGTGATCATTGCTTGTACAGCCCTCTCGCAGTGTCCGGAGCAAGTATGGTGGGTCTGACACACCGGTGTCAATGTGTTCTTTTTTCCATTTCCAGGAGTGTACTTATGTATTTCTTAAATCAGGAGCTTACTCCGGAGCCGTCACTATGCCGTCACTTCTGTCGGAGCCAGCCTTCTCGCCCCGTATACTGCAACGTAGCCATACAAAAGAAGACGCTGCCCCGCGTAGTAACCGAGGAGCAGACATGTAGTATTTCTCTGTTCGTAGTTATTCAGCTTCCTCAGACTCAGAAACTTTATCATTGGGTACTTAGGACTCTGTTCTACGAGTGTCAAGATCTGTAATCGGACTTTGTTTCTATACCAAATATGTGAACAACTTCTGAACGGACTTTACTTATGCCCTAAGTATGCTAAGAACTTTAATTCAGAACTTTTGTTTTGCCCATTGTCGGGTAACACTCATCAACCGTAATTCTAAGTTTCCGTATTTCCGTTACCCTGCCTTGTGCTCGAAGTATCGTTAGAATTAAAATTCCCAAAAAAAGAGTTTATTTTGGATTTTGGCTGAAATACGATTTCCTTGAGATTTGTTTTCTCCGTGGTCTGTTAATATCCACCCAGGCTGTTCGCCTAAAATCCTAGTTCTTGTTCAGACCACAAGACTTATTTTTTTCATATTTGTTTCTGCTACGGCGCGAAGTCAAGCGCCGGCACGGCAGCCAGGAATGACAGGGAAGATGATGTGTGTGTGTGTGTGTGTGTGTGTGTGTGTGTGTGTGTGTGAAATCGTATGGGACTTAACTGCTAAGGTCATCAGTCCCTAAGCTTACACACTACTGAACCTAAGTTATCCTAAGGACAAACACAAACACCCATGCCCGAGTGAGTACTCGAACCTCCGCCGGTACCAGCCGCACAGTCCGTGACTGCAGCGCCTAAGACCGCTCGGCTAATCCCACGCGGGCTGACAGGGAAGATAAGGCTGTGAGAAGAAGTCAGCCAATCAAACTCTGACCGGACTCCCTTCCAGGACGACAACGCGACAGCAGAGGCCCCTATGTGAAGAGGACATAGGCGCTGCGAACGACTGGTGACGGCCCGGTTCAATAGCGGCTTCAAGACTTGTGACTTGGATAGCAGCGTCAACGATATATCACTTCGCTTGTACTCATCTATGTATACTGAAGAAGATCGATAATTTTGTATGTCACACTTTACTTGCGACACATCTGTCTCATTGGAAAAGTTGTTGTTGTTGTTGTTGTTGTTGTTTTCTTCAGTCCTGAGACCGGTTTGATGCAACTCTCCATGCTACTCTATCCTGTGCAAGCTTCTTCATCTCCCAGTACCTACTGCAACCTACATCCTTCTCAATCTGCTTAGTGTATTCATCTCTTGGTCTCCCTCTACGACTTTTACCCTCCACGCCACGCTCCAATACTAAACTGGTGACACCTTGATTCCTCAGAACATGAACTACCAACCGATCCCTTCTTCTAGTCAAGTTGTGCCACAAACTTTTCTTCTCCCCAATCCTATTCAGTACTTCCTCATTAGTTATGTGATCTACCCATCTAATCTTCAGCATTCTTCTGCAGCACCACATTTCGAGAGCTTCTATTCTCTTCTTGTCCAATCTACTTATCGTCCATGTTTCACGTCCATACATGGCTACACTCCATACAAATACTTTCAGAAACGACTTCCTGACACTTAAATCTATACTCGATGTTAACAAATTTCTCTTCTTCAGAAATGCTTTCCTTGCCATTGCCAGTCTACATTTTATATTCTCTCTACTTCGACCATCATTAGTTATTTTGCTCCCCAAATAGCAGAACTCCTTTACTACTTTAAGCGTCTCATTTCCTAATCTAATTCCCTCAGCATCACCCGACTTAATTCGACTACATTCCATTATTCTCATTTGCTTTTGTTGATGTTCATCTTATATCCTCCTTTCAAGACACTACCCATTCCGTTCAACTGCCCTTCCAAGTCCTTTGCTGTCTCTGACAGAATTACAATGTCATCGGTGAACCTCAAAGGTTTTACTTCTTCTCCATGGATTTTAATACCTACTCCGAATTTTACTTTTGTTTCATTCACTGCTTGCTCAATATACAGATTGAATAACATCGGGGAGAGGCTACAACCCTTTCTCACTCCCTTCCCAACCACTGCTTCCCTTTCATGCCACTCAACTCTTAGAACTGCCATTTGGTTTCTATACAAATTGTAAATAGCCTTTCGCTCCCTGTATTTTACCCCTGCCACCTTCAGAATTTGAAAGAGAATATTCCAGTCAACATTGTCAAAAGCTTTCTCTAAGTCTACAAATGCTAGAAACGTAGGTTTGACTTTCCTTAATCTAGCTTCTAAGATAAGCCGTATGGTCAGTATTGCCTCACGTGTTCCAATATTTCTACGGAATCGAAACTGATTTTCTCCGAGGTCGGCTTCTACCAGTTTTTGCTTTCCCCTGTAAAGAATTCGTGTTAGTATTTTGCAGCTGTGACTTATTAAACTGATAGTTCGGTAATTTTCACAACTTTCAACATCTGCTTTCTTTGGGATTGGGATTATTATATTCTTCTTGAAGTCTGAGGGTATTTCGCCTGTCTCATACATCTTGCTCACCAGATGGTAGAGTTTTGTCAGGACTGGCTCCAAGGCTGTCAGTAGTTCTAATTGAATGTTGTCTACTCCCGGAGCTTTGTTGCGACTCAGGTCTTTCAGTGTTCTGTCAAACTCTTCACGCAGTATCATATCTCCCATTTCATCTTCATCTACATCCTCTTCCATTTCCATAATATTGTCGTCAAGAACATCGCCCTTGTATAGACCCTCTATATACTCCTTCCACCTTTCTGCTTTCTCTTCTTTGCTTAGAACTGGGTTGCCATCTGAGCTCTTGATATTCATACAAGTGGTTCTCCTTTACCTCCAATTTTCTTGTAGGCAGTATCTATCTTACCCCTAGTGAGATAAGTCTCTACATCCTTACATTTGTCCTCTAGCCATCTCGGCCTAGCCATTTTGCACTTCATGTCGATCTCATTTTTGAGACGTTTGTATTCCTTTTTGCCTGCTTCATTTACTGCATTTTTATATTTTCTCCTTTCATCAATTAAATTCAATATTTATTCTGTTACCCAAGGATTTCTACTAGCCCTCGTCTTTTTACCTACTTGATCCTCTGCTGCCTTCACTACTTCATCCCTCAAAGCTACCCATTCTTCTTCTACTGTATTTCTTTCCCCCATTCTTGTCAATTGTTCCCTTATGCTCTCCCTGAAACTCTGTACATCCTCTGGTTTAGTCAGTTTATCCAGGTCCCATCTCCTTAAATTCCCACCTTTTTGCAGTTTCTTCAGTTTTAATCTACAGTTCATAACCAATAGATTGTGGTCAGAGTCCACATCTGCCCCTGGAAATGTCTTACAATTTAAAACCTGTTTCCTAAATCTCTGTCTTACCATTATATAATCTATCTGAAACCTGTCAGTATCTCCAGTCTTCTTCCATGTATACAATTTTCTTCTATGATTCTTGAACCAAGTGTTAGCTATGATTAGGTTGTGCTCTGTGCAAAATTCTACCAGGCGTCTTCCTCTTTCGTTTCTTACCCCAAATCCATATTCACCTACTACGTTTCATTCTCTCGCTTTTCCTACTGACGAATTACAGTCACCCATGACTATTAAATTTTCATCTCCCTTCACTATCTGAATAATTTCTTTTATTTCATCATATATTTCCTCAATTTCTTCGTCATCTGCAGAGCTAGTTGGCATATAATCTTGTACTACTGTGGTAGGAGTGGGCTTCGTATCTATCTTGGCCACAATAATGCGTTCACTAAGCGGTTTGTAGTAGCTTACCCGCATTCCTATTTTCCTGTTCATTATTAAACCTACTCCTGCATTACCCCTATTTGATCTTGTGTCTATAACCCTGTAGTCACCTGACCAGAAGTCTTGTACCTCCTGCCACCGAACTTCACTAATTCCCACTATATCTAACTTTGACCATTTCCCTTTTTAAATTTTCCATCCTACCTGCCCGATTAAGAGATTTGACATTCCACGCTCCGTTCCGTAGAACGCCAGTTTTCTTTCTCCTGATAACGACATCCTCTCGAGTAGTCCCCGCCCGGAGATCCGAATGGGGGACTATTTTACCTCCGGAATATTTTACCCAAGAGGAAGCCATCATCATTTAACCATACAGTAAAGCTTCATGCCCTCGGGAAAAATTACGGCCGTATTTTCCCCTTGCTTTCAGCCGTTCGCAGTACCAGCACAGCGAGGCTGTTTTGGTTAGTGTTACAAGGCCAGATCAGTCAATCATCCAGACTGTTGCCCCTGCAACTACTGAAAAGGCTGCTGCCCCTCTTCAGGAACCACACGTTTGTCTGGCCTCTCAACAGATACCCCTCCGTTATGGTTGCACCTACGGT
Organism: Schistocerca americana; assembly: GCF_021461395.2. NCBI lineage: Eukaryota > Metazoa > Arthropoda > Insecta > Orthoptera > Acrididae > Schistocerca > Schistocerca americana. Next base: position 192,455,323 of record NC_060123.1, read on the forward strand.
ACGGCTATCTGTATCGCTAAGGCACGCAAGCCTCCCCACCAACGGCAAGGTCCATGGTTCATGGGGGGAGGTTGGAAAAGTTAAGTATTGTAATTTTCTTTTTCTAATAAAACACATTAATACGATTTGTTTGAATTTTTGTCTAGCGAACCGAGTATGCAGTATTCCTAGACACCACAGTTCCCGGAAGGAAATTTGTGTTGTCTTCAGTCAAATAAACATTGTGTTCATTCTATATTTGGGCCTTTACTTTTGAACCGCCTGCGGCGGATATCTTCGCACACTTCACATGAATTCGATGTTTTTGCCTACTTGCAAATTCGGTGTACAGTGGTAAGGATGCCTTGATCATCACACTAGTACGGAGCAACTCCCCAAAGATGTATAACGTGGAGATTGCAATAAGAGGTTTTAAGGGATGCAAAAGTAAGAGCGATTTGATGGGCAAGTGTTCTTTTGAAATTACGACACCAAGGTTATGGTCTGAACAAGAGACTTGGAAATGCAGAGAACCACTTGTAGTGATTAAATTTCTCAATGATTGGTTCACAGTCTGTTGTACGAGTAAACCACCATGAGTAACTGCAAACTAGGAGTATTATGTCGAATTTTTCGTGTAATGAAAACAATATTTTTCACATTCGTGCTTTTATTGTCTTAATTCTTTTAGGGAACTATTTATAGGTCTAATATTTTCTCGTGTATAAAAGAACAACGTGAACTACATGTAAGTCTACATGCACTCTGTACCAGAACTCCATAGGCAAAAGTTTGGAGGCTTTTCAAGTATATTATCGGGGTTTTGGTATAAAGAGCTTGTGCCCTCAAGTGATCCGTTAATGAGCATTATATATAATGCAGTTTTATGTTTTATTCAGTTCGAACCTAAATTACCTTTGTTTTTGTGAAAATACCTCCATAACAGTAGAAAAAGAAAAGAGCCTGTAGTACCATGACACGAAGGGATTCGGTTTGTCGTACACATCAAAAAGTACTGTGACGTGGGAACAGATCAGCATAGCGTAGTAGTGCTGCTACTCAACTGAGGTCATTGAACCCATTCAAGGAATGTGTATCAGCGAACTCTCCATGAATAAACGTCCCATAACTGTTGTGTCTCACCGTTAACATACAACTAACAGTGCTGGAAAAGCATGTCAGTGACTTTAACACTAATGTACAATACTGAAACACAAGTAAATGCGGGTAAGAAATAAAACGAAATACATTTTCTCGGTAATGAACCACCGGAGATCAGGGGTCTTTCATACGAAAATTCTCATAAAAGATCTCTGAACGAACTTCGAAAGCCGACCGAAGTGGCCGCGCGGTTCTAGACGCTGCAGTCTGGAACCGCAAGACCGCTACGGTCGCAGGTTTGAATCCTGTCTCGGGCGTGGATGTGTGTGATGTCCTTAGGTTAGTTAGGTTTAACTAGTTCTAAGTTATAGGGGACTAATGACCTCAGAAGATGAGTGCCATAGTGCTCAGAGCCATCTGAACCATTTGAACTTCGAAATTTTGTAGGTTGAGTTAGTGTTCACCTTTAACACAAGGTCACTCATTAAACTTGGAATTGAATTGGACATGTATTTTTGTAATAAGACAGCAAAGAACGGAATGGATACTGAAGTAACCTGTGGAACGTAAAATGTCTAGTATTCATTCAAACAGTAAAATTAGGAATAAACTTTTATTTGTGGCAAGCTTTGTTAAGAGAATAAAATATAATTGTTGGAGCTGGTAACGTGAGGACGTGTGGCCAGTGTTTTACCTCACTTCTATTCGAATAAAAAGGGAGTCGAAAACAATAGAGAATTGAAAATATATTGCCAATATTAAGTGGAAAACAGAAAACCGTTGATGAGGTAACACAATGAATCGCCCACATATAAGAGGCAAATAGTGGGGATGCTACGACACATGAGCGTGACACAATGCATACGACAAATTAGTTAGTGGCTTCTAACAAATGTCCCAAAAGAATAATTTCAATGGATGGTTGTACTTATTACAGGCCAATTAGTAATGAATAATTATACAATGCACTCTGCGTATTTAACACTAACGGGTACTGAACGACACATTCCGATCCGTCATTTCGTTAGTCGTATATTTACAGCACGCTCTTTACTTTACACACCTACACTGCACTCTGTAACTTATTCATTATTCAGATGAAGTTATGAACCACAGTGCTTGTATTCAGCAATGGAAAGAGAATCAGTACAACATTACCTTATGCTTTTCTCGTTTTTTAATACCGTTAGATAAAGAAATCGATCACCAGTCCAGAAAGAAAAATTAAAGAATTATGATTTTATCTGCACTGGAAATCAAAGGAATTTGTGTTAAAATTTTATTACTATAATTCAGTGAAATTATAAAGCCAGCAAGCACAAATCTGCTTTTCTACTTTTGCCACTAACTCTGCAGAACTTATTCAACGAGAAACGATATCAATTGTTAATTGTATTGTTTTACCATATCCTTGCAAGATCGTAGTAGTTAATTCGACCATGAAGTTTGGTACACCGACCACACCAATTAATAAGTAAAAACTTCTATATATCCTTTAAATGTTGCTTTTTCAATTATTGTTCAAAATCAGAGTAATTGCAACTAACGATATGAAATAAACTAACTACTTCTGTACGCTGAAGGCATTTCATTAGTACTTCTATTAAGACCATTAGCATTACTGCACACGAAGATCAAAGTACAGGAACAAACTCCGAGATTCTAAAAGTAAAACACAATCGAACACTTAACGGAATCCAGGAAGGAGTTACCTAACTAAAGACAAGTATCCGTCTTCACTAACAGAAACACGAAATGCACCGAAGAGCATCATGCACGCTTATCCCATCAGCGTCCAGTCCCAGACTGAACATCCCATGACTATTGCCCTTAGGATCCCTTTGTTTGAAGAGGGCAGGGTTGGACAGCCAATGGTTCGGTGGGACAAAACAGCGAGGAAAGCTCTCAGTCGCAGTGAAGCCTCTTCGCCAGCCGGTCAAACAGGACAGTCAGCGGCGGTCGCCGAGAAGACCATTGTTTACTGGAGGAAGACGAGATAGAAAGCACTACCAATATTTCGGAAAGAAACAGACGAGAATGCTTTGGCTCGAAAACAAGCACTTTTCTACCTGATTGGAGAAGTCTAGCGATATTAATACTACACTACACTACCAGAAAGCGCAACCGGCGTACTTAAAACTACCTACACCCACACAGTCATAGAGATTATCCTTTAAGTGTGCTTGAACAGTCATGTTACATTTCATTCAATTGCTATCGTAATCCACTAATTAAGATGTATAATCTTACATGCAGTAAGACACAGTGGAAATTGTGTATAATGTTTGAGGTAACGTAAGTCACAGTACGCCAGTTATCGAGATTTTATTGGCTCCGAGCACTATGGGACTTAACATCTGTGGTCATCAGTCCCCTAGAACGTTGAACTACTTAAACCTAACTAACCTAAGGACATCACACACATCCATGCCCGAGGCAGGATTCGAACCTGCGACCGTAGCAGTCCCGCGGTTCCGGACTGAGCGCCTGAACCGCTAGACCACCGCGGCCGGCTATCGAGATTTTATTCATCCGTATTTAAGAATGAGAGCACTTAGTAATTTCCAAAAAATATTATACATGATTTCGAATATTTTTAATACAGTCGAATTAAGTCGGGTGATGCTGAGGGAATTAGATTAGGAAATGAGACACTTAAAGTAGTAAAGGAGTTTTGCTATTTGGGGATCAAAATAACTGACGATGGTCGAAGTAGAGAGGATATAAAATGTAGACTAACAATGGCAAGGAAAGCTTTTCTGAATAAAAGAAATTTGTTAACAGCGAGTATTGATTTAAGTGTCAGGAAGTCCTTTCTAAAAGTATTTGTAAGGTGTGTAGCCATGTATGGAAGTGAAACATGGACGATAAATAGTTTGGACAAGAAGAAAATAGAAGCATTCGAAATGTGGTGCTACAGAAGAATGCTGAAGATTAGATGGGTAGATCACATAACTAATGCGGAGGTATTGAATAGGATTGGGGAGAAGAGTAATTTGAGGCACAACTTGACTAGAAGAAGGGATCGGTTGGTAGTTCACATTCTGAGGCATCAAGGGATCAGCAATGTAGCATTGGAGGGCAGCGTGGAGGGTAAAAATCGTAGAGGGAGACCAAGAGATGAATACACTAAGCAGATTCAGAAGGATATAGGTTGCAGTAGGTATTGGGAGATGAAGAAGCTTGCACAGGATAGAGTAGTATGGAGAGCTGCATCAAACCAGTCTCAGGACTGAAGACCACAACAACAAGAACAACATAATGAAACTCTTTCTCGTTGACACCATTTACAAAATGATGAAAGGAAAAACTTAAATCGCTTACTATATTTTCGCTGTTCTCGCAGTAAAACTTCAACATCAGGCACGACATTTTAATTTATAACTTCCTTAGAACCAACTCTGTTCGCAGTATAGTTTTCAGACAGAATCCTCACATGCCAACGAATTTATCTGCTTAATTATATCATTATCCGAAACATAGTTCAGGAAATATAACGTCACAAACATTGAGATATGTGAGAAATTAGCTTTTGCTTAGAACAGAGCGCAAGGTATCCACGCAATGTTTCATAACAAGAGCACTTAGCGACTTCCAACAAATTTTAAGCATAATTTTGCCTATTTTCTAAACCTTTTCTAGCTTACTTGCTTATCGCCAAATGCTTAGAAAGTTAACTCGTTTGTAAAGTAATCAGACATGTGAAACTGTTTTACACATGAGAGTTCGACTCTTTAATGAATCGGGGATTAACTGGTTGTAAAAGATTCCCTGGAGATTCTTCTCCGACTGCGGGAGACGGAACTTCAAGGAATAATTTTGTATGTCGACCACGGCCTCCCACCTTGGAAGCCTGAAGTAAAGTAAAGACCAGTCGTCAAAACCTTCGTTGTACAAGTGCTCCATTTTCTCAAAATAATTCGAATAACTGGTCGACGTTTCGCCGTACAGTGTCTGTCGCGTGCGAATTGCTGTAGTAACAGATGCCCTTCTTTCGATCGAAAGGTACTCAAACGCACTGCCGATGGCTTGTTCATTTGCGTGTAAATGTTTCCGAGTGCAAACTCAGCATTCATGGCAACAGTAGTTTATGGATGTCGTGCGATTCGATAGGGAGCTGTAAATGTACAATTAACGCCGCTGTAATCGTTACTCGGGCGCGCCCTTATGCTGTGGCACGTTCCGTTTTGTTGTTATTCAAATAGTAGCCGCTCCAACTACGTAATTAAACGAAGCCAATTATGGCGTTTATAATTCAAGATATCCCCTACCAAAATCCCATTATTATGCTGTTTGCCACATTATTTGCTCCGCAGAGAACGTGACTCGACCGGTGCTCCGAGTGTGTACGCAAGCCGGAACGGAGCGAATCCACGTTTCAACTTGTAGCCCAGTGCTGTTAGTACATCGACGGGACTATAGTCGCCTAGTTTAGCACTCAGAAAGTACTGACAGTAGTAACTGGGGAAAACTCAACGAAAGGTTCGTCAGGATTTAGATACTTTGTTACAATATTCCTGTCCAGCCACTTCACAAAAACGGAGACAAATCATTAGTAAATAATCGACGAATCGTCTCATTGCTGTCAGTATTTTTCAAGCTTTTTGAAAACATAATGTACAATAAACTTTATTCACACTTACTACAGGAGGAAGACATGCTCAGCAGCAAACAGTTCGGATATCAAAAAAACTGTCCACAGAACAGGCTATATTTACTTTCAAAGATGATATACTGGAATCAAGGAATCAAAAATTAATAGCAACAGGAATATTTTGTGAGTTAGGGAAGGCTTTTGGTTGTATGTAACATGATATCCAAATACAAAAGTTAAATTACTACAGAATAGTAGGCACAGAAGGTTCATGGTTTCTATCCTGTCTGTAGAACAGAAAACATCGTATAGCAGTTTAGTGTCAACCACGTTACTATAGGCACCCAGAAATTAAAGCTTTCAGACCCAATGTACCCCAAGGATCAACTTTTGGTCCACTAGTGTTTGTGATATACCTAAATAATCTTCTACTTGCGGCTTCATATGACTTAAATTTTGTACTTTTTGCAGATGATACATGTTTGGGAATTTAAAATAGTACCAGTTCCCTTACTGAAAATGCTGCTAATGAAATATTCGAAAATTTCAACAGATGGCAAAGACATTGTCGTTGAATTTTGACAAGACTCAGTGCGTACACTTCATTACGTTCCACAGAACTAAACAAGCTGCAAAAATAAGTTACAAAAATAAACAGGCACAAAAAGTAAGAAGTGTTAAGTTTTTGAGACAACATACAAATTACAACCTCGATTGCAAAACCCACTGCCAATAGTTAATGAAGCACCTTGGTGCACCTATGTTCGAATTACGCATGACTGCTGCTATAGACGATTTAGAAAAGAAAAAAACTAGTTTACTCTGAAGACTTCCACTCACCAACTAGTTATAGAATCATTTTCCGTGTAAGCTTAAGTGACAGAGATATTATTTTCGGAATAGAGAAGAGCGTTATAAGAATTACACTTGGTGTTCAGTACAGAAAATCCTGTAGATGCCTCTTCAGAAAACTGGATAGTTTGACACCACTTCACAGTACATGTAATTCATTAATGAACTAAACCATAACTAATATAGCTCGATTCACCAAAAGAAGAAAAGTAAAACTCATAGATATAGCACTAGGTCTATAAACGACATCTACAAAGGCTGCAAGTGTTTAACATTGCTAAAGATTGGAATGAGATGGAGGAATACACATCGTATTCAATGAGAGGTGGCATGCCACTCCCTCACTTAAACAACATTGTCGGTGAGATTAACATTCATATTTAGGACATGCTCTCCCATGTGTGCTTAACGACTTTTTCTACATGAGGAAATTGGGGGCAAAATATTCTTGTAGCTGCATGTGTAACCTGTAGAGAGCTTGTACCTGGAAGGCCATAGCAGAGATGATCGAGAATAGGGAACGAGTGGAACTGGGGCCATAAAATAAGAGCACAGCAGCCTGGCCGTGTGAGTGATTCTGGGAAACAATGTTCAGTGGTTCTTAAATGCAGAGGGACTTCTGACCAAAGCCGCCGGCTCCTTCTGCTTAGGGATGGACGGAAGGGCACCGATTTGCCACACATTTTACTTACGCCAGGCGCCAGACCATCACACAAAGGTGGTCAGATGATTGAAAGTGGGTGGATGGAGCCATTTAAGAGAGATTGCTGTAAAATGAGCTTTGGTGAAAGTAGTGGGAAGGTCATAAAACTCCGTGCGCCCTCATGTTAGAAGCTGGGACGATACGGACAGAGTAGCTGGCGTACGTATCTAGCGGATGTAGGACTGTAGCCCCCTGAGTCCCGGAAGTAGCATGGTTTTTTAATTACTGTAAGAAACATATATTTCACCGACCCATTTTCTGGGAAGGTATTAGCCGAGCGGTCTCAGGCGCTGCAGTCATGGACTGTACGGCTGGTCCCGGCGGAGGTTCGAGTCCTCCCTCGGGCATAGGTGTGTGTGTTTGTCCTTAGGATAATTTAGGTTAAGTAGTGTGTAAGCTTAGGGACTGATGACCTTAGCAGTTAAGTCCCGTAAGATTTTACACATATTTGAACATTTTCTGGGAAGGTAAACAGCCTTTTTTCAGCAATTGGAAAGATTAAATCACTCCATAATTGAGGGACTCTGGTCACATCTAGGTAGGTGGTTTTTTGACAGAACATGGTCATGCTTACCATGTGAACGATATCTCCCTAGCCTGAAATCTTCTTTTTTCTGACAAGAGAGATTTGGAGTTGCTGACTGGCTTCCCTCAGGATATGTAAAGTAGAGGCTAGCTCCCTCAGCCCAAGAAGTGTTAGAAATGGGATGTGCGATAATCAATAACTTTCTATTTTTGTTCCTATTTTTAAACAAACAAGGAAGGATTGTAGAATAATGACACGTATTTCTGAAATCGGGAAACCCCAAAGCTGTGTCTGGATTGGCTACCAGGCCAACAGAACAGTCAAGAGTGGAGATTCAATGTGTAGAGGAGAGATCCATTGGTTTGTGCAACGTGGGGGCTGTTTCGTTTTACTAAGTCAGTCCCATACGGAGGATTGATGGAAAGTGGTGTGGTTTTTCGAGGTCCTCGTCTTCTGGTCCTTCCCTGGTGGAGAACCACAGGTCTTTCCCTGTTGGGTGAGACTTGTGGTCTGTATCTTGTTATGGACTTAGAGCCTGTGGCAGCTTCCAACTGTAGCGACATCTCGGACATATCGTGTGCCATGAGGTTGAAGTTGTTCGTCCTGAGTCGGTCGCCTGACGTTTGACAATCCAGCACGCACTGTCGTGCCTGTGGGTGAAATTGCTTAGGTCAGACCAGCGAACAGGTGCATCTCACATTGAAATCTGCCTGGCTTTCAGGGCCCAGGTAGGGAAGTTTCCCCAATTTCCGATAATCAGAACGGACCCCATACCGCGTTGTTTGTGTATTTTCGTGGACGCTCAGAACTCAGCTGCCGCAGCGACCACTTCTTTCCCACAGCTTTCCGTATTCTGCTGCCACCTGAGTCAAGGTGAAAGGTTAAAGCACTGCTGCACCGACGTAGTGTTGTTAAATGTTCTCTAATGAATCATACTTTGTGGTGTACTTGGCCATAGTTGATTCCATTTGAATAGAATTGCACCTCACAGTCGATTCATGTTGACAAAGTCAGATTGCGCGTAAAATGGTTTAATTCAGGGGAGAACTTCTATAGTTCCCACCCCAATCAAGCACCATCCCGTTTCTGATGTGTGTTTGTCATTTGTGGATAAGGTTTACCAGCTAACTGTAGTAAGGAAATGTTTAATAAAATTTGTCGTTCAGAATGAGACTTTCACTCTGCAGCGGAGAGTGCGCTGATATGAAACTTCATGGCAGATTAAAACTGTGTGTCGGATAGAGACTCCAACCTGGGACCTTTGCCTTTCGCGGGTAAGTGCTCTACCAACTGAGCTACGCAAGCACGACTCACGCCCCGTCCTTACAGGAGGCGAGGTACTGGCAGAAGTAAGTGTGAGGACGGAGCGTCAGTCGTGCTTGGGTAGCTCAGTTGGTAGAGCACTTGCCCGCGAAAGGCAAAGGTCGCCAGTTCGAGTCTCGGTCCGGCACTCAGCTTTACTCTGCCAGAAAGTTTCAAAATTTGTCATTGTTTTGTAAACTTAAGTACGCTACTGTTCCCATTCGCGCTCCTTTCACTATTCACTGTTTTTATATCATTGTAAAGGTACATGAGTAGCTTCACTCAGATATATATTTGTGATTAAAGCGAGTGACAGCTTACATAAGCAGGAGTCCAGACCACATAAAATGCTATGTAGATAATGTAGTAGAGTTCAAGTTAGAGTTAAAGAACAAAAATGACTCTGAGCACTATGGGACTTAACATCTTAGGTCATCAGTCCCCTAGAACTTAGAACTACTTAAACCTAACTAACCTAAGGACATCACATACATCCATGCCTGAGGCAGGATTCGAACCTGCGACCGTAGCGGTCACGCGGTTCCGGACTGCAGCGCCTAGAACCGCACGACCACCGCGGCCGGCAGTTAAAGAACTTTTTGTTTAGTAACTTCTACACGACTGAAGAACATTTTCACAGAAAATATTCAATTAAATTTTTTAGGTTACTTTATAATTAGAATTATGTTTTAAAACAGCAGTGCAATATTATTTCACTGTTCTGCACATGAGAAAATTAAATATGTATCTTTCGTTTCTTTCCTCATCCTAGAGAGCACTCTTCGTGGTGTAACTGTAATCCAAGTAACGTAATGTAATAACCCAATAAACACGAAAAAGGGGGGTTACAAATATGGGACATAGTCCAAACTAACGACTATTAGCTAACTTGCCTTTGCTGTGTATACATGTCTACATGTATGAGTAGTAACAAGACATTTGGTGGGGACGAAAAAGTCATTTTAGTTCCCTCTTGCGAATGAAGGTGCTATGATGGCGACTCTGTCACTAGGTGTTGCTATTACTTTTTTAAACGGCTGACCAACCGTCATGTGTGCAAGAGTCTTAGGTTCCAGCGGTATGATTGGATTTATTGCAATTAAAATTTAATATAAAAATTCAAAAAAATGCATTATATCTCAGTTTATTTTCGTTCTACTGGAGCTAACCAGTTTCGGTTTAAACAGACATAGGTTCTAATGTTTGATCATTTTACATACAGATCTTTTGATGAACGATGGGCAGAGTGTCGCTTTTATAGCTCTTAAAATCCCTAGCCTTCGGTGGCTACTCAGCTGCTGTTGCTGAGAAACTGTGGCATTAAACAGGGGCTCTGAGCATTAGCTCCACGTCTGATCCTGGGGAACTTTATTATATAATTTGCACTAAGGTTGTTTCATGTTTAAGATTCAATCTCTCTGATAGTATCTCATCCACTGTTATGACCCACTTTTATATTTCAGAATCTTGGTCTGATGAACGTTAAACCGCAAACCGGGCACCCCTGGAAGATCAAAAATAAATTCGATTTGGCTTGATATTTTTAATCATGTACAATGGTAGACGTTTCTGCATGACATCAAAACGTATTAATTGGGGCTTTCGGATGAATGGAGCAGCTTATATCTTTTGTTTCTACTAGAAATGTTGTGTATATCATAAATTTCTAAATACAAGGTTTCATGTTGAGCAATTAAACAGGGAGTAAATATTTATCATTATTCTACCCCAACAACCATAAATGGAGATATGAAGTTGACACTGCCACGAGAATACGCAAATTCGTCATGTAGGGTAATGTGGGTTGAAACTGGGGAAGCTGAGTTGCTATATATAAGATATCGAGTTTTCTGGTGCAGAGAGTATGACACCGGACTCACATGTGAACTGGGATTTGATTTTTGCTCTTTTCATGACGAACGTGTGGACTTTAAGGAATTCTATAGGTAAACGACGCTGTGTTAGATACCCTAAATAGGGCATGGAATAAACTTCCATTACGTTTTCACACTAACTAAGCCATTTCGTGACCATATCATTCCTGTATCTTCAATTAGCTCTAACAGGAAAGGTCCCAGACTGCTGAGTAAACACTAATCAGTCATCATGTTAATATTAAATAAATCAGTAATACTTAAATTTTGTTCAATATAATTTATGAATAACATTTTCATAATATTAATTTCGGCGAAGACGAGTAAATAGTCAGCAGTCTGACTACGTACTTCCATAATTATAAAACTGCCCACCAGAATTAAACTATTCGCCGAATCATTTCTCAAACGTGGATATTTGATTTTCACCGGCAATGTTGTCACAGACTGGAATATTCAGGCACGACCGAGAGCGTAATTAGGCATCAGTGTGTTCAGAACAATACTGTCAAACCAATATCTTGCTATAAACTTTCAATAGTTTCTATACCCATCCGCTTATCATTATGAAGAGTTTTGGTTGTCTGTGTGAATGGCCTACAGCGATTAATACTTAATCAAAGGAAACAGTTTCTAACGCCATACCTTCACAACCAGTGATTGTTCTCAGTCTCCAAAAAAATCTCCATCTGTGAACCGACGTGTTGTTTTATTAACTGAAGAATATTTTTCTCTAGTTATTTCTTTCATACGTGTCTTCCCTACGAACTGAAGGCCTGTACATCGATCTACCAGCCGGAGTGAATTTATGCTTACTTCATAGTAGTGGATAGTGACGATTCTCTTGGGCTAATGATGTCTTGGAGGGGAAATGGAGGGAAAGTTGAACGAAGAAATATTAGCGGTTAATGTGTCTCCGACAACGTTGTCAGTAAGAACAGAATATAACATTCTGTAGAGGAAAATAATTTAAAAAACAGCTGAAACTTTCCCTTGAACTTTATCTACTGACCGTTTCGCAAAGTTTATCTCCGTTCTCAATGCTGTACGACCCTTCGTAGCTGATTTGAAAGCAAATTTATAAAAAAAATGTAGCTGTTCAGTGGATTTCACTATATGATGGGCAATACTGCAGCGGATCCAACCCAGGCATCCTCCAAGTGGAAGTGTAACACCACAGTGCATTGAATCACATTATTTTCCGTTATTTTCTTTTCTTATATATAAGCTATATGTAAACTTCATGAGCTGCAAACCGAAGACACCACCAAAAGTAAATAAACGAGTTGTTTTATGGTAATGATAATATTTTCATACATCGTTAAATATCTGTATGAAACAAAGTAAGAAATATGCTCTTCAATTTGGTAATTTATTTATCTTCACTCTTTTGCTTCGGGGAGTGTTAGCTTACGGACGTATGCTTGGACGCGTCCTACCAGCATTGTTAAAAATGTGTGTTTTAAACGTTCGTAAAAAGTATTATAAAACGTTATTAGAAAAGGAATATTTATTCGCACGGTTATAAGTTCAACTCCTATCTTTTCATCGTTTTACTCGCCACCGTGATCCTGCATCAGGAGGTTTGGTGCCGACTAGAATAATAAACGCCGTGTGTCGAGGAGCGTCCGGGCATCGACATTGTGACGCACAAGACTAAAGACAACGGAATTAATGTGAAGGTAATGACTCAGACTTAATAGGCAACTACTCAACTTGGTTTACGTACACTAAAAATATTGTGCTTCGTGTGTTTAAGAACTTATAGACAGATCGCGAATTTCATCGGTTGCGGTGATTATTTGGTTGGTTGGTTGGTTTGTGGGGGGTTGAGGGACCAGGCTTCAAAGGCCATCGGTCACCATCGGTCCCTGATTATTTGGTACCTCACACTACTGGAAGCAGCAGTACGTAATGCAAATTATGTTTATTGGCCTTGAATGTAATGATATTCGAGGTCTGTTGATAACGGTATTAGCTCAAATTCACCCAAGATTGTGCACAGATTCATAAATTACCTACAAATTTTCTCAACTACTCCTTCCAAACAATTTTTCCAGTTATTCAATTAATTATTAATCCATTTCCACGTCTATATTCAATAGACTGTAAGACCAGATTGTATAAGGAATGGAGTCTGACAAGATACACTACTGGCAATTAAAACTGATACACCAAGAAGAAATGCAGATGATAAAGGGGTATTCATTGGACAAATATATTATACTAGAACTGATATGTGATTACATTTTCACGCAATTTGGGTGCATAGATCCTGAGAAATCAGTACCCAGAACAGCCACCTCTGGTCGTAATAACGGCCTTGATACGCCTGGGCATTGAGTCAAACAGAGCTTGGATGGCGTGTGCAGGTAGAGCTGCCCATGCAGCTTCAACACGATACCACAGTTCATCAAGAGTAGCGACTGGCGTATTGTGACGAGCCAGTTGCTCGGCCACCATTTGACCAGACGTTTTCAATTGGAGAGATATCTGGAGAATGTGCTGGCCAGGGCAGCAGTCGAACATTTTCTGTATCCAGAAAGGCCCATACAGGACCTGCAACATGCGGTCGTGCATTATCCTGCTGAAATGCAGTGTTTCGCAGGGATCGAATGAAGGGTAGAGCCACATCTGAAATGTGACGTCCACTGTTCAAAGTGCCGTCAATGCGAACAAGAGGTGACCGAGACGTGTAACCAATGGCACCCATACCATCACGCCGGGTGATACGCCAGTATGGCGATGACGAATACACGCTTCCAATGCGCGTTCACCGCGATGTCACCAAACACGGATGCGACCATCATGATGCTGTAAACAGAACCTGGATTAGTAAGAAAAAATGTCGTTTTGCCATTCGTGCTCCCGGGTTCGTCGTTGAGTACACCATCACAGGCACTCCTGTCTGTGATACAGCGTCAAGGGTAGTCGCAGCCATGGTCTCCGTACTGATTGTCCATGCTGCTGCAAGCGTCGTCGAGCTGTTTTTGCAGATGGTTGTTGTCTTGCAAACGTCCCCATCTGTTGACTCAGGAATCGAGACGTGGCTGCACGATCCGTTACAGCCATGCGGATAAGATGGATGTCATATCGACTGCTAGTGATACGAGGCCGTTGGATCCAGCACGGCGTTCCGTATTACCCTCCTGAACCCATCGATTCCATATTCTGCTAACAGTCATTGGATCTCGGCCAATGTGAGCAGCAATGTCGCGATACGATAAACTGCAATCGCGATAGGCTACAATCCGACCTTTATCAAAGTCGGAAACGTGATGGTACGCATTTCTCCCACTTACACGAGACATGACAACAACGTTTCACCGGGCAACGCCGGCCAACTGCTGTTTGTGTATGAGAAATCGGTTGGAAAGTTTAATCATGTCAGCACATTGTAGGTGTCACCACCGGCGCCAGCCATATGTGAATGCTCTGAAAAGCTAATCATTTGCATATCACAGGATCTTCTTCCTGTCGGTTGAATTTCGCGTCTGTAGCACGTCATCTTCGTGGAGTAGCAATTTTAATGGCCAGTTTTGTATTTCGAAAGAATCTATCCTGTCATTTACCTAATGTCATTGAATAATCACCGGGAACCTAAATGTGGATAATGTGCCACCTTGGTCGGTGTACTACGAGTGATGACAGACTGTCAATGTATCAAATATCTGACTCCATATCCGACGGATTTGACTAATGCATGTGCAGAGGTACTGGACACAGGTGTTTCTTCTGGTGGAGAGGAGGAGAGGAGGCGGTATTCAATTCCTGTTCAGCAGACTTGAGGCCAGAAAATGGTTCAAACGGCTCTGAGCACTATGGGACTTAACATCCGTGGTCGTCAGTCCCCTAGAACTTAGAACTACTTAAACCTAACTAGCCTAAGGATATCACAAACTTCCATGCCCGAGGCAGGATTCGAACCTGCGACCGTAGCGGTCACGCGGTTCCAGACTGAAGCGCCTAGAACCGCACGGCCACACCGGCCGGCTTGAGGCCAGAGTCCAGATTAAAATGCTAACATCTCCTCAACCTGTTACGATGTGAAGACCTGTGGATGGTGTTGATGGTGATCTGTTCGTCAGCTTGAGACAGCAAGGTCGAATGCAAACTTGCTGCTGAGTTAAGAGGAACGGTCTACAACACCGCGCTGTGTTTCACCGATCTCTCCCTCTCTCGCTCCTTGTTCTCCTGTGTCATAGATCCACCCACCCACCCACCCACACACACACACACACACACACACACACAACACAGAGAGAGAGAGAGAGAGAGAGAGAGAGAGAGAGAGAGAGAGAGACAGACAGACAGACAGAGAGAGTGGTTGTGGAGGGGGGGGGGGGGGGGGACGAGGGAGAGAGAGAGTACAAAAGTTGTACAGTAGCGTAGAATCAAAAGAAACACTAAAGAACTCGAACATCCAAAAGGAAAGATTAGCACTTTGTATGTACAACTAGGCAGCCGAAAATAGCTTTCGATATCCCGCATCCTACACTGGCACACGACACTTTTTTTCAACGAGGAAAGTAGTACCCCTCTCCGGTATAAAGTTTAGGGTAAGTGAGACGCACAACGGGTAAACATTTTATTTTCTAAACCTATCCTGAATTTAATGCTTTTTACAAGAGGCGAATTAAATAAGTAATGCAACACATTTTTCTGAAAGTAGGTTGGTTTTATTCTGGATGTCAATACACCATATTATTTCCCAAACTTCTGGCTACAAAACTCTATTTTTCAACATTCTGATGAATGCTACAGCTTACGCCAACTTTCTGGGAAGGACTGTACACTCGCATGGTACCCCTGTACTGCTAGACGTCGGAACCAACGCATTGCTGCATCAGTAACTCCCCCAGCATCCACGTACTGCTTCCCGCGGAGTGCGTCCTTCACAGGGCCAAACAAATGTAAGTCGGAAGGCTTGAGATCCGAGCTGTAGGGTGGACGAGAAGGAGCTACCCATTGATGTTACGTGTGGTCATACCAGTTGCGCAGACTTGTGTGAGGCTTGCTTTGTCATGGAGAGGTTAGTTTGCACTTTTGTGGCAACGAACACTCCGAAATCCTTTCTCACGTTTCCTGAGGGCAGCATAATACACTTCTGCATTCACAACTGCATCTTGATGGGGGTCATCAAACAGAATAAAATCTTCACAGAACTAGAAGACCGTCGCCATGACTTTATGGGATGAGGGAGTGTTTTGAACACATTATTTGGAAGAGAACTGGTGTGGTGCCGCCCCATACATTGCCGTTGGTTTCCGATTCGAAGTGTTAAACCCACGTTTCATCGTCTGTGGCGATGATCAACGAAAAATTGTTAGGATCAGTCTCGCAACGTGCAAGCAACTCAGCACAGATGGCCATTCGTTGCTGTTAGTGGTCTTCGGTTAGGCTGTGAGGAACCAAATGCTGGATGAGTGTGTTAGCACTACCGACAGAGACGTCTAGTCACCTCGAATGAGAGTGTCCACACGTTCCAGCTTAGCAGGATTCACATATGTGTTCGATCAACCGTCTCGTGGGAGATCGATCTGTGCAATCTTGTTACAGTGATGAGACGCCTCTCCCAACGACTACCCTTGCTTTTGATCACTCCCAGGTCTCTGTAGACATTGAAGCGCCTATGAATATCTCCAACGCTCTGGTTTTCCGCCGAAAGAAACTCAGTGACAGCTCTCTGTTTGGAATGCAACTCTCTCACTGATGCCAATTTGAGGCTCCCATATAGACTCGCCACTTTCAGGAACTGCATGAAAGAACAGGGGCTGAACGTGGAATATTCCACCATGTCCCACAACAAATTTCGCATTATTTTCAACTGAAATTGGGGGATAAAATAATGTGCTGCTTAAGTTGTTGAACTTCCCTCAAGATATTCGGATAATGAGATGTATATACAGCAGTGACAGCATATGTGGAGAAACAAATATCTTTACCACTGTTTAGTTTCGGAGTAGAAAAGTGCGGTTTAGTTCACTGTTTCGCCTCACATCAACTTCTATATTACTGGTCCTATTACACATACAAGCACCAATTTTTAGCGACATATCTTACTTTCTCATCCACGAAATGATAATTCTCTGAGACCATATTTTGAGGACTACTAATTGGAAAAGTTGCGGTTATGTTGGACACAGTACCTTCGGGTTGAGTTTTTTAATCACGCCTGACAAACATTAGCCACTCCCAGAAGAAACACGACTATTCTCCGTATTCGGTGAGGAAGGGAGCACGCATGTATCTTCAAGCATTATATTCCCAGGCTGAGACACTCATTGAATAGCCCCGACTGAGTTACCAGCCTGCGAGGATGTTTACCTCTACGCTTCAGCCTATATTCTAAAATATTTTTTATGGGATTAAGATGGGAACAACGTGCCAAGGAGAAAACATGCGCGGGGTGGAATAATACAGTGTTAGGTGTTCACTGGCAGCAGATTTGAATTTTACAGATGCGAGAATGATGATCTTCCGAAAATACTACCTTTGCTTTAGTTATGGCTCTTAGCACTATGGGACTTAACATCTGAGGTCATCAGTCCCCTAGAACTTAGAACTACTTAAACCTATCTAACCTAAGGACATCACACACATCCATGCCCGAGGCAGGATTCGAACCTGCAACCGTAGCGGTCGCACGGTTCCAGACTGAAGCGCCTAGAGCCGCTCGGCCACACCGGCCGGCTTACTTTAGTTGTTTCCATTTATTTTATAGTACGGTTACCGCTATTTCTAGTTTAGTAAGGCTTATCCTTTCATTCATGATTCCCCCTGAATCTGAGCTCAAATACGTTCGTATATACGCAGATGATGCTAAGCCCTTTTGAACTTTTCAAATTACACAAAAGAACCCTATCTCTCTGAAAAATACGCTCGTTTTTGTGGTTATGTATTTTTGTCGCAGACCCATAAATGATCTAAATATGAAACAGATCGGTACTACGAGACGACAAACCAGATCGACTGGTACGTGTAAGTCCGCTGAATACTACGATGGATTTTAGGGGCATTTCCACATCGCCGTAAATAACTGTTGCATTGAAGTACAGGTACACATCGTCACAGCTGTGTACCAGTTCAAAAATATAATTTAGTTGGCTCACGACATCGTCTACGTTTCAATATAGGTCTATTGTGCCAATTTAAAGTTGATCTTACGAGGGGCAGTCTAATGAAATATCGAACACCCGCTACAACGAGACCATGGAATGGTTCCATTCAAAAGTAATCACCACACGCCATCCTTGTAAGAAACGAGATGACCAGTTCCTGTTTCGTAGGAAACGGTCGGCCACTGACGGATCCACGCTGGCACCCACTCTTGCACTTCTTCGGCCGACAGAAACCACCGCCCACGCACAGCTTCCTCCAAGGAGTCAACGATTATTAATCGCACCCTGAACGATCCGTGATGTGCGGAGGATGTTGAAGTGTTTCGCAACCAAATCGCTGAAGCATAGCCTTCGCCCGATTTATTATCGTGGAAATTCGACTACAAGGGCCTTCTGCATTAAGGGTTCCTCGAGAATGGGACCACAATCAACGCACAGGGTTACGTAGACGCTTTGCAGAAACTGCGCCGCACCATAAAGTCAGAACATTCAGGAATGCTGTCGGACAGAATCATGCTTTTGCATAATAAAACTCGCTCCCAACCTGGCAATAATACGAAGGCCACGCCTCTGGGATTTGCTTGGGAAACACAGTACCATCCCCTGTACAGCACGAATCGTTCACCGTACGAGTTTCATATCGTTGGTGACCTGAATAAAGGCGTGCGTGAACGTCGGTTTCAGTCGGGCGAAGAAGTATAATAGATGGTGCGGTTGTGGACCTGTCAACGGCCGACCGAGTTCTACGAAACAGGAACTCATCATCACGTCTCCCAGTGGGATAGACGTCTTAACCCATGTTGAATCGAACCATTCCATGGTCTCGCTGTTGTGCGTGTTCGCCCCTTACAACTGCGTGTCCCTTTATTCTGTGGAAGATTGATCTATATTAGAGCGGGGGCAGCTCAAAATAGGCACGAATCATTCAAATGCAAGCCCAGATTATTCAGTGAACCGATAATTATTGTTTCTAAGGTTCCGTTGTCCAAGTTCACCAGTGGTACCAGCGGCAAATCTCAGCATTACTCGCAATATCAATCATCGACATCTACATCTACATGATTACTCTGCAATTCACATTTAAGTGCATGGCAGAGGGTTCATCGAACCACAGTCATACAATCTCTCTACCATTCCACTCCCGAACAGCGCGCGGGAAAAACGAACACCTAAACCTTTCTGTTCAAGCTCTGATTTCTCTTATTTTATTTTGATGATCATTCCTACCTATGTAGGTTGGGCTCAAAAAAATATTTTCACATTCGGAAGAGAAAGTTGGTGACTGAAATTTCGAAAAAAGATCTTGCCGCGACGAAAAAGTCTTTGCTTTAATGACTTCCATCCCAACTCGCGTATCATATCTGCCACACTCTCTCCCCTATTACGTGATAATACAAAACGAGCGGCCCTTTTTGCACCCTTTCGATGTCCTCCGTCAATCCCACCTGGTAAGGATCCTACAGCGCGCAGCAATATTCTAACAGAGGACGAACGAGTGTAGTGTAAGCTGTCTCTTTAGTGGACTTGTTGCATCTTCTAAGTGTCCTGCCAATGAAACACAACCTTTGGCTCGCCTTCCCCACAATATTATCTATGTGGTCTTTCCAAATGAAGTTGTTCGTAACTTTAACACCCAGGTGCTTAGTTGAAATGACAGCCTTGAGAATTGTACTATTTATCGAGTAATCGAATTCCAACGGATTTCTTTTGGAACTCATGTGGATCACCTCACACTTTTCGTTATTTAGCGTCAACTGCCACCTGTCACACCATACAGCAATCTTTTCTAAATCGCTCTGTAACTGATACTGGTCTTCGGATGACCTTACTAGACGGTAAATTACAGCATCATCTGCGAACAACCTAAGAGAACTGGCCAGATTGTCACCCAGGTCATTTATATAGATCACGAACAGCAGAGGTCCCAGGACGCTTCCCAGGGGAACACCTGATATCACTTCAGTTTTACTCGTTGATTTGCCGTCTATTACTACGAACTGCGACCTTCCTCACAGGAAATCAGGAATCCAGTCGCACAACTGAGACGATACCCCATAGGTCCGCAGCTTGATTAGGAGTCACTGTGAGGAACGGTGTCAAAAGCTTTCGGAAAATCTAGAAATACGGAATCAACATGAGATCCCCTGTCGATAGCGGACATTACTTCGTGCGAATAAAGAACTAGTTGCGTTGCACAAGAACGATGTTTTCTGAAACCATGCTGATTACGTATCAATAGATCGTTCCCTTCGAGGTTCCCTTCGAGGTTCAAATTAAATAACTGTGTTAAATTTCCTGCTATTTATTCCTGCAGCCGATCCGCCACTAGAGATGCTGTCCGACAGTTGCTGGCTACCACATGCTACTCAACCGCCAGTTCTGCACCGAACGAGGTGGAGCAGTTGTTAGCACACTGGACTTGCATTCGGAAGGACAACGGTTCCAACTCGCTCGGGCCTCCAGATTTAGGTTTTCCGTTATTTTCCTAAATCGTTCCAGGCAAATCCGCGATGGTTCCTTTGAAAGGGCATGGCCGGTTCCCTTCCCCATCCTCAACAAAACCGGAGATTGTGGTCCTTCTGTAATGACCTCGATGTCGACGGGGCCCTAAAGCCACTCTTCCTTCCGTCCTTCTTCCTTGCCGCCACTTCAGCCAAATAGAACCACTGACCGTTCCAGTTACATGACTCGCCATCAACGAGCAACTACGCTCACTGCCCCACAACCTCCACTATCTACGCTCCTGGTTTCCTTATCTTCTATGGACTCGTGTCCTTGGCCCCTAACGTCAGAAATCGAAATCAGAACGTATCTCACAAGTACAAAGTAAACTACAAGGGGAGTTCAGTAAGTAAAGAAAAACACATGTTTTGTGGAAGAAACTTCGTTTTATACATGATTCGAGTACACTATATTATTCGCCATTCTTTTGGCTGAAAAATCCTATTTTCAACAAACTCTTCTTTCAGCACGAAGACCTTACACCACCTTACTGGGAAGGTCTGTCTGGTCACGGGGTACTTTCACATCATCTACGTTCTGCCTCCCGTGGAGTGCATTCTTCATTATGCCAAACAGATGGAAGGTGCGAGATCCTGGCTGTAGGGTGGATGAGAAAGAACAGGCCAATGAAGTTTTGTGAGCTCCATTTGAGTGCACAGACTTGTCTGATACCTTGCATTGTCATGAAAAAGCAGTATTTCGTTTGCATTTTTGTGGCGTTGAACATGCTCTGGTCCTTTCTTCAGTTTCCTGAATGTAGCATAATACACTTCGAAGTTCATCGATACACCATGAGCGAGGACATCAAAAGGAACAACCCCTTCAAAGTCCCATACGGGTTTGAACACTGTCTTCGGAAGAGAGGTTGTGTGACGCCACTCCGTAGTCTGCCGTTTTGGTTGAAGCTCGTTGTGATGACGGCATCTTTCATCGCCTGCGATGACGATCCGCAGTGAATTGTGACACTCAGCATCGTAACACGCAAGCAGTTCCGCACAGATTGTCCTTCATTGCCCATTATGGTCTTGCGTTAGGCGGTGAGGTATGCAACGAGCACACACATTTTGAGCACCTCAAGCGGTGAACGAGTGTATCACCATTATCAACAGAGACGTCTGGTTCTGCAGCGAGGTGTTTGATTGCGATCCGTCGAATATATCGAGTGACAGTGTCAGCACGTTCCAAAACTGCAGGAGGCAGATGGGGCAGGCATGGCTACCTTGTCACGGTCATAACAGATTTTTCGCCCAACGACTCACCGTAGTTCTGTTCACTGCCATGCTCCGTGGTCATGCGACTGAGAAAGTTCACGTATAGCACCGGCAGCTACAGGAAATTCATGAAAGTTTAAGGGCTGGTGGGGGAATATTGCACAACGGCCCACAATAAATTCTGCATATTTTTAACTGAAACTGGCTGAGAAAAAGTGTTTCCTTACTTACCGAACTCCCCTCGTACCCATATTGTTCATAATTCATTAATGATTTTATTGGCAGAGAATGACACAGTACTTGGTCGATCTGGATTGGCCCATCTCAGCCAGAACAAGCATCTTGCTTTGCTTTTAAGTTACCTAATTTACAGTACAAAATAAATGACGTACATGACAAGATATGCATAAGTAATCTGCATTGTCCTGAAAGAAAATTTTCTCCTGTTTATAATCCATTGGATTTCATAATTTTCTCCCAACTTCCTTTTTTAATTGTGTCGTAGTTAATCACCAACTTTTCTACCAAATTGTGCGTCATTGTTTGTTTTGATCTTGAATTATACTGTTAATGTGATCCTAGGAAGGCATACTGCTGTGTGCCGGTCTTTATATTACTTCTGAATGTCTATACACTAATCTGCTATTCCTTTACCATGCGCTTCGTGCCTGTGTCGGGTGTGGCATGTAACTTCTGTGCAGCTAAATAAATTGCTCTTAACAAGATCTAATCAACGACATCCTGTTTGTCGCATTGATATTAATATTAAAGAAGATACAAAGTTTATATATGACAGTGTAATTTTCGTAGGACATCTTTTAGAGTAATAGCTCCAAACTGAAGATTTTCTCGTTATTGTGTTCGTTTACTATCATCATGTTTGTGTAATTGTCTATTTCTTAATTCGTCTGCCACCTATAGTTACCTAGTCCCTCAACACGTGCATTGTACATCTTCTGCCATACCATCCCAAGCTCAGAACTAAAGCCGTTTCGCACCTGCAGAATAATGGTCTCCAAAAATTTTTCCTTGACGTCATTCCAATTAGTGTTGCCTCCTTTCCTTTCGCAGTCACACGCCGTCCATCTGTTTCAATATTATTAGAATTCACCGCCTCAGCATGGAAACCGCCCGCACCAGAATCTGTCAACTTACAATACATAATTAATAAGTTTAAACCGATGAAATGAACTGATCGCTGGATTATACCTCGTTATATTCCTAGCAACAGAATATTTTATTCGCAAGCATAGGTCATTTACCTCGTTTCAGAAATACTTGTATCTGCCACTCCGAAGTGTAACGCAATATTCATCGCTGTTAGTTGACCCATGAGCTCATTCCTGTCTTAACTACCACAGAGGGAGACTGTGCTGATATCACATCTGTAACGGCAAAGGTAATATCCCCCCCACTGCATCAACAACGTCTGCAACAGCCCTTCCTCCCTACAACAGCAAGCTGTTACGTTTCTCGTTGTACATATGGCTATAATTCTGAAAAGCAATTTGCTACACAAACAGTAGAATAATAAAGTAATAACGAGGGGAGAGCTGCGTTTTTCTTCGACCCCTCTTTGAGCTAGGAGGCAAGGGAAGAAGCGAGGAGAAGGAGATCGGCTGCTGTGGATTGTAGTACCAGGAACGGAAACCGCCAAACAGGGTAGAATAACAGATTATAATGAAAACATTGGCTCCAGGGTACTCTTGAAGACATCTGCAGACATCGTCGGTACTAAAATTTCGTTCATGGTAATTGTGAAGCCTCCGTATTTAAATTTTAGCTTGTCAAAGTGTAATGCAAGACTCACTCCGGTGGCACATCCAACTTACGAATTTCATGTTTCATGTTCGCCTTTGTGCAATTTTAGATTCGACCATCAGAAAGATCTCTATTCTGACTGCATCGCAATTGTCGGTGAATTCTTCAGAAACACTGCTGTAAGTAATTCCAACGACGGCAGTAGTAGCACAGCACAGGAACAATGAACTTATTGTTAGTGCTGAGATGGAAGAAGGTGGGCTGGAGGTAAACCCGTACAAAAATACTGAGTCAAAGTTATGAAAGATACTAAAAGTTAAACCTATCCACCGGACACTCTTTGATTTTGATCAGGGATGAATATGATGTAATGTAGAGCATAATGAGAGATACAATTTGTTTTATACGTACCCACACCGCCGTCAAGGGGCCGAAACATCCCCTTGAAAATATTGAGCTTAATGTTTCTGAATGAATACCGTTGAAACGCTAACAAATATAAAATAAAACTTCAAACAAGAGTTCTGTGGCATTTAGTATACGCTACAACGGTGCACCCAGATTTGTCTAAAAGGTGGTTTTTTTTCAAAATCCCCTCCTTCCACTACTTTGTTTTTCATTTCCACATTTGACTAATGGTAAAACGCATAACATCGTTCTTAGAATTTCAGTCATATATGATGAAGTGTTTTTCCAAAGACGCATTTTTCAGAAAGAAGCTAGCAATATATCTACATCACTGTATGCACGTTCGATATGTTTCCGCTTCAATGCCAGTTATCATGTTGGGTTGTTTAATATGTCTTTCCCAGACAAATATGTTATAATTGTATATCCTACGTAAATTCTTTTACATATATATTTTTTCTTTTAACTTTATGATATTTTGTGTTCTAGTGGCATTTTCTTTTTACATTTGGTGCACTTTCTTTCATTTTTTACGTTCTAACCTTTTCAGATTTAGTTACGTTGTATTTTTAATTACTTCTACGTTATGTTGTACGCTAACATTATTGTAAAACTTTAAAACAATGAGGAAGTGCAGAACTGTTTGGGACAAAAATGCTGCATGCAATTTTATTTTGCGCACCTAGCACATCTGACAGCAACAGTTTCATGACAGGAGTCATTCTTTGGAGTAACACTTCATCATACGTAACTGAATTTGGTATTAACCACGCTATGCGTTTTGCTATTAGTCAAATATCGAAATGAGAAACAAAGTGGACAGGAGGAGATTTCGAAAAAAGTTATTTCTTCGACAAATCTGAGTGCACCATTGTAACTTACATTAAAACCCACAGAACTTTTATTTGGATTTTTTAAAAATCTCTTATGCTTTCAACGCTATTCATTTAGAAATATTAAACTCAGTTCTTTTGCAAAGGTGGGGGGGGATGTGAGTTTCACCACATTAACTGCAGTATTATTACGTATAAAAAAAGTATGTCTATCTTATTTTAATCTACACTACCACTTAATCAAAGTCGATGAAAATCGAACTGTATCACTTTGGTAGGTTTATTTCTAACGGAGACTGCAGTCGGATGGCGACATTGTGCTATTGGTCACCTGTGAGGACTATTGGAAGTCCACAATAAGTAGGAACAGTCATTCCACGTCTTCCACCATAAGGTTGCCAGTGAGCAACCAAT
Organism: Schistocerca americana; assembly: GCF_021461395.2. Taxonomy (NCBI): domain Eukaryota; kingdom Metazoa; phylum Arthropoda; class Insecta; order Orthoptera; family Acrididae; genus Schistocerca; species Schistocerca americana. Next base: position 192,480,504 of record NC_060123.1, read on the forward strand.
GTAGCAGAAATAGCAATACCCGCTTACAATAATACATCATTGATACCTGCGTAGTTAAACGATGCAGAGTAAGATTCACCAATGTAGTGAAAGGAACGTTTTATCAGGTAGGTAGCGAAATACATTCTTCTATCATTTTTGAATGAATTCCGGATAAGTACTGTACATTCAGGGTGACAAACATTGAATTACATGAAATAAAATCGTCATAACTTCTGATCGACTTGCCTTAGGACGTTCAAACTGCACGGCTGGCCACGGGGCATGGTTCAAATGGCTCTGAGCACTATGTGACTCAACTTCTCAGGTCATCATTCCCCTAGAGCTTAGAACTACTTAAACCTAACTAACCTAAGGACATCACACACAACCATGCCCTGGATTCGAACCTACGACCGTAGCGGTCACTCGGTTCCAGACTGTAGCGCCTAGAACCGCTCGGCCACCACGGCCTGCCGCGGGGCATGATGGGAATTAGTATGCGCATGTATGGTTTGGCTTAGCGACGAAGCCCACTTTCATTTGGATGGGTTCATCAGTTAGCAAAACTGGCGCATTTAGGTACCGAGAATCCGCATTTCGCGATCGAGAAATTTCTTCACTCTCAACGGCTGACAGCGTAGTACGCAATGACCGGTCACAGAATAATCGGTGCGATTTCCTTGATGGTACAGTGACTACCGAAGGATACGTCAAGGTTTTGGAGGATGATTTTATCTCCATTATCCAAAGTGACCCTGATTTCACTAAGATGTTGTTCAATCAAGATGGAGCTCGATCCCTTCGAAGCAGGAGAGTGATGTCCTGGAGGAGCACATTGGGAACGGCATTCTGGCTCTGGAGTACTCAGAGGCTACTGGCGTGGGCCTCGATTGGTCGCCATATTCTCCGGACCTGAATACATGCGACTCCTTTTTGTGAGGCTGTATTATAGGCAAGGTGTACAGCAACAACCCGAAAACCAAGCTGAGCTGAAAACAGCCATTCAGGAGGTCATCAACAGCATTGATGTTCCGACACGACAGCTGGTAATGCAGAATTTCGCTATACATCTGGGGCACATCATCACCTGCACCACCACCTATGTCCGCTCCACTGCTCCTCCTCCTTATGACTTCATCTCCCACAACGACTGCACCTTCTCCAGCTATGTGATTGCTACCGACATTAGCATCCATAGCTGCTCCCCTGCCGCCCTTCGGCGGTGGCGTCAGTTGCTCTCCACGATCCAAGGTGGTCTTGTTCCCTTTCCCCAGAACACGGCGGTAGTGTCACCATCCAAAAGTAACACCACCGCCGATGTTGTTATGGCCTCCGCCAACCTCCTTCGGCGTATCGCCGTCGACATCCTTGACCCCAAAGGTAGCGACCACCTCTCCATCCTTCTCACTGTCACGTCTTCTCACCGCCCTCCTCCGGCTCCTCACCCTGCACCTCCTCCCAAGACCGTCCATGACTACTGTTGTGCCAACTGGGATGCCTACCGGGAATCCATCGCCACCCAGGTCTAAAGCCACCCTTTTACTTATCACCATGATATCATCCACGCCTCGTCCTTCCTTCAGTAGGTACTTATTAACTCCGTGGAGGCCCATGTTTCTACTAAAACCATCCACCCCCATCGTCCCACTCTCCCTGCACGGGCTGTCCTCCTCCTCTGCGAATTACCTACCGGGAATCCATCGCCACCCAGGTCTAAACCCACCCTTTTACCTATCACCATGATATCATCCACGCCTCGTCCTTCCTTCAGTAGGTACTTATTAACGCCGTGGAGGCCCATGTTTCTACTAAAACCATCCACCCCCATCGTCCCACTCTCCCTGCACGGGCTGTCCTCCTCCTCTGCGAATTACACGGCCTCTATCGCTCCCTCCTGCGCACTCGTGACAGCGATACATTCCAACACCACCGGCAAATACAGCGACAAATATGGAACCTTATTACAGCAAAGAAACGCCGGGACTGGCGTCAGCCTGTACACAACTCGACGCCACCCTCCCTATCAACGCCTCCAAGTGCTCGTCTGCCTTCCATCGCTTTGCTGGTTCCCAGTCCACACCTCATTACCCCCTTCTCCATAACGACCTCCCCCTTTACAACAACCTCAGTAAGGCCAACCACTCCCCCTCTGGCCATGGTGGCCGTGCGGTTCTAGGCGCTGCAGTCCGGAACCGCGGGACTGCTATGGTCGCAGGTTCGAATCCTGCCTCGGGCATGGATGTATGTGATGTCCTTAGGTTAGTTAGGTTTTAGTAGCTCTAAGTTCTAGCGGACTGATAACCTAAGATGTTAAGTCCCATAGTGCTCAGAGCCATTTGAACCCACTTCACTTCCCACCTTTCCGAGGTCTTCTCTGTCCCTGATGATCCCCACTTTGATTATTCTCTTTTCCTCACCATCATGAATAGTGCCAATACCTCAGTCACGCCACTTGCTCCTAGTCTCCAGTTCTTGGAGCAGTTGCTCCCCTCTGACATCAACACTCCAGTCACAGCAACTTATCCTCCAGCCCAAATACAGCATGGCCCCTGACCATGACTGTGTTACCTGTCACCATCTTAGAGAAAGCCCCTTCTCCTTCCTGACTGTTCTTGCCAATCTCTATAGCATCATCCTCTCTACCGGCTTCTACCCTGACCTGTGGAAGACTTCCCGCATCCTCTTATTCCTCAAACCCAACAAACCCCCTTCCATTGCGTCTTTCTATTGCCCCATCTGCCTTACCTCGATCTTCAATAAGGTATTCAAATCCATCCTCTCCCATCATATCCATCAGCACCTTAATCAACACCACCTCCTCCCCTTTACCCAGTGTGGCTTCCAATTCTCCTTTTCCTCCAGATACCAAGTCCTTAACCATCTTCACCTTCTCTCCCTTCAGGTTAACTCCCATCGATTCGCCATTTTTGTTTCCCTCGACTTACAAAATGCAATGACCACGTATGGCATCCCGGTCTCCTCTTTAAATTCCAAAACTACTCCCTGCCTATTTGTCTGCCCGGATGCTTCCTTCCTCTCATGCCATCCTTCCTGAGTCACCCTCCACAACAACAACTCCTGTCTCTTTTGCACCATGGCTGGCATCTCACAGGGCTCCGTCCTCTCCCCTCTCCTCTATCTCCTGTAAAGCGCTGACATACCCAAGCCACCCCCACCTGTCCACCTTCTCCAATATGCTGATGACACCACCTTACTGGCTCTCTACCCTACCTTTCAGCGGTCCCAATGCACCCTCCAAACCCTCTTTGACCAGTTCGCCACTTGGTGTAACCAGGCGAATGTCCCAACCCCTCCCAAACCCAGGAAATCATCATAGGCTGCACGAGCCGCTCCTTCTGTCTCCACGATTTCTAACTAACCATTTATGGTTGTCCCATCCAGCACACCCTCACCCTGAGATATCTTGGCCTCACCCTCAACTGTCACCTCACCTGGACCCCTCATCTCCTGACCATTCAGCAGAAAGCCCATTTCCACCTCTGCCGCCTGAAATTCCTGTCTGGTCAGACATGGGGAATGCATCCTTCCACCATCCTCCACACCTACAAATCCCTCTGTTATGCTAGCATTGCCTGGATCTCCAACCCCCTCCCCACTTTTAGAAGGTCCGCCAATTCCTCAAATGCCATGTGCTTCACGTTGCCTTCCATATCCACCTTCATTCCCCCCACATGACTCCTGTATGACTTCATTCCCCTCCCATACCTCCTTCTTTTTGACCAACATCTCTGCCTCCTTTTTCTGTCTGCAGCCTCGGTCGCCCTGCCCCCTGGTTTCCTCCTGCCTCCCCACCCCCCGTCCATTGCTGTGCCTCTATCGCTATATCCCTCCAACTCCACACCCACCATCTTCTGCATCAGGGCAATTTCCAGCACCTCCCCCTCCAAGATGTGGAACTTCGCTGTGACATCTACCCTTCCTTCCAACTGTAACCTGGCCTTGTTCCCCCCCCCCCCCCCTCCCCAGGGCCCCTTTTTCCTCTCCCCTCCTTCTGCCATAGTGGATTTTTCTCCTTCCCTCCCTGAGTCCCTGCACCCCCTCCTCGACTGCTTTCCTCTCATGTCACTCCTTCCCTGGCCCTCTTCAGCGCTGTCCATTTTGCAACCTGCAGCACGCAAGTAACGAGCACCCTTAGTGGCTCGCCATCACAGTTTTCTTGATCTTAAATATCTTTGTGACCAATGCCCTTTTTGCATATTTATTATTTTATATATGACATATACGTACTGCCAGTCTTTCACGATGATTCCGTACTTACACCATATCATACGTTTTTAGTCATAATACTGTGACCATATTATAGAATAAAGTCCATTCTTTGATTTAAATTATGAGGAAGACACTCCTAGCAGTGTTGAAACCAGGTTAATTTGTTAAAAATAGTGACTGAGGGCTGTTTTTTCTTTCAGTTGTAACTTCACTTTGTGTTCTTTAATTGTCCCATTGTGTGGTTTTTTGTATGCACTACTTTTTTTTACTGTTTTTATCTCCATTTTACAGACATCCCCTTTTGTTCTCTTCCATACTGTTCCCCATTTTTTGTATTGATGTACGCCATATTTTCTCCATTCTGTTATTTTAATTATCTTCTTTGTATAATTACTGTCTTTCGGCTGAAGAGCAGCGCATATGCTGCTGCCAGCCCGCCCTAGATGAGGCATTGAAACACAATAAAGGAAAAAAACTCTGCTACATAAATTCAACACTATAACAACAAGTTAAAAGTTTTGGAGGACTCTGATATTCGAGTTATCCGCCCCGAAAATTGGAGAAACTGATATTAGATTATTGTGGAGTTGAATATTTTCCGACGACGGAGTATTACCTTCTTCCTGAGAAGGCTGAGACAACCAACTAAAATAAGTAATGCGTAACTGTCGTTCTTCCGGTATCAGTCGAATTGGTTGTGGTGACAGATCGATCAGTAGGGCAGCCGGAAGTCTACGTAAGGTTGAAAGGGGCAAATTTCATTGTGATATGGCTACAATTACGAAAGTGAATGCTGAGTAGAAGTTTTGGTAGGTGATGGACTTGTAGCATAGCCTAATGTTTACCTTTAATACAATAAACGTCCTAAGAGAATTAATACAGGGCGACAGTTATTTAACTACATGAAAGAAACGTAAATTAGTTACAAACCACGGCGTACACACACTTTATTCAACGTGTAAACGTCATTTCAGATATGTGGATTTAGGTTACGACATGTTCGACATGCCTGCCATCATTGACAAATCAGTGCCGCAGACAAATAGCGACCCGCTGAAGTGTGCGAACATCGATGCTGTCGATGACCTTCTGAATGGCTGTTTTCAGCTCAGCTATGGTTTTGGGATTATTACTGTACACGATACCTTTAATATATCCCCACAAAAAGGCGCATGTGTTCAGATCCGGAGAATATAGCGGCCAATCGAGGCCCATGCCAGTAACCTCTGGATACTCCGGGGCCAGAATGCAGTCCCCAAAGTGTTTCTACAGGACTTCAAACACTCTCCTGCTTCGATAGGGCGAGATCCGTATTGTGTGAACCACATCTGGTTGAGATCAGGATCACTTTGGATAATGGGGATGAAATCATCTTCCAAAACCTTCACGTACCGTTTGGTAGTCACTGCTCCATCATGGAATATCGCACCGATTATTCCGTACCTGGACACTGAAAACCACATAGTGACCCGTTTAGAGTAAAGAGACTTCTACGTCGCCAAATGAAGATTGTCAGATCCCCAAATGTGCCAGTTTTGCTTATTGACGAACTCATCAAAAGGAAAGTGGGCTCTGTCGCTGAACCAAACCATAATGCGCACATTTATTCCCATCACGACCCACGGTCAACCGTGCAGGTTGTACGTTCAAATGCAAACCGTTCAGAACTTATAACGATTTTATTTAATATAACTCGATAACTGTCACCCTGTACGTTGACGCCATATTTCGTCGGTCAGTTCGGCCGAACGCCGTTTGTAACCAACTCATATGAGTTCCTCGTCCCGTCTGCCTGTTAGTATCGTTTATCTCTCGGCAGGAATTGTATGCGTCTCTTTAACGGAACGAGCGAGATTTGACAGGCTTCGGCTGGTCTGAATGCCAGATGGTATACTTCTTTGTGCAATACCAGTGGCCGCTCGCGCTGCCGTGTCAGCTACGAGTAGAATTGCCTCTTGGTATAGATGCTTTGTCGCCGGCCGCGGTGGTCGAGCGGTTCTAGGTGTTTCAGTCCGGAACCGCGCGACTGCTACGGCCGCAGGTTCGAAGCCTGCCTCGGAAATGGATGTGTGTGATGTCCTTAGATTAGTTAGTTTTAAGTAGTTCTAAGTTCTAGGGGACTGATGACCTCAGTTGTTACGTCCCATAGTGCTCAGAGCAATTTGAACCATTTGATGCTTTGTCTCAAAATAGTAAATTGGGCACATTCGACCTATGTTGAAGTCCGCTAGATGGATATCGCACCAACTGAAAATCTTTGGAGCATTATGCGTAGGGCCCTCCAATCGGCTCGGGATTTTGATGATATCACGCGCTAATCAGGCCGAAAAAAATGGTTCAAATGGCTCTGAGCACTATGGGACTCAACATCTGAGGTCATCATTCCCGTAGAAGTCAGAACTACTTAAACCTAACCAACCTAAGGACATCACACACATCCATGCCCGAGGCAGGCTTCGAACCTACGACCGTAGCGGTCACGCGGTTCCAGACTGTAGCGCCTAGAACCGCACGGCCACCGCGGCCGGCAATCAGGCAGAATTTGGCACGATATCCCTAGGAGGATATTAAAAAAAAAAAGAAACTGAATCAATGCCAAGCCGAACACCTAATTTCAGAAGGCCAGTGGTGGACCAACACGTTACTGACTTTCTCAATTCGTGAACGTCTTTCTCTTGAATAAATCATCCAACTTTTCTGCAGTTGTAATCATTTGTTTGTTTGTACACAAAAATAATACATCACACCTACCGATGCCCGACCTATGCGAATAACTCTGTGGTGAGTCGTTACTTTTTGTTTGGGTCTTAGAGTGTACATTGCCTTTCACATCGTGCAGAACCGTGTGGTTTTTTGCAATATTTTCGCAGTCGAACTGGCGTTCAATATTGGGTATTATTTTGTACTTTCAATTTCTTTAGAACACGTGGTGTTCAGTACTCACATTATTCACATCACATTATCGTCACCAGGTCGAAATATGTTGTTATTAACAGCTTCCACGGTAATGGTAACAGACGTAAGTGAAGCAACCGTCCGCTGAAAAATATTATTGTTATTATCCAGCTAGTTCAGGAGTTTTCTGGGAGCTTATTACTTCTGCTAATTTTCGTCCTAAGGAAAACAAGAAAGTATATTGGCGTAATGCATTTTTATTTTCTCGCCTTTATATCATGGTAGAGGTAAGATGGAATTAATTGGTCACACGGTAGCTGTATATTAACATTATTTATAGTCCATGAACCAGTTCATTATAAGTCAGATTTCACATGAACCGTTTTCATGATTTATAACGAGAAAGAATTAACTCCCTTAATGAATTGGTCTGATATTCAAGTCTCATCACCACCTGATAGAAAAGCCTTGCCGGATTCTTCCTGATACTAAGAAATTTACGAGATGAAAGGTAATGCTTGAATTAATACATACGGATGTTCGATGCCATCACGAAGAATAGGAATGAAGCCCCAAGCACAGGTTGATTAGATCACTCTGCAACCGAGGCAATATCCTTCGTAACTGCATGAAGCAGCATTGCCAACAGTTTTATTCTAGTGCTTCGTCACCCAACTCACAAGACGTAGAACTCCGAATTATTAGATCCTCCTATAACCCCACAATTACTATTGTAATTTGGCGTCCTTTCACCTAATTAACAGTAAACCCTGTTTCTATGTTACCACCTATAACGCTCTTACTAAATGTAGTTTAGTTTCTAAATAAAGTACACTGTGGTGGGATAGCTCTATTAATTAGAAAAGCTAATCAATACAGTTAGCCTTTTTACAGGATTTGACTGTGTGTTGTGTCTAATGGATAAGTATATCAGACTATTTAATTCTTTTCCTAAGATCTTACAGAGCGGTTAGAAGGAAACACAGTATGAATAGTAATATACTGAAGCTAGGAAAACTCACTTCCAAGTTCATTTATTGGTTTAAAATACGTACGAACGCTCGTCAGCCTATCTAGGCAATGAAACAATGAAGTACTGGAAAAGCACAAGTATGTATTTTGCCTACTTTATTGCTACTGTTTAAGTTGCTTCTTCAAATAAATATTACTCCGATTAAACAATGTTAGTGCAGACACTGGAATTATTTGACTATTACACCCTTATGCAATACGTTTTTAAAAGAGAAAATGCCCAATAGATAACTTCAAGAAAGCTAAAAAAAATTGGGCCCAGGGCACCTCTAGAAAAACGCTTTCCATAACCAAGAAACCTAAATACTTAAATGCTTAGATACTAAAGCAGACTTTTCTTTTACAAGAAAACCTCTTTCTTACTGGAATATACTTTCAAAAGCTGTTACTCTTTGAACTAACTCTGTACAGTCATTTAACAGTTTCTAGTAACTTTGCTTCACGCTGAATTTCACGTAAGCAAAATTTTACTATAACATTTTGCAATAGTTAAGGAAACTTTTTTTTAAAAATAACAAGAATGGATTGGGTTATTTCTCTGTAATATACTAAAACGTGGACATATTATTACTCTAACTAAAATTTTCATTACGCCTTTCAGTGAAACAACTAAGACAACTTTTCTTTAACTATTGCTCTAGGTGAAAATACTTACAAACTCCTTCACTTTATGATGCAAAATTACATTTAAATTCACTCTAATCAATTTACACTCTTCCACTACTGAGACGTAATGTCATTACTACAAAATTTAGTCCCTCAGATATATCTAATTCATCATCATCATCATCATCATTATTTAAGACTGATTATGCCTTTCAGCGTTCAGTCTAGAGCATAGTCCCCCTTATAAAATTCCTCCATGATCCCCTATTCAGTGCTAACATTGGTGCCTCTTCTGACGATATGCCTATTACTTCAAAATCATTCTTAACCGAATCCAGGTACCTTCTCCTTGGTCTGCCCCGACTCCTCCTACACTCTACTGCTGAACTCATGAGTCTCTTGGGTAACCTTGCTTCTCCCATGCGTGTAACATGACCCCACCATCTAAGCCTGTTCGCCCTGACTGCTACATCTATAGAGTTCATTCCCAGTTTTTCTTTGATTTCCTCATTGTGTATATATCTAATTGTTTACAAAAGAACAATTTAAATGGCGTCTGTTTTTATTAACTTGGCACTTCAGGAATGATGAGTAAAACACACTTTAAATTAATGGTTCATGCTGTGCAAAAGTAAAATACAAAAAAAAAAAAAAATTATCTGGTGGAAGTGGGCTTGGGTGTGACGAACAGTTATGACGGCTACACTACCCATAGTACGGCCTTGAAGTATCTTGCTGTATGGGCCCAATGTCTCTTCTAGACGTCCTTCAATTTTATATACAGTGGCCCAACAACTCGCAGCTATGCCTTAACTCGTTTGGAGTCTTCATCCGAGGCATTGTTGTACAAATTTGCAGGCAAAGCTTCAAATGGTTCACATGGCACTACGGGACTTAACATTTGAGGTCAACAGTCCCCTAGAAGTTAGAACTACTTAAGCCTAACTAACCTAAGGACATCACACACATCCATGCCCGAGGCAGGATTCGAAACTGCGACCGTAGCAGTCGCGCGGTTCCGGACTGCAGCGCCTAGAACTGCTCGTCCATCGCGTCCGGCGCAGACAAAGCTTCTCCTGCTCCACAATGATGTTGCCTCAATCACTGCTCCCTACAGACTGTGTGACATACTTTCCGCCATTGCTGTAGGTAGCGCGCAAATTCGCCCTTGCCACCTTTTCCGCTCCCCAGGGCCACTTTCGTTTCAAAGAAAAGCACACTGGCTTTTATACATAACACCAATTTCTTACAGCGTTCCTACGCTTGACCATTTCTTAAAATTGTCAAATTTACCACAATATGAACAGTTTATACAGGGTGTTACGAAAAGGTACGGCCAAACTTTCAGGAAACATTCCTCACACACAAAGAAAGAAAATATGTAATGTGGACATGTGTCCAGAAACGCTTACTTTCCATGTTAGAGCTCAATTTATTACTTCTCTTCAAATCACACTATTCATGGAATGGAAACACACAGCAACAGAACGTACCAGCGTGACTTCAAACACTTTGTTACAGGAAATGTTCAAAACGTCCTCCGTTAGCGAGGATACATGCATCCACCCTCCGTCGCATGGAATCCCTGATGCGCTGATGCAGCCCTGGAGAATGGCGTATTGTATCACAGCCGTCCACAATACGAGCACGAAAAGTCTCTACATTTTGTACCGGGGTTGCGTAGGCAAGAGCTTTCAAATGCCCCCATTAATGAAAGTCAAGAGGGTTGAGGTCAGGAGATCGTAGAGGCCATGGAATCGGCCGCCTCTACCAATCCATCGGTCACCGAATCTGTTGTTGAGAAGCGTACGAACACTTCGACTCAAATGTGCAGAAGCTCCATCGTGCATGAACCACATGTTGTGTCGCACTTGTGAAGGCACATGTTCTAGCAGCACAGGTAGAGTATCCCGTATGAAATCATGATAACGTGCTCCATTGAGCGTAGGTGGAAGAACATGGGGCCCAATCAAGACATCACCAACAATGCCTGCCCAAACGTTCACAGAAAATCTGTGTTGATGACGTGATTGCACAATTGCGTGCGGATTCTCGTCAGCCCACACATGTTGATTGTGAAAATTTACAATTTGATCACGTTGGAATGATGCCTCATCCGTAAAGAGAACATTTGCACAGAAATGAGGATTGACACATTGTTGGATGAACCATTCGCAGAAGTGTACCCGTGGAGGCCAATTAGCTGCTGATAGTGCCTGCACACGCTGTACGTGGTACGTAAACAACTGGTTCTCCCGTAGCACTCTCCATACAGTGACGTGGTCAACGTTACCTTGTACAGCAGCAACTTCTCTGACGCTGACATTAGGGTTATCGTCAACTGCACGAAGAATTGCCTCGTCCATTGCAGGTGTCCTCGTCGTTCTAGGTCTTCCCCAGTCGCGAGTCATAGGCTGGAATGTTCCGTGCTCCCTAAGACGCCGATCAATTGCTTCGAACGTCTTCACGTCGGGACACCTTCGTTCTGGAAATCTGTCTCGATACAAACGTACCGCGCCACGGCTATTGTCCCGTGCTAATCCATACATCAAATGGGCATCTGCAACTCCGCATTTGTAAACATCGCACTGATTGCAAAACCACGTTCGTTATGAACACTAACCTGTTGATGCTACGTACTGATGTGCTTGTTGCTAGTACTGTAGAGCAAAGAGTCGCATGTCAACACAAGCACCGAAGTCAACATTACCTTCCTTCAATTGGGCCAACTGGTGGTGAATCGAGTAAGTACAGCACATACTGACGAACCTAACATGAGCTCTAACATGGAAATTAAGCGTTTCCGGGCACATGTCCACATAACATCTATTCTTTATTTGTGTGTGAGGAATGTTTCCTGAAAGTTTGGCCGTACCTTCTTGTAACACCGTGTATACACAAATATTTTTGAATACAAGATGTCATTAGAAATTTATTTAACATAATAAACAATTTACATACGTTACTCACATGCAATGCAGAGAACAACCTTCAGTACAGCACACTTTACTTTACATGTATAGAAAATATAGTACCAAGATGCTAAAATTTTAAGGCAAAAAATTATAAAAATTTAGATTAACCATGAACAAATAGTTTTACACTACCAGTCTTTTCCTTCTGCAGTTGTGGATCTGGAATAGCTTCAATTAAGTTTCACACACTAGAAGTCTGTGTGCCGAACGAGTTATTCGCAGTCAGTGATATATTCGTTTTGGGAAGCACGCGTCGTAGCTGGTAACTAGAAGTCGGGTGCAGTCATGGATATGCTTGCGTCCTGACGCGCCGCCGGTGGCATTTCGTGGAACTAGCGGCACGCGCCAAGCCGCGTCGCACGCTCCGCTTGCCGGCTGTGTCTGCGGCTGACGTCTGCGCGTGAGGAGGGCGTTGGGGCGGGGGGGGGGGGGGGGGGGGGAGGAGGACTGTCACAGCTTCCGACGCGTGCGAGCCAAACCCACTCGCCTTCCCCTCCCCCCACAAGCATCACCCCTAACCCGTCACCCCTTTCCCCGAGCGCTGATAGTAGCTACGTTGAACTGCAATTTAATTTCGGCCGCTTCCGTTTCCTGGTATTCGCGGCAGAAGGAATTGCTCTGGCGTGTGACGAAAAAATGAAAACATAATCCTTACCGAGAAATGCGACCTTTCCGGTTGCTTGCGCTGTCACATGTATTTCTCTATATTTATTATATGTTGTGGGAGAGGTCCGTAGGGTTAGCGAAAGAATATTCAGCACGGCTCGCAGTGACTTGTTTCATGTCACAGTGGGATGTAAAGCTACGTGCATGCCGTTACTTCTAAATGCAATTCAGATCTGTAGTAATAAGGAGACAGAGGTAGGCAATGTACATCCCAAATGTTATTGAATTTTCTCATTCTGAGAGAACTGAAGGGCGATCTGTTTAATTGTTAAAAACCATTCTTCAACCAAGATCGCATACAATTTTTTTTTATTCAAGACAGCCAGTTTCAACAGAATGCGCTGTCATCTTCAGGTCTTAACACTTCTGTTGTGAACCACGTTCATTTTACGCTGACGCCACGCATACGATGTCAGGTGGATAAAAGTAGCACATTTATAAAAGGTTCGTCATCGCTAAAATGTTTAAAATCATAAAGCACTTTGAGCACCAGCTATGTTCATATACATATTCCTCACAGTTCCTTGTTGCATCGTAGAAACACGGTACACAATAGCACAATTATTTGCGTAAGCTCGACATATTCCAAACTGCAATATTTTCGAGGGTGCAAGGCAACCGTGAAAACAGCATCCAATATATAAATAAAGGATGATGAAAACTTTTGAGTCCACTTCTTGAGTTTTCACTTATTCCATGATAAGGTGAGGCCAGTCCGTACTATCTCCACGTCGGATCTTGCTGCTGTAATTTACTTTGACGAATGTGAAATACAGTCTCCTTAGTAACCTATAATTCACTAAGCCTACATACTACTTAATCTAACTTAAACTAACTTACGCTACAGACAACACACACACAGACACACACACACACACAGCCATGCCCGAGAGAGGACTCGAACCTCCGAGGGGGGCAGCCGCAACCTGATTAAAAGCCGGTAACTTTTTATCTGCTGTTCTGTTATGTGAATAACTGTCGAAACGCCCATTTCAGTCCATTTGGTAAATATTTATAGTCTCTAATAACCAAATAAAGTATTGTACAGGACTGAGAATGAAGTAATATATTTTCTGAGATAGCGTGTTTGCCTTTGACTGTCAGCGTCACGCAAAAATCCCCAGAAGCTTTAGATGGTAAAACATCGGCTACTACATGAGAACTCTTATTGAAAATTTATTGAAATGCGACGGAGTTTCCATGTTGGTAGGACTGAATATTATCTCCTCCTGTGTTTCCAGAAATTTTCAGATTTTAATAGAGCTATAGTCTTTTGTTATTAGTTCGTCGTTTCTCGAGTAACCCTTGCAATAGCGCTTGCGAATCAAATGTCATGTGATGGTTCGAGCAGTACTCGATAATGCAGCGGGATTTCAGTGTATTGGGAAAATCTGAACACAACTATAGTTTTGCAGGCCCTACCAATCAGTATGAACACTTTTCACGATACCAACAGAGGAAGTCGACGAAAACATGAGTATAAAAACAAATCTAACGAGTCATGAAAACCGAGAAACATTTATCCAAGAATGTCGTCACAATAAAATACGTTCTCACATCTGGTTGGTCTTCTTAGATTGGGCTTACAGTAAAACCAATAGTAAGGAACTCACGAGTGATTGCAAACGGTATCCTCTTTCATCTTGTGATGTTACAAAATAAAAGTGGTGTTGTTATTCAATGGAAAGTTGGAAATTGAGATTTAGCTTACTGTTTTATCAATCACAATTGGCGTAACAATCATGGATTGACCATTGTCATAAAATATTGCATTATGAGATGTGAATAGTTTTTACTTGCAGTTTCGCGTGGCTTGAGGCAGTCACAACTAGCGTGCTATTGATCAAGAAATTGCGTTATCGTCTTTCTAATTACTTCATGATCGTAGATACGATCATACCCGGTTGTGAAGTTATTGTTATGACAAAACAATTTCCTAAGGAACCAGAAAGTTCTTAAGGCCGCAAAAACAACTGTAACATCACACCAAAGGGAAATTCAATATTAAAGCTGATGCAAGAAGACGATAAAACAGTTTTCTTTTTATCAATGTAACACACACATTGGAATGCGGATCTCCGGGTCTGTAATCTTAGCAAAATGCATAATTAAAATGAAAATAATACTGAGGAGATGATAGGAATGAGCACTGCTAAATGATTCAGTATTCCCAGAACAAATATTTATTATAAACTAAAACATATATCGTACCTTAAGCTAAGTACTACAATGACGGTAGATTTTTATGTCCACATCATGTCCATTGAGCGCTCTTTTATATGGCCATTGACTTCTTTGAGTCGCTCGTGCGTCGTCACGGTAAGTTATAACAGTTCTTTACACTTCACTCAAACTTAGACATCACACGTTTTTATACATTTAGTAAAAAATTAGATCAGACTGCCACAAATCTGCGTCCTTCTTACTCGAGAAAAACAGTACAAGTCTTTTTAGCGCTCAATGCTTCATTTGTTCTCCAGCGAACAAAATAGCGAAGGATCGCATATCTATCCGTATTTTTCTGTTTGCCGCCCAAAGACGACGAATTACATTATTTAGAAAATTCCACCGTCGCCATGCGACGCCTCATTATACATTAATCATTATTTACAAACAAGTACTTGCCTTCCGGCTGAAAGTATTAACTACTCGTATTTGCTGTTTTAATGAAGTCAAAAATAGCGAATATCACAATCTCCGCCGTAGATATTCTAACAATACAGCGATAAGCAATCAAATGAACTAGGTAGATTCAAGATACTGTGAAGGATAATGGAAGTAGTTCAGTTCGATCTGGGACTTTGATAAAGCTGCTCTTCGATGACGTGATAACCAGATTAAGGAATAAAGTGATTCAGTAACGATATACGATTACAATACATCCTGTTGAAAAATCGCGGCTGGTAGCAAAAGTAGGGCAATTTCAAAGAGACAGTATACACCTTCCAGCACAGTGGGTAAGTCTGGACTGTTGTAGCTTAGCGAAAGGCTTTGACGTTTAGGACTCCGCGGTGACAGAGTAATATGTCTTTAATTTTCAAAAGTGTTAATTTTTTCTCGAATGTCTAATTTATCGTGTGTGTAACCAGAGTTGTTACTATATCTGTGTCCCGACACCTAACGTTAGATCCACATTCGGAAAGCACTATTTTCATAATAATATTGAATAGAAACTGTTTCGTGATGTTCTGGAACAAGACTACTTATCGGGTGACGAACCGGCTTTCGTGTTCTTAACCACCTGCAGGTGATTACTCAAGGATGCAAACTCAGATGAAATCACGATTGCCTACGAAACCGAAAGCTGGTTCCTGACGAGAGAAATAGTATTTTAGAGGAAACCGGGAACGTGTTTCTTGTTTAATATTGTTGCTACCTTCTGTCAAGCACCGATGCTAAATGTAGATAACATTTTCATCACAAGTAAACATTTGGCAAGTGAAAAATCCCAATATAAGATTGAATCTGTGATCGAAACGTACAAGCTGCTATATATCTGTTGACATCGGTTACAGAAACCACTGGCTGCCTAATACTGTACTACAATACAACATATGCGGCTACGCATTTGTTTCTTGAGGGATAAACTTGAAAGATTGCTATCGTACGAAACACTAGAAATCGTTGCTGATGTTTTTATATCTATTTCTGTGATACGCTAGCAGCAAGACGAAAAGTGTGGTGAGTTTCAGCATATATTCGACTTACTTAATTCTGAGAGGGTAAGCTACTGAAGCAGTATACAGGGTGAAGTAGTACTCTGTCAACAACTCAGGTGGTCAGGGATACATTCAGAGTATTTTGGAATTATGGTCTCTCAGTTCTCGGAGAATCGTCACTGAGTTATTTCATTTCGTTTGGTTTCTTGCCCCAATGAACTTTGTATTCATATTTCACAGAAAACAATGCACAACGTAGCAAATGTCGACGGTATGCGCTGCATTTCGTGCTTCCATTCGCTCGCAGTACTTGCCGTTGCCAACAGCAATGTCCTGTTTCATTCGTTGCCCTGAAGTTTGCATTCAGCACTGCCCTGTTCTGTCCAGGGTATTGTTCTCCTGCAGTGTTAGTTGTGTACTAACAGCAACGCTATGAATAGGTTTACCAATGACGAGTTGGCCGATACGCACCTGGTGTATGGGTTCACTGAACGCAGCGGAAGAGCGGCACAGCGGCGCAAATTTGAGCTGCCCCCGTAGCGGAAGCAAGGACCACGTCAACTGTACACAGCCGCCTACGAGACACCAAATCCTGTGTTCAGTGTTGTGCGTTTTGGCGAGTGCATATTACATGATTATCCAGTGTCTTTAATATATTTTCTCGGAAACAAAGATAAGCCGCATAACAAACTAAATAAATCATATTTACATTGTACCGTTGTCCAAAAATATGTTGTCACTCATGTGGCACAACATAAATTTATATTTTCTTTTGTTACAGACTAGAGATAGCCACCCGATTTACTTTCGAAGAGAGAAAGGAGGTTTCAGCTTGGATGGAAGTGTTTGAATCACCCTGTAACATCGAAAATGCACATAAAATACCTTCTGCACCATTCAAAATATTTCGTCGTTTAATATCCGTTGATAACTTGCACTGTACTTCAAAATTCTGAATCTGTAAGCTTTATTAGTGAAACTATATTTAATACATAATCGATGTAACAGTGAATTTATTTCTGACTGTATGTATTTGATTGTAAATATAATGACAACATCATAAATTGCCTCATAAAAGCCATGGGAACTTTATTTAAATGTATCGATAGCAAAGACGAGATGGCACCAGCTGTGCCGTTGCTTATCTTTACGTATGGAGAGTCTGTGACGCCTTGCGAGCAGAGAGGAGGCAGAGCAGCTTGAGTGATGAAAGAGTGCGGAAGTGTTTGTTGGGGGACTCCAGCAGACGCGTGGTGCAGTTATTATAGTGCTGGTGCAGCTATTATAGCGCCAGTGTAGACGCGCCTAATTCGTTAACTCGCGAGTATTGAGAGCACGCTAAGAGTGGACAGGTGGAGGAAGCTGAAGTTCTAACTATTGCCTCTCCCATAATTATCCTTGGTTCTGGAGAGCAGTAGCAACAATGGCAGCTCAGTATTGTCGCTGGCTACATTCTTCGTCGTCCGCACAACTTCGACGTCGTAAGACCGTAAAAGTGAAAAATTATAAACTTACGTAGGGATTACCCAGTTAAATTGAACACTAATACGACCTATTCTTGAGTACTGCTCGAGCGTTTGGGATCCCTATCAGGTCGGATTGAGGGAGGACGTAGAAGCAATTCAGAGGCGGGCTGCTAGATTTGTTACTGGTAGGTTTGATCATCAAGCGAGTGTTACGGAAATGCTTCAGGAACTCGGGTGGGAGTCTCTAGAGGAAAGGGGGAGTTCTTTTCTTGAATCGCTACTGAGGAAATTTAGAGAACCAGCATTTGAGGCTGACTGCAGTACAATTTTACTGCCGCCAACTTACATTTCGCTGAAAGACCACAAACATAAGATACGAGAGATTAGGGCTCGCACAGAGGAATATAGGCAGTCATTTTTCCCTCGTTCTGTTTGGGAGTCGAACAGGGAGAGAAGATTCTAGCTGTGGTGAGAGGTACCCTCCGCCACGCACCGTGTGGTGGATTGCGGAGTATGGATGTAGATGTAGATGTAGATGAAGATGTAGAAATTTCTCTCACAAAATGGACTAACTTGAATAAAAACGTGCAATAGTTAAAATTTATAGTGCACCTGTGTTGTCATTGTCCTCAGATATTATTGCCAGGCAGGGTCCCTTTTCATGCAATCACCGAGTGTCTTAAGAATATGAAAATTGATTAACTATTTATTGCCAGTTTTGTGTATTTACTTATGACCAGATTCCGTTCAAATTTTCACGCCTCAGTAACTGTTCATTCTTGTATTGCATAACAGTGGCTTAACTAATTTGCAGTTTTGACTATTAACTTCTTTCACTTAAAGTGAAGTAAAATTTCAATGTCAAAACTAATAACTAGAGATACTGCACAAAGTGAGAGGGCACATTTCATTTATTCTGTATTTAGCTTATCGAGTGATTTCGCTGGCATGTTATGTATCTTATTGTTGTTATATTAAAAGTAAAATCAGTTGATCAGTTGTTTAAAGTAAAATTTAATTCAATCTTTCAACAATCAAAAGTAAATTCCTTGCCCGTTCCTAAATTGTGGATTACGTTCCAGTGAGGTTATTGAAAGAAAAGTTTTTTACATAACGAAGTTACAGTTAGATTTATTTAACCAATAACTCCATTTAAGTTTACTTTCAAAATTTAGTATTTTAGAATAAGTAACTGTAAACTCAGTGCTTTCTGATTTATTTATTTTTTCGTGAGCTGTTGTGTTGTGGGAAGCGTGACTACCTTTTGTTGCTACGCCAGTGATTATTTGCTTAAATTTCTTTGCCATTACCTTTCTTAAGCTAAAGGAAATTCATTGCTCTAGTGGGCTGGCGACAGTTTAATTAGCCCCTTTTTAGCTAATCAGTGTTTTCTTTGTACTATCAGTAATTTTTGTAGTAAATATTACGCGGTATCCTTTTCCCTCGTGTGTGGTTCGTGAGCGATTGCAGTATATTCCACCCACTTCAAAATTATCATCTGTATTTAGATTGGATTTAGAATAGATTCTTCCTTCAGAATGGTCTGTTGTACATTTTCCTCCAACTACCCTGTGTTATTTTCCCTCGGTAACGACACCCTTACTCACTATAAAATTTCATTAGGCATATGCGATCACGGTCAGTTGTTTCGCAATCCAGGAGACAGATTAGGAAGGTGAAGGTTACAACCCTCACAGGCAAGAAAAAAAATTCAGCAATGGTTCCCTAAGGATCCTTCAAGTCGTTTAGCTCTGAGTCGAGTGCATAAGAAATGTGTGTGCACTGGGTCACTGACCAGTGACGGTAAAGGAAACAATGCACGCCGAAGTTGTGTTCGAAATGAAGATAACATCACAAATGTTCAAGGCACGATGATTAGCATTCCAGAAAACTCAAGTACGACATTAGCATGGGAAACCGCAATCGAGCGGACAGGTGGCTTCAGAATACTTCACCTCGATCTCTGGGAATGAAGCCGTACCACATTCAAGTGATGAAGGCACTGTGTGGCACCGATAAAACTTCTCAGCTAGTAGCTGTTGAAGTGTCATTAGAAATGACGCATATAGATTATAATGTTGTGTGCTTTATATTCGATGAAGCCACATTAATGTCAGAAGCACCGTGCGTGAGCATAATTGCGTCACTTTGGGCACAGACAGTCGCCATAGACTAAGAGAGCACATACAGTGCGGCATTTCGAAGTTTGGAGTAATTGGTCCATATTTCATTAATGATGGGACTTTAACAAATGGTTCAAATGGCTTTGAGCACTATGGGACTTAACTTCTGAGGTCATCAGTCCCCTAGAACTTAGAACTACTTAAACCTAACTAACCTAAGGACAACACATACATCCATGCCCGAGGCAGGATTCGAACCTGCGACCGTAGCGGTTCCAGACTGTAGCGCCTAGAACCGCTCGGCCACCCAGGCCGGCTGGACATTAACAGGTGATTCTTATCTAGAGGTGTTGCAGAATTCTGTTCTTGGTAATCCTTTCCTCCGTATCCTAATATCAGATTAGTTCCAGCCAGATTGCACACTACCGCATTATTCCTTAAAGGTTCGAGATTAAATGGTTGAACCATTTGGTGGACCTATATTGGAAGAGGTGGACCTTTGGTGTGACCACTACCTTCGCCCTATTTTACTACAAATGATTTCTGGATATGGGGAATGATTTCTGGAAATGGAGAGTCCTGAAAGTACGCGTGTATGCTACAAGACAGTAATGACTAGAAACACATAATAAGGGGCTGTACGCTCTGTACCTACGGAACAGTGTGAATGAGCTATGGCCTGTGTAAGGAAAAGACATTGGACATGCACTGAAAACCAAGGAGAAATGTCTAAGGAAGCGTACTAGCTTCATTTCGGCTTGTGTACATAGCGTGTTTTTTATTAAAATAAATCAAGTATGCACAATAAGAATAAAATAATAATAAACAATAAATACAATAAAGTAAAATGAAAGTGATAATATATTTTTGGACAATCCTACATTACTCTGGAATCATGTGTTGTTTATACCTAAACAGTCCGGTAACCCTGAAGAGTCTGAAGTTTGGCGGTGGAGTTCTGCTTCACCCTGTGGGTTTTTATGCGGACATTTATTCTGAGGAGCGTAAGAATGGGTATTACTGTTGTTGTCGATGTTGGTTTCTCTAAACTCTTTTTTGTGATTATTACATTGTATTGGGAGGTGAAACACTGAGCGGCCTGATAATATTTTGAATCTCTCAGAAGCGATGTTTACCGTCAACAATACCGACATACCAACTCATTTCAATTGAAAGTTCCCTAATGTCTGCTAGTGAACAAAGTATGGCCATGCGGAACAGTGTTACAGACAGAACGCAACATATTTTCATATTTTCTTACCTAGGCGAAATGGTCGTCAAAAATCCCAATGGAGGACTTCATTGTCCACAATATAGACTGATGTAAGAAACTCAAGAACGAAAGCAACTTTCGCATGACGAGTGACTGTCAAGTAACGTAGCTGGATGAAACATTGACCATGCAGAGAAAGAACTGCTACTGTACAGTACAGATGTGAATGTGGTATAGATGGTAACTGAAAGAAATACGCAGCGAGATGAACGGTAATTACACCTTTACTGAAAGACGACAATTACACTGAAGTCACCAGATTTATGATGGTCACTTGAACGTTACATAAGGCGGAACATGGTTTTTAATAGGATGTGTCGTTACCATGGATGGCAAAACATGCTCCTCAACGTGCTCCCATGCCGGCCACAATGTTGGTAAGGAGTTCCTGTAGTAAGGTGTTCCATTCGTCCTCGAGCGCAGCTGAGAACTGCTGGATGGTCGGAGGCACATGTGGACGTGCTGTAGTAAGTTTCCCCAATGCATTCCACACATGCTGGATGGGATTCGTTTGAGAAAAGGCAATGTTATTTAAGACACTCAGAGATAGACGTACACACACCAACTCAGTTTTATGGATTGGTATGACGAACTGCTCTTAACCTTGTACACCTTTTAGATATTTAGAAAGAGAAATTTGTGAATATGTGGTGCATGATTCACAGGAAATAATAATAAAGCTAAAAACATTAATATAACTTCTCAATACACCTGACACTTGACAAATAATCTGCAGTGGCAAAAACAAAAAGAGGGAGTGAGGGAGGCATGATATTGAAGTCGCATCATCACAAGACAGCGGACATGCCCGCTCCAGCGCTTGACAGAGATGAATCGAAGTCATGATTGTTTCCGTTTCGTACTCAGTGCCGGCTGCTTCAGTTTTGAGATAGGTAGAGGCCATATCTTCACTTTCGCCAAAGAATGTAGAGCCTTATTTAACTAACTGTTCCGTAGGCTTTTGAAAGCAATTCGGTGTTTTAAAGTTTCTTCTTCTTCATTTTTTCTGCACATTTGCTCAGTTTTTTCTGTTTCATTTGGAATTATATTTTTTTCCGCCCTTTGCCACCTGTAAAATGTTTGCCGCCCTATGCGGTCACCTAATCTCACATAATGGTAGAAACGGCCCTTACGCCATATAATAAATTTACTGGTAAGGTCGGTCTTGCACGAGACCGGACACCGGCGGAATGTCTTCTCCACCGATTGTGAGTATACTGGCTCCACTTCCTGTCGCAAGAATCTGACGTTCTACAACACTCCCCACTCCTCTGCCCTACCACTCGATTGTAAGCCACATGTAGTCAAATGTAGGCCTCTGTCATACCCCAGCTAACATCGTTACAGTTTAATCAGTATCACATGTCCAGCTTCGTGGTAACGAATCAAAATATTTGTATAACTACAAATTAAGCTCGATTTCTCTACTGATATGAAGATTGTTTCTGTAACCTGGCTTTTTATCCACTTTATCAAGGAAAAAACGAAGCAGATTTCTAAATCGCTTAAAGGCATCATGAGACTGTAAAAACTACAGACACCGAAAGTACTTTCTGATGAGCTCAGTTTTATTAACGCATACAAAAATTAATGCGCTTGTGAATAATTTTATAGAAGAAAAAATTATCCGAAGGTAGGAAACACAAAACAATTTCTTATATCCGTGTTTTATAAAATACAGCCAACCAGTTCCAAGAAGATTTAACCTGACCTGGTTTCAACACCGACAATGAGTGTCTTCATCAGGAAAAAGACAACAAAAACAATTACCAATAAAAGATTACAAAACCATTTACACAGGGTGTAGAAGAACTGTTCAAAAATGGCTCTAAGTACTATGGGACTTAATATCTGAGGTCATCAGTCTCCTAGACTTAGAACTACTTAAACCTAACTAACCTAAGGACATCACACACATCCAAGCCCGAGGCATGATTCGAACCTGCGACCGTAGCAGCAGCGCAGCTCCAGACTGAAGCGCCCAGAAAAACTGTGTCACGAAATTTTAACCCTGGATAGCTGATGCCAGTAGGAATTACTAATGTTGTGTACGTCGGCAATGTATAATTTTTAAACTACGGAAACTTGGGGCTACGCGCTCCGATTGGCAGCGGGTATGCTCTGCTGCCGGATGCTCTGGACAAGGCATGACTACGAATGTTTTGCCTGCCGGAGATCACGATGTATCCAAGGCGGCCTCAACGCTCGGTGGTAGCGCACCAGCATTCCATTCTAAGCGCCTGGGGCCGGATCTGCCGGGCTCCCGACACACCCACTGTAGTTTCATGACGAGACGTACCGGGAACAAACCCATCAACTGCTGTTAGCTCCCACCCAGAGAGTCTTTTACAAATTGTGTCGGCCCTGAAAAGAGTCTTTTTCTTAGCTAGGACATTGTTTACTTAAAGTGGGTGCTCGAGCTGGCGACACTCTGACGCGACACAGGCTTGGAAACGATGAACCGTATTTTGCCAAACTCTTTCAAAGAATCCTAGCAATGCCCTGATGTGATCGGCGGCATGCTGAATGCGGTCCATTAATTGCTCTTCGTTTCTAGGTCGTTGGCGTCCCGATGGGTGAACTAGAACCTTGAAGAAGTCCTGTGGCGTGAGGTCTGGTGATGGTGGTCCATGTCCTACGAGCACCTCTGCCAATTAACCTGCCGTCGAAGAGTTCCTTTAAATATCCGCGCACAGCATGACTGTTACGTGCGGGTGCCACAAATGCGGAGACGTATGTGCAAGTAAATGTCTTCCAGCAGGCTGGGTAGAGTTTCTTGCAAAAAGTGAAGGTAATTTGCGCCAGTAGGTCGAGGAGGAGGTAGACGGACCGGCCCAGTCAGATTGTCACCCACAATGCCTGCCCAAATGTTGAGCGAAAATCGTTCCAGGTGTCCGTGGACGTACGTTTGGAGTGTTGTAAGGGTCATCCCACGGGAAGGTACACAACACAATGGCGGGGAAGTCGGGATCTCGTGCAACACGTCGCAGAAACCACCGGCAAAACCCTAGCCTGTGTTCATAGTCCGACACAGGATTTAGGTTCTGGGCAGGGCGGAAACTAAATGGATACTGGCTGTCGTCCATCAAAACCTCCCAGACTAACCAGTGAGTGACTTCCATCTTGTGTGCAACCGCTCGAGTACATGTCGCGCACGAGAACAGTCTCTTCAAATGCAGCATCCCGTCGTGTTCGAGATCTTACAGCATCACCATGATATCCCGCTAACAAGCCTGTTTCTCCAAGTCGTCGGTTAATTGCTGTAAACGTTTGCAGGTGTGGGTAGCGTCTTGCTGGGTACCGTTCCTCATACAACCGTCGAGTTTCATGCGCATTAGCATCTGCTAGTCCATAAACAACAACAATATCTCGTTGTTCTTCAAACGAACACTGTACCGCCATGCGTACTGTATGACTAAATCGCAGGTGACGTGTGTGTGCTCCGAAGCGAAGCTTACGTGTGAATGCCTCTGACGTGAGGTGGAGACAAACAGCAAGACCTATTCGACACGTGTGCGTCTAACGTTGAGGCAGTGACGGGGCGAGGGACGTTTCAATGCGTGCCCGTCAACGGACGAACGGTAACAAGGCAATCCCACGGCCAATCGGAGCGAGTTACGCCAAGTTTCCGTAGTTTAAAAACTGTGCGTTGTCGACATACATTTGTAACATCGGTTCTTTCTGGCGTCAGCTATCCAGGATTAAAATTTCGTGACACAATTTTTCTCCACCCTGTATAGAGGAAAGACCAAGAGTATATGCGCCGGCCGGAGTGGCCGAGCGCTTCTAGGCGCTACAGTCTGGAACCCCGCGACCGCTACGGTCGCAGGTTCGAATCCGTCCTCGGGCATGGATGTGTGTGATGTCCTTAGGTTGGTTAGGTTTAAGTAGTTCTAAGTTCTAGGGAATTGATGACCACAGTAGTTAAGTCCCACTGTGCTCAGAGCCATTTGAACCATTTGAACCAAGATTAGAGGGCTATTCTCAATTGTATATAATGATATAATAATTCCAATCCCAAAGAAAGCAGGTAGTGACATATGTGAAAATTACCGACCTATCAGTTTAATCAGTCACAGCTGCAAAATACTAACACGAATTCTTTACAGACGAATGGAAAAACTGGTGGAAGCCGACCTCGGGGAAGATCAGTTTGGATTCCGTAGAAATGTTGGAACACGTGAGGCAATACTGACCCTACGACTTATCTTAGAAGAAAGATTAAGGAAAGGCAAACCTACGTTTCTGGCATTTGTAGACTTAGAGAAAGCTTTTGACAATGTTGACTGGAATACTCTATTTCAAATTTTAAAGGTGGCAGGGGTAAAATACAGGGAGCGAAAGGCTATTTACAATTTGTACAGACACCAAATGGTAGTCATAATTGTCGAGGGGCATGAATGGGAAGCAGTGGTTGGGAAGGGAGTGAGACAGGGTTGTAGCCTCTCCCCGATGTTATTCAATCTGTATATTGAGCAAGCAGTAAAGGAAACAAACAAAAAATTTGGAGTAGGTATTAAAATCCAGGGAGAAGAAATAAAAAGTTTGAGGTTCGCCGATGACATTGTAATTCTGTCAGAGGCGGCAAAGGACTTGGAAGAGCAGTTGAACGGAATGGACAGTGTCTTGAAAGGAGGATATAAGATGAACATCAACAAAAGCAAAACAAGGATAATGGAATGTAGTCGAATTAAGTGGGGTGATGCTGAGGGAATCAGATTAGGAAATGAGACGCTTAAAGTAGTAAAGGAGTTTTGCTATTTGGGGAGCAAAATAACTGACGTTGGTCGAAGTAGAGAGGATATAAAATGTAGACTGGCAATGGCAAGGAAAGCGTTTCTGAGGAGGAGAAATTTGTTAACATCGAGTATAGATTTAAGTGTCAGGAAGTCGATTCTGAAAGTATTTGTATGGAGTGTAGCCATGTATGGAAGTGAAACATGGACGATAAATAGTTTGGACAAGAAGAGAATAGAAGCTTTGGAAATGTGGTGCTACAGAAGAATGTTGAAGGTTAGGTGGGTAGATCACGTAACTAATGAGGAGGTATTGAATAGTATTGGGGAGAAGAGAAGTTTGTGGCACAACTTGACTAGAAGAAGGGATCGGTTGGTAGGCCATGTTCTGAGGCATCAAGGGATCACCAGTTTAGTATGGGAGGGCAGCGTGGAGGGTAAAAATCGTAGAGCGAGACCAAGAGACGAATGCACTAAGCAGGTTCAGATGTATTTAGGTTGCAGTAGGTACTGGGAGATGAAGAAGCTTGCACAGGATAGAGTAGCATGGAGAGTTGCATCAAACCGGTCTCTGGTCTGAAGACCACAACAACAACAACAACAACTCACTTGTAGTGATATTTTAAAATGGACTTACGAGCAAAATGCTCTCATCATATAAAATAACTTCTTAAAACCATACTTAAACCATATAAAATTACCGGCATTGGAACTGATAGGACAATTTTACTTGTTAGTAAAAATTAAAACTACATGACGTAGCACGATGTACACTACTAAAGGCAGTACGAGGAAACAGACACTGGAGATGGCATCAGTGAGTTACGTCATGTAGCTTTAAGTTTTACTAACAAACACACTGTACGCCGCTAAGGGGCGTACGGCAAAACAGGGACTGCAGGTGTGGTACGTCATGTAACTTTAATTTTTTCTGACACTGCCTCTGCTGCGTCAGTTCCAACACCTGTAATTTTTATATTGTTGTAAATATGGGGCGGCCGGGGTGGCCGAGCGGTTCTAGGCGCTACAGTCTGGAACCGCGGGACCGCTACGGTCGCAGGTTCGAATCCTGCCTCGGGCGTGGATGTGTGTGGTGTCCTTAGGTTAGTTAGATTTACTTAGTTCTAAGTTCTAGGGGACTGATGACCTCAGAAGTTAAGTCTCATAGTGCTCAGAGCCATTTGAACCATTTGAATTTTGTAAATATGGTATTAAGAAGCTATTTTATACGACGGGAGCATTTTGCTTGTGAATCCGTTTTCAACTGTCGCTACATGTGAATATATTTATATTAAAAATGAAGAAATTCATCCAGCTGTATTTAAAGTGTCGATTTTATTTTGGCAACTAGTTTCAACGTTGTACCAACGTCATCTTCAGGCCCATACACTTGTTGACGTCAACTGCGTGCTAGTTACTAACCGCCTTCCACACGGAGCACGTCCATATCTCACCACTGACTTCTAGTATCAGCCGCACGCAGTTGACGTCAGCAAGTGTATGGGCCTGAAGATGACGTTGCTACAACGTTGAAACTAGTTGCCAACAAGTGTATGGGCCTGAATATGACGTTGTTACAACGTTGAAACTAGTTTCCAAAATAAAATCAACACCTTAAATACAGCTGGAGGAATTTCTTAATTTTTAATATAAATTTATACCAGGTGACGTCCCACTGTCCTCCATTTCCTATGGATGTACGAAGACAGGTGAATATAATCACCCCATAAATTTGTTCAGTAGACTAACTATCTACTCTCGGTCTTTTCTCTATGTAAGTGGTTTTGTAGTCTTTTGTAGACAACTGTTTTTCGCTTTTTCTAATGCTGGTACTGATTGTCGGTTTCCAAACTAGGTCGAGATAAGTCTTGTTGCAACTGGTTGGCTGTTTAATTCAAATCATATTCTTGCATGGTTGCTGGCTCACAACCATTTTCAAAAGTTTTTTGCAGACTTATTTAGAAATTTCATAAAAGGACCTCATTAGATGGTGCATTAGACTATTGTACTGTTCTGTTCCTTGGCGGTGCACATCGACGTTAAACGGGATCGGTTGACGCCTTTCGCCAAGGCATGCAAAATCATTGTCCCGCCTGGAGTACGGTATCGTTTATGACGTCTCGCAGAAGAATAAATCAATACCAATCTGTCAAATGCTCTTACCCCTTAGAGTTCCGAAATTCACAATAGCAGCACTCGCTCATTTGTTCGCCCATGCGCCATAAACTAGTATTTCTTCTAGTACTGCAACTCAAAACATTTTATTTGCATGTGTAGCAGCACTATATCACAACGATTTAACGTCCTCTGTGACGGAAATGAGTAACAGCCTCGATGGCCCGTTAATATCCACAAATATGGTGCATAACAGTCATTCATCAGCACAATCGGCTGCTTCACCGACCCTCGCGCAGTAATTACACTCCGAAACGTAACGCCGAAGTCACTCAGCGGCTCTCTGTGGCGTGCGCAGCAAGTAATGAAACCTGTTCCCGAATTAGCGTGCATTACGCGCGCTGGAGGGCGGCGCTTTCATTCCGCGCACGGACATGCGCAGACAGCCGTCGGGGCCGTCAATTCACGGCCTGTTAACGTAACGCATTGCTGATTTACATACAAATTAATACACTAAACACTACCTTTGTCCGCGTGCGTTGGCGCTGCTCATCGATCAATTAATTCGCTGGCGCGCATCTGACGAGCAAACAGCGGTCAGAGGGCTTTGCTTGAGCGCGCGAGTTGCAAGGAGAGCAGCAGGAAACGAGGGAACGAGAGCGGCAAACGAAAGGAAGGTGAAAGCGATAGGTACAAAGAGAGAATTAAAAGGACGTACAGGCAGAATCCCGAGTGAGGAGAATCGGCGCCACAAGTACTCGAAGTTATTAAGCAGTACAGATCTTTCGCATGACTAGATACTTCAGACTTCAAATAACTGACAGGACGCTAAGCTTCGTTCAAGATAGCTGGAATGTATGGATGTGCTTGAATTAGAGTCTGGTAATTAGTAAACATGACACAATTCGCTATACCTAGTGTACCGATAGATAAAAATCGGATGCCGTCCTGGAGTGCTGTGGCATTCACAAGGGACGTTCTAGCAGTGAAAGTACATGGGGCTCGAACCCTTTACCTCCACGTAAAGTGCCACCAAGGAACAACAATTTAACCTCCTACGCTGTCGGCTCATCCTCAACAGAATCTAAAAGATACATGCCATGTTCCAGGGACGTACTGTTTCAACATACTGTAGCCTATCCTCATTTATAAATTCTTTTTGGACTCACATGTTAATATGCACCTGAAGATGGGACAAAGGTCATGAAATCGGGCGGGCCGGAGTGGTCGAGCGGTTCTAGGCGCTACAGTCCGGAACCACGCTACCGTACGGTCGCAGGTTCGAATACTGCCTCGGGCATGGATATGTGTGGTGTCTTTAGGTTAGTTAGGTTTAAGTAGTTTTAAGTTCTAGGGCACTGGTGACCTCAGCAGTCCCATAGTGCTCAGAGCCATTTGAAGCATGAAATCGGGTTTTGCTTTCCATTTTTAGAGATAGAAAACGTTTACAGTTGTACGTGATTTTATCACTGATGATGAATCTGAAATATGTCATGCGACATCCACACCGACCCACTGACCAGAAAACGACAAAGAAACATAAAAAAGAGATATTGTCTCTGGCAAATAATCTAAATGGCTCTGAGCACTATGGGACTTAACTGCTGTGGTCATCAGTCGCCTAGAACTTAGAACTACTTAAACCTTACTAACCTAAGAACATCACACACATCCATGCCCGAGGCAGGATTCGAACCTGCAACCGTAGTAGTCGCGCGGTTCCGGACTGAGCGCCTAGAACCGCTAGACCACCGCGGCCATAATCTAAATGTCACGGGTCCAAACCACGTCAGTGCTTATACTGAATAAAAATCATTAGCAATGCTGGCAAAAGATATACGGTATAAGAAGTCCACCTCGTTCTTTCAACGGCCTTGCTGAGAGGGGGCAGAGGAACGGACAGAATTTCAGGGGAATCTTTCGTTCTTGGGGTGGGAGGCTGTTTCTAAAAGGCGGAGTAATTAGTAATGATCAACGGCAGGAGGATGTACAAGACAGTGGAACCTACTGCATTAAAGCCACACGCTGTGTATCCACAGGACATGTGGTAACTGAAAAAAAAAATTGCCGTGATGATCTCTCTACTGGCAAACCATTCCGGATTAGTTTCCCCTTCGGATGTCTTGTTAAGGGCGAGGTGATCATGAGAAAGAAAGATTGAATGATCAATGAAAGGGTAACATTTTATGAATCGCTACGTAGAATATATGAAGTCTGAATGTGGTAGGAGAGCTAGAAAATTTGAAAAAGGGAAATGCTAAGGCACTTCTCCTGGATTTCCACTTTACCTTGGTGAGGAGATTAGTGTGTCTCAATGATCAACAGAGCTATGCTGGAGGGAGCTATGCTCCTGGTAGAGCCATATATACCAGATTAGTCTGATGGTGGGAAACCAGACGGAAGTCGTTCAGGGAGCTGCCTTCTTGGCAGTATGTCGATAGCAATCTCATGGAACCTTTGCTAAGTGTGATATTACTTCGACTTGCTTGTCTCAGACTTCTTATGTCATCTTTCCTGTCGGCCTTTCTTGGTCAACTTTTGCTCTTTCGACCCTGACGGTATTAGGTTGTGAGCCCCGAAGGTGTCTTTCGTTTTCACTCTATAACCTTATCATAGGCATAGTGAACCCAACCCTCCTAGTTGAGTAAACCCTGATGTCTAATCCTGGTCGACTAGGTTGGGGGTTAGGTAAATGGGTCAGCACTTCACTACCCATAAAAACTCTCCAATTCTCAAGAATCTAAAGCGAAGCCTCGTTACTTGGATGACAACTATTGGCAAGGAAACGGACAATGAAAGTGAGTACATGGAACGTTCAGACCATAACAAAAGATTCACTGAAACAGGGAATGAACTGTATCGACTGAGTATGGACATAATTGTTTTTGTCTTAATTTGGAAATTTTACTTACTTTTCGTCCGGAGTTGTAGATATAAACGGGAAAAAGCGGGGTTTTACATTCTAATTAACAAAACTCTAAGCACTTTCATCAAGAACTACACTTTTTTATATGTAAGAACTCTCACTGTCAACAGTAAGTATATGGAACTGAAACGGCCATAATAGGAGTATATCACAGAAAACCAATGATCATTTCTACCAGAAATTATACGACCTTCTCAGCCAAGTTAAAAGCCACCAACAAATAACAACAGAAGCAGATTTTAATCCAAGAGTGGGCTCACAAGTAAACGATGCAGTGATAAAAAGGTAAGGAGAAAGTGTTGTTAATAGTTCTGGAGAAACTCTTATAGAATTCTCCAACCAGTAAAACTTACGAAATTTGAAAAAACAGTTTTCACATAAATATATTCACAGATGTATGTGGAAAAAAACCCTCATTACGACAGAAATCGTTAATCGATTAGATCATGACTACGCAGAGATCCAAGATGAGAGTTCAAGACTGTGGAGCCATGCGAGAAACCAATTGTGAATCTAATCGATACTTAGTTTTATCAAAGACGTCATCAAAAGCAGGACAAGTGGCTATCCAGTGCAATGAAAAGAAACTAGAACAGACATGGTAAAAGCTCATTCTCCTAAAGTATTTCAGCATAAAGTATTTATTTCAAGGAATATTAGAATGTGGATTACAATTGGTACGAGAAAACACAATGTTGAAAGGGAATATGAGAATATTAAACAAGCAGTTCGGAATTACTCTAGAGGTACTGGGGACTGAGAGTAACGACGCAGACAGTATGATACTCCATACATGTCAAACTTACGAAGTTCATTTTGGAAATGAAAAATTTACACGGAAATGGCTATCAGCTAAATCACATCAAGAAACGAAATTACAAGACAATAACTGTGGATTAAGGAAACAGAGTTAAATCAGAAAAGAACAAGATGTGGGAACAGAAATGGATCCAAATTGAGAGTTTAAGAGATGGATCACAAACGACAGAAGTATGGCGAACAGTCAGCGGTATGAAGAAAACACCAGTAAACAAAGCAGTAGACGATTTAATTCCTTTAAGCGAATGTAAAAAGCATAATATAGATGTAACTGACGACAGATCTCAGTACACTAGAGACGTAGAAGGTATGACTGAAGAAACAGTTCGAAATATGACCAGATGTACACAGTGAATTAGCTAAAATGAAGAGTGGCCGATTACCTGGGCAATGGAACTATTCCAGTGGAATTACTGAAAGCTTGAGGTCACCATTTGAAGAAGAGAATACTACGCCTTATGGAAAACTGCTATCAGCGGATTGAAATTCCAACGGAGAGGGAAAGATCGTAAATAGTATCCATTTTCAAGAAGGAAAACAGAAGAGACACTAGTTACTACAGAGGCGTCAGTGTGAACTCCACCATGAGCCGCTTATTTGGCAAAATTATGTGTGAGGAAATAAGGCAGAATGTTGGATACCGTATTGGAGAAGACCAGAACAGGTTCAGAAAGAACGTATCCTGTACAGATAACCTCTTTATTTTACAACAGCTCATGGCGAAATTCATAGTAGTAGGGAAGTAGCCACACATCGCCTTTGTAGATTTAGCTAAAGCCTATGACACGGTTCCGAGAGAAAAACTCTGGGAAGCTTTCAAAAATTTAGTTATGGATGACCATTTTTTACAGATTATTACTTAAAAGTCCGGAGATAATAAGGTACAGATTAAAAGAGGATCAAAACTATGTGAAGATGTCAATGTCACAAAAGGGCTGAGTGACAAAGTTGCAGTATGTCAGCCATCTTGTTCAGCTGTTATGTAGAAATGGCTATCCGAAGGTGGATGAACTGCCGTGGAGGAATGGAAATTATTACTGACTACGTACAGCTGTTTCCGTTAAGTTTTGCTGATAATCAAGCTGTTCTAGCATAAGATGAATTTGATCTTGAGTTCATTACACGGCGTTTGTATCAGAAATACGATAAATAGGAACTGGAAATGAATATGACAGAAACCGAATATCGCTCAGTCAATAGTGAAGTTCATATCTGTGAAGAAGCAGTTATAAAAAAAACTGAAAAATTTAAATATCTAGGGGAATATATTGACAGAAACGGACTGGGTACCATAGAAATAAAATTCAGAATACAACAAAGCAGAAGAGAAATAATGTGTATGAATTCTTCTTGTTCGGACAAGCCCATCTCTAATAACAATAAGAAAAGAGTGGGTAGGCTAATGGTTAAATCTGTTCTATGCTATGGGTCAGAATTATGGATTTTAAATGTTGACCGCAAAGGAAGAATAACAGAGGGAAATTGATTATTTACAAAGGAGTGGCAGAATGTCAACAAGCGAAACGAGAACTAATGACGAAGTGAGACCTCCCATGAAGGCGGATGAAACAGACAGACAGAATGGAAAGAAAAATGGCGGATCATCGATGGCAAAAGAACATTTTTTAATGTAAACCACCTGCCAGACGTAAACGCGGGAGTCCACGACGTTCTTGCAATGATAACATAAACGGAATAATGGAGCATCGCGGTATACGCAAGGAGGAGCAACTGAACAGAGAGGCTTGGCAGAATATAACAGGAACACAACAAAATATTGTTATTAATAATCTCTGTATTAATACATCCTGTAATAATAATAATTGAAACGTAAAGGTTCGACCTAGATATTGGAAAGTGGGGAGGAGGGTGGGGGCACTGATTTGGGGAAAGATACAGTGGTCTGGGCATTCGAGTAGAGAGTCAGATGAACAGTAGCTGAAAATGGTATAACGAATGTGGGATTCGTCATGCCGCACGATAATCTTTGAGTGCACGATTTTTGTATGCTGCTTACCGTTATAGTCTCAGGGTAGCGTATTTGAAAACTACTGAAAACATCATGGGTTCCGATTCTAGTCCATTCACTGTTTGAAATTTGAATAAAAACACTCAGAAAGTTGTCCGAATACTTCCCAATATAAGAGGACAACATCCTCTTCTGAGAATGGCCTTGTCAAAGAGTGTGGTAGTGAGGCAGAAGTTCGGTGCAACCTCTCGCCCCTGAGCGGGAAACTGCGGCTAAAGGCGGAAAACTTAGTGGTGATAAACGGCATGAGGATGCAGAAGGCAATCGAAACCGCTGCATTGTTGTTGTTGTGGTCTTCAGACCAGAGACCGGTTTGATGCAACTCTCCATGCTACTCTATCCTGTGCAAGCTTCTTCTTCTCCCAGTACCTACTGCAACCTAAATACATCTGAACCTGCTTAGTGCATTCGTCTCTTGGTCTCGCTCTACGATTTATACCCTCCACGCTGCCCTCCCATACTAAACTGGTGATCCCTTGATGCCTCAGAACATGGCCTACCAACCGATCCCTTCTTCTAGTCAAGTTGTGCCACAAACTTCTCTTCTCCCCAATACTATTCAAAATCTCCTCATTAGTTACGTGATCTACCCATCTAACCTTCAGCATTCTTCTGTAGCACCACATTTCGAAAGCTTCTATTCCTGTCCAAACTATTTACTGTCCATGTTTCACTTCCATACATGGCTACACTCCATACAAATACTTTCAGAAACGACTTCCTGACACTTAAATCTATACTCGATGTTAACAAATTTCTCTTCCTCAGAAACGCTTTCCTTGCCATTGCCAGTCTACATTTTATATCCTCTCTACTTCGACCATGCCGGCCGAAGTGGCCGTGCGGTTAAAGGCGCTGCAGTCTGGAACCGCAAGACCGCTACGGTCGCAGGTTCGAATCCTGCCTCGGGCATGGATGTTTGTGATGTCCTTAGGTTAGTTAGGTTTAACTAGTTCTAAGTTCTAGGGGACTAATGACCTCAGCAGTTGAGTCCCATAGTGCTCAGAGCCATTTGAACCATTTTCTACTTCGACCATCGCCAGTTATTTTTCTCCCCAAATAGCAAAACTCCTTTACCACTTTAAGCGTCTCATTTCCTAATCTGATTCCCTCAGCATCACCCCACTTAATTCGACTACATTCCATTATCCTTGTTTTGCTTTTGTTGATGTTCATCTTATATCCTCCTTTCAAGACACTGTCCATTCCGTTCAACTGCTCTTCCAAGTCCTTTGCCGCCTCTGACAGAATTACAATGTCATCGGCGAACCTCAAAGATTTTATTTCTGCTCCCTGGATTTTAATACCTACTCCAAATTTTTTGTTTGTTTCCTTTACTGCTTGCTCAATATACAGATTGAACAACATCGGGGAGAGGCTACAACCCTGTCTCACTCCCTTCCCAACCACTGCTTCCCATTCATGCCCCTCGACAATTATGACTACCATTTGGTGTCTGTACAAATTGTAAATAGCCTTCTGCTCCCTGTATTTTACCCCTGCTACCTTCAGAATTGGAAGGTCAAAAGCATTCTCTAAGTTTACATATGCTAGAAACGTAAGTTTGCCTTTCCTTAATGTATCGTCTAAGATAAGTCGTAGGGTCACTGTTGCCTCACGTGTTCCAACATTTCTACGGAATCCAAACTGATATTCCACGATGTCGGCTTCTACCAGTTTTTCCGTTCGTCTGTAAAGAATTCGTGTTAGTATTTTGCAGCTGTGACTTATTAAACTAATAGTTCGGTAATTTTCACAAATGTCAACACCTGCTTTCTTTGGGATTGGAATTAGTATATTCTTCTTGAAGTCTGGGGGTATTTCGCCCGTCTCTTACATCTTGCTGACCAGATGGTAGAGTTTTGTCAGGACTGGCTCTCCCAAGGCTATCAGTAGTTCTAATGGAACGTTGTCTACTCCCGGGGCCTTGTTTCGACTTAGGTCTTCCAGTGCTCTGTCAAACTCTTCACGCAGTATTTCCCATTTCATCTTCATCTACCTCCTCTTCCATTTCCATAATATTGCCCTCAAGAACATCGCTCTTATATAGACCCTCTAAATACTCCTTCCACCTTTCTGCTTTCCCTTCTTTGCTTAGACCTGGGTTTCCATCTGAGTTCTTGATATTCATGCAAGTGGTTCTCTTTTCTCCAAAGGTCTCTCGAATTTTCCTGTAGCCAGTATTTATCTTACTCCTACTGATATGCGCCTCTACATCCTTACATTTGTCCTCTAGCCATTCCTGCTCAGCCATTTTGCACTTCCTGTCGATCTCATTTTTGAGACGTTTGTATTCCTTTTTGCCTGCTTCATTTAATGCATTTTTATATTATCTTCTTTCATCAATTAAATTCAATATTTCTTCTGTTACCCAAGGATTTCTACGAGCCCTCGCCTTTTTACCTACTTGATCCTCTGCTGCCTTCACTACTTTATTCCTCAGAGCTACTCATTCTTCTTCTACTGTGTTTCTTTCCCCCATTCCTGTCAATTGTTCCCTTATCCTCTCCCTAAAACTCTGTACAACCTCCGGTTTAGTCAGTTTATCCAGGTCCCACCTCCTCAAATTCCCACCTTTTTGCAGTTTCTTCAGTTTTAATCTACAGTTCAAAACCTATATATTGTGGTCAGGGTCCACATCTGACCCTGGAAATGTCTTACAATTAAAAAACTTGTTTCGTAAATCTCTGTCTTACCATTATATAATCTATCTGATACCTGTCCGTATCTCCAGGATTCTTCCATGTATACAACCTTCTTTTATGATTCTTGAACCAAGTGTTAGCTATGATTAAGTTATGCTCTGTGCAAAATTCTACCAGGCGGCTTCCTCTTTCATTCCTTACCCCCATTCCTTATTCACCTACTACGTTTCCTTCTCTTCCTTTCCCTACTATCAAATTCCAGTCACCCATGACTATTAAATTTTCGTCTCCCTTGACTATCTGAATTTCTTTTATCTCATCATACATTTCATCAATCTCTTCGTCATCTGCGCAACTAGTTGGCACGTAAACTTTTACTACTCTGGTAGGCGTGGGCTTCGTATCTCTCGCCTCTGGGCGGGAAACTGCCGCTAAAGACGGAAAACGTAGTAGTGATGAACGGGATGAGGATGCAGAAGACAATCGAAACCGCTGCATTAAATGCATATAAAGAAACAGTACCTGTTACTACTATAAATAAGAAGTTTTCCTGCGATGCTTATAATATGATATCCTTGGAGCCAAAAAATGAAAGAATCTTAGTGTTATACTAATGAAATCGTGTCATGTCGCTTGTACAAAGTGACTGTGTGTTAATATCATCACTTGCATTAGACATTACTGCTACCAAGTGAGTACTAACATATGATAATTGCAACGGTCCTAGAGATTGGATCAGCTGATACTTGCTTACATACGGAACTGGCGATAGTGATTCTGCCATCTCGGAACGTTAGGGTAGCCTAAGACATACACAGAGTGAACATTAATAAAACTGTCAAACTGCTGGGACTGATTCCTGAATGGAAATGGAGGAAAGAAAAGTCCTATGAACACGTGTCCAGAAATGGACTGTGTGCAACGGCAACAAATCGTCCTGGAATACAGTACAGAGCTGCATCGCATCCACGTCACTATAGATGTTCAAAGTGGTCTCCAAGGGACTGTAGGTGATAGGGATAGCAGTGGTTGTCATTCAGCAATCGTACTTCGGCGTACACCATGTCAGCGGGCCAGTTGCTTGGAGCCTGTACTGGGGTTCGTCTCAATATCCTGGAGAACCCGGTTCTCCAGATGGGGAGTACCCAAAGTTCGCCGCCTCCCCGCACGTTCGTCTACCTGAAAGGACCCATGATCACATCACACAAAAGGCCAAAAAGAGCTTTAAATGTTATTTGGTGTGGTTGATGTCTGTGAGGGTATTTGTTTTGGTATAGCCGTTTCTATATGCTCGGCCGTACATAAGTAACTTCTCGGCTTGTTTCTGACGTGAATACCGGACCATTCTGCTGCTTACGGTACGATACGTCATCCGCACAGCCTCAAACACAAAAGGAATTTACGGCTCGTGTTCACAGGAACAGTGATTCGTCATCGTCGTGGCAACGATGCGTTTCCGGACACACGTTCAGGGGAACTTTTTTCTTCCATTTCCAAACAGAAACCTGTCCCTGCACTTTATCGGTTTTGTTACTACCTACTCTGTATGTGTTCTACCTTTTGTATTAGATTGTAGACGTATGATATCATTATCAACAAACTATTATTATTTACACTAGACAGCCCCTGGGATATTATAGTCTGACATGTCAGATAATCTACAAAATATTTACATAAACACAGCAATGCAGACACTAGTTTCCTAACATCATAAAAACAGGTGGTGTACGAAACTGGTTATATCACGTATAAGAGTATAGTTTTCTAAACCAATATTACTCCACTCTTATATTCTGTAAAGGTGAACATAATATTCAGTTCTTCCATCATATTTAATTGGAATAAAACGCGTACACGAAGAACCATTTCAGAGTGGCCTCAGTTTTATGATTGCAAATGTAGATAATACGAACGTTGAATGAAAAGTAATGACTCCACCTTCGTTTATTAGGTGTGGATGGGAATATTTTAATAAATCAAACTCAGATATCATCCTTAGAATGTGATCTTTAATGACCAATATTCACGTTTCCACACAATCACCAGCCAATTGGATACATTTCTAAAAACGATGAACAAGTTTTCTGAAGCCGTCACGGAAGTAGTCGACACTCTGTTTCCGCAATCACAGTCTCCCTGTTCTCTCAACGTCTTCACCAAAAGCATAATGATGTCCCCGCCGATCGTCTTTCATTATCGGGAACAGGTGGAAGTCATACGGTGCTAAATCTGGACTGTATGTAGGATGCCGTACGGTGGTGAGATTCAGTCTCTGAACTTCTGTTACGGAACAAGCTAGTACCTGCCACTTACCAATTCTGCCAACTGTTGAAGAATTACGAAGGTGGACACATTACTTTCCAGTCAATCCTCGTATAAGAATCGTAATAATATAGTTGCCGCAGTAAAGCAAGTCTTTAGTCTCCTCTTTGTGTTACAACTGAAATAGAAAATGCAGGTACTAGCCTTACCTCTTCATTGCACCTGAAATTGTCAGTATCTCAATTTACAAAATTGCACTGTACATACGTACGTCCGTAAAATTCAATTGAATTGCTAGAAAAGATTCCACGGCAGATTAGGAAATGCAGAAAGCGAGAAATACCCACTGACCTGATGCTAATGCAGTAAAGTATAGGTATAATGAGAACCTATAGACTAGGAGACCAGGCTACATACACTCCTGGAAATGGAAAAAAGAACACATTGACATCGGTGTGTCAGACCCACCATACTTGCTCCGGACACTGCGAGAGGGCTGTACAAGCAATGATCACACGCACGGCACAGCGGACACACCAGGAACCGCGGTGTTGGCCGTCGAATGGCGCTAGCTGCGCAGCATTTGTGCACCGCCGCCGTCAGTGTCAGCCAGTTTGCCGTGGCATACGGAGCTCCATCGCAGTCTGTAACACTGGTAGCATGCCGCGACAGCGTGGACGTGAACCGTATGTGCAGTTGGCGGACTTTGAGCGAGGGCGTATAGTGGGCATGCGGGAGGCCGGGTGGACGTACCGCCGAATTGCTCAACACGTGGGGCGTGAGGTCTCCACAGTACATCGATGTTGTCGCCATTGGTCGGCGGAAGGTGCACGTGCCCGTCGACCTGGGACCGGACCGCAGCGACGCACGGATGCACGCCAAGACCGTAGGATCCTACGCAGTGCCGTAGGGGACCGCACCGCCACTTCCCAGCAAATTAGGGACACTGTTGCTCCTGGGGTATCGGCGAGGACCATTCGCAACCGTCTCCATGAAGCTGGGCTACGGTCCCGCACACCGTTAGGCCGTCTTCCGCTCACGCCCCAACATCGTGCAGCCCGCCTCCAGTGGTGTCGCGACAGGCGTGAATGGAGGGACGAATGGAGACGTGTCGTCTTCAGCGATGAGAGTCGCTTCTGCCTTGGTGCCAATGATGGTCGTATGCGTGTTTGGCGCCGTGCAGGTGAGCGCCACAATCAGGACTGCATACGACCGAGGCACACAGGGCCAACACCCGGCATCATGGTGTGGGGAGCGATCTCCTACACTGGCCGTACACCACTGGTGAATGTCGAGGGGACACTGAATAGTGCACGGTACATCCAAACCGTCATCGAACCCATCGTTCTACCATTCCTAGACCGGCAAGGGAACTTGCTGTTCCAACAGGACAATGCACGTCCGCATGTATCCCGTGCCACCGAACGTGCTCTAGAAGGTGTAAGTCAACTACCCTGGCCAGCAAGATTTCCGGATCTGTCCCCCATTGAGCATGTTTGGGACTGGATGAAGCGTCGTCTCACGCGGTCTGCACGTCCAGCACGAACGCTGGTCCAACTGAGGCGCCAGGTGGAAATGGCATGGCAAGCCGTTCCACAGGAGTACATCCAGCATCTCTACGATCGTCTCCATGGGAGAATAGCAGCCTGCATTGCTGCGAAAGGTGGATATACACTGTACTAGTGCCGACATTGTGCAAGCTCTGTTGCCTGTGTCTATGTGCCTGTGGTTCTGTCAGTGTGATGTATCTGACCCCAGGAATGTGTCAATAAAGTTTCCCCTTCCTGGGACAATGAATTCACGGTGTTCTTATTTCAATTTCCAGGAGTGTATATTGGTTCATTCTATTAGGATGTTTATTGTATTAGTGAATATGGCGTCAGGACACAAGCATAAACTGTTACGGGACTCAGTTAAGGTTCATGAAAAAAAAAAAAAAAACAACAGCAGGAGAGAAAGAAAACAGCACAAGGACTGCCGACGCGATGATAATATCACTGTAGCCGTCGGTAATTTTTTACTCCTCAATTCAATCCGATCATTCAGTACGTCATTTCTAGTTTTCAAAATTTACTTATGAATGAACGTATATTTCTTCCAATATATCCATGTGCCATTCCTTTCCCACCTTGTGTACTTTTTTTTTTTTGAGTCATCAGTCTTTTGACAGGTTTGATGCCGCCCTCCACGAATTCCTCTCCTGTGCCAACCTCTTCATCTCAGAGTAGCACTTGCAACCTATATCCTCAATTATTTATTGGATGTATTCCAATCTCTGTCTTCCTCTACAGTTTTTTGCACTCTACAGCTCCTCTGGTGTCATGGAAGTTATTCCCTGATGTCTTAACAGGTGTCCCATGACCTTGTCCGTTCTTCTTATCAGTGTTTCTCACATATTCCTTTCCTCTCTGATTCTCGACAGTACCTCCTCATTCCTTACCTTATGAGTCCACCCAATTTCAACAATTGTCTGTAGCACCACATCTCAAATGCTTCGATTCACTTCCGTTCCGCTTTTCCCACAGTCCATGTTTCACTACCATACCACTCAGTGCTGCAAATGTACGTTCTCAGAAATGCCTTCCTCGAAATAAGACCTATATTTGATACTAGTAGACCTCTCTTGGTGAGGAATACCCTTTTTGCTAGTGCTAGTCTGCTTTTGATGTCCTCCGTCATTGTTTATGTTTCTGCCTAGATAGCACTATTCCTTAACTTCATCTAATTTGGGACCATCAATCCATCTTGCTGTTCTCATTTCTGCTACTTCCCATTACTTTTGTCTTTCTTCGATTTAATCTCAGTCCATATTCTATACTCATTACACTATTCATTCCAGTCAGCAGATCATGTAATTCTTCTTCGCTTTCACTCATAATACACTCCTGGAAATTGAAATAAGAACACCGCGAATTCATTGTCCCAGGAAGGGGAAACTTTATTGACACATTCCTGGGGTCAGATACATCACATGATCACACTGACAGAACCACAGGCACATAGACACAGGCAACAGAGCTTGCACAATGTCGGCACTAGTACAGTGTATATCCACCTTTCGCAGCAATGCAGGCTGCTATTCTCCCATGGAGACGATCGTAGAGATGCTGGATGTACTCCTGTGGAACGGCTTGCCATGCCATTTCCACCTGGCGCCTCAGTTGGACCAGCGTTCGTGCTGGACGTGCAGACCGCGTGAGACGACGCTTCATCCAGTCCCAAACATGC
This sequence comes from Schistocerca americana, assembly GCF_021461395.2. Lineage (NCBI taxonomy): Eukaryota > Metazoa > Arthropoda > Insecta > Orthoptera > Acrididae > Schistocerca > Schistocerca americana. The sequence goes on from NC_060123.1 coordinate 192,522,171, forward strand.
TCAATGGGGGACAGATCCGGAGATCTTGCTGGCCAGGGTAGTTGACTTACACCTTCTAGAGCACGTTCGGTGGCACGGGATACATGCGGACGTGCATTGTCCTGTTGGAACAGCAAGTTCCCTTGCCGGTCTAGGAATGGTAGAACGATGGGTTCGATGACGGTTTGGATGTACCGTGCACTATTCAGTGTCCCCTCGACCATCACCAGTGGTGTACGGCCAGTGTAGGAGATCGCTCCCCACACCATGATGCCGGGTGTTGGCCCTGTGTGCCTCGGTCGTATGCAGTCCTGATTGTGGCGCTCACCTGCACGGCGCCAAACACGCATACGACCATCATTGGCACCAAGGCAGAAGCGACTCTCATCGCTGAAGACGACACGTCTCCATTCGTCCCTCCATTCACGCCTGTCGCGACACCACTGGAGGCGGGCTGCACGATGTTGGGGCGTGAGCGGAAGACGGCCTAACGGTGTGCGGGACCGTAGCCCAGCTTCATGGAGACGGTTGCGAATGGTCCTCGCCGATACCCCAGGAGCAACAGTGTCCCTAATTTGCTGGGAAGTGGCGGTGCGGTCTCCTACGGCACTGCGTAGGATCCTACGGTCTTGGCGTGCATCCGTGCGTCGCTGCGGTCCGGTCCCAGGTCGACGGGCACGTGCACCTTCCGCCGACCACTGGCGACAGCATCGATGTACTGTGGAGACCTCACGCCCCACGTGTTGAGCAATTCGGCGGTACGTCCACCCGGCCTCCCGCATGCCCACTATACGCCCTCGCTCAAAGTCCGCCAACTGCACATACGGTTCACGTCGACGCTGTCGCGGCATGCTACCAGTGTTAAAGACTGCGGTGGAGCTCCGTATGCCACGGCAAACTGGCTGACACTGACGGCGGCGGTGCACAAATGCTGCGCAGCTAGCGCCATTCGACGGCCAACACCGCGGTTCCTGGTGTGTCCGCTGTGCCGTGCGTGTGATCATTGCTTGTACAGCCCTCTCGCAGTGTCCGGAGCAAGTATGGTGGGTCTGACACACCGGTGTCAATGTGTTCTTTTTTCCATTTCCAGGAGTGTAGCAATGTCATTAGCGAATTGAATCAATGATATCGTTTCACCTTGAATTTTAATTCCACTCCTGAACCTTTCATTTGCATTATTGCTTCTTCGATATACAGATTGTAGAATACGGGAGAAAGAGTACATCCTTGTCTTACATACGTTTTAATCCGAGCACTTCGTTCTTGGTCGTTCACTCTCATTATTGCCCGTTGTCTCGTGTATTGTCTATTACCCGCCTCTCCCTACACCTTACCCCTATTTTTCTCAGAATTTTGAGCGTGTGGCACCATGTTACGTCGTCAAACGCTTTTTCCAGGTCGAGTAATCCTATGGAAGAGTCTTGATTTTTCTTTAGTCTTGCTTCCATTATCAACCACAATGTGAGAAACGCCTCTTCGGTGCCTTTACCTTTCCTAAAGCCAAACTGACCGTCGTCTAACACATCCTCAATTTTTGTCTCCAATCATCTGTGTATTATACTTGTCAGCCACTTTCATGCATGAGCTGTTAAGCTGATTGTGCGATAATTGTACTTGTCAGCTCTTGCAGTCCTCAGAATTGTGTGGACGATACTTTTCCGAATGTCAGATAGTGCGTCGGCAGACTCATACATTCTAAACACCAACGTGAATAGTCGTTATGTTGACACTTCCCCAATGACTTTACAAATTCTGATATAACGTTCTGTATCCCAAAGCTGTCTTAAATTCCGATTCTAATACTGGATCCCCTATCTTCTCTAGATCGACTGTTTGTTCTTCTATTACATCAGACAAACCTTCCCTCTAATAGAGGCCTTCAGTATACTCTTTCCACGTATCCACTATCTCCTCTGCATGTTAATGTTACTACCCTGACTTTTAATTGCACTGAATGCTGTTTTACCTTTCCTACATGCCGAGTCATTCCTCCCGGCAATAATTTATTTATTCGACATTCACTCTAGCTACGGAGTGATATTCATCATTAAGATACATGATAAATGTCCACTGATTATTCCTGTTGGTAATAACATGCTCATTTGTAAGCGTATTGTCATATCGCTTTCTTAGTTGTGGAATATCTTTGCGAGCTGTCGCGTCTAGAGAGTCGAGCACGGGACACGAAACGTTTATGTTGCGTTGTGTGTAGCTCTGCAAGTAGAAGCATTGTTAGTATTCAGGTTGAAGTGTTGCTACAAGTGCTATTATAGTAAAGTGATGACATATGGAAATGGTTCAAAGGAAAGTGCGTCAAGAAGTAATTGAAAATGAGCAGTGGCGTTAATAATGTATTTATGTATCCTCTCGTTGCGTGTCGCATAACATCGATCATCCGCGCCGTGTTCGGTCTCCAACAATGAACAAATGTGAATCAGTAATACTATTTACCACAAAAGAGTGCAATCAAGTGCCAGTGATTTGTAGCCAGCGTGAGAACGTGCGTTCGATCATCGCCTTCCGCATTATCAACAACCACCCGCGCCGCGACGGTTACGCGCACGCTCGTACAAGTGAGAACTGAGAACTGAAAAATTAACTTTACGAACAGTGTTATATCATTACTCGTGACATGGAGGACTATTACCAGATATCTGTATGTGTGATGAGCGTAAGAACTTTCGTTCGATCATTCGGCTTCCGCATCATCAACAATCACCTGCGTTGTCTCTGTTACGCGTACGCTCGTCTGAATTATATTTTGGACTGTTAATCACCAAGATTGTTAATTGAATAAACATTTACGATTTAGAGTGTAAACAGTGCAATCTGTGGTTTCCATATCGTCTCAGAATACAGATGTTCGTACCAGACATAGGAGAGTGTTGTGTTTTAACGTTGAGTGGCTCCCCTAAACCCGCTTGCATGTTTCGATACATAATTTCAGGCAGGCCAACAGCAGTGTGGAGCAGAACAGAATGACCGCCGCGGGATTACCAGGTACGTGGTGTGGACGGGGCGCACGGTCACGAAACGAGAAGTCAATTTAAGGTACCCCTCACCCATTCGTGCTCCCGGGCGTGTTACACACTGTATCTTTTGTTCATTTTACGTCCTGTACTTTTTAGTACAGTCACCACATTGATTATTAGGTAATAGATATACAAATAAAACAAAACAAGAAATACTGGCAGCTGTATCACCGGATTATGTTTTAGAAGCACTGACAAGAAAATGTTTTTGACTTTAGACGAAATACCAAATTAAAAACTTCTTCTTCACGTAACTCGGCAGTTGCCCCTCGACGTCTGTTGTCTCTCTCTAGTGGCAGAGCATCCGTCCTGGCGGCAGAAAGAGGTCCACGGGACGAACTATGCGCGGAACTCCGCAGATCGATGCGCGGAGGTAGCGTCAGTAGCGCCGTTTGAGGGGTGAGGGCGAGGGGTGTTGGTGATGGTGGGGCGGGGGGGGGGGGGAGAGGAGGGGCCAGGGAAGACGGCGAGGTCTGGCATTAGCTGCTGCAAACTGCGGTCCAACTTCCTCCCCCTACCTCCCCCCCCCCCCCCCCCCCGTCCACCCCACCGAGCGCACACCGCGATCCCGCCCAAATTAACCTTTAAATTGACTTAAATTAAAGAGACAAACAGCTAGGTTAATATGTATTATCTTAATTACATCTTGGAGCTTTATCGGCCCAGAGACCCGACTCCCAGTTCCCCCGCCAGGCAGCGCCTCCGACGTGTGGCGAAACAAGCGAATGCTGCTGCGCGACTAACTTGGCCCGGCGTCCTACCTTGAGTTCTAGACTCCAGAAGCAGAAGGTTTTACAGAAACGGGCCCCGCGAGCAGGTAATGAGTCACTGATTTCTTTGTATCTGCACAACACCTCGAGAATAATACAGAAGTGGGATTCTGTGTGGATCCCGTACCGAAACAGAATTATTAGCCAGTAGAGACAAAAAATTATAAACGCTATATTTGTGTTACATAAGGGTTACAATAAAATTTAGATGAAAGATACACATACGTCATTTCTGTGCAATACATTTTACTGAGTTACACCATTGTTGCAGTTGGATTTTAAGGCTACAGGTAAATTAAATGTTGGGTTGTGGATAATGACAGACAAAATCTTGTAAGACACGTAAGTACATAAGAAGGATACTTTTAACCCGTGTAATTCTTATTGGGTAACGAAGTTATAAAAACCCAAAACTGTTTCACTATTTTAAACTAAATCGTTGGATGCAGGATTCTTGGTACATGAATCGTCCGATACCACTTTTGGTCTAACACTCGCAATTTTGAATTTTTCATCAGAAGCTTAATTTTTCATTGCTTCCGGCTTCATTGGCTATTTTGTTCTCGGTTTCATAAATGATGAAAACAATTTAACAATTTAATATGATTTACATAAAAAGTAGCTTTTGAAAATACATACATAAATACATAGTATATGCATGAAAACACATAAAAACGATACTTTTGAGCTGTATAATACTTATTCTTTGTGGAAGTTAAAACAACCCAAAGCTTCCCACTCTTTTAAACTAAATATTGGATTCAGAATGAGATTTTCACTCTGCAGCAGAGAGCACGCTGATATGAAACTTTTTGGCACATAAAAACTGTGTGCCGGACCGAGACTCGAACTCGGGACCTTTGCCTTTCGAGTTCGAGTCTCGCTCCGGCACACAGTTTAAATCTGCCAGGAAGTTAAATATGGGATTGTTGGTCGATGAATCGACTGATATTCTTTTGATCCAGTTCTTGCGATTATCAATTTCGGATCAGAAACTCAGTTTTTCATTACTTTCGACCTGATTTGCTACTTGAATGTCCGTTTCTTACATTATGAAAAACGTTTTAATATGACTTACATTATAGATAGGTTGACTCCAAAAATTTAATGATCTTTTTATTTATCACGATCAATAAAAATGAGAGGAAGTAACAATGGTGAAGGTAATTCCAAGTGTGAGTGCAGATGGACACCATATATTACTGGTGGGACAATGGAAAATGAAGCAGTGTGTAAAAAATAGAACACAGAAGAAAGCGATGGGGATACGGGCTTGGAAACTGAAGGAGAGTGAAAGTGCTGAGAAGTACAGAGAATTAATCACACAAAAATATCCAAAATAAGTTTTCAGCGATGTAGAAAAAGAATGGAGTTTATTCAAAGACACTTTAGTCGATGCATCACAAAAAGTATGTGGTAGAACATCTGGAAAGGAAAAAGTAAGGTAGATAAGCTGGTGGGATGATACCATAATCCAAGCAGTTAGAAGAAAAAATGGAGCATGGGGAAAGTGGTGGAAAACTAAAATGACGAAGACCATAAAAGATATATAGAGGAAAAGAAGAAGTGCATAGAAATAGTGGAAACAGCAAAGAAATAGGCATGGGAAAAGTTTACAAAAATAGTTGAAGAAGATGTGAAGGGCAATAAGAAAATGTTCCATAAAAAGATGAAAAATAAAAGGAAGGCTTCTGAAATACCAGTAAAGATGGATGCAGAAGACGGTACCGTGATTGAAGATCCAGAGAATATAAAAGATCTCTGGAAAGAACATTTTAAGAAACTGTTAAACGATGAGGAGCAGGTACACGAGGAAACAACAAATAATGGAGGAACTGAAAGAAGTTGGGAAGCAGAATTAGGACAAATTACACTGGAAGAAATGGAAATAGCTGTGAAGAAGATGGATGGGGGGAAATCCCCAGGACCTGATGAAATATCAGTGGATATGATAAGAGCAGCAGGTCCAGTGGGAATGTAGTGGCTGTATAGAGTACTATCAAGTGTGTGGAGAAGTTGAACAATACCTGACGATTGGAGAAGAGGAGGCATTGTTCCCATCTTCAAAAAAGGCAATGAAAGCTACAAAGGAATAACTCTTATGAGTCATACAGACAAGATTTTTGAAAGAATTTTACTAAATCGAATAAGTGAAAAGATAGAAAAGGAGCAGAGTGAAGAACAGCATAGGTTTAGTAAAGGAAGAAGCACGATCGATCTGATATTTTCTATCCATGAACTGATGGAAAAAACTTGGGAGTATAAAAAAGGGTGATAGTGGTTTTCATAGACACAGAAAAGGCATATGACTCAGTTAACAGGGAAAGACTCAGGGAAGAAATGAAGAAGATAGATATAGAAGATGGATACATTAATGTAAGAATGACATTGTACAGAGGACACAATTGTAGAATTAGAACACCATTGGGGAACTCTGAATACTTCGAAATAAGACAAGGACTTAAGCAAGGAAGTATTCTATCTCCTGCACTTTTTAATATTGTGACGGAGGGAATGAATAGGGCAGTTAAAGATATAGTAAAAGGAAAAGACAAAAATATGATTTTGGCAGATGATATGTTAATATGGGGTGATAAAGAGGTAGATGTACAGTTACAACTTGATGCGTGGAAGGAAATAATGAAAAGGTATGGATTAAAAATAAATAAAGATAAGAGTGAAGTAATGGTATTTGGAAGAGAGAAAGGGATCAACGGAAATACTAAATTGAATGGAGAACCCCTCAATGTGTTAGAGAGTTTCACTTATTTAGGGAGTGAAATATCTAGGGATGGAAGAATAACTAACGAAATTAATAGGAGGTTACAGAAGGTTCAAATGGCTCTGAGCACTATGGGACTCAACTGCTGAGGTCATTAGTCCCCTAGAACTTAGAACTAGTTAAACCTAACTAACCTAAGGACATCACGAACATCCATGCCCGAGGCAGGATTCGAACCTGCGACCGTAGCGGTCTTGCGGTTCCAGACTGCAGCGCCTTTAACCGCACGGCCACTTCGGCCGGCGTTACAGAAGGGAGGCAGTTTTTACCAAAGAATAAAACACCTGATCTGGAATAAAGAAGTTTCAGAAAAAGCAAAACTCCTTATGTATACGAATTATTACTTCCCTGTTGTCACCTATAGTGGAGAATAATGGACAAGGAATGAAAGGGACTGGAGCAGACTGCAAGTAGCGGAAATGAAATTTCTCAGAGCAGTTAAGGGAAAAACAAGAATGGACAGAGTAAGGAATGTAGAGATTAGAAAGGACCTTGAACAGGAGAGTATGAGAGAATAAATAGAAAAGGAGAGATTAAGATGGTGTGGGCATTTTAAGAGGATGCATGGGCAGAGACGGAAGAACTAAAGATGGATGGGAAAAGACCTAGAGGGTGCCAAAGAACACGGTGGAAAATGCGAGTGAGAATATCTGTGGAAAGGAGGGGTGTGACATGGCAGCAAGTGGAGGAAGAAAAGTGGTGGGAGGACCGAGCCAAATGGAGAGGACTCGTCAGCACCAAGACCCGGCAGTAGCTGGAGCGGGATCCGGATGTAGATAGAACAAAAATGAAAGAGATGATACTTTATGAGGGAAAAATATATTTTAATGTAAAAAACTATCACCTGATATCATAAATCTATGTCATCAAACATAGAGATAGTATTTATTTTACTGAAAATACTCAGGTTCATACATTTCACTTGTGGAGTGTTTGGAGTTGTTATTCGTGCCATTGCCGCGAGTAGTTATTTGGAATTTGGTTTTCAAAAGAGAAGGAAGTTGCAGATATCACTTTGCAGTTGATAACTGTTAGAAGATTGTAAGATCCAGAGGCATATTTCATGGAATTGGGTTTGAAAGTGATATAAGATATTATTAATAAGTCAGCGATTTTAAAATGACACTAGCGTTCTCCGTCATTCCGAGATGAGGACCCGTACCAATTAATTTCAGATATTGCGGAAACTGAGACCACCCCTGGACGGCAGCAGCCATCCCAAAATATAAGTGGTGGTGGTGGTGGTTAGTGTTTAACGTCCCGTCGACAACGAGGTCATTAGAGACGGAGCGCAAGCTCGGGTTAGGGAAGGATTGGGAAAGAAATCGGCCGTGACCTTTCAAAAGAACCATCCCGGCATTTGCCTGAAACGATTTAGGGAAATCACGGAAAACCTTAATCAGGATGGCCGGAGACGGGATTGAACCGTCGTCCTCCCGAATGCGAGTCCAGTGTGCTAACCACTGCGCCACCTCGCTCGGCAAAATATAAGTACTTACGTAAACATACAGCAGCCGTACAATATTATTACTATTATTATTATTCATGGTGCAAAATAATGCTATTTTTTTATTATTATAGGTTGGTCATCGATTGTGTGTGCATCTTATAAAACTCAGAAAACTGTTTGTTTTTCAGTGCATAAATGAACATTACACGTTTCGCAGGTAATTGATGGATTTCCATTGTAATTCGGTATTTTGCATTTGTTTCTCTTTGGAGACACAACTGTTCAAAATCCAACTTTGTCATGGCGAACAACATGACTCGGAAAGTCACAGAAAATATCTGCAGATTGGTGTCTTTTGAATACTTCTAACGTAGAGCCAGTCCTTAAAAACGCTGCCATACAAATTAGGCCGCAACCTTTCCTAAAAGTGAGAATTTATATAAAATCATGCTACGATTTTCCTGCATTTCCGAGCGTTGCCATTGTGCCTAAGCTCGGGTGTACCATCGCATTAAGGGGACTGGAAAACCTAAATTATCAGTATAAAAATTAGAACTAGTTCAATATCCGAACGTATAAAAACGTTCCACTGCATCTAGCGTCTCTCGCAGAAGAAATCAACATAAAATCATAAACGAAAGAGGGGATAAACGCAGATTCCTTTTTTTTAAAAAAAAAGCTGCTGATCATTTCTGTCAGTTCATTATGTAGGATGTCGCATCGACCACAGAATTGAGAGCACAGTACATTTTTCAAATAATATTAAAGGCATTGCTTGTCAAAGAAGTAACACCATACGACTCCTTGAAGAATATCAAAGATAACTGCAGTAGCCGTGACGTAATTCTACACTGAAGCGCCAACGAAATTTGTAGTCATGCATATTCCAATACAACGCCTAAATAAGACAAGTGTCTGGCGCACTTTTTAGATCGTTTACTGCTGCTGCAATGGCAGGTTATCAAGGTTTAAGTGAGTTTGAACGTGGTGTTATAGTCAGCGCGCGAGCGATGGGACACAGCATCTTCGAGGGAGCGATGAAGTGGGATTTTCCTGTACGACAATTTCACGAGTGTACCATCAATATCAGGCATCCGGTATAAGGTCAAATCTCCGACATCGCTGCGGTCAGATAAATATCCGGCGAGAACGGGACCAACGACGTCTGAAGAGAATCTTTCAACATGACAGAAGTGCAACCATTCCGTAAAATGCAGCAGATTTCAATGCTGGGCCATCAACAAGTGTCAGCGTGCTAACCTTTCAACGAAACGTCATTGATATGGGCTTTTGTAGACGAAGCCCCACTCGTGCACCCTTGATGACTGCACGACAACAAAGCCTTATGCCTCACCTGGACCAGTCAACACCAACATTGGACTGTTGGTGACTGAAAATATGTTGCCTGGTCGGACGAGCATTATTTCAAATTGTATCGAGCGGATCGACGTGTACGGATATGGAGACAAACTCATGAATCCATGGACCCTGCATGTCAGCATGGGAATTTCCAAGCTGGTGGAGGCTCTTTAATGGTGTGATACGTGTGCAGTTGGAGTTATATGGGACATCTGATATATCTAAATACAGCTCTGAAAGGTGACACTTACGTATGCGTCCTGTCTGATAACCTGCATCTATTCATGTTCATTGTGCATTCCTACGGGCTTGGGCTATTCCAGCGTGACAATGTGACGCCCCACACGTCGACAGTTGCTACAGAGTGGCTCCAGGAACACTCTTCTGAGTTTAAATACTTCCGCTGGCCACCATACTCCCCAGAAATGAACATTATTGAGCATATCTGGGATGTCTTGCAACGTGCTGTTCAGAAGAGACCTCCACCCCCTCGTACTCATACGGATTTATGGACAGCCCTGGAAGATTCATGGTGTCAATTCCGTCCAGCGCTACTTTAGACATCGATGGAGTCCATGCCACTTGTGTTGCGGCACTTCTGTGTGCTCGCGTGGGCCCTGCACGTTCTTAGTCAGGTGTACCAGTTCTTGTGGCTCTTCATTGTTTATTGATCAGTCCAGAACAAATACAATGACTACGGCTGACGACGCATTGGTGTTTGGGTGTGCGCGTTAGTCGTGCTGAGACAGTCGTGCTGGTCTAACCACCGCCGTGTGCGGACCTCACCGCGAATGGAACACGTCGTCGGCCGGATGTCGCTGTAGCTTGTGAGTACAGCATAGCCATCCTGTTATGGAAGCTCAGATTCCGAAGTCTACGTTGAAAGGCCGAAAGTTTATGAAATCGACGAATGGTTGTTCGAAAAGATAGGATTACAAGATAATGACGTTCACGGTGTGGCGTATGATTTCCTTGACAATACAGTGTATGTTAAAGTGCGACATGTTGAAACGTGTACCCGGATTATGACAGAAACAGGCGGAGTGGCGAACTTCCTTCATTTCAATGGTGAATCAAGTTCAACCGCGATCAGTTACGCAGGTTTAGGGTTGCGATCTGTGTTCATATTGAACCTCCCATTTGAAATGAAGTTCGATCTCTTTGAACAAGCGTTAACGCCTTATGGAACGGTTTTGCAGGTTACCGGTGAGAAATGGACGGGCAACAAACATTTTAATGTTGACAGTGGCGTGCGAAATGTTAGAATTGATCTTCATAAACACATCCCGTTGTATATTATGGTTCAAGGCATCAGAGCCTTAGTTGTTTATGATGGCCAACCAAGAACCTGCGTAGTATGCGGATGGACAGGGTAAACGGTGGTGGCCGATGCAGGTAGGGTAATGGTTCCTATTCGGAATGAGGGCATTCAAGTGGAGTTAAACAACCACGTAAATACAGCCGTGTTGGCATCTTCCGAGTCTCACCCCGTTCCGAGCACGCTTTGGTCGGAAGATATTGAGCAGTAGTAAACAGTTATATGTAGACTTACAAGATGACTACCGTCAATGTCTCTCGGACAAGCAAGGCGGTAATGCTACAATGTTTGAAAGATTATCCGCATATCGCTGACATAGATGTTGCCATCTTACAAGAGGTTGTCACAACTAAAGTAGCGGACATCAGAGGTTATGAAGCCATCATCAACATCGGAAATGAAGGAGGAACAGCGGTTTTATTCAAAGAGGGTATCACATGTCGAGCTGAAACTATTTTAGAGACTGGTCGGGGTATAACTGTCCAATTTGATGACCTCACTTTAACTAACGTATATGCGCCATCTGGGATTAATGAAAGATGACACAGAAGTAGCTTTTATCGGAATGGGATGGTTGGACTGCTAAAAAACGTTGGAGCCCCTGCCTTGCATGCCGGAGATTTTAACTGTGTGTTGCGCCGCGAAGACCAGACGCCCAATCTTAACACTTGTCAAGAGCTGCAAACATTGGTGACTGAGTTAAAACTGCAAGACACCTGGACGTAGTTGAATCCCCACCATACCGGATATACTTATACCAGTAGCACGTCAACAAGTAGGTTAGATCGAATCTATGTCACCAAAGAATTCATGCGCAGTATTGATGCTTGTGAAATATGGCCCACAAACTTCTCCGACCATTGTGAATACCGTATTTCATTGAGGTACATCCGACAAAAAATCTTTCGTGGACGTGGGGTATGGCAGCTTGACTAGTGCAGGATGTTGAATTTAAGGAGCGTATTCGACATACTTGGTACAAATGCTTACGCTCCCAAACGAGGTATCGGGAGCGGATCATTTGCTGCACCGAATATGCAAACCCGTACTTCGTAAATGCATTCTACAGTTTGCAGAACTCCAAGCATATTGGGGCAATATGCGGAATATTATTTCTCCTGTTTGCGAGACCTTTATCAACAACCAGAAGGACTTTCGGCTAACACACTCAAACTGAAAACATACTCAAACTGAAACGCTTTAAGTCCAAAATAACCACCCTAGACCGGCAACGTATGGATGGTTTGTCTGCTCGAGCTCGATGCAAGGACGATCTTATGCAGGAACGTACGTCGTTATACCATGTAATAAGAGAGACACGTAGGGGGAAACAGAGAATAATAACCGCGCTGGCGGACGATGACGGAAGAGAGTACACTACTCAGACCGTCGTAAAACAATATGTGGCGAAGTATTAAAGGAATCTTTACGCTGGGACGGAAGTACAGTCATGCTCCTAAATTAAGGATAACTGCAGAATGTGGTGCCACACAACGTGGCACTACAGAAAACTGGCGCTTTTGGCATAGGCACATACGGAACACACACGACACAGATCTGTAAGTCCACGATATTGGTAATAAATTGAGAAAACCGTCCCTAAACACATGTGCTACAAAACGCCAGTGTTTCCTGCGCATGTACCCCGACATCAATATGGGATATGATCACGACGCACATCTACACAGACCGCACAACGGGTTGGCATACTCTGGATCAGGTGCTCGAGCAGCTGCTGGGGTATAGCCTCCCATTCTTGCACCAGTGCCTATCGGAGCTCCTGAAGTGTCGTAGGTGTTTCAAGACGTGCAGCGGTACGTCGACCGTGAGCATCCCAGACGAACTCGATGGGGTTTAGGTCTGCGAAATGGCAGGCCACTTCATTCGTCTGATATCTTCTGTTTCAAGGTACTCCTCAACGATGGCAGCTCGGTGGGGCCGTGCGTTATCATCCATCAGGAGGAAGGCGGGACCGACTGCACCCCTGAAAAGGCGGACATACTGGTGCAAAATGACGTCCCGATACATCTGACGTGTTACAGTTCCTCTGACAAAGACATGCAAGGGTGTACGTGTACCAATCATAATCCGACCCCTCACCATCAAACCACGACCTCCATACAGGATCGTTTCCAGGACATTGAGGGGTTGGTATCTGGTTCCTGGTTCACGCCAGATGAAAACCCGGCGAGAATCACTGTTCAGACTGTAGCTGGACTCATCCTTGAACATAACCTGGGGCCACTGTTCCAATGACCGTGTACTGTGTTCTTAACACCAGGTTTTACGAGCTCTCCTGGTGACCAGAGGTCAGTGGAATGCACCTTGAAGGTCTCCGGACGGATAAACCATGTCTGTTCGGTTGTCTGCAGACTGTGTGTCTGGAGACAACTGTTTCAGTGGCTGCAGTAAGGTCCCGAACAAGGTTACCTGCAGTACTCCGTGGACGTCTGAAGGCACTGATGGTGAGATATCGGTCTTCTTGTGGTGTTGTACACCGTGTACGTCTCGTACTGTAGCGCTTGGACACGTTTTCTGTCTGCTGGAATCGTTGCCATAATCTTGAGATCACACTTTGTGGCACACGGAGGGCCCGTGTTACGACCTGCTGTGTTCGACCAGCCTCCAGTCGCCCTAGTATTCTACCTCTCATAACGTCATCATTATGTGTTCTTTGAGCAGTTTTCAACACACAGTCACCATTAGCACGTCTGAAAACGTCTGCACACTTACTCGCTGCACCGTACTCTGACATGCATTAAAACACCTCTGCTTATGTGGACTGCTGCCAGCGCCACCGTGCGACGACCGCAGGTCAAATGCACCGCATGGTCATACCCGGAGGTGATTTAAACCCGCAAAGCGCCCATCAGAGCGTTGTTTCACCATATATAAAAACCATAATTAACATCTCTCCAACGAACAAGACAGCTGGTCCCGGTGGCCTTCTGGACGTATTTTATGTTCACATGTGGGATGTAGTAGTGCATGAGCTCACAGATATGTACAGTGAGTTATTAACTGATCAGGCGTTCCCTCCTGTATTTACGGAGGGAATGATTGTGCTCATTCCTAAAAAACCGAGCAGCAAGAGTATTCACGATTTAAGACCACTCACCTTACTCAACACTGACTTTAAGATTCTCACTCGCATCCTAAATAGAAGGATGACCGCTCCTAATAAATGTCATAGGTATTTACCAAACGAGTGTAATAAAGGGTATATCAATGCTAGATACCTTATATGAGTATAGGGACGTCATAAACCTTATTTGGTTAAGTGACAATAGTCTGTCCTTATTATTTTTAAATTTTGATAAAGCCTTTGATGGATCAGTCATGGCTTCTTATTTAGCATCATGCAGAAATGGGTTTCGAATACCACTTTATAACTGTCATACGTAAATGTATCAGTGGCGTTTTTTTACGGATTAAAATCAATGGACAACTGAAACATTTCCAGTTCAACAGTCAGTGCGTCAAGGATGTCCACTGTCTATGACATTATATGCTATCGCTTTGGAACCTCTGCTTTCGACAATGCACCAGAAATTGAGAGAACTACAGGTCTCAAATATAAAGACAGTTTGTCACGGTATTGCTGACGACATAAGTGTTATTTTAAATTCGTATAGTGAGGCTGATAAAGTGCGACGTTTGTTACACCAGTACTGACGATCCTCTGGTACAAAATTGAATCTTCAAAAGTCCAAAATAATGCATGTCGGTTCTTACAGTATTGCAACAGGTGCACACTAGTTGGATGTAACTGAAGAGAGACTCCAACTCGGATTGTGGCGAATCCCAAGCTCATGACTATGATCAATTGGGAGCGGAAACTTAATGCCATCAGAGCCATGCTGAAGGACCATAACATGCGATCGCTAGACTGATTGCCTCAGTTTATAAATACATACATATTTAGCAAAATATGTGTCGCAGCAGTCTTACCGACACCGCACAAAAAATACAAACTACTGCGTGTTGGTATGTGTGGAAACAAAATATCTTCAAGGTATCCTTCCACACGGCGACTTTGCAGAGGCACAACGGGGGGGACTTGGAATCAAAGACGTTAAAACTAGATGTGACGCAAGTTTCTAACTCGTGTTTTTAAATTGATACATGCCACTACGACAGGCATTACGAAACTTCTATTCCTCTCGTTAGATCCTGGGGACAGGAACGCTCCTGTTAATGTAGCAGATATAGATGCCAGCCTAGATTACGTCCGAAAGTACTATGTCGATTGGAGCTATATCAGACTTCCACCAGCAAAAACCAACACTAGAGCCATCTATGGCTATATTACCAGAAATCGATTTCACAACCCAGTTCAAGTAAAATATCCTGCTGAAAACTGGATGAACATTTGGAACAATATCAACAGTAGAATTCTACCCACTAGGGTCAGTACCGTATGGTAAGACGTCGTAAACGAAACCATACCCTCAACGGAACGATTATGAAATATCAGCTTAAGAGCATTTCCATACTGCGAAAAAGTCAGCTTGTAGAAAATGTAGGGCACATGTTCTTATATGGAAATAAAATCAGAATTTGGAACTGAACTAGGAAGAAATTAGCACTTATCAACAGAACCGCAGGAAGTCATATACCGATAACTGAAGCTTTGCAATCCGACTGGAAATTGTATCCGTCCGCAAAGACAGTTTGTATTCTACATGTTAACAAACAATACTTCGAACTTAGAAGAGTACATGTTTTGTATTGCAGAAGAACATTTCAAGTTGAAGAAGAATAACAAATATGAGCACTGGTTTCAAAAGTTTTTATCTATTGCTTTGTGTGAGCTACAAAGAGGAGGACAGTTTTATTGATTAGAAGCAGAATACTTTTTCTTTCTTTTCTATTATTCCTGCAACCTTTTTTTTATGTTGGCCCTAAAATGAGACTGTTCTAGTTTGGCAAACCCCTCCGACTCCGAATTTACTTTCATTTGCTGAAAAATATATAGCTTCCTTACAGATATCATATGTTTCCAGCGCATAATAACTTACATTGTGAAATGTTTTTGAATGAGTTTTTGTTATGGATTTTTCCATCACGTTTTTGCCTGTTATGAGTTATGTCCTACAAGGCGCTCACGCCATTGGAAGTGGCAATCTGTTATTTATTTACTTTAATTACTACTTCAATTTTGTTCTACAGTTTAAGGCATTTATGGGAATACATGGAAATAATGGAGCTACTCAGTGACACGTATGGGAGAGGCATTGTGGCCAGGCCTCGGATCTTCGACCCCTGCCCTATTTGCCTCCACCTGCCAGGTGCTGACAGTCTTCGAAAAAAAAAAATTAAAAAATGAAAAAAAAATAAAATAAAAAGGCTGCCATGGAATCAGGAGATAAAAAACGGGGTAGCGTCTAAAAAAATAGATAGTGTAATGGTAAGGCGAGCGGTCGAGATAAGCCGGGAATCCGAGTTCGGGTCCCGGTCCGGCACAAATTTTCGTTGCCGTCATTCCGTTATGAAGCTGATGATAGTCCTCATTCGCGACTGCGAATACAATTTATGTATTTCACGACGACTTTGTCGCCGCAGGCCTATTCCTCCGGACATGCGGGCATTGTATTGTAATTACGGAATAAAACACTCACTGCAATATCATTCAATTCATCTCGTCACTTAAATATCACTGTATTCGCAAGCGAACAACCTGCCAGTCATAGATTAGAAGCCTTAAAATTGCTGACCAAATCGAGTCAGCCTTAGCGACATTGAGTAATTGTAGAAACGTTTTCTAGGTACTGACCACAGTGATACTCATTAAAAGAATCACTATTGGCCTTGCGCTGGCTCTATCTAAACCCACGCTCCAGGCAGAAACGCTATCCGGTAGCATTTAGTATTCCGTAGAAGAATATTTCGATTAACCGTCAACGTTCACTGTTGTTCGGCTGTCTGTCAAATATACCGACCCCATAGGATAGCCACACAATACTGTAGTCCCGATTTGCAAAAGATCAACCTCCTACAGGCCTCCGGTGTCACGTTGCGACCGTCGAATCGTAGTCCTCCCAATGGCGCAGCTGACGCCTGGCGGTCCAGCACAGTGCTCGTCGCGCATCTCTAAGTCCCCCTGTACTTAGGAGCCCACTACTGGAGGGGAGTTCTTCCAGCGGCTCAACTTCCTACAACTTCGGTTGCAAATCTCCCCAGCGGGACTCTCCCGTTCTATGGTAGGGTAATCTCAGTGTCAGGGGCCCGTTCACGTCGGATAACCCCGCGCACTGTAGGCCGCTCTCTTCAACCCGCGCTCTCTTGCGCCGCGCATTGCACTCCGCGCAGATAGGTCGTAGGGATACCCCTCTTCTGTAGGAACACGATACACAGCGCTTTCGCTAAAAAGCAAATATTGTCGCTTCGTGAAAAGAGCAAAATTGTCGTGCATCCATCCTTCCCTATCCAAATAAATACTCCCGAAACAGCAAAGATGTCCAATCTTTCCTGTGCTTCCCCACCACTCACCCGTAGCAAAGCTGCAGCACAAGAGGCGGTAATGGCGGCTACTCCCGCCATCATTTCCGTCCCACTGTCCACCTTCCAAGAGCAGGTTGCCTTGAAGGACAAACGGATCGCGGAACAGCAGGAGCTGATCGCAGAGCGAATGAGCAGTGAAAACACACAGACAGAAACACCCACACCACACACACAGGCACCTGCTGAACAACAGAAGGACATGCCCCCTATTTCACCTCTGGCGGCCCAGGCACCGACGGAACCGGATCCAGAGCCGACGGAGGACACAACAAACACAGATGAAGACGGGCCGTGGCAGCAGGTCGGCCCAAGGCGCAAACAGCTGCCAAATACGCAAACAAGTGAGCCCACAAACTCACGAGGCAGCGGCCGAGCGCTGTTGCCAACACCATCAACATCGCGAACAAACAACAAAAACAACACAGGGACCAACACAAACAACCCTGCGACTGCAGCAACCACAAATATACAAGCAGCTACGCAGAACACGAACAACACGGCGACTGCCTTCCCACCGGTCATCATTCACAAGTACGGAGACCTAAGTCTCCTAAACAAGGAATTTAACAATCAGCACAGCCCCACAACATACTACTCTAAGCTCACCGGGGAACACACCGCACTGTACGTGGCGAACAAGGCAGATTACACAAATCTACTGGACTTTCTCAAAGAAAGGAAGGTAGAGCACTTCACGTACAGGACAGTCCTGGAAAAAAACACAGCAGTACGTGATAAAGGGGATAGACTCACGAAACCCGACCGACACATTACACAATGAACTCTCTGCTCTCGGGTGGGAGTGCATTCGGGTAAACCGAATGTCAGAGTTCGGCACAGCAAGACCGTCTCATAACTAGATGGCGGAATTGGCAGACACGGCCAAGTCCCGCGACCTGCTGAAGTTAAAGCTATTTCTTCACATGGTCGTCAATGTAGAGGTATACAACATGCCGCTGCCGCTGCCGCATTTGCGCTGGCGGTCACACGACCCAACGCTACAAACTCCCCCATACAGCACCTCGCAAGTGCGCCAACTGTGGTGCTGCCCATCCGGCAAACTACAGAGGGTACATTGCTTACAAAGCAGCTCTGAGGCGCAAAATCGCGAAACATGCGAAACCTACCGCCATCACAGTTCAAAAACCGCCCCCGCGCCCAGTAAGAAGTGGAATACCCTTCGCTGGAGTGGTCGCTGGCAGCCCCAGCAGCGCGGTACGGTCAAAGGAGCCCCAGAGCTCAGAACACGCTCGGCAAACACCCCCAGCAACAGACTTACAATAGACAAACACAACACCTGCCACCAAACCCGCACCGGGCACACCACACGAAACCAGCAACAACACCACCCTAACCCCTGAGATCGCGAACTGCAGCCCACCACAGGCTACAGAAAACGCACCTACACAGGGACGACCACAGCGCCAGAGGAGGAGGAGAAGGAGAAACAGCCGCAGCACGAGGAACACGACCACACCACAACAAGTACACAGGCAACAGAACACCAACACCCACGAATACATCCCGGACACCAACTCAACAACCCACATAACACACCCACTCACCACAGAGAATACACAGGCGCCCACAACTGCCACAAGAACAGCCGACTCTCAGGCCAGCCCTCACCAAACGCCAACACTGGAACAAGCGGCCGCTACCACGACCAATAACTCGCAGGCCGACATGACCAACATTACGACAACATTCCAGAGAATAATGGAAACATTATTCCCCGGACGCACGACCACCGAAATAGTCACGAAGATTATGGGGTGTGTCTCACAACTCTTCATGCAGTTCATGTCGGGTACGCTCAACTGGACTAGCTTCCAAGCCACTATCACACCGCTTTTTACACTACTTCATGGATAATACACCACACCAGCCCCGAAACGCAGACTTAAACACAATCTCACAGATCCTGTTTTGGAATACCAACGGGATCGCAAGCAAAAAAGCCGAGATGGCCGCGTTCATGGAGCGAAAGGGTATCCGAATCGCTTTTGTGGACGAAACACTGCTTACGCCTCGCAAACAACTAAACTTCCCAGGGTATTGCGTCTATCGTACCGACCGAGCGGATGACAGGAGGGGAGGCGGCACGGCAATCATCATACACAGAGACATAGACCACACGAACATCGAGCTCCCAGCACTTGAAAGACTAGAGGCTACGGCCGTCAGGGTCAAGTTCAACGGAGCCAACACCGCACTGGTATCGCTATACAATCCTCCTAAAAACATAGTAACACGCGATATCAGCACAGTACTCAACATAGCACCGCGGGTAATCGCCGCTGGAGACCTCAACGCAAAACACTCTGATTGGAACTCACGAATACGAACCTCCAACGGCAAGAAACTGTACGAACACGCACTAGGCCGAAACTACATTATACTTGGGCCGGACGTTCCCACGTTCATGCCTACACAGGCTCGACATAGGCCAGACGTGTTAGACATAGCCCTCATAAAGGGCATCACACGCACACTCAACCTAACGGTTGAAAACGATCTGGACTCGGACCACATGCCTGTAATACTGCACAGGGAAGAGACACTGCAGGACATCGAACCACGCAGGATGCTTAACTACAAGCGTGCGAATTGGACACTGTTCAAGGAAACGCTTGATAGTCGCATTACTGACACTCACGAAATTAACAACACACAGCAAATCGATGAGGCTGTGGAGGCTCTCACAACTGCCGTCCAAGGCGCAATGACTGACGCCATTCCATTTACAACACCAAGACAACACTCGACGGCCCTGCCCCAGGAAATCCTGGGCCTTATCTCAATGAGAAACCGCCTCAGGAGATACTGGCAGCGTACCAGGCGCCCGTTCTATAAACTGCACGTCAACACACTCCAGGGCATAATACGGAATAAAATACAAACATTCAGAAACGAGCAATGGGGACAGAAACTCGCTGGGCTGGATACTACACGTCCTGGCGTGTGGCAGTTGGCCAGACACTTCACCAGGGAGAAACATTACATTCCCACGTTACAAGGACCAGACGGCCCGGCCTACTCCGCGACGGAAAAGGCAGAGCTTATGGCCACAACACTTGCAGCGTCCTTCATGCCGAATCTGGTTCCTTCATACCCAGCATTCACACTTGAAACGGACCAGGAGGTTACACGACTTGTAGCCCAGCCCTCGCGCAACGAAATAAGACGTACTAGGACAAATGAAATCACATGGGCTATCAAGCACACCAACGCTAGAAAAGCCCCTGGGCCTGATGGCATTCAAAACCGTGTCCTCCAAGAGTTCACCGATAAAGCCGTAGAACACCTCACACACTTAACGAATGCCATCCTGACACACCAACACTTCCCTGACTTTTGGAAGGCGGCCAAGGTCCTGATGTTCAGGAAGCCAGGGAAAGACCACTCCCTCCCACAAAATTACCGACCCATCAGTCCTCTGTGATCGCTCAGCAAGATTGTTGAGAAGGTAATACTGAAACGTATCACTAGGCATTGCATCGCCAACGACACCCTAAGACCGGAGCAATTCGGCTTTAGGAATCACCACTCGACAACACAACAACTCCTCCGCGTAGTCGAACATATAACACACGGCTACAACATGAACAAAGCCACAAGGGCCGTGTTCCTAGACATCGAAAAGGCTTTCGATCGTCTCTGGCACAACGGACTCATACGCAAACTAAGCGAAGCTGGTTTCCCGGACGGACTCGTACGTCTCATACACTCATATCTCACGAACAGATGTTTCAACACTAACGTGCAGGATAAACAATCAACACAACACCGTATCCAAGCTGGAGTACCCCAAGGGAGCATCCTAGGGCCCATCTTGTTTAACCTGTACATTAATGAATTCCCAGCGACACAAAACTCGACGTTAGCCGTCTACGCGGATGACACAGCCATCCTCGCGCAAGACTGGAAACCGTCGAACATCAATTCACGAATACAGACAGCACTCAGAACAGCTGAGCCTTGGTTGGAGCGATGGCGTATTAAAGTAAACGTCGACAAGTGCGAAGCAGTTCTGTTCACACGCAGACCGAAACTACTGCGCAAACACCAACACTGTAGACCAATAACACTACATACACGCCCAATACGTTTCCGAGAGAATGTCAGGTACCTTGGTGTCTGGCTGGACCGGAAACTTACATGGGGGGACCACATCGAATACGTTGCCAACCGAGCGCACGCGAGGCTCAAACAGCTCTACCCAATGCTCAACAGGGAAAGCACTCTGAATAGGAGGGTGTCGAGGTCCTTATACATGACACTGATTAGACCTCTGATGACGTACGCAGCTCTCGTCTGGGGATATGCAGCTCCCACACGACTGCGCCGCCTGCAGATCATACAGAACAAGGTGCTACGAATCATTAGCAATGCTCCACGCTACACACGCACCGTGGATCTTCACCATGAATACCGCCTTGATACCCTCAAGGAAGAATTCAAAAAACACGCCACATGACTATACAGGAACTCGAGACACTCGAACAATCTTTTCATCCTCACTCTGGGAAACTACGATCACAACCACAGGTGGAAACACAAGCGGCCAAAGACACTGCTAGCTAGGGCATAGCCACCTATGGTTAACTAACATACGCAAACAGCGACAAACGTCGGCAAGCCCTTGCATATCAGCAACACTGACTGGCAACTACCAGCTGCTATTAGAGCCGACCAACAGGCCACAGCAGGGACACCGACGAGCTCGCCCACAGACGCACAAACAATCTGCCAACATTCCCTCACACTGTGCCTCCGGTATATGACCTATCGGACACAAGATCGATAACAAACCTAACTGTTGCAGGTTGCTGACGCTGAACGAGGACTCTGTACCAGCACCCAGCGCCAGCCGCCGAGCAGCACAAACGCACAACGTCAAGGTATCGACATGCATGATACCCACTACTAACAAAGCCTATCCTTGCACAACCTATCGCAGGCAGCAAGACAACCGCTACTGCTCTTGCCGCCCGACCTAATTTTCGCAGAAGTTTTTTTCCCTTGGCTCTTGCCTTGGCACTTTTTTTCCTCTGCCCTACAAACCGCTACCCTTCGTCAGATTTCGACCAATCTATCTCCAAATGAGCGCGTATTAATGGTTAATCCTCACCAGACGTACGCAAACATCGCAGTACCCACATCCTGCGACACCTCACTGTGAATACTGACCTTTATGCAGAGATGGCAGTAGACCTTTTGTGTTGGCCATCATGCCGGTGTGGGCGTGGAGGGGCTCCACCTCTATTTTAAAAAAATTCCAGCGTGCCGCACGACCGCACTCATCGGCGGCAAGTTCCATTGGGACCGCTCGCCCATCTTGGCGCGGCATATAAACTGCCGAGGACTTCTGATATCTCGTGACTGCACAACCTGTTATTGTAATTCCAACTACATGGTGACAATTATTGAATTATATGAAAAAGCATTTTACTGGATGATAGATTTCGACAGAGCTACTGTGTCATATATATAATTTTAAAGCATAAGATCCTGAATCAAAACAAGGCCCCGGGAGATGACAACTTTCCACTGGAACTACTGACGGCCTTTGGAGAGCCAGTCCTGACAAAACTCTACCATCTGGGGAGCAAGATGTATGAGACAGGCGAAATACCCTCAGACTTCAAGAAGAATATAATAATTACAATCCCAAAGAAAGCAGGTGCTGACAGATGTGAAAATTACCGAATAATTAGTTTAATAAGTCACAGATGCAAAATACTAACACGAATTCCATACAGACGAATGGAAAAACAGGTAGAGGCCGACCTCGGGGAAGATCAGTTTGGATTCCGTAGAAATATTCGAACACGTGAGGCAATACTGACCCTACGACTTATCTTAGAAGCTAGATTAAGGAAAGGTGAACTTACGTTTCTAGCATTTGTAGACTTAGAGAAAGCTTTTGACAATGTTGACTGGAATACTCTCTTTCAAATTCTGAAGGTGGCAGGAGTAAAATACAGGGAGCGAAAGGCTATTTACAATTTGTACAGAAACCAGATGGCAGTTATAAGAGTCGTGGGGCATGAAAGGGAAGCAGCGGTTGGGAAGGGAGTGAGACAGTGTTGTAACCTCTCCCCGATGTTATTCAATCTGTATATTGAGCAAGCAGTGAAGGAAACAAAAGAAAAATTCCAAGTAGGTATTAAAATCCATGGAGAAGAAATAAAAACTTAGAGGTTCGCCGATGACATTGTAATTCTGTCAGAGACAGCAAAGGATTTGGAAGAGCAGTTGAACGGAATGGACAGTGTCTTGAATGGAAGGCATAAGGTGAACATTAACAGAAGCAAAACGAGGATAATGGAATGTAGTCGAATTAAGTCGGGTGATACTGAGGGAATTAGATTAGGAAATGAGACACTTAAAGTAGTTAAGGAGTTTTGCTATTTGGGGAGCAAAATAACTGATGATGGTAGAAGTAGAGAGGATATCAAATGTAGACTGGCAATGGCAAGGAAAGCGTTTCTGAAGAAGAGAAATTTGCTAACATCTAGTATAGATTCAAGTGTCAGGAAGTCGTTTCTGAAAGTATTTGCATGAAGCGTAGCCATGTATGAAAGTGAAACATGGACGACAACTAGTTTGGACAAGAAGAGAATAGAAGCTTTCGAAATGTGGTGCTACAGAGGAATGCTGAATATTAGATGGGTAGATCATATAACTAATGAGGAGGTACTGAATAGGATTGGGGAGAAGAGAAGTTTGTGGCGCAACTTGACTAGAAGAAGGGATTGGTTAGTAGGGCATGTTCTGAGGCATTAAGGGGTCACCAATTTAGTATTGGAGGGCAGCGTGGAGGGTAAAAATCGTAGAGGGAGACCAAGAGATGAATACACTAAACAGATTCAGAAGGATGTAGGTTGCAGTACGTACTGGGAGATGAAGAAGCTTGCACAGGATAGAGTAGCATGGAGAGCTGCATCAAACCAGTCTCAGGACTGAAGACCACAACAACAACAACAAGATCCGGAGATGACAGACAATGCCAGTAATATGCAAATAACAAGATTTACTTCTGTATCACTTTCTTGTCAATTAAAGCTACTTCACCTTGTCTGACGAGAAGCTTTGAGGGACTCAACAGTCTTGACTGCTGTTCCATTTCTGATACGGGGATTTAATACCACATCTCATTCAGAGTGTGATATCTTTGCTAAAGAAGGGGGTTCAGGGCCTACAGAAAGACGAATCAGTTCTCCGTAACAGCCTGAGTGGCATCATAGCCACTGTGAAGCTGGCGCACGTCACTCGACAGCTATTGTTGCCAGTTGTTACAGCTGGTTGGCAGCAGTGTTGTCGGTTGGTCACTTCTGCCGGTGATGATACATGTGTTAGGAAGCTATGGGATGGGTTCTCCATTACCACGCGAGCGTGAGCTCAAGAATGGTTTCTTAATAGGAATATTCTTTGTCAGCAGAAAAATGCTTCTGCATATTCGCGCTCTTTCAACACAAAACATTCTAAATCCTTTTCCTCACTCTCTATTTGTAGTTAAGCATTCATACTCAGCATCTACGCCTTACAGCCACAGACTTTATCTGTCTTTCCCACTGTCTCCTTTTTTCCCGTTGATTTGTGGTACATGTAGTCGCCATTGTCTGCTCCCTCACTTACACAGCCTCCGTTTGTCTTTCTTTCCCACTGTCACTTACTCGGAAGCCAAAAATTCTGGGGGTTCAACTTATTATTTCCCCTTGGCCCTCCTGTTTACCTACTTATTAAACTAAGATAGTGTTTGAAACTGAAGAAATGAATTAGAATTGATGCTGCGACCGGGACTCGAACACGTGCCGTCTTGCTTACTAGACAAATATGCTGACTATTACATCACCACAGCACTGTAGCCAAAATAGCTACACGAACTATCCAAGTCGAATGCCCTCGCTAACACAAATTTCAATTCACATCTCCAGCTTATTTTCCCGTTACATCGTCCCTGTTACCAGGGCTCTTCGACATTGGAATAGCATCCCAGCGTTCGACGTAATGGGGAAATCCTGTACTACATGTGACTGTATAAGATCTTATAATTAAATTTTTCCTAGTAACAATGTAAGGGGAAAATAAGCTGGAGATATGAACTAGAGTTTGTGTTGGGGAGAGCATTCGGCTTGGGTAGTTCATGCAGCTCTCTTGGCATAGTGCTGCGATGGTGTAATGGTCAACATAACGCCCTAGCAAGCAAGAAGACCTGGGTCCAAGTCCCGGCCGAGACACAAATTTTAATTCATTTCTTCAGCTTCCAACATGATCGTAGGTAAAAATGCGACTTAAATATCTCAGGGTAAATTTAACTATAGCATCGACACAACCACTTATTAAAGTTCGCCTATGTAGGAGGTTCAGAACCCTAGCCCATGTACGGTTTCCATTGACCCACATTTTTCATTTCCACTGTCTTCCTTTTGCTCCCGCTGCTTGTATCTCGATACATCTCTTTCATTGGCAGTATTTCTCACTGACCACCAATATCTCCTCTCTCTTTGGTTCCCACTGCTACTGTCTTCATCCGTCTCCCTGTCCCACTTTCACTCTCCGACCGTCACTGTCACCACCTTCTTTTTTTTCTCCCAATGGCCCTGCCTATTCTCTGTTCCACCACCACCGAATGTCTGTTACTCTCTGGCAGCACAAAAAGCGCGAGAACACATGCTCAAATTTTTGGTGAGGATGTCTGAACGAGGATTAAGGTAGGTGGTTCCTTAATTTTCTGTCACAACCTTTTAAAGTTTTTCTGCTGAACAGTGAAACATTGCCGTCTCCTCCTTATCTCTTTTGTTACACAACCTTCCCTTCTACATAAACCTATGAAATCTTCCCTTAGGATTTCTACCTCTTGCTTAATAATAGCAAATGAAATCTTCCCTTTGAAATTAATTCTCTTTCTCTATAATAATAAGTGCAATCTTCGCATATAAACTTAAATGCTGCTTATTAAAAGTGATTTGCTGATTATTTCGACGAAACAGAAAGTGTCGTCGTCGTGGCCCTCAGTCGTCACCTGCAATAACCCAAACCTTTTTTACTGTTACTGGATCGCCATCTGACTGCTACATCGAACTGCGACGTGAATATACTTACTCTGTTTTACTATACTCTATTAGCTGCTGGTGGGCTATCATAATACGTGGCTGTATTTATTACCAAAGCTGACGTTATTCTTTAATTAATTTGACTGAAGTTACGTAATTCATAGTAAAACTTTTTCTTGACAACAATAAAATTTTGCAAAGTTTTACCTTGATGGTTTTTGGGATGCATTATAATCAGTAATGCAATATTGCTGGCAAAAATTAATTATATTCTGAAAAAATTCTTCTAATATTTACTGTTGGTAATGAGATGATTTTACAAACGTTCAAATGGGACTTACTTTTTACAATAATCTTACAGCTAGCACTGCGCAAACATACCTTCAGTAGTCTCCAGCTTCTAAAAAAAAATAATTCAATAATATTCGTTCCTCTTATGATAATAGTTAGCTGATGTCTCTGTACATCCGCTTACAATCTCTTGTAAATCATAGCTGATGACTGGCAGGCGCACCGCTTCTCTCAACCTCTCGCTTCAGACCTGCTACCGACTCGCTTCACATCTCGCTTACTACTGACTTCCTACGAACGCTAAAGTGTGGTCTCTCCCGCCAACAATGCTTTCAGGTGCAGACAATCCCTGCTACCACTACAAAGTGTATCAATGCGCGGTCTTTCCCGCTCTTTTCTTAAAATGTATCCATACGTGGTCCCTCCTGCCCTTTTTAAAATTATATCAATGTGAATTCTCTCCCGCCAACAATACTTCGGTGCAGACATTCCCTGCTAAGACAATTATTTCCAAAATGACAAATATTAGTTATTCCTACTTAATCCTATTAATAAAATATAAACATCTTTCATTAATTGTGGTTTGACAATAGACAATAGAAATATACACGTCCATTTTAGGGCATCTTTTGTGTCACTGCCGTACAGATTTGTGCGCATTTGCATAGGCGTGAAGTGCCCGCGAACAAATGGTGCATTTACAAGACGCCTAAAATATATCCTAGAACACACCTAATGCAAAGTAACAAACCGGTTTGCTCGATTTTCCTGGCTGCAGGATGAAGTGCGTAATGTTTAAATTTCGATCCTGTAGTTTAGGATACCTGCAACACCTCCCGTCTTCCAATAGGGATACAAATGGTCGCTAGGCCAAGGACTATCCAAAACACTTGATCTCTTATATATGTGCTAAAATAACCCGAAACAAGCCCCCTTGAAAAACAGAATTTTCGCATGCGGGCCTTTGGAACATATCAGTACCATGTAGTGTCCCGAACGGACCATTTGTTAGTAGCCTTTCATGCAGCTCTCCAATGTCAGTGCCCCATGAGGTGGACCAGGCTAGGAGGCAGCGAGTGACGTACAGTTGGGTGACAGAAATCGCGGATAGCTGTTTAAGGCACACACGCACTACGCACACATAAGCGCACACACACACACACACACATATATATATATATATATATATATATATATATATATATATATATATTCTGACGTCTCCGCCAAAGCGGCGCCCTTTTGTACCTTGTGTACGCGATACTACCGCGCCATATATATATATATATATATATATATATATATATATATATATATATATATATATATATATATATATATACTCAGGAGAAAATGCTTCCGACGTGATAATGGCCGCACGACGGAAATTACCACACGCATAGGACATGTACCATCCTGAGCTTTCGGAAAACTGCGATTCCACCTTTCTCTTCGGCAATGTTCGATCTGATTTCGGTTTTAAAGTCAGTGATTCATGGTCTTTACATAAGTACGCTACACTCTAAGATATTTACGAAATTGTATTTAGTTCCATATTTTTTTATACACTGAAGCGCCAAAGAAACTGGTGTAGGCATGCGTATTCAAATACAAACATATGTAAACAGCCAGAATACGGCGCTAGCGTCGGTAATGCCTGTATACGACAACGAGTTGTTAGATCGGTTACTGCTGCTACAATGGCAGGCTACAAACATTTAAGCGAGTTTGAAATTGTTGTTACAGTCGTCGCATGAGCGATGGGACACAGCGTCTACGAGGCAGCGGTAAAGTGGCGACTTTCCCGTACGACCATTTCACGAGTGTACCGTGAGTATCACGAATCTGGTAAAACATCAAATCTCCGACATCCCTGCGGCCGGAAAAAGATCCTGCAAGAACGGGATCAACGACGACTGAAGAGAATCGTTCAATATGACAGAAGTCCAAAGCTCTCGCAGATTGCTGCAGATTTCAATGCTGGGCCACAACAAGTGTCAACGTGCGAATGATTCAACGAAACATCATCGATATGGTCTTTTAGAGCCGAACGCCCACTCGTGTACTCTTGACGACTGCACGACACAAAGCTGTACGCCTCACCTGGGCCTGACAAGATCGACATTGAACTGTTGATGACTGGAAACATGTTGCCTGGTCGGACTAGGGGACTGAATGTGTACTGTTATGGAGACAATCTCGTGAATCCATGGACCCTGCATGTTAGCAGGGGACTGATCAATCTGGTGGAGGCTTTGTAATGGTATGGGGCGTGTGCAGCTGGAGTGATATGGGACACCTGGTACGCCTAGACACGAATGTGACAGGTGACACATACGTAAGTATCCTGTCTGACCACCTGCATCCATTCATGTCCGTAGTGCATTCCGACGGACTTGGGCAATTACAGCTGAGCAATGTGACAGCCTACTCGTCCAGAATTGCTACAGAGTGGCTCCAGGAACACTCTTATGAGTTTAAATACTTCCACTAGCCACCAAACTCCCCAGACTTGAACATTATTGAGTATATCTGGGGTGCTTTGCAACGTGCTATTCAGAAGAGATCTTGACCCCTCGTGCTTTATGGATATATGGACAGCCCTGCAGGATTCATGGTGTCATTTCCCTCCAGCGGTATTTCAGACATTAGTCGAGTCCATGCCACCCCTTGTTGCGGCACCTGTGCTTGCTCGCGGGTGCCTTACACGATATTGGGCGGGTGCACCAGTTTCCTTAGCTCATCAGTGTTATACTATGACACATTTTTGCAAACTATTACGTGAATTTGATCCTTATATATCTCTGACATTAAAAAAAGTTGTAGTCAAAAGATGGTGTGTCTATGAGAAATCAAATCTGTTTTCAGTTTTATATATCATTAATAACAAATGCCATGGACTTGGATATTTTCAAAATTTAATTTTAGCAATAGCAAACAGAAATTCATTCCTCAATAGACAAAGAACCACTGTTGCTCAAGGGGGGATTCTGTAAGTAATGCAACACATTTTTTTTCTGAAAGGATGTTGATTCCATTCAGGATTCTAGTATACTATATCATTCCCCGCTCGTTTGCCCAGGAAACCTTATTTTCAACAAACTCTCGGTTCAATGTGAAGGGTCTGTCTGGCCACGAGGTGCCACTCTACCTTCCCTTCACCCACGTACTGCCTCCTGTGGAGCGCATTCCTCATTATGCCAAACAGATGGAAGTCGGAAGGTGTGAGACCCAGGCTGTAGAGTGGATGAGGAAGAATATCGAATGAAATTTTGTGAGTTCCTTTCGGATGCGCACCGTTGTGTGATGACTTGCGTTGTCATGAAAAAGGAGTAGTTCGTTTGCCTTTTTGTGGCAGCAACAAGCTGAAGTCGTTTCTTCAATGTCCTGAATGTAGCACAATACACTTCAGAGACTCTCGTTGCCCAATGAGGGAGGACATCAAACAAATAACCCCTTCAGAATTCCAAAAGACTGTCGGCATGACTTTGGAGGCTGAAAATGCGGCTTAGAACTTTTCCTTCGGAGGAGAGATGGTGCGTCGCCACGCCATGATTTGCCATTTTGATTCCGGTTCAAAGAGATGGACCCATGTTTCATCGTCTGTGACGATGTTCGACAGAAAGCTGTCACGATCAGCCTCGCAATGCGCAAGAAATTCCGCATAGATGGTCCTTCGCTGCTGTTTCTGGTCTTTTGTTAGACGGCGAGGATCCACAGGCACACACATCTGAGTACCCCAACAGGTGATCGACAGTGCGAGCATCATCAACGGAGACGTGCAGTAGCGCAGCGAGGTGTTTCGTTGTTATCCGTCGATTACCTGCAAGAGTCACAAGTGTGTGCGATCGGCCGGCGCGCAGGAGATTGGACAGGTTTTCGCGACGTTGTTGCGATCATGACAGACGCATCGCCCAATGACTTATCGTTCTTTTGTTCACCACCTACGGATATGTGCGATGCTCAGGCTTTCCACCAAAAGAAACTCAATAATAGCTCTCTGCTTGGAACCCACCTCCGTTACAGACATTTTAAAGGTTCAAATGGCTCTGAGCACTATGGGACTTAACATCTATGGTCATCAGCCCCCTAGAACTTAGAACTACTTAAACCTAACTAACCTAAGGACAGCACACAACACCCAGTCATCATGAGGCGGAGAAAATACCTGACCCCGCCGGGAATCGAACCCGGGAACCCGCATTTTAAAGGCTACGAATAGTGCCGCCAGCAGTAGTAACTTCATGAAGATGTACGAACGGAAGAGGGAATATTTTGTGATGTCCCGTAACAAATCCCGTAATTTTTTAACCGAAACTAGCTAAGAAAAAATGAGTTTCGTTACTTATTCATCACCCCCTGTATTTAAAAAAGAGATATAATATATACTTATATGATTCCAGTTTACAAAACCGGATGCCACAGTAAGAAATTATTAAGGCTGAAACACGTATGTAACGTAGCAGCGATGGTGAGGCATGATAAAATCTTTGACCAGAGAGCCTTTTATCGTGGTTAGTCTGCGCTTGACCGCGCGAGTGTTACGAGCAGTACTCTAGTAGTCGTCGTGCAGTGCACTCTGTCGGTAGCAGTAGCTCTGTTCAGTTGCATCCAATAGTCGGTCAGTAGTAGTCATGCAGTGCAGTTGCGAGCAGTGCAGTATGTCGGTGGTAGCAGTCGAGTGCAGTTGTGTGTGAGGAGTCAGCGGGCATCGACATGGCATTCTGGTCAAGATACAGGACGAGGTATATTATTTTTAAATGCGCTCAGCTAATAATGTAAGTTAACTGTAACTAATTTGTGCAATAATCGCCCCAATAGTAATTTTGATTTCAAAGCAATTTTCAACAAAAGAACCTTTTAATTGAACCAACGATCTCCTTCCATTTCCTTTAAAGAAAAGTTTCAGTTAAATTTCAAAACAAAACAAAAAAATATTATTTGAAATGCATTTCCTCCAAGCCGCGGCCAACAATAGGAGCAGAAACCTGACATGCAGTTATACTGAGGTAAGAAATTAATTCTGATTTTTGCACAGGGCCAAAGACCGATATTTCGGTTTAATTGAGTTATCATTATCACTGAGATTTTCTTATCACTGAAGTCTCATTAGCATTGAATTGTTTTTCATTATTTTCGTGACAGCTTACACCTTGAGTCAGATTGCGATTCTCATTTTTTATTGTCATTAAATTTAATTGCTAGGGAGATTACTGTGTTTCAAAATTTCTCTGGGGAGCTTACACTTAGCTCAATGACCATTAACATTCAATAATAATATCTGTAAAATTATTTGTGGGGAGGTTACACTTGGCGACACCCAGTCCAGGATCGTATTTCGTTGAGAATCTTTTGAAAAACAGTCGGATATCTGCTCTTATTTGCTTAGATATAATTAGGATTTGGCGCAACGCTTTTACTAATCTTGTGACTTTCTCTCTACAGGTGAACGGCAATTCGTTGCTCTGTTGTATTTGTGTGTTGTTTTTGCATTGTGCTTATTGTTTTGTGAATATTTGTGACTATTGTAAGAATGCCGCGAAAGACTGTGAATAGTGTATCGCGAGGTATTATGAAGGAAACAACCGACTCAAACAACTTTACCGATAGGACATGTGACACGCAGTGTAATGATGACAATCCTGCGTTCACTAACAATCAGTGCATTCCAACCAGTAATGATGACTTTTATCTTAATGATGAACAAACGAACTCAATTGTCTCTTCTGTTAATTTAACGACAATTGATGACGCGGAGCGGTCTATTGTAATGAGCGTTGCCGAGCTTAACACACCCGATTTAGAAAATTCAAGTAACGTACAGACAAATGTTTCGAATGAAAATGGTCAATGTACTGAAAGTAGGACGGATCTATTTAATTCCGAAATAATGTCTGACAGTGTACATCCGACTGAAAAACCTTTTTCTAAATCTCAGAATAACCAAATGGTTACAGTAAGCGAGAGAGTTCCAGATCCACCACTAAACAGCACAGAGAGTATAAACGCTAACTTTGGCTTTGAACAAATTATGGCAAGATTGCTACAACAACAGAGTGAAGATTTCAAACAACAATTTAGTGAACAGGACAAAAAATTTAATAAAATTGATGAAAATTTCAGACAACTTAATGAACAGGTCAAACAACAGAGTGTAGATAACAAACAAGATAACGAAAAACTCAAACAACAACTTAGTGAACAGGCGAGACAACAGAGTGAAGATTTTAGACAACTTAGTGAGCAGAACAAACGGTTTAATGAAAAATTAGACGACAATTCCAGACAGCTTAGTGAACAAATTAGAGCCGTTGCCGCGCAGTGCCATGACACTAAGGAACAGTTGCGCGCGGAAATTGAGGCTTGTTCAAAAAAAAGTAGCGAAGAAATTAGGTCTGTTGCTCAGGAATTAAGGGAAATGCAAACAGCCGCAACAGAAACACTTAGAGACGAAATTAACGGAGTCGATAAACAATGCTCTGAAAAAGCTACACAATTACGCGACGAGTTTAAAGCAATGACAGCAGAACTTTCGCGCACAATGGGTGAAAAGATTGACGCGAAATTTGAACAACAGAACACTCAGATTGACGAACGCTTTAATCACCATACACAAAACAGTGATACGCGTTTCCGTAAATTTATTCACGATCAAAACAAAGTAAAACGACAAGTAATGGAAACAATCACTGCTCAGAGACAAGAAGACAAACGTAAAATGTTTGCAAAGGCAAAACCGTATGTAGACAATAATATTGCGACAGTTTCCGACGAAATTAATGCCATCAAACAGTCCAACACAGAATTACGTGACGAAATTTCGGATCTTAAATCGAAAACAGACACATACATAACCGATTTTCAAACAGTGACCGACAGACTCGAACAATTAGAACTAACACAGGATTCCGATGTCGTCAAAGCTGACGTTAAAAAACTGAACGAAACTACACGTAAGTTGCAAAAACAGATTAATGGGTCTGATTCTAAAACCGATGATCAGGTTAAAATACTGACTGAAAAATGTGATGAATTGGCCAGTCGTATTGATGTTATCGAAAATACTAATGACAATAAATCAGACGATACTGCACCGGTTTCATTTAACCAAACACCTGAATTTCAAAATTTACAGCAGACAATTAATGAGATCGATTCATCTAACAACACGTTACGTAGGAAGTTGTCAAGTTTACAACAAGAAGTAACAGAAATGAAAAGCATTTCAGTTAATAACACATCACAGCAGACGCCACTTTGCGAACATTTGTCAGACTCGCGCAACGCGTATAATTTGAGTAATCTACAGAGAGTACGGGACTTAGATTCCGAACAACCACAGTTCAATAGATTCTCTTACGATCCTGAACCTGTTCCATCACACAGAGATGATAATTTCGATTACAAACATTTTCTGTCAGTGAGAAAGTTTAAAGTATTTAAAAACGATAGAACGCAGATTCACCCACTGGATTGGATTCAACAATTTAGCTTTGCTCTTCCACCGACTTGGCCTGTAACGCATAAACTTGAATTTATTTGCAGTTTTTTGGAAGGCGAACCGGCAACTCGTATGAGACCGATCGCGAGGCAATGCTACTCAGTAGAGGAATTTCAGAATGCTTTTCTATCAGCGTACTGGTCGAAGACGACACAGCGCGGAATTAAAGATCTACTAATTAGTTTGCCAAATTATGAGAACTCCAATTTTCCGAGTGTCACGCAATTTTTTGAGCATATGGTGCAACAGAACCAGTACCTAAGTGAACCGTACAGTGAATCCGCACTTATACAATTATGCATCTCTAGATTACCACGGTCATTAAGGGTGTCACTTCTAACGGGCCAGCAAAAGGAAAACATTTCAGCATTCAGAGATCTTTTACAGCTTTTAGAAGTGCAGCAATCAGACTATTCTTTCGTAAACAAAAACTTCACATATAACAACCAAGGCCAACAAATGTACAGCGATTATGATCAGACGCGTAATTTTAATAGAAAAGGTAACAGACGCTTTAGGAACGATAACTACCAAAACTTTAATAACAGCCAAAATTCTAATTATCAATATCGTCGAAATTTTCAGCAACAGGAACCACACTTTAGTAACAATAGAGATATTTCACAACAACAACATCAAAACCAGCCGGTTAGCATACCTAACCAACAATGGAATGCACAAGGTCAACCAGGCTTTAATGTTCAGCCGCGTGCACGTATAGTCCCAGATCCAACAAATAGTAACGCACGGCAGCAAGGAAACAACTACGTACAAAGAAGACAGTATTTCAATTCCTATCGCAATACACTGTATAGGAATGACTATTACGACAGACGTAAAAATAATGAGAACAATTTTCAGCGTACATCTAACAACAGTCGGACATAGCAACAGCAAAATTATACACAAGAACCTATTCTCATGAATGAAACCGACAGTAGGTATCATCCAGAGCGTAATACGTCTGGAAGAAGTAATAGAACAGTTCAAATAATAGAAATGCCACAGAACCCTCCTGACAATAATAACACGTCAGACAGAATCTGACTAGATACTGTACAGGTCGCATCTTCCAGTAACACGAGCACTACTTTAGACACGCAAAATGTTGTTCACGAAAATGTAATTACTTTTGACGATATCAGAGACACTTTCTTGCAGGAAAGACCAGTTATTCAGAAAACCATTTCACATCCTGTTATCGAAATTAAAATTGGTTCATCGAAATTTTCAGCAGTAATCGATTCCGGCTCACCTATATCAGTAATAAACGAAGAAACTTTTAACGAGTGTAACAAAGAGAATACCTATCCGACATTACCATTAGGCAAAACAAAAGTGAAAGGAGCAGTACCGAGTAAAGGAGTAGACGTTAAATTACAGACGCATTTATCATTCTGTATTGGAGGTCATACTTTCCACTCTAATTTTTGGATTGTTCCTTTATTGACAACAGACGTAATTTTAGGTACTAATTTTCTCGTACAACACGATGCAGTGGTTGATTTTCAGAATTCTTATTTAATGTTAAAGGATGAAAATGTACAACTTGCTTTAGAATTTCAGCACTCTTTATCTGCGGAAGAGCAAACAATTAATCGCACAGAGGTCATTTCCGTGTCACATGGCATAGACTGTAATCCCACATTGTTCACAGATACGTACGTACACAACTATAATACTCCAGACAAAGCTGACTACGACGTAATACAGATGATTTCTGATAAGGTTAAAGAGAACAGTGCAAATACAGACGACGAACGCACGCAGCTACATGAAATTCTTTTACAGCAAGCTCCAGTTTTCGACAACATTCCTGGTACTATGTCCGGTTTTATGTATGAATTTCAAGTCAAACAGCACGACACATTTAAAGCTAAACATTATCCCATTCCATATATTCACAGAGAACAGGTTAAAAAAGAATTGCAGGATAAGCTTGATCAAGGAATTATAAACCAGCAGTTAGTCCGTACATAAACCCGCTACATATTGTTAAGAAAAAAGATGGCTCACTTCGCCTTGTACTTGATTCACGTCACATTAATGACATTATTATTAATGAAACAGATCGACCACAGACTTTAGAGGAACTTTTACAGAAATTTCATGGTACTGCTATTTATTCTACATTAGATTTGAAATCGGGATTTTGGCAAATTCAACTTCATCCGAATTGTAGAAAATACACAGCATTTCTTTGTTTTGGCGACTGTTATCAGTTTTGCAAATTACCGTTCGGCTTAACTATTTCTTCAGCAGCTTTTATTCGCGGTTTGAACACAATACTTCCGACAGAACTTAAAGACAGAATTACGACGTACGTAGACGATATTCTTATTGCAGAAACTAACTGGTCTGAACACAATGTGATTTTAGAACGTCTGTTACAAACTTTCCATGCACAAGGACTCACAGTTAACCGCAGTAAATCGCACTTTGGCAAAACTTCTATAAAATTTCTTGGACACGTGATTTCAGCAGAAGGCATTGCGCCTGATCCGGAAAAACTTCAAGCTCTACGTGACATTACTGTTCCTACGACGAAGAAGCAATTACGCAGTTTTTTGGGCTTAATTAACTTTTTTCGTAAATTTATTCATCACTCTGCTTTAGACACACCCAGATTATGCCAATTAACAGGTAAAAACACTATTTGGTCTTGGGATAAGCAAGCACATTCTGAATTCATGAACCTGAAACATGCTCTGTTGAATGCACCACTTTTATCGCACCCAGATCTTACTAGAAATTTTTCCATTGCCACCGACAGTTCCAACACCGCTTTAGGCGTACACATTTTCCAGGAAATTGAAGAAGATGGCTCTACAGTAATTAAAAACATCGCATTTGCAAGTCGCATTTTGTCACCTGCTGAACGAAATTACTCCGTTACAGAATTGGAAACATTATGTGTTGTATGGGCTTTTACGAGATTTCGGCATTTTCTTTATGGCAGACATACCACCGTTTACACAGACCACAGAGCGATACAATTTTTGCTTTCAGCTAAATTTACTCACGACAGGTTAAGTAGATGGAAACGGTATTTACAGGAATTTAATTTTACGATTGTTCACATTCCCGGCACACAAAATGTTATAGCAGACGCACTATCGCGTTCTCTGAGCAACAATCATCAAGACGTAGCAACCAACTTCTGCAAAGCAAATTTCAGTGTCATGTACATTCAGCAAGTAGCATTTGAAAATTTTATTTCATCGGCATTACAGGACATAGCACAAGAACAAAATAAAGACAACGTGTGGAAAGAAATTAAACACCTTTGGCAAGATAGGAATAATGTTACGATTAGAAACCATTACACTGTACGCAATGACATTCTGTTTCGCCGCTCTCATCCTGACAGCAACAATTGGTTATTATGCATTCCTGACGAACTGATTAACAAATTAATTTGGTACACTCATTTAAGTTACGCACATTACGGAGCACGAAAATGTTTTCTTATACTGAGACAGAACTGTTATTTTACCAACAAGGAGAAACGGATACGACGAGTTTTAGCGTCTTGCAAAATTTGCCAGAAAGCTAAATCAGACACCACTTCACATATTCCTCCTTTATATCCCATTGTACCCGTTAAATTAAGACACATGGCCGCTGTAGATATTTTTGGTCCGATTCCCAGAACTAACAGAGGTTTTTGCTACATCTTTGTCGCTGTTGAGCTCACTTCAAAATTTGTTACTTTCACTCCGTTACGCAAAGCTACTGCTAAAATTGTTTCGAAAGCATTTGTAAAACATTTTCTATTTCATGTAGGGCATGTGATGAGAGTAATTTCTGACAATGGATCTCAATTTCGTAGTAGCGTATGGACACGCATGTTACGAGCCAGAAACATTTCTCCGATTTATATATTCAAGTACCATGCTTCTTCGAACCCCTGTGAAAGATTAATGAAAGAAATTGGTAAGCTGTGCCGAATATACTGCCACAAAAGACATATTGATTGGGATACACACATGCTCTCATTCCAAGATGTAATTAATTCCATTCCAAATGAATCCACTATGCTATCTCCGTCTGTTATACTGAAAAACGTTGAACCACCAAACAAAATTAAAGAATTAGTAAACTTCCCTAAATGTCGTCGACTAAGACACCACGAAATAATTGACATTGCGCTGAACAACATCAAACGTGCCGCAGAGCGCCGGAGAAGACAGCAAAAACAGGTTTGTACACGCCGCGACTTTCACATTGGACAGAAGATATTAGTGCGTACACACTATTTATCCAGCAAATTAAAAGGTAAGTGCAGTAAATTTGAACTTCTATACGCAGGTCCATATCGGATTCGCAGCATCCCTCACCCCAATGTTGTACACGTCGAAACTTTGAGAACCAGAAAATCGAAAGGCAACCACCATTGGTCAAATATTAAACCCTTTATTGAATGAAGACACTGTATGATTCAACACACTATGATGCCATTTACTAATGCAATTATATTCACATGACTAATTACTGATGATTATCGTATTTTTTTCTGGGCAAGTGCCCGACAAGGTAAGGTTAGCAGGTCGCTTTTCTTGTCGTTACACATTAGACCGTGCACATTTTCCATTTTTTTTGTGTATATGATTGTATTCCAGTTTTGTTTATATGCACTGTGAAATAGTTAAGATATTACACACACCAGTTGCCTTTGACATTTTTGTTGCCCTATGATATCTCAACATCGTGACTGTTTTACATTTTTCTTTTTGCTGCTGCATTGTACTATTCTGTGTACATTTTGCATCTGAACACTGTCAATGCCTTTGACATATTACGTTTTCTGTCATGTTATGCTGTATGGTTAATTATGTCACCATAAACCAGTCATTATTTAGTGGGTATATGATTTAAATGCAAGACATTAATCCTTGTTCATCAATTTCAGAAGGAAATGATGCGTGTAAGAAATAAATTCAACAGAAATGGGAATTTCACGTACGGAATAAACGAAAGAAGATGCAATAACTTTATGAGGAAGAGTAAATGGATCAGGGTTAACAAGCATTAACAAGAATATACTATACTCATCATAGAATAGCAGTCTTAACTAGTTTTTTCTTTCAGAATACAAGGCGATTGATGCAGGCTGTCAGACAGAACTACACATCTTAGTTTTAGTGATGAAATATGCTAGAGATAAGGAATAGTTGTGTAATGAGTAATGAAGTGATTTTTTTTTTTTGCAGATAATAATGAATGCTGATGAATAATGATGAAGGATATGCTGTTATGAATAATGAAGTTTTTCTTTATAGGTGATGATAATAATGAAGCTATGATAATATGGATAATGAAGTGATTGATAATGAAGTTTTTTCTTTACAGATGAGGATAATGTTGAAGTTATGTATTTATGCTATGTAGTTATTTAAGTATTTGTTGCAGTTTGCTTTGACAGCAGGTGTTATATTGCATAGTAGGATGACAGAAAGTTTTGGA
Source organism: Schistocerca americana (assembly GCF_021461395.2). Lineage (NCBI taxonomy): Eukaryota > Metazoa > Arthropoda > Insecta > Orthoptera > Acrididae > Schistocerca > Schistocerca americana. Next base: position 192,561,685 of record NC_060123.1, read on the forward strand.
AAGGACAGCTATGGAACACATTTTTATACACATTTCACTACCTGTTAATTCGAAGTTCACTACTTTTCAGCATAGTATGTGTTTCTTCTTTCAGGTCAATAATCCATTTTGTATTTTTTTTTCCAAGAGAAGCTTTTCATGATACTTACTAAACCTGTTACTTATTATACCTGTTCTAGTACTTGCATTTTATTTTTTTCCCATTTGTGTCTATCATTTATAAATGTGATCACATATACTGCGTTGTTACGTAACCTTGCTACAGCTGACTCATGACGAATGACGTTACCTATCCTCATTTGCAGCAATAGGTCAAAAGCAAATAGTGTTATGCCTCAGCAATTAATTATCGATCCCAACGCAATGCATTGCTAACAAAAAAATGTATTACCAGTCCCAACTAATGATACCAGTTTATGATAATTCTGAGTAATACTGATTAGCTCTGGATAGTATGTCACTTGAGTAATGACTTCTTAATGAGACAAAAAAAATATATAAAGTAATGCTTTGTAACTGGCTAATAACTGCCACTGTCTATTGTAATGAGACTACCTATAATGCCCATGATTATTAATGCTATGATTGTAATTAGCTGATTTTTAATAATGACTTCTTAATGATCTGAATAATACTGAATGAGGAACAGTGTTTTATACTATTCGATACTTGATGGCCACTGAGTGTCAATGATTAGTGTCACTTAATGAATTATATATTAATTATGTCATCAATTAGCTCCTGTTTTCAATTATGACTTTTCATATTATAATAACTGGCCACTGAGTGCCAATAATTAGTGTCACTTAATGAATTACGTTATTAATTATGCCATTAATTAGCTCCTGTTTTCAATTATGACTTTTCATGTTATAATAACTGGCCACTGAGTGCCAATAATTAGTGTCACTTAATGAATTTCGTTATTAATTATGCCATTAATTAGCTCCTGTTTTCAATGATGATTTTTCATGTTCTATAACTGGCCACTGAGTGCCAATAATTAAGTCACTAAATGAATTATGTTATTAATTATGCCGTTAATTAGCTCTTGTTTTCAATGTTGACTTTTCATGTTTTGGTAAATGGCCAATGAGTGCCAATAATTTGTATCACTCAATGTATTATGTTAATGCTAGGCCAATAATTGACTCTCCTTTTCAATTAAGACTTCTGATGAACATTATTCTGTCATACTAAATATGCTGTGTAACTGGCCAAGGACTGCCACTGTTTATTGTAATACGATTACCCATGACGCCAATAATTTAATTTTATGAACATTACTCTGTAATACTAAAGACATGGTACAGAAATGTTCAATAACTAGGCTATGAATGCCGCAAACTACTACTGTAATTCTCAATATTATGTGACTTAATGTCCTTCACCTTATGAGCTAACTACCCTGAATTACTGCAATATCCATTTGTCCTGTCCATCCTCCTGATCATGGAGCACTATATTTGGTTTTTGCACTAATTCTACGTTGGTGTGTCTTGTAAGAGCGTGGTGTTGACACGACATGCTGTCCACCACCGTGAGCGATGAAGACGTTATTATGGTCCCACTGTTTCGTGTACCTAGTGTACTGCCAAAATGAGAACATGGAACATTACTACGACAGTTCAGTGTCTTGGCTACGCTGATAAATTCTGATGGGAAAAGAACTTCAAATTGTATCACTTGGTGTTGTACTTCTGTGGAAAGATATGGACTTTCAGAACAGCTGTGTGCAATCTAAAGTGCTACAACCATGATGCAATCCTTCCCTTTCCTATCCTAATAATGAAAATCATTTTTTTTTTTGCTAACATCATTTATGTTCATGGCTATACATTTTTTTTTTTCGATTTGCTGAACTCCAGTGCGAGTACACTTATGGCACTTGTCGACATGATTTTTTTGCCATTATGTTGATTTGTTGTGGAAATACTAAAGACATTTTTTCGATTTGTTCTGAAGTACAGTATATGTGCACTCTTGTCTTTTATATTGTATATACATTTTTATTTTAATGATATGTTCTGAACTACGGTGCATGTGCACTTATGTTATGTGTTAATATGTTTTCTGCTGAACTTCAGTGCCTGTGCACTTTTCTCATTTTTCAATATGATTTGTACTCATTCTATATGTTCAATACTTCAGTGCGTATGCACTTATGTCATTTGTTACTCATTGTATATACATTTCGTCATTTGCTGATATGTTCTCAACTCCAGTGCGAGTACACTCATGTCACTTGTCAACATGATTTTTTGCCATTCTGTTTATTTGTTCTGAAAATGCTAAAGAATTTTTTCAGTGCGTATGCACTCTGTTATCTGTCAAATAATCTGTATATACATTTTTCTGATTTGCTACTATGTTTTGTACTCACATTTTGTCTTTGTCTGATATATTTTGTACTTGGTGCGTGTGCACCACATTTAATTTATGTACTACATTTGAATATTCTGTAAATTGTAAAAGTTCATTAATTAAAAAAAAAAAATTTTGCCGCGCTTGGCAAGTCCAAATGACTCACCATCGCTGCCAAATTTTTGCCCCCCCAGTGGAGGGTTATGAAACACGTATGTAACGTAGCAGCGATGGTGAGGCATGATAAAATCTTTGACCAGAGAGCCTTTTATCGTGGTTAGCCTGCGCTTGACCGCGCGAGTGTTACGAGCAGTACTCTAGTAGTCGTCGTGCAGTGCACTCTGTCGGTAGCAGTAGCTCTGTTCAGTTGCATCCAATAGTCGGTCAGTAGTAGTCATGCAGTACAGTTGCGAGCAGTGCAGTATGTCGGTAGTAGCAGTCGAGTGCAGTTGTGTGTGAGGAGTCAGCGGGCATCGACATGGCATTCTGGTCAAGATACAGGACGAGGTATATTATTTTTAAATGCGCTCAGCTAATAATGTAAATTAACTGTAACTAATTTGTGCAATAATCGCCCCAATAGTAATTTTGATTTCAAAGCAATTTTCAACAAAAGAACCTTTTAATTGAACCAACGATCTCCTTCCATTTCCTTTAAAGAAAAGTTTCAGTTAAATTTAAAAAAAAATATATAATTTGCAATGCAGTTCCTCCAAGCCGCGGCCAACAATAGGAGCAGAAACCTGACATGCAGTTATACTGAGGTAAGAAATTAATTCTGATTTTTGCACAGGGCCAAAGACCGATATTTCGGTTTAATTAAGTTATCATTATCACTGAGATTTTCTTATCACTGAAGTCTCATTAGCATTGAATTGTTTTTCATTATTTTCGTGACAGCTTACACCTTGAGTCAGATTGCGATTCTCATTTTTTATTGTCATTAAATTTAATTGCTAGGGAGATTACTGTGTTTCAAAATTTCTTTGGGGGGCTTACACTTAGCTCAATGACCATTAGCATTCAATAATAATATCTGTAAAATTTTTTGTGCGGAGGTTACAAGGCAACACACCATATAGGCCATTATGGAAAACAATGCTATGATATATGCACGTGACTACGTGCCGAATGAGCCGACTACCAGTAGTACTCAATTATAATCAGTCGGAAGTTCGGAACCAGTCTTTCTGCAGTTCGTATTTGTTGCCTTGTGGTCTTCCAGATGATACTTGTTATAACCAAAACTTATCTGAAACGTCCCCTATACGCTGACGCCAAAGTAGGTTAAGTATAACATCTTATCGTGGAGCATTACATAAAAAATACTTGGTGATACTCACTGTAAATGCATGCATGAAGCGTTAGTAATTCATCCAAGAGTCGATTGTTATACAGCATGCACTTTGACTGCTTGCGAAGACCTGCCTAGCGCTGATGCCGCAACACAATGGACACAGTAAACGCACTGCAAATCGCGACTGCAGCTAGCCGCCCTGAATTAAATGCTGTGGTTACAATCTCAACGGGCGTTGATGAGCACACTGTTCGGTGGGCCGGAACTCTAGTCCCATCGGACTGTAAACTTAATAACCCCAAGTTCTGCTCCCGAGAGAAATATGTTGGCCGTGCCGGCCGGGGTGGCCGAGCGGTTCTAGGCGCTTCAGTCTGGAACCGCGCGACCGCTACGGTCACAGGTTCGAATCCTGCCTCGGGCATGGGTGTATGTGATGTCCTTAGGTCATTTAGGTTCAAGTAGTTGTAAGTTCTAGGGGACTGATGACCTCAGATGTTAAATCCCATAGTACTCGGAGCCATTTGAACCATTTTTGGCCATGGGAAAACATTTTTATGAGATGCATTTCCGATGCAGGTTGTCCAACTTAATAATTCGATTAGAGTGACTGAGGAGACAATGCTTGAATAATAATTTTTTAAGTCACTTAAATACACGACCATCCCTCGCAGCTGAATGGTCAGCTCGTTTGACTGTCCTACGGAGGACCAGCGCTCGACTTCCTGAATAGTCAGGGATTTTTCCTTGGCGGGAGGACTGGTACGGCGTGCACTCAGCCTCTCTGAGGGCAACTGAGCAGTTCCTCGACTATCAGCAGAGGTTCTAAAGTCAGCAGACCCGTGAACGCCTGGGAGAGCGGTGCGCTGACCACATGCAGCTCCATACTGAATTCAGTGACTCCACTGCCGGACGACAACACAGCGGCCGTGATTGGCCTGTTTGGGGCCAGAAAGCGAAATCTCACTTTTATTGTTTTACTTAAAAAATATATAAAATATTAATATTACCGGTTCCGGCAGTAGCTGCCATCTTCAGACGTGATAAAATCGACTAGAATGCTACGTGAACATATGTATTAAAAACAATTACGAACTTAGATCGTTGTGTGACGATTTGATGTGCATTCCTCGAAATATTTTGATTGATTACAAGATGTTTAAAAGTGCCCAACCTGTTTTGTTATACAGGGTGTAAAAAATTATGAAATATTTTGAGAGGTGGTAGTACCCACCATAACAAGAAAAAAATTCCATAAACATGTGCTCTAAAATGCGTAGACCTACCTTAAGAGCTGTGACAGATTATTTGTTTTTGATACTGTGAAATACGTGTGTTGTAGTGCAAGCTCTTTGCTTTCCATATTTTAGGAGGAAGTAATATTAAAAAAATAAAAAAAAGATAAAATTCCAGTAAACAAAGATTCTGAAATGGATGCCTTAAGTGCTCTGAGTACTGGTTAATCTTCTTCGCTGCTGTGAAACACATCTCTGCAATTGAACACTAGCTTATAGCCCTTCAGATATGCATTTTAGAGCCGATATTTACAGGACTTCTTTGCTTGCTTTGGTGGTTTCTACCACTTCTAGAAATATTCGACCATTTTTTAACACATGGCCTGTAGTGGATTTTATCGCATCTGAAAGTACAGTGAAGAGCCTGGTACACCTGCCTAATATAGTCTAGGACGCGCGAGCACGAAGTGCTACAACACGTCGTGTGATGCACCCAACTGATGTCTGAAGTAGTGCTGGAGGTAACTGACACCATGAATCTTGCAGGGCTGTCCATAAATTCGTAAGAGGGAGTGAAGATCTCTTCTGAACAGCATCAGACAGGATGCTTACGTATGTGTCACCTGCCTGAGTCGTATCTAGACGTATCAGGGATCTCATATCAGTCCAGCTGCACACGCCCCACACCAATACAGAGCCTCCACCAGCTTGAACTGTCGCCTGTTGACATGCACAGTGCATGGATTCATGAGGTTATCTCCATACCCGCACACGTCTATCCGCTCGATACAACTTGAAACGGGACTCGTCCGATCGGGCAACATGTTTCCAGTCTTCAACTGTCAAATGTTGGTGTTGACGGGCCCAGGCGAGGATTAAAAGCTTTGCGTCGTGCAGTCATCAAGTGTACACGAATGGGCTTTGGCTCCGAGGGCCCATATCATTGATGTTTCATACAATGGTTCGCTCGCTGACACTTCTTGATGGACCAGCATTGAAATCTGCAGTAATTTGCGGAAGGGTTGCACTTCGGTCACGTTGAATGATTCTCTTCAGTCATCGTTGGTCCCATTCTTGCACGATCTTTTTGCGGCCGCAGCGATGTCAGAGATTTGATGTCTTACCGGATTCCTGTTATTCACTGTACACTCGTGAAATGGCCGTAGTGTTGCTGTGTCCCATCGTTCGTGCGCCGACTATAACACCACGTTCAATCTCACTTAAACCTTGATAACTTGCCATTGTAGCAGCAGCAAACGATCTAGCAACTGCGCCAGACACTTGTTGTATTATATAAGCGTTGCCGACGGCAGAGCCGTATTATGGCTGCTAACATATCTCTGTATTTGAATTCGCATGGCTATAGCAGTTTCTTTCACGATTCATTTAGAAAGGTCGCATGCTTACAGCTGACAATATCTCAATTAGATAAAAAAGGGGATTAGGCAAGGTCGCCATATCAATGCATGTCACACACTGTGTAGGTCGGCCGTTGTGGCCGAACGGTTCTAGGCGCTTCGGTCTGGAACTGCGCTGCTGCTACGGTCGCAGGTTCGAATCCTGCCTCGAGCATGGATGTGTGTGGTGTCCTTAGGCTAGTTAGGTTGAAGTATTTCTAAGTCTAGGGGACTGATGACCTCAGAGGTTAAGTACCATAGTGCTCAGAGCCATTTGAACCATCTCACCCTGCGTAGAGTATTGTAAAGCTGCCAGAGAACACAGACTTCTGCATTATGTTGACGACTTCTGAATCAACACTTACGACAAATTTTAGCTGCTGACTTCCGTCATAAGCGTTGGCGACAGGACTATTACCTGAAAATTCTTCCTACGTTGACGCCTTGGTGGTCGAAGCCTCATGTAAAAAGAGATGTGCTGTCTTCATTGGCAGAAGTACACTCAGGCCTTTACTTTTTGTTTTAGTTGTTTAGTTTTCCGTATATGCTACTACGACTAACACCAGAGCAGGGTGATTGAGGTACAGGACTTTTTCTATATCATTGGTTACAGTGTTGGAGCGTTCTTCAAGTGGTTCATCTACAAGAACCGTATACTATGCTAGAGCTTCCTTTTAACTGTCAAAAACAAATTGTGACTAGATTCTGTTAGGAGATAAACGGCGAAGAATAAGAAAATTTTACTACTAGTGGTGTCTGGATACTCCCGAATGAATGAATAAATCGACTTAAAAAAAAAACTTCAAACGTTGTAACCTCCCCGACAGAAAACTTCCGTAACCTACCAATAATAGAATGAGACTAACCTCTCAATAAAACTGTGGCTCACTTATAGCCTTTCAATAATTGACTGTGAATTTAAAGTGGTAAATTTTGGACGTCAGCAGCGCTGCGTCATGGCCCTGAAAGATCATTCTGAATAAATTGAAAATTCTTACCTCAGTAAGGTCGCCGGATAACGCATATATATCTGCTCCTATAAGAAATTTTTCTGGCACTGCTCAGTGCAATGCTGGCCAATATATTTGTCATGTATAAAAAGAAACAACTGATTTTTCTTTACAACAATCAGGAGGGCCATGGATTGCGGAAATTAGTAAAATCTTTATATTGAGTTGAATGAGTGTCAAAAGTTAATTTTTGTAAGAAAGATTATTATTAAGAGGTTTCTTTTTAAACGCATTTACATGGGACTCGATATAACTATACTACATATGCGCGACGCTGCTTTTACCTTATACTACAACGTTCAGGCTCCGCCATCGCTCCTCACGACCGGCCCAGCCAACTCGGTACACACAACTGCTCGCAACTACTTACTACGACTGCTACACAGTTCCTACTGCTGACAACACTGCTCTCTGGTCTGAGATTCTTTTATACCTTACATATCGCAGGCAGCGCGTCAGCAGTCCATCGAAATTACATCTGCTCGAGTGCGCTAGCAATAAATTCCATAGTCATGGACCTCTTACAACGTTCGAACATCTCGTTTGGCTTAAGATCGTTACCCGCTACCCTATTACTCTGGTTCGGTTAGATCAAAAAGGCGGAAGTGTCTGTTGGTGAAAGACGACTCAGTAGGTCCCAAGAGGCGGCAGCGCTCGTACAAAGACGCCACAGCGACCTCACCTTCTGTGTGCGACACCCGGGGCGCTGTGATCTTCTGTGAGAGGATAAGGCGCAGTATTTATGAGAGTTCCGTGTGTTGCTCCTTCCCCCGCCCACACACATACGCCATTTCCAGCGCGTCCACATAAAGCACTAGCATTTGCCGCCGAGGGAGCCATACATCACGCGCTGGCCGCGCCGTGCCTTTGCTAGTCTGTGCCGCTACCCCCGTGTGGTCCGCCGCCAGCTTATTCTCTAATACCCGCCCGGTGTTGTCCGGGCGGCGCGAGCGGGTATTACGAGCACTGATACCTCCAGTGCTAATGCCCATACATTTTATCTAATCAGCTCGGGCAAGATACAGATCTGTACTTCCCCGCCTACTTCTCATAAATAGAGATATAATTTTATAAAAGGAGCGGTGACTAATAACATTCAGATCTTTACTGATGGGAGTTACAGTTTTAAGTTCCCCCCACACGAGAGCGGCAATAGCCGCCCTACGCATCTCTGCCAGTACAGTTACGAAAGAGTTAACAGATTTCCATATTTCAAAATTTCACAATTGTCATTCAAAAGACATTCACGTTACAATGTATTACCTTAATAATTTCTTAACATGCAGAAGACTTTGTATTCAGGGCAACCATAGGCAGAATACATCAGTCTGAAGATTAAATTTCTTCAACTCTAAGTGGTTTATTTGTAACGACGACCGGTTTCGCAGCATTTTAGCGACATCATCAGTTGAAATTAAATCAAGTCATGTTCTTTGAAGGAACACACCGCCATTTGACTGTTTTATAGTGTATTTAAATACAACCCAGTTTATCAAAACTAGACATGATTGTCTTGATGGGATTTCCGCGATCGTGCTTTAAATAAAAATATGGCATTTCAGTCTTTTTGAAAAAAGAGACAGCATTGGTCGTATATTTTTTACTATTGCAAAATCGATTTTCTGTCACTGAGTGACCATCTTCAGTGCTAGAAGTTAAAAATTTTTTTCACATTACGATCAGAGAGTACAACATAGAAAATCACAATTACATCTGCATATGAACATAACACTTGTTAGAAACAAACCTATATTGTATAACTTAAATTGGGATGCACTGTTGTCACTAAGCTTACGGCAATCACATAGACTGAGGTCGCTGTTTACCTGCACTTGTTCAGCAGACCTCGGTGTGACGGGGCTTGACACGCCCTCTATGTGACATGTGTCACGTGAAGACATAGTATTATGAATTATTAACACTAAATAACTCTTGTACTTTTATGAATGGTGTAGTAATTCATATTTAAAATATACGTACAACACATAGAAGACGCAGGAGAATATCTAAAAAACATTGGCGTATTGTTTTTAACTATAAAACATAAAATAGATCGATGATAAGTTGTTAGAGTGCAGAACATATAAAAAGCAAAAGATAATGCCAAAGAATAATAAATGAACAACATAAAAAGAGGCGCAACACAGGTCTTTCTTAAAAAACGTAACACCCACCATCTGGCGTGGGAAGTCAAAAGTACAACGTTCGTAACTTATGTAACAAACGTTAATACCAAGGAGTCAAATATATAAAAAATAACGTTAATAGCAAGGAGTCAAATACATAAAAAAAATCACAGTACGAAACTGCCGTTACTTAATAATTAAAATACAGTGCAAATATAAGGTGTGAACAAGTAGTATACATCAATAATCGAGAAACCATCATGAGCAAGAACAAGTAATAGTGTCACTTATACCAAAATGTACATCGTACTTTAAAATGGTTCAAATGGCTCTGAGCGCTATGGGACTTAACTTCTGAGGTCATCAGTCCCCTAGAACTTAGAACTACTTAAACCTACCTAACCTAAGGACATCACACACATCCATGCCCGAGGCAGGATTCGAACCTGCGACCGTAGCGGTCGCGCGGTTCCAAACTGAAGCGCCTAGAACCGCTCGGCCACTCAGGCCGGCTCATCGTACTTTAGAGAAATTAAACATAGACTATGCACGATATCCAGCACTTATTCAAATAGCAAAGGAATTGTTAACATACATTGAAAATAATTACGTAAAATAATAACCGGTTTGTATTACTTTGTGTCAACGCCTGCGAGATGTCGACTGTCGTAAAATTATGTTCAGTAGGCGTCCATAAGTTCTGTAAATTACAGAATAAAAGAGAAAGAAGCGTCTTTTAAAAAACCGAAATTAGTAATGTTATTAAAACAAACTGAAAACATGTGTGTCAATGTGTTGAGATAGTTGAAATAGCGGCCATTATACGTGGTCTCGTAGCGACTATGACTGAGGCGTTGTATATAAGGGATAACAAGCAGCTGACTATGAATTGCAAATTGTGATAAATGACCACAAGTTGACTTTATTTCATAGTAAATCGGAGAAGCATTCCCAAAAATGTGTGTTTCTCGATATTGTTTGCTCGTTAAGTAGCACGATATCAGGAGCTTTATTATGACAAAAGATCTCCATCTCTTCCATAAGGTCGAGAAGGCGACCTTTTTTACCCTTGTGCAACAACTTAAATTGCGATGTCTAATCTGGAGTTGTATGACCAGTTGCTACCAGATGGGCTGCGAAATTCGATTTTTCAACAATATATTTTCTCTCAAGTGCAACATGCTCACGGAACCTTGTTTCTAATTTTCGTCCTGTTTGCCCTATGTAACCTGCATTACACGTGGCACACATAAGTTTGTAAACACCTGATTCATGTAAGACTTTGCGTTCATGAATGTTATTCCTTAAAAGCACGCCCAGTCTGTTCGCCGTCGAGAAACATACATTAATATTTCTCTTCTTGAATACACTGGCAATTTTATTGCTAATGGGACCATAGAAAGGCAATGTGATAAATTTTTGATTTTTAGTTTCGCTTGTCTCATTCCGCCTTAAATTGTCTTTACTATATTTTTTGGATGTCATCTCATAAATGTTCATGATATATTTCAACGGGTAATGTTATTTCTTGCAATTTGTTTAACTATGTTTAACTCTTTCTCATGGTTTTCATTAGATAATGGTAATCGGAACATACGATGAAATGCAAAGTGGAAAAACGCTTTTTTGTGTTGGTCTGGGTGTTGTGAACGATAATCTAAGATGATATCTGTGAATGTTGATTTTCTGTAAATGTCAAATGTATGTTTTCCATTTTCCCTTCCAATGGTTAGGTCTAAAAAATTAATGACTACATTCTGTTCTTTTTCAACTGTGAAAGCAATTTTGTTGTGTAAGCTATTAAATGTACTGACGACTTCGTCAATATAAGATTGACTACCATTAATAAGCAATAGCGTGTCGTCTACATATCTACAGTAGTAAACGATCTTTTTAGCTACTGTTGGAAAATCTTTTAATAATTTCAATTCAAGATAGTTAATAAAGATGTCTGCCATAATCCCTGATACAGAGTTTCCCATGCTGGGTCCGTCTTTTTGGACATAAATTTTATCGTTAAATGTGAAGTAGTTATATTTTAAGCAGAATGATAATAATTCTATGAACTCGTTTATTTCCACGCTGGACATATTACTGTGGTTTCTAAAATTAGCGTCAATAATTTGTATTGTTTCATGAATCGGGATATTCGTATATAAATTGACAATGTCCAGCGAAAGAAACGTCATAGTGTCTGTAATAGGTATATCTTTTATTTTCTCTACTAATTGGGTACTATTTTTAATCGAGAACTGTTGACAAATTTATAATGTTTATTCAAAATAGTTAGACATTTTTTCGCAATATTCTGTTAAAGGTCCGTTCACGTATTTTTAACCTTGTTTCTCCCCTCTGTGGTGAATCGGACTTCACGAAGAAAAACAGCACCCGAGAACGACGGTGGATCGAGCTGGACGACGTTTTGCTTAAAAGTACGGAACCTTCTGCCATGCCAAGTCACCCAACAATCTTACAATGACTATTAGACACAAAATGAAACATACATGCGTTACTAATAGCAATATATTCTGAAATAAAAACACAATTAAAAGTACACTTACAGTATGTAATTACGAGTGCCGTTTGGCTGCAGCTCGTCAAGTATTAATAAAATAATGTAGTATTAATGGCGGTGTGCCACATACGTCCGATATGAACAAAGCCTACAAAACAAAAGGTGGCTCTTCCTTTTTCGCCAGTAATATGGCGATCAATAATCTTCTGATGTTTCCAGTAGCTGCACACAATATTTATACAGCCGTGGACTATATCTACGGCTCAAATTTTTGTTTATTTCATTATTTATAACTACGTTTTTTTGCGAATAAAAGCTCAGCATGCAAATGTGCCTTTTATGCCAGTTTCAAGTATTTGATTTTATATCTTTACCATATATTGTGGACACTGAACATGTTGTCAAGCCATGACGTGCTCCCACGATTATTCACTAATCTGTTACAAAATGGTGATTTTACATGTGGCATTTCATGGGGAGCCAATACTTCTTTTTTTTATATTTATGACCCACTTTGAACTTGACAGCGTGTTAAGTGTCCTGCGATATCTGTTGAAGGCATAAAATCAAAAACTAGAAAATGGCATAAAAGGTCGAAACCTGCATTGTACGAGGCCTGTCTAAAAAGTATCCGACATTTGGCCAGAAAATATATTTCTAGTTGCTGGCGGGGCTGGGACCCTAATCCCCTTCAAAGCAGGCTCCTTGTGCTTGCACACATTGAGCCCACCGATCCTTCCTCTGCCAGAAACACCTCTGGAAGTCTTCTTTTGGAATGGAATGGTGTTCAACTCCATCGTCGTGTTCCGCATTATCTCTTCTCTGCTCTAAAAGCAGGATCCTTTCAGTGGCATCTTCAGTTTTGGAAACAACCAGAAGTCGCAAGGAGCCATGTCTGGAGAATAGGGAGCTTGGCGGACGGCTCTAATTCCAGGTTTCGCAAGAAATTTTGGATCAAGTTGGATGAATGTGCGGGGACGTTGTCGTTATGCGACTGCCAGTTTTTCGCCGTCCACATGTCTGGTCTTTTGCGCCGAACTGCCTCACAGAGTCGCCGGAGAACATCTTCATAGCGCTCCTTTGTCACGGTTTGTCGTTCCGCTGCGTATTTGTGATGCACAATTCCAGGGACATCAAGGAAGACAGCATCACCTTGAGTTTGCGTCGCACTTGCCGCACTTTCTTCGGCCTTGGAGATTCGGGATGCTTCCATTGCGACGAATGTCTTTTTCACCAACGGCGACATGGTCGCGTATACAAACAGTGATCCAATACTGTCAAATGTTTTTTAGTCCCGTCTTTGATCACAATATGAATTATTTAGACGATGACCGGTTTCAGTCCGTAATGACCATCCTCAGATCTCTTTTACACAGTGTCCTAAAGCGATAAGGACATAATGCCATCGTCAAAACATTTAAATATAATCAGCATAGCATCGTCATATGGATGTAAAATGAGGTGTAGAATACGCCGCATCGTCCACACAGTCGTTATTGCAACTGGCTACTTCAGTAGTAGCAGCATATTGGCGAGGGATTCGTCTTAATAGACGACATTTCGCGCCCCCGTCGCGCATATCTTGTGAATGACTTTCTTCTTTATAACGACATCGTTCGACTGGAGTGGCCAGCATGTTCTCCAGATATGAACCCTATCCACCGTGCCTGGGATAGATTTAAAAGGGCTGTTTATGGACGGCGTGACCCACCAACCACCCTGAGGGATCTACGCCGAATCACCGTTGAGGAGAGGGACAATCTGTACTAACAGTGCCTTGATGAACGTGTGGATAGTATGCCACGACGAATACAGGCATGCATAATTGCAAGAAGACGTGTTACTGGGTATTAGAGGTACCGAAGTGTACAGCAGTCTGGACCACCACCCCTGAAGGCCTCACTGAATGGCGGCACAACATGCAATATGTCATTTTCATGAGCAATAAAAAGTAGTTGTTTATGTTGATATCTATTCCAATTTTATGTACAGTTTCCGGAACTATTGGAACTGAGCTGATGCAAAACTTTCTTTCATGTGTGTATATTGCGATGATGGAGGGCACTCTCAAGCCATGGCTCAGTGGGCGCGCTCTGTTCGGTTCTCCAGGTCCCCACACGACCACTCTCGGCGCCTGTTGGAAACAGGCGATTCCATTGCCAACTGTGAGGTGCCAGTGCAGGTGGCATCGATCTGTGAAACGACAAACGACCAACCCCCCAAAACTCCTCACTCTGGCTGAACGACGACGAGGGCAGGGGCTGGCTGCAGGTCGCAAGGAGGAGATGGGAGCCGAAACGGAGATTGTGGCATACGCCCTGAGCCAGCCCAGAGACGCTAGCTGGAAAACCAGGTAGAGGGGCTGCACCCACAACCAGAGGTGGAGCAGCACTCCAAGATGGAGGCATCTTGATGACTCCATTGGGATCCAAGGTGGCATGCCAGACAGCCGCTGGGAAGAGAGCCCCATCCTCAGGCGATGACGGCTGTCGAGAGGACGACGACCATAAAATTATGTCGACTTCCATTGGGACCAGGACTGGCGCCGGTGCCATGGAATTCCTGGGAGCTAGATGCAGCGAGAGCCGATGCATCCAGGCAGGCATGGAAATCCAGACAGGCGTGGAATCTGAAAGCCTAGGACAGGTTGAAACGTCCCCTTAGAAAAACCTCTTATGTTATTTAATTTTCAAACAGCTGAGCAAAACTCAGACATTTCTCTCTTTACTTATTCTGGTCAACATTAAACATAAATTTTTTTTTTAGCGCAACGCAATATGACTTCCAATAATCCCTACAAAAGAATGACCCTGACTAACAATAACTTATACCTCTCAAGAATGACTTACCCTACAAAAATCTTCGTTACTCTAACTACTACAGTACAGTGAGCGCCATTACTGCCAGATAAATAAAAGATTCTAAATACTGAAGGCACTGACTGCTGATACGCACAGTTAGCAAATGAAAGATTTTGATGAAGAACAAACAATGTATTTATTTTAATAGTGTTCAAAAGGCATAATATATATATCAGTTCATGACATCCAGTCTTAAAAATTTCCTTTTTCTGACGGACACACGTCCAGATCGTCCGCTCTCAACATTCTGCCATCTCTCCCCACATCCACCACTGTTGGCGGCTCACCTCCAACGGCGCAACGCTACGAGCTGTTGACATCCAACTGCCCAAACACTACAGTAGCAAATATTACAACAATGCAAACCAGCCACAGACTGCACACAGCAGAGTCAGTGAATTTCATACAGAGCGCTGCGTGGCGTTACCAACATAAAACCCTAACTTAGTACGTAAAGGGAGAAGAAAATCTAATAGTCATCGGGGATTAGAATGCAGTTGTGGAGGGAGTAGAAGAAAGGGTTACAGGAACATATGGGCTTGGTACCAGGAAAGAGAGAGGAGGAAGATTAATTCATTTGTGCAATGAATATCAATTAGTAATAGCGAATACTCTGTTCAAGAATCACAAGAGGAGTTTCAGTTAGATTATGTCATGGTCAGGCAGATATTGGATTTAAGACGTACCCACGGGCATATACAGACTCAGATCACAGTTTAGTAATGATGAAGTGTAGACTGAAGCTTAACAGACTAGTCAGGAAGAGTCAGTGCGCAAAAAAGTGTGATATAGAATTACTTAGAATGAGGAGATATGCTTAATATGTCTGAGGCTATAGATACTGCAATAATGAATAATTCAGTAGACAGTTCAGTTGAAGAGGAACGGACATGTCTAAACGGGGAAATCACAGACGTTGGGATGAAAAACATAGGTACAAAGAAGGTAGCTGCGAAGAAGTTAGAAATACTTCTCTCGATGAACGAAAGAAGGAAGTACAAAAACGTTCTGGTAAATTCGGAAATACAGAAATACAAGTCACTTGGGAATAAAATGAATCAGAAGTTCAGGCAAACTAATACGAAATGGCTGCATGGAAAATGTGAAGAAATCGAAAAAGTGAATGTCGGAAGGAGTGACTCAGAATCTAGAAAATTCGAAACAATCATGGGCGAAAGGAAATGCAAGAGGGTGCGGCGGCGCGGTGTGATTTTGCTGCAGATGTAGTTCCCTTAGCATGTGTTGAATCTCTTCTCACAAGCAGACCTCCTTGAATTTACTGAAATGTCATTCTAAGCCACGAATCGCTCTAAACATTGCTTTGTCGGTGGAATGTTAGTAACAGTTAAATAGAAGTATTTATATGGGCAAAATTTCACTCTATTACGATAAGCTTGCAGTCACCAACTACTACCATACCTCCCTCTAAGCTGTACGAAGTCTGAATAGTCCACATGCACTGAATTTCACATCGTGCGTCAAATCGAATTCTCTTCCACTCTTTACCGCTCTTTTGAAAAATTTGGTCCGGTAATATCACAATATTAATAATTTTTATCGGTGCACCTATCAGTAGGTCTGATCACTACGAGATCCAAGCCCGAACTCTGCTCACCTCTCTACACAAAAGAAGTTTCTAGATCGTAAAACACGCACGAATATGCTAGTTTCTGATTGGCATAGAAACATCACAGCAAATCGGAAAGCAGTACAGGCCCACGCATGTATACAGAACCAATCATAATTTGTCACTGAATCAGAACAGTAAATTAACATAAATAAATTTTGAAAGCCCAAAAATATGAAATTAACTGCCTATTAACAAAACTACTTTACCGAGATCGTAATCTCATTTCCACAGTTGCATAAACTAACGAAATAATTTATAACAAATTCCCCAGTATCAATCACCAACACAATCGTCGGTCTCGAACATTAATCTCGAGACAAATTACAAAAAAGTGCAGTATAAGAACTTCGTAAACATTCTTTCACATTCACACCTTCATTCACCCTCATGACTAAGCAGCATTATAACAGTAATTAATAAACAAAACTACAAATAAAAATGACTTTACTTTTTCCTGCACTCAAGCAATGTACGTCAGCAGATCGCATAGAAACTACGTCACGCGTGACTCAATACTGCACTTCTGTTAGCTGCCGTTCCGATCTCAACACGCACGATCTATGACGCAACGCCTCAGGCGATTATGTAAAGAGGGCACCGGGAATTCCACTGTTAAATTCAGTGGACAAAGCGCATGGGTGGAAAGAATAAATTGAAGGCCCCTATGAGGGGGAGGCCTCGTCTGGTGAAGAGATACAAGAAACAGGAGTCTGCAGGAAACTGACAGACGATCTAGGACTAGTATCAGAATCGGAAATTCTAAAATCATTGCGGGAAGTGGCAAAAAAACGAATGTTCACGTTGTTGTGTAGAGTTTATACGACTGGAGAAATACCATCAGACTTTCACAGAAGCGTCACCCATATAATTCCGAAGATAGGAAAAGCCGAAAAGTGCGGGAATTATAGTCACCTAAACATTCCATACATCCAAGACGCTGACGAGAATAGCATTCAGAATAACGGAAGAATGAAAAATTGAGCATCTGTTAGATGATGATCAGCTTGGGTTTAGGAAAGGTTCAGTATTAGGACCGAAGCATCTGAGACGTGGTGCTATAGAAGAATGGTGAAAATTAGGTGGACTGATGAGGTAAGCAATGAGGAAACTCTCCGCAGAATCGACGAGGAATGGAATATGTGGAAAACACTGACCAGAAGAAGGGACAGCGTGATAGGACTTTGCGGTTGATAATGCACTATTGAAGGAAAACAAGACTTGGCCAAAGTATCTGTCGACATGGAAAAAACTTTCGACAGCTTAAAATGGCACCAGATGTTAGAAATTCCGAGAAAAAGTGGGGTAACCTATAGGGGAAGCAGGGTGGTATACTATTTGTACAAGAATGAAGACAGAACAAGAAGACTGGAAGACCAAGAACGAAGGACTCGAATGGTTGGTGGTTGGTTGATTCGGAGGAGGGGACCATACAGCGAGGTCATCGGTCCCGTCGGATTAGGAAAGGACGGGGAAGGAAATCGGTCGTGCCCTTTTCAAAGGAACCATCGCAGCATTTAGCTGCAGCGACTTACGGAAATAACGGAAAACCTAAATCAGAATGGCCGGATGCGGGTTTGAACCATCGTCCTCCCGAATGCTAACCACTGCACCATCTCACTTGGTAGGACTCGGATGAAAAACGGTTGTACAATTTAATCTGTACATCGAAGAAGATTCAAGAGTGATTTTGTAACTCAAGGTGAAAAATATCAAGGATTAGATTTACTGAAGACATTGCCAACCTGAGGTGAAGTGAAACGGGTTACATGATCCGCTGAACGGAATGAACACTCTAATGAGTATAGAATGTACATTGAGAGTAAATCGAAGACTAACGGAAGCAGTGAGAAGTAGCAGGAATGGGAACAGCGACAAACTTAACATCAGAACTGAGGATCACGAAGTAGACCATGTTACGGAAATCTGCCGAGGCAGCAAAATAACCCACTATGAACAGAGCAAGGAGGAGATAAAATGCTGACTAGCACAGGCCAAACTGGCATCCCCGGTCAAGAGAAGTCTACTGGTATCAAACATCGTTCTTGAGAATGTACGTTTTGAGCAGAGCTTTGTACGGTAATGCAACAAGGACTGTGGGGAAACTGGAACCGAAGAGGACCTAAAGGCATCTGAAATGTGGAGCTTAAATGTGGACTGATGTCGTTAGGAATGTAGAGGTGCTCCGCAGAATCGGCGAGGAAAGCAATATACCGAGAACACTGACAAGACAAAGGGACAGGTTGTAAGTAGGCTGTTTATGTTTTCTTATTGGCAACGTTACGTAGCGCTCAATATGAAAATCACTGGCTGTGCTGTGTGCAGTCTGTGGCTAGTTTGCATTGTTGTCTGCCATTGTAGTGTTGGGCAGCGGCAGCTGGATGTGAACAGCGCGTAGCGTTGCGCAGTTGGAGGTGAGCCGCCAGCAGTGGTGGATGTGGGGAGAGAGATGGCGGAGTTTTGTAATTTGTCATGAACTGCTATATTTATATATGATGATATCAAGGTAAATACATTGTTTGTTCTCTATTAATATCTTTCATTTGCTAACTATCCCTATCAGTAGTTAGTGCCTTCCATAGTTTGAATCTTTTATTTAGCTGGCAGTAGTGGCGCTCGCTGTATTGCAGTAGCTTGAGCAGCGAAGATTTTTGTGAGGTAAGTGATTTGTGAAAGGTATAGTTTAATGTTAGTCAGGGCCATTCTTTTGTAGGGATTTTTGAAAGTCAGATTGCGTTGCGCTAAAAATATTGTGTGTCAGTTTAAGCACAGTCATATATAAAACTGTTCAAAGGGAAAGTTTCATATGTCGACCCTTAGCCGAGGATACCTCACTGGAATCTTCTGATTTTTCTTGTAGTTTGTGTAATTAGTGTAGATTTTGTTTATTTCTAGCGCGTAATTGTAGAGAGAATCTCCTTTGTAGTTGTAGCCTTTCATTGTTGTACAGTAAAACAGTTGTGGCATGCATGTAGATTTGCACCAAGTATTTCGCAGCTGCGCTGGCAATTAAGTAGACATTATTTCCATTGCTATGTTATTTTATTTTGTTCTTCAAATTGTGCTTTTCTGTGTTATCGTGTGAAATATTGTGACAATTATGGCGTGTGAAAAACGTAATACTAGGCTCCAAAGTAAACTGAGAAATGACAGTGAAGACGAAGGCAGTGTGTTAGCGCCGCAGAGTAATGAATTAACTAATGTTCAAAGTAGTAATTTGGTAATTGCGCATAGGGAAATGGAGCGGGCGGCAAACAATGGTGTAGACAGTGAAACAGGTAGTGAACAGGGAAGCGTTATCGATCGATTGGTCGGCAACAGCTCGCCTCAGGAATCGCGAATGACAGAACACAATATCGCAAATACTGTAGATTAAGGTTTTGGGTCATCACCGTTTTCTCAAATAAGTCAAGACACATTTTCTGCTTGTCAAAATGTGAATGTTGCCGGTGCAAATGCACTGCCGAAAAGCGTAGAGAAACAGATTCCAGACACTAATACATTATTATTGCAATTAATGCAACAAATGGAACAAAATCAGAGACAAATGGGACAAAATCTTAAAAAGTTAGACACAATGGAACAACACCAGAGACAAACGCAGCAACAGTTAGACGCAATGGAACAAAATCTTCACACCACTCTTGAACAAACACGTGAAGATTTAACTACTGAGTTACATAACATTGAATCGAAATGTCAAAAAGTCTGTAATGACGTAAAAACACAAATTTGTGAGCATTTTCAACCTATTTTTTCGCGGCATGAAAATGTATTACAGAATCACGAAGCAGCCATAAAAGAACTGCAAACCATTGTTCATGAAAATCACGGCAGCTTGCAAGCTAAAATTGACTCAGTTGCATCTACCGATTCGGTTACGCAACTTGCAAAAACTCAGGAAAACTTAAAGGACACAGTAGATACTCTGAAACTTGGTTCAGAAAAACATACAGAGGAAATAATTTCACTATCGGATAAAGTAGCTGAACTTTCAGATCAGTTCACTAACTTATCTACAAAGGTAGATGATGATCTGAATGACACAAGACCTGTAGCCTTCACTGACACTGAAGAGTGCGAACAAATTAGGAAATTCAAACAAAATCAGAATCAGATTAATACGCAACACCAAAGAGAAATCCGGGAAGTACAAGATCAGCTGACACAGTTAATACAAGAATTACGTATTTCAGAGGATACTCGCGCCCCAATACGGGAAGAGGGACACAGAAATACGGAACAGCCACAAAATAATAACACAGGGCATTTCGGAAGTTATGAAAGAAATTGGCAATGTGCACCGAATTTTGAGATGGAACGGCCGACACGACCTAACAATGACCGATATGCGACTCGCCGACATGATGATTTTGACTATAAGCTGTTCATTACTACACGTAAATTCAAAACATTTAAGAATTCTGGCAACGACATTCATCCACAAGCATGGCTCCATCAATTATCTCATTGTTTTCCTCCCAACTGGTCATTGGAGCACAGATTAGAATTTATGTGTGGCTACTTAGAGAATGAACCAGCTGTAAGAATGCGATCGGTCATTCACGATTGCCACAGTGAAGGAGAATTTTACCATGCCTTCCTCTCAGCATATTGGTCTCAAGCCACACAAGACCGCGTAAAACATGGCATCATAATGATGAAACATTTCGAACAATCTGAATTCTCCAGTCTTGTGAAATATTTTGAAGACATGTTGCACAAGAATCAGTACCTGTCAAACCCATACAGCCCCTCAGAACTCATCCGCATTTGCTTAATCAAATTACCTGAACATTTACGATATATTATTTTGGCAGGACGTTGCAAAGACGACATTGAAGCTTTTCAGGGACTGTTACAAGAACTGGAAAGTGACACTGACAATCGCGGAACACAGGAGCACAACAATTACAGATCTCATCAGTCGCAATTCCGCGATGAAAGAAATAATAACTGGACGCGACAAGGCTATTCTCACAACGCAAATCGTGACCAAAACAGACACCACCCATATGACAACCGCTGGCAGAGTAATAATAGTTACAGAGAAAGATCGCATTTCCGTAGTAATGACTATCACAGAGACAATCAGAGAAACAAACATTCTTTTTACTACGTCAGTGACACATGTTTACGCAATTACACAGTTGGATAACTTCACACTTATGAAATTGTATTTTGTCTGTACTTTGTGAAATGCTCATATTTTTTCGGAACCATTGTGATTCTATGACAGCTTTGAATGATGTATTTGGTATGGATTCATGATTTTTAAAGTACGTTTGAGGCAGATGACACTTTTGACATGAGCAGAGAATTTTTTTAATTATTGGAGGAAGCTACGACGATTTTGAGATTTGACTGAGGTGTTATGATGTTATTTTTACGACGACGATGTGTATTATGCTGCTGAGGTATGTTTATGATTAATAAGCTGGTGCTATATGAGGAATTTGGTTATGCTATGTATTTATTATAATGAAATATTGAAGTGTCGTCGCAAGGTTGACGTGTCGACGAATATAAATATGTGTAATAAGGTAAGGAGTAATGAATAGTGATTAGGGACTCTGACTTATGGAAAAGGATGTTGGAAACCAAGAATCGTACTTTAGAATTATGAAATGTGTGTACATGTGTGAATCATGTGTGAATGTATCACAATGCCACTGAAAATTTTTTTGGACACTGTTATATTCATAGGATTTTGTTTCTACACATTTGCAAAGTAAATTCTCGACCTGTGAAATTTTGTATATATGACTGTCACTGTAGCGGAAACTGCTGTCGTAAATATTTCCGTACGAAAGTTAAGTGACCACCTGCACATAATGCGTCGTGGGCACCCAGGTGTGTCAGACGCCTGGAGAACAAGCCATTAGTGTGAGTGCCTCGTCAGAAGCACAGGTAGAAAAAAAAGAAAGGGAAGGCCATTGTCCGCGCTACTGACATCTCCTTGTTGAAAGCATACTGTGGAGCTCGTAATTTATGATATTTACTGAAATGCCTAATGAAACGATGAGAAACATTTCACAGCTATTGCCTTGCTAGTTAAGAAAAATGCCATATGGCTTGCTTTATGTATTTATTTACACATTTTGTTTAATATCAAGTTTCTAGCTGCACTGCAGCATTGGTTAAAATAAAATTTTATAGATGTACTAATATAAATATTCTCTGTCTACAGATCGAGTATATAATAATTTTTTTCAAAAAAATGAGGGAGCACAAAGCGACATTTACCTTCACAGGAACTGCATTCATAATTTTCTTTTCAAGTACTTGGTAATTTCTTTTGTAGAATAAATTGTGATGCATCACTCTAATGTTAAGATGTGACATAGGTATTAGACATGGCCATTTTAGTGTAATATTTTTTCTGCTTGCGCTATGTCATGTTTAGGTATAAGTTGCTGCTGTTTGCCAGGCATAGTGTTATTGAATTTGACTTTTGCTAATTTATACTGTAGCTTGCTTTGCAATTTTCCATTTTTTTCATTGCTGTTTATAATAATTGTTTTACGTGATGCTGCATTGCCTCGTCCCTTAGTTTAGCATCTGAGCTCAGTAGATTTAAGTTAGCTTAAGAGGGGGTAGCCTCTAAGAGAATGAGTTTCGATGAATTGGAAGAAATGCATTGAGAAGTTATACAAAAAAAAAGTACAGAAAACAGGTTTAGGTAGGATTTTCTTGGAAATAAATGTTGAGGTGAGAAATGTGTGAACATATAAATACAGAAAGCATGCTTAGATAGAATTTTTTTGGTGGAAAGAAAGGATGAAATAAGAGGAAAGATATATGAAGTTTTGGGTTGGACTGCAGTACCAAATGTTACACTGAAAACGAACCCTATCCTTTCCTATTGGTGTTATCCCACTATGTGTTTGTGTACCCTTGTGTAGTTGTTTTCTTCCTGTCTCTGTGTAGTTTCATAGAATTTTTTTCTCTTTTAATATTAAGCTACATTCACTATGATGAGGAATACTGTTATCCTCAAATATAATTGGCATTAATAATATGTTATTTACTTTGTAAAGATCTTAGACATTATTCATTCTGTTTAAATGCTCATGTGTGAAGTTGATGTTTCAATAATTATTCTGATCTTCTATGTATGTACTCATGTCATAATTCCTGTAACACTGATGTATATGTCTACTTCTATTCTTTTGTAAAGCCTGTACTACAGATGTTATCTGTATTATTATGTTTTTAATGATGTGTTTTGTACCTTTGTTATTGTATTCTTATGTTATAAAATTGTAATTGTCACCAGTTCATGATATTATTAACTTGTTAGTTACATTTCACTGCACATGTTTCTGTTGGTCATAGTATATGGACAATATGTGAGAAGTAGGGACTGATAGTGTTTGCACGTGTGTTAATGATTCAGCAAGGGACTGGATAACAGCATTGCTGGATCTAAGGACGATTCCAAAAACTTTGTGAGCGCACAAGTGGTGGTTATGGACTTGCTACATTATCCGCAAGACTCTTCAATGGTGATTGTGCACCTGCACAGTCACAACAGATGGCTGCTGGCAATCTCTACAAGGACTACAGTGGGTCTACATCTTTGATGATCCATCAATATCCTTATTTCTACAAGGACTGCAGTGGGTCTGCACCTCTGATGGCCCACCAAACCCGTAATCTCTACAAGGACTACAGTGGGTCTGCTCTGTGATGACCTACCTACCAATATTCATCATCTTCGAATGACTCTGCTGTGGGTTTGCTCTGTTGTGGCCCATTACCTGTCAGCATGTCAAGAGTCAGCACTGTCTTTCCGTTGGAAGGACACCACTACTTCTTCATGACTGCATGGAAATCCACTACTTCTGTGTGCATTCTCTTTTACTAATGAGACTTTGTAAAAAAAAACTGTAATTACTATTATGATGAATGATCAGGACTGTCTTTATGGACTGTGAGAAAATTTGAGCTTTTGACCAACATTGTATCAATAAGTGTGTGCATTTGATTTCTTTGTTATTGTAATTATGAAAAATTTTATCAAATCATTATTGGCCACTGCCCAAAAAAAATTTGTAAAATTTTTTGTGGGGAGCATGGGGGCTATGTAAGTAGGCTGTTTATGTTTTCTTATTGGCAACGTTACGTAGCGCTCAATATGAAAATCACTGGCTGTGCTGTGTGCAGTCTGTGGCTAGTTTGCATTGTTGTCTGCCATTGTAGTGTTGGGCAGCGGCAGCTGGATGTGAACAGCGCGTAGCGTTGCGCAGTTGGAGGTGAGCCGCCAGCAGTGGTGGATGTGGGGAGAGAGATGGCGGAGTTTTGTAATTTGTCATGAACTGCTATATTTATATATGATGATATCAAGGTAAATACATTGTTTGTTCTCTATTAATATCTTTCATTTGCTAACTATCCCTATCAGTAGTTAGTGCCTTCCATAGTTTGAATCTTTTATTTAGCTGGCAGTAGTGGCGCTCGCTGTATTGCAGTAGCTTGAGCAGCGAAGATTTTTGTGAGGTAAGTGATTTGTGAAAGGTATAGTTTAATGTTAGTCAGGGCCATTCTTTTGTAGGGAATTTTGAAAGTCAGATTGCGTTGCGCCAAAAATATTGTGTGTCAGTTTAAGCACAGTCATATATAAAATTGTTCAAAGGGGAAGTTTCAAGGTTAACAGGACATATTCTGTTAAGACACCAAGGAATAACTTACATAGTACTAGAGAGAGCCGAAGAGGGCAAAAATTGTAGATAATTCGGAGATGGGAATATATCCAGCAAATTGCCGGCCGTTGTGGCCGAGCTGTTGTAGGCGCTTCAGTTCGAAACCGCACGACCGCTGCGGTAGCAGGTTAGAATCCTGCCTAGGGCATGTGATGTCTTTAGGTTAGTTAGGTTTAAGTAGTTGTAAGTTCTAGAGGACTGATGACCTCAGATGTTAAATCCCATAGTGCTCCGAGCCATTTGAATTTGAATATCCAGCAAATAATTGAGGACATGGGTTGCAAGGGCTACTGGAAGATGTAAACGTTGGCACTGGAGAGGAATTCCTCTTTTCCCACATCAAACCAGTCAGAAGACTCATGGC
This sequence comes from Schistocerca americana, assembly GCF_021461395.2. Taxonomy (NCBI): domain Eukaryota; kingdom Metazoa; phylum Arthropoda; class Insecta; order Orthoptera; family Acrididae; genus Schistocerca; species Schistocerca americana. The sequence continues at coordinate 192,587,183 of NC_060123.1, forward strand.
TGAAAAAACAAGAAACGATTCTATTTTTGAGATGCGTTGTCTGACGTCAATGCAGCACAGAGAAGTTAGGTGTGAGGGTGTCAATCCATTGTTCAGAGGTAACGTGCCAGTTGTTGGACGAGGCTGCACCTGTGGACAACTGGAGTTCGAAATGTATGGCACAATAATCCTTGTTGTTGCTCAAGTCGAGTCAACGAAGTTCAATCAAGTATAGCTGCGTAGGCATTGATTCTGATTGGTGTTCATAAAGTAAATCGTGATTGTCACAGCCTACATTCCGTTAGATCATGATAGGTAAAAAAGCTTAGGTTATGTCATGCAGTACGCCATCACTCCAGTGCTCGTCAGTAAGTGCGACGATTGGACCAACTAGCTGTGTACTGCTTCTGTGTTTTGACTGTATTGTCACTGACAGCCTCTTGGTCACAACGGTCATCTTGCGTCTTCTATAACATCGTTTATCTTGTTTCCAGGACGTCCAAAACTATCCTGAAATAGTGGTCTTCAGTCCCCCGTGGCACAGGACACAAAATATATGCCACACTGCATAGCAGAGTGTCGTAGTGGCTTCGAATTGTAAGTTCATATCTGAATAATGGTTCCGTTCTTGGCGGCAGAGCCAAGTTGATTCGGAAGTAGGTGCACTCATGTGAACCTCACAGTTTCTGTTAAATACGTTCATAACTTTTCATAGTTGCTCTAACGACTGTACACGTGTCACAGTGGAGGACAGTTGGTCTCAACAATTTATAAAAGTTTTTGCAGATTTCTTTCCGCTTCATTTGCTGCTGTACTAGCCTCATCCAGAATGTTGTTATGTTACAGTACACCGTCAACACTGTTCATCTGCTGTAGTGCACTGTACTAATGACTGCAGTACAGGTAAGGGTAGGTGAGATCAACATGTCGAGCGCTTGTGGATGGACTTCGACGTTGCAGTGCAAACAGGTAGGTTTGTGCTGCAACTCAGTAATGCACCCCAGCCGTGCTCCAGCTTGCTGGTACAGGCTGTTGGTTCCGTAGTTCTTTGTTGATTAGGATCTGACATTCATTTCCTCTAGGGGTAAAACGACATATATTATTCTGATTACACCAAAAGGATCTAAATCCAATTAATTTTTAACAAGAGAGGATTCAACATGTTCGACAATGTTATTCTAGATAAAACAATACATTTAAGTGGAGTGGACTGCAAAAAATCACACAGGCGCATGAGACATGCTCTCACTGTCTACAAATCTGTCATTCTGGTACACTCAGAGTCAAGGACAGGACTGGTGCTTCTGGAAACTCTAAAACCCATGGTGCTTAGCTCTCTAGAGGACCTACAGCTGCAGTTAGAAGTCGCCTACATCTTCGCCACCAGTAGCAGGGTAAAGTTGCAGCAAAATGATGACATCCCCCAGCCGGCCGCGGTGTGCGAGCGGTTCTAAGCGCTTCAGTCCGGAACCGCGAGACTGCTATAGTCACAGGTTCGAATCCTGCCTCGGACATGGATGTGTGTGATGTCCTCAGGTTAGTTAGGTTTAAGTAGCTTTAAGTTCTAGGGAACTGATGACCTCAGATGTTAAGTCCCATAGTGCTCAGAGCCATTTGAACCTTTCTTTTTCTTTTTTTTTTTTTTTTTTTTTTTTTTTGATGACATCCCAAAGGACGTGTAGGTAATGGCTCACCCTACAGATATGGACGTTGACAAGGCGAATTATATTGATAGACCGTCCCCTCTCCTCCTCCCCCCCCTCCTGCCCAGGCTCTGGATGTAATTCCTCTCAGGTGCTCTGGGATAAAGCCAGGACCAGCAATATGTGTTCACTTATCACACTTCACATGTTGGTTTGCATGGAGAACTTTCATGCTAATGGAGCTAGCATCATCTGCTCTCCAAACCTATGCCCCGTCCAAAGGGTGGAGGGCTGGAGAGGGATGCAGTGAATTCAAGAAGGTAAGAGAGGATGGCAAACCGCAAGACCTAGCTCAGGACACATGCAACATAGTTACCATCAGACGTCGTAGATGACAAACCAAAAATAGCTACATTGTGTTTCTGCTACAATTCAGTCAAATTGTTCCCAAATGGACACCAATCCACAAAGTGGGGGTATAAGCGGACTAACAGATCCATTCAGAGTGTACTGACAGCTAGTTCGACATTATCAGCGCTGTGTGTGGTATCACGCATCAGTACCACCCTATGGGTATCAAAGTCTGATATGGAGCCCCAAGTTTCCATCACGCTGGCTGATCTAATGGAGCACACCTACTGAGCCATGCCTCTATCAGCTCGGTTCCACGAGCACCCTGTGCTACCGCAATGTAGGATCACCGGCTACAGCCAGACTCTCCACTCACACCTGGAGCCCGTCTCCTAGGTGATGCTACGAATACGCCGTATATTCACAGCTCTGCGTCCATTGTTTGTACTTAGCTCAGATTGTTTCATCCTTCTTGACACTGATAGCTGCATTTATTTCTTGGTGCATTATTTGTAATGACTCTTTGTACCCTTGGAGAAATACAATACGATGTTGCAGAGTGTTTATTTTCGAATAATGATACAGTGTTCCTCTAGACATGCATGCATGTCCAAAGGAACACTCCATAGTGATTTGGACTACCACAGCCATTGCAATATCATATTTGCCCGCCACACTGGGCAAATGTCTTTCACATAAAGTATGGGAATATAAATAATAGAGGTACAAGTTGATGACGTATGTACACTATGTGATCAAACGTATCCGGACACCAGGCTGAAAATTACTTACAACTTCTTGGCTCCCTCCATCGGTAATGCTGGAATTCATTATGGCGTTCACCCATTCTTAGTCTTGATGACAGCTTCCTCTCTCGCAGGAGTTGGAAAGTTTCTTGGGGAATGGCAGCCCATTCTTCACGGAGTGCTACACTGAGGAGAGGTATCGATGTCGGTCGGTGAGGCCTGGCGTTCTAAAACATCTAAAACATCCCAAAGGTGTTCTATAGGATTCAGGTCACGACTCTGTGCAAACCAGTCCATTACAGGGATGTTATTGTCATGTAACCACTCCGCCACAGGACGTGCATTATGAACAGGTGCTCGATCGTGATGGAAGATGCAATCGGCATCCTAGAATTGCTCTTCAACAGTGGGAGGCAAGAAGGTGCTTAAAACATCAATTTAGGCCTGTTCTGTGGTAGTGCCACGCAAAACAACGAGTCATACAAACCCCTCGATTAAAAACACGACTACACCATAACACTACCGCCTCCGAGTCTTACTGTTGGCACTGTACACGCAGGCAGATGACGTTCACCGGGGATTCGCTATACCCACACCCTGTCATCGGATCGCCAAATTGTGTACGGTGATTCGTCACTCCACCCAACGTTTTTCCACTGTTTAATCGTCCTATGTTTACGCTCCTTACACCAAGCGAGGAGTCGTTTGGCATTTACTGGCGTTATTTGTGGCTTATGAGCAGCAGCTCGGAAATGCAAGTTTTCTCACCTCCCGCCAAGCTATCATTGTACTTGTAGTGGATCGTGATGCAGGCTGAAATTCCTGTGTGGTGGTCTGGATAGATGGCTGCCTGTTACACATTACGACCCTCTTCAACTGTCGGCGGACTCTGTCAATCAACAGAAGGGGTCGGCCTGTACGCTTTTGTGCCGTACGTGTCCCTTCACGCTTCCACTTCGCTATCAGAACGGAAAAAGTGGACCTAGGGAGGTTTAGGAGTGTGGAAATCTAGCGTAAAGACGTATGACACAAGAGACACCAAGTCACCAGACCACGTCCTTATCTCGTGGTCGTGCGGAAGCGTTCTCGCTTCCCGCGCCCGGGTTCCCGGGTTCGATTCCCGGCGGGGTCAGGGATTTTCTCTGCCTCGTGATGACTGGGTGTTGTGTGCTGTCCTTAGGTTGGTTAGGTTTAAGTACTTCTAAGTTCTAGGGGACTGATGACCATAGATGTTAAGTCCCATAGTGCTGAGAGCCATTCACCAGACCACGTTCGAAGTCCGTGAGTTCCGCGGAGCGCCCCATTCTGCTCTATCACTATTTGTTATGACTAGTGAGGTCGCTGATGTGGAGTACCTGACAGTCGGTGTCTGCACAATGCACCTAATATGAAAAACGTATGTTTTCTGGGTGTCTGGATACTTTTGATCACTTAGTGTGAGTTAGGGCCTGCTCGTAAGTCGTGCTTGGATACACAATTGGTAAGGCGAGCGCTTAGCAATAAGTGGGGAAGCCGGGTTCGAGTTCCTGTCGAGCACAAATATTCGCTGTTGTCCTTCCATTATACAGCTGAAGGCCGTCCTTATTCGCAGCTGCGAATTCATTTGAAATGTTTCGTAACGGGTGTCGTCGACGCAGTGCCTGATCCATTGGACATGCATACATGCTCAAAGGAACTTTGCATCGTAATCAGAGTACCACAGACACTGGAGTATCGTATTTATCGCAACTATGAATACATTTCGTAGAGAAATAGAAATTAAATAAATTTTCTGTTTGCTGTGTTAACTTGCTTGGTAATCAGTTCTGCTCTTGTCCAGCTTTCCTACAAAGACAGTTGCCACACCACACTATAGCCCATCTCTCCATACCATTGCGTACGAAATCACACACAACACTATGCCTCAAGACAGCATGAGGAACTATATGCAGTCGAAACCCCCAGGATCCAGTTAGACATTCTATTAGTTACAGTAGTCATCATTTACTGGATTCAGTACTATGTTGAAACACTGATCAATATAAATGGATAGTTAATTGTATCCCTGCTTTCCAATTCTACGCTCTAGTTACAAAATGTGTACCTTCCTTAAATAAATTATAGTAATTTGTTGCTAATCTGCTCACCTCAAATTTATCACAGTTGTTGTGAACGTATCTGGCACTGTGATTCTGTGACTAAGCTATACGGCTCCTGCGGGCAAACAAGCTTACTAAGTAACAGCCACTGGTCTCGCGGTAGGGGATTCTTTAGCAACTCCATTGTATGGGATGCCAAGAGTGTTTGGTGGATACAATAGCCAGTAAATCAAGATTTTAGCCGCGCGGGATTAGCCAAGCGGTCTCAGGTGCTGCAGTCATGGACTGTGCGGCTGATCCCGGCGGAGGTTCGAGTCCTCCCTCGGGCATGGATGTGTGTGTTTGTCCTTAGGATAATTTAGGTTAAGTAGTGTGTAAGCTTTAGGGGCTGATGACCTTAGCAGTTAAGTCCCATAAGAGCTCACACACATTTGAACATTTTTTAACCCCGATATTAACCCCAGAAGTACCAACGTATTTTCCACGCCGCGCTTTACCAACGGAGGGGAGAATACTTTATACCTAACAATTTTAATAAACATTTTTGGAACAGTGGTCGAAAAATTTAAAAAAAAATTCTTTTTAAAATTCAGTCTTGATCGCACCACGTATGCTACAAGAACATAGGTGACCGGTTTCGGTCATATCATAAGACCATCAGCAGACCCATGGTATCCTTCGAATATGGTAGGTGGAGGACTCTTCTCAGCTGCTACCATCTTCGAAGGATGCCATGGGTCTGATGATGGTCATGTGATAGGACCGAAACCGGTCACCTATGTTCTTGTAGCATACGTGGTGCGATCAAGACTGAATTTTAAAAAGAAAAATACTTTACACCTACCCTAAAAGGAAATTAAAAGGAAAACAACATTCGTTAACTATTGTTGACTTATGCGTTTGTTTGCGTGGCCATCCTTATTCTAACAACGTACTTCTTGAACAGGTACTGTTGTGTAATTAGGGTCCAGAACCAGATAATATCTTTTCACACCTTCTTAGTAATGTCAGCGAACTTCCAGTAACATGCACTTCGGATGGGGGGAAGGGAGGGGGTGGTTAGGGACTGATGACCTTGGCAGTTAAGTCCCGTAAGATTTCACACACATTTGAACATTTTCTGGAAGGGGGGCAGGGCGGGAGTGCTTCATGGCCACTGTAAAAAAGAAAAAATTAAAAAGTCAAAATTCGTTAACTGTTGTTGACTTTTACTTGCAAAATATTTCTTAAAGAGATATTAGTGTGCAAGTAGATAATGGGCCTGAAAATGTTGAGTATCACATTTGTGGGGGAAATGAGATCAACTAGTAAGACTCAAATCTTTTGGGTTACGTTTACTTGAAAAATTTAAACAGTAATGGAATTAGGCAGTACAATTCATTATAAACAATAAATATTTTTTCAGAATTTAAAAATATGAAGCAACTGACTAGATTGCAATATTTTTAAACAGAATAAAACTGAAGTGATATCAGGTGTTCCCCAGGAAAGCGTCCTGGGACCTCTGCTGTTCCTGATCTATATGAATGACCTGGGTGACAATCTGAGCAGTTCTCTTAGGTTGTTCGCAGATGATGCTGTACTTTACCGTCTAGTAAGGTCATCCGAAGACCAGTATCAGTTGCGAAGCGATTCAGAAAAGATTACTGTATGATGTGGCAGGTGGCAGTTGACGCTAAATAACGAAAAGTGTGAGGTGATCCACATGAGTTCCAAAAGAAATCCGTTGGAATTCGATTACTCGATAAATAGTACAATTCTCAAGGCTGTCAATTCAACTAAGTACCTGGGTGTAAAAATTACGAACAACTTCAGTTGGAAAGACCACATAGATAATATTGTGGGAAAGGCGAGCCAAAGGTTGCGTTTCATTGGCAGGACGCTTAGAAGATGCAACAAGTCCACTAAAGAGACAGATTACACTACACTCGTTCGTCCTGTGTTAGAATATTGCTGCGCGGTGTGGGATCCTCACCAGGTGGGATTGACGGAGGACATCGAAAGGGTGCAAAAAAGGGCAGCTCGTTTTGTATTATCACGTAACAGGGGAGAGAGTGTGGCAGATATGATACGCGAGTCGGGATGGAAGTCATTAAAGCAAAGACGTTTTTCGTCGCGGCGAGATCTATTTACGAAATTTCAGTCACCAACTTTCTCTTCCGAATGCGAAAATATTTTGTTGAGCCCAACCTACATAGGTAGGAATGATCATCAAAATAAAATAAGAGAAATCAGAGCTCGAACAGAAAGGTTTAGGTGTTCGTTTTTCCCACGCGCTGTTCGGGAGGGGAATGGTAGAGAGATAGTATGATTGTGGTTCGATAACCCTCTGCCAACCACTTAAATGTGAATTGCAGAGTAATCATGTAGATGTAGATGGTACCCCCTCCTCCTTGGTATTAAGAGGGTTAAGTACAATTTTCAGGGCTGACGCAGGTGCGTGACATTGTCGTGATGTTGAGGAACAGGCGCAATAATTTCTGTCCGACGCTGTTGCCACATCGTGACTGAACGGGTTTTAAACGTGGACCACGAAGCTTCAACGTCCACACTGTCCTCGTCTGCAAAAACGTTGGGAAAGAGGAAAGAGGGTGGCATTTACTCTGGCCGGCGCCGCCCCACCCCCTGCCACCACCCCCCTTGTGTGGATGTAGCGGACCACCGACTGGGGGGGCGTTAAAATATAGTGCGGCCGTTCATCAGGGCGGCGGACAGGTAACGACCGCGGCCCCCGGTGACGGCAGAGACCTCTGCTGGCGCCGCAGAAAGAGAGCCCGCCGGCGTGAGAGGCGCCTCCATTGTCGCGGGCCGCGGGCAGCTTTGAATCGGCGACGTTTATACGGGCATTAGCCTGATTTAAGGCGGCGCGGCGGCTGCCTCTCGTGGCGCGGAGCTGACCACACGGCCAGCCGTGCGCCGCTGGTAGGACAGCGCCTCGGATAACCTCTTCAAGTCCTCTGCCGCTCCGGAACCCAGTGAAGCGCCGTGTAATTTTCTTTTCTTTGTTATTGTTTCGTGCACTACTAGTGCACTGTCTCATTAGGGTGTGGGTGAGCTGAGCTGTCAGGGGCAATCAACTCGCTCTTCATCCAAAGTAAAGGTAACACACACAAAGACGAAAGACAGTAAAGTTGAAAGTTGATGCATTTACAAATGGTTTCGGGATCTATAAAAAAAAAAAAAAAAAAAAAAAAAAGAAAAAGAAAAGAAATGCTTCTACGTAAAAAAACTTCATTTTCTTTATTTTTCAAAATAAAAACGGTAACAATTATTTGTAAATTTTTTATGTGTTTTCTGTTACGTTAGTGTAAATAATTCTTCTTTACTCTACTGGGATGCTTACCGCGAAGAAACGCCACACATGGCGACAGATGTGTACACAACTCACCACAATGCTCCCAATAAACTCTTCCAAGTATTAGTCTGATTTCCACTGTCTTACTGGGAACCGCCCCACTCCCCACTGCCCTCTCCTCCTTGATGACCGTCCCTTTCCTGACAACCTCAGTACGGCCAACCACTTTGCCTCTCACCTATCCGATGTTTTTTCCATCCCAGATGACCACCAATTTGATTATTCCCTCTTCCCTGACGTCATCGACTGTACGGATACCTCTGTTCCTCCCCTTGCTCCTAGCTTCCAGTACCTGGGCGACACACCACCATCTCAACTTAACACTCCCCTCACTACACAGGACATCAGCCTCACACTTTGCACTGAACACAACACTGCTCCCGGCCACGACCGCGTTACCTACCTCCAACTCAAACACTGCCCTCCCTCCTTCCTTGCAGTCCCTGCCACCCTCTACAACGTAATCCTTGTCACTGGCTTCTACCTCAACCTGTGGAAAATCTCTCATATCCTCATGTTCTCCAAACCCAACAAGCCTCCCCTGATACCTCTTCCTATCGTCCTATATGTCTCACCTCGGTGTTCAGCAAGCTCTTGGAATCCATCCTTACCCAGTGCATCCATCGCCACCTCCACTGACACCACCTCCTCCCCAATACCCAATCTGTTTTTCGACCTTCCTTCTCTCTGCTGATGATCAACTCCTACGCCTCACTCATCTCCTCTGTCTCCAACTTAACTCCCATCGCTACACCATTTTTGTCTCCCTCGACCTCGAAAAGGCCTCCTGTTTAAATTCCACACCTATGGCCTATCTGTCAACTACGTTCATCTTATTGCCTCCCTGCTCTCCCACCGCCCCTCCTATGTTACCATCCATAACTCCGATTCCCACATCTTCTAACCCTCTGCAGGTGTGCCCCAGGGCTCTGTCCTCCCCTACTGTCCTCTCCCCTCTCCTCTACCTCCTGTACACAGCAGATATGCCCCATGCCCCAACCCCACCTCCCCCTCCAGTACAACACCTGCAGTATGCTGATGACACCGCATTTCTTGCCCTTGCTCATACCCTTCAAGGGTCCCAACACGTTCTCCAGAATAAAAAAAAAATTGGCTCTGAGCACTATGGGACTTAGCTGCTGAGGTCATCAGTCCCCTTAGAACTTAGAACTACTTAAACCTAACTAACCTAAGGACACCACACACATCCATGCCTGAGGCAAGATTCGAACCTGCGATCGTAGCGGTCGTTCGGTTCCAGACTGTAGTGCCTAGAAACTATCGGCCACACCGACCGGCTCTCCAGAATCACCTTGACCTTTTTGCCTCCTGGTGTAACCAGTGGCTCATGAAAATCAATCCTTCCAAGACCCAGGCAGTCATTGTAGGTCGTACAACTCGTTCCTTCCGGCTCCTTGATTTCTCCCTTACCATCTGCACCCATCCTGTCCGCCTCTCCCCCACTCTCACCTGCCTTGGCCTCACCATTGACCGTCACCTCACCTGCATCCCTCATCTCCGCTCTATCCAATCCCAAGCCCACAACCGCCTCTGAGTGCTCAAACTCCTCTCTGGCCAGACATGGCGGTTGAACCCCTCTATCATCCATCACACCTACAAATCCTTAATCCATCTGGTCCTCTGTTATGCACGTCCTACCTGGATATCCGCCCTCCCCCAAATTCTTTAAGTCCCTCCAGATCCTTGAGTGCCATGCAGTCCACCTTGCCTTCCATATACCCCTCTCGTCCCCCACACGGATTCTCTATGACCTGATTCCTTTCCCCCATCTGCTCCTATTCCTCGAACATATCAGTATAGTCCACACCTCCCGCTGCCATGGTCCCCCCTCATCCCCTCTTTGCTCCTCTCCTCTCCAAACCTGTGCTGTGCCTTCACTGTTGCGTCCTCCATCTCTACACCCTTCATCTCCTTTCCCAAGGTGGCTTCTGTCACTCCCCCCTCCGAGATGATGCCATCTCTCCCTCCATTTATCCCTCCTATGAACTCTGATCCCCACCTACCCCTCCCCTCCTCTGCCTTTCTCCTGGGCTCCCTCTCCCCTTTCCATCCTGTTTTTTTTTCTGCCTACCCTCTCTCTGCCACCCTTTTCTTCCCCGAGTCCTATTGCTTTTCCGTCCTCTGCCTTTCTCCATTCTCTCTCGTGTCTGCCCTGCTCCTCCCCCCCTTATGAGTCCTCTCCCTCCGTTGGTTCCTCCCCCTTTCGTTTTTCCTCTGCTCCCCTTTTTTCCCCCCTGATTTGTCCAGGTCCCCCCCCCCCCCTGCCCTTCGCTGTGGCGTGTCATCTTCACACCGACTTTTTAGTGCAGTGTTTTCAGTGATTGTTAAGTGTTGTGCCTCTTTTCCAAAGTGTTGCGAACGGACATCACACTATCACCAGGTGTCATTTTTATACCTGTTGTGAACAGAAACCACACTGTCGCCGTGTTTGTTAATTGTCTGTGTAATATTTTACCTGTCTGCTTCTGGTCTATTTTATTAGCGTCGCCCACCCTTTGTTTTATGTTTTAACTTTCCACAATTTCCCGCCGTTTTACAATTTAAGTCACCGTTTTATCGCTTGCTTTTATTGTTTCTTATCTTCTTATGTTTTAAAAATTCTGTAGACTGTAGAGCAGCGTAATAAGCTGCTGCCAGCCCGCCCCCTTCGAGGGCAATAGAAATTCAATAAAGGAAAAAAAAAGGTCTACTGGGACAATGATGCACGCGTGAGCTGCACGAGTAGTGGATAAGATCAATGACTGAGTGTTTAATGTAATCTTTGGTGCTCTTGCTTGCCAGTCAGTTGTGCTGCAATGCGGCATTCTCATTGGGGCATTCTTCCACTATTAGAGGCATAGTAGCGCACTATTAAATTTTCTTATAGGGAGATCCGGTATTTGTGAATCTGGGAGAAACTATCAGGAATACATTACTATGGAGATGACAAACTGTTTATAAAGCTATTTTATTGATTGTACTGATGGAGAAGATATTTGGAGCAATATTTCAAGGTAACCATTGCACGTGCAAGAATTAAAGTTTGTTTGTCAGAACTGATAATCGAAGGAAATCTTTGTGCCTTAGATAACTAGTAACAACCAATATTTCCTTTAATTTTATCTCTTTATTTTCATTGTCTAACAAATTACACAATTTGTTAAAGTGTGTATAATTTTTGCCGTGAGAGAATTACGTATATGTTAGAGTCCTCTCATGTTGTACGATCTTTTTAGACAATAATGAGAGTTTAATTTTTCATGAACGACTTTCTTTAAAGCAAAACCCTCCTCCATTATTCTTAGTAGTCTCGAATATTTTGTCGTGCTTGCATTGTACCTTACGCTTCAGACAGACAAAAGTTATTTCCGACAAGCAAAGAAAAATTTAGAGTAGATAATCTTTCTTCAGCCACTACATTTGCTGTTTTCAATTCACTTTCGCGAACGTCAGTACACCAGACAGAAAACAGTATGCTGAGCATGAGGTAAGTTACTTTTATTTGAAGATAAATCTCACTTTGCATTCTTGTGAGTAAACAGTACATAGACAGAATTTCCAGATGTTGTGCTAAGTGAGAGGGTTAATTTACAGTGAACAGTGTGGGTTATTTGAAACAGTTATTTACTACCGAATTGAGTACTATTCTATTTTGTGAATGTTTCAAGTCAGACATTGCGTTTCATGTTACATAGCTTTCATGAGGTACTTCAGTATCGAGTTTTAGTTAAATAGTTTTCTCTGAGTACACAATAAGTTTATTTTGGGATTCAATTAGATTCATTTTCATTATTTCAAGTTCAGTATTTCACTAACATTGAAGATTTGTTTCACGATACTGTTCACAAAAGCAACATGGGGTCAAACAACAGTCAGTGTTGCTTTGCAGGAGAATACGATATCTAAAGCACACGTTAGAAAGTTTTAGGAAAAAGAATATTCAGTATCCCACATATAGATACATAGCATAGAAACCTCACGATATATGCGGTGCTCTAAAAACAGGGTGTCTGCTGTTGCAGGGGAGCAGTGACGAATTTGACAGGGTAGGAGGGTATCGGTACAGGGATATCTGAAAGGTAGAATCATATTGATTGAGAACGTGTTGGAGGGAGTGTTGTGAAGACAGGAAGGGAGCAGTAGACTGGAGTAAGGGTAGGGTCAAAATATGAAGCAGAAAGTGGTGTTGGCAGGAGGAAGGGGGAAGGGCAGAGCGCTGATGAGGTGGTACCCTACACCGTTCTGGACTGGACAGGCGAATCGACCCCGACCGATGTCCTCTCATCCTCTGGCAATGGTTTTGTTGGATGCGATGTGGAAAGTCGGATTCCTTGACTTTGGAATCGCTTCTAATCGGTCTAGTAACTCCTCATTACGTCTTAGGAGACTTCAGTGAGACTCATACTAGTCCTCCTACCAACGAAAAGTCGCTGGAGTACCGATAAGGTGTGAAGGACAGTGTGAAATTACAGCAAGTACGATGTATAGATGACGCTGTGGATTTCACTGTCTGAAAGAGAGAGGCGTTGAATTTTCGTTGGTAGAGGGTGTGTTGTAGGTATAATGTTGATGAAACATGTTGGTATAGACTCGGCAGCGTATTAGATTGAAAATTAAAGGGGAGACGATGACATTATTGGAGTGGAGTTCTTCAAAGGCGTTTAATGTTATCGAGGAGAAGTGGCAATTATATGAGATGGTAAAGGATTTATGTGGAGAGCGGCAGCGGATGCGGAAAGTGAGGTGGAGTGTATGGAGTACGAACATTTCTAGGGACTGATAGTTATTAGGTGCAACATTTGCTTGGAAGAGGATGCCAGATTAGGTTGTCGTAAATGTGGAGTATAGTGGACAGACGTCGTGTCAAAATGAAAGAGTGTGTGGATACACATGTAGTTCGTTATGACTACGAGACTGGGATGCAGCTGCACGGGAAATATCGAGAAGAAAACTCAGTTTACACTGAAGGCTCAAGGACTTTTTCGAGATATGTCGGAAAGTAAGTTATAACACATGTCGCCCCACGTGAAGACATTTGCACAACAGGAGTAGAACACTGATAAGTACATATTCCGGGCTTCCTGCATACACTGGTCTGCTGCGGTACAGATAACAGGTTCATCACACTGCGCGACTGAAACGGCGTCTCAGATAGAAACGTAGCCTAATCCAAAGTTCGAAGCACGTGAGACTGTACGATTCTCGTGGACAAAATGTCTAAATTGCACAAAGATTCACCGTGATATTCTAGTGTCATACGGACTAAATGCAATGTCGCGTCCGCCTGTAGTGAGCTGGTGCCATCTTGTAGCGAAACCAGCGCCGTATCGTTTGAGAGATACAAAGGCGAGCGAGTGTGCCAGGACTTACGCAGTTCACTGCTAGTAACACCACGCCGCCATAACGCGTCTGTTCGTAGCACACGAGTATTGCATCATAATCAAGAATAAAATTAAAGGTTAAAGTTGCTTTTTCAAACTTTGTGATCACATGCTTTAGTGTAATAATGTTTAAACTGTAAAGTATCAGGTTGATTAGGTCAATAGTTTACCAAAATATATGTTTTTTTCATAAAAAAATAAGTGGCGCTAAATACTAAAGCTAGGAAGCCAAAAATTGATCATAATGTGTAGATGTATGTCAAACTTGACTGGTACAAGTCTTGAAACGTCCCCTTTTGAACAATTATACAAGACTGTGCTTAAACTGACACACAATATTTTTAGCGCAACGCAGTCTGACTTTCAATAATCCCTACAAAAGAATGGCCCTGACTAACATTAACCTATACGTTTCACAAATCACTTACCTCACAAAAATCTTCGTTACTGGAACTACCGCAATACAGTGAGCACCACTACTGCCAGTTAAATAAAAGATTCAAACTACTGAAGGCACTAACTACTGATAGGCATAGTTAGCAAATGAAAGATTTTAATAGAGAACAAACAATGTATTTACCTTAATAGTCATAATTGACATCCAGTCTTACAAATTTCAAAACTCCGCCATTTCTCTCGCCACATCCACCACTGCTGGCGGCTCACCTCCAACGGCCGAACGCTATGCGCTGTTAACATCCAGCTGCCCAACACTACAATGGCAGACAACAATGCAAACTAGCCACAGACTGCACACAGCACAGCCAGTGATTTTCATACAGAGCGCTACGTAACGTTGCCAATAATAAAACATAAACAGCCTACTTACATAGCCCCCATGCTCCCCACAAAAAAATTTTACAAATTATTTTGGGCAGTGGCCAATAATGATTTGATAAAATTTTTCATAATTACAATAAGAAATAAATCAAAGGCACACACTTGTTGATACAATGTTGGTTAAAAGCTAAAATTTTCTCACAGTCCATAAAGACAGTCCTGATTGTTCATCACAGTAAAATAGCAGTGTTTTTCTGAAAGTCTGAGCAATAGAAGAAAATGCACATGGAAGTAGTGGATTTCCATGCAGTCTTGAAGAAGTGGTGTTGTCCTTCCAACGAAAAGACAGTGCTGACTCTTGACATGCAGACAGGTAATGGGCCAATGGGCCACAACAGAGCAAACTCACCGCAGAGTCAGTCGAAATTTTGAAGAATATTGGTAGGTAGGTTATCACAGAGTAGACCCACGTAGTCCTGGTAGAGATTGCGGTATTGGTGGGCCACCAGAGGTGCAGACCCACTGTAGTCCTTGTAGAAATAATGGTATTGATGAATCATCAAAGGTGTAGACCCACTGTAGTCCTTGTAGAGATGGCCAGCAGCCATATGCTGCGACTGTGGAGGTGTACAATCACCATCGAAGAGTCTTGCAGACAATATAGCAAGTCCATAACCACCACTTGTGCACTCACAAAGTTTTTGGAATTTTCCTTAGAACCAGCAATGCTGTTATCCAGTCCCTTGCTGAATTATAACGCACGTGCAAACACTATCAGTCCCTGCTTCTCAAATATTGTCCATATACTATGACCAACAGAAACGTGTGCAGTGAAATGTAACTTACAAGTTACTTAATCTGATGAACTGGTGTCCATTACAATTTTATAACATAAGAATACAATTACACAGATACAGAATACATCATTAAAGAACATAACAATACAGATAACTTTTGTAGTAATAGGGGCTTTACAAAAGAATAGAAATAAACTTATACATCAGTGTTACAGGAATTATCACATAAGTAAATACATAAAAGATCAGAATAACTATTGAAACATCAACTTCACACATGAGCATTAAAACAGAACTGAATACATAATGTCTAAACATCTTTACAAAGAAAATAACATATTATCAGAAAAATTCTACAACATAATTCTTATTAGCTAAACACATAAAGACAGGAAAACACAAATATACAAGAGTACACAAACACATAGCAGAATAACACAAGAGGAAAGGACAGGGTTTGTTTTCAGTGTAACATTTGGTACTGCAGTATTTTGCAAGCAAAATTTTTTTTGGACATTTCGCTTCGTTCATCATTATTCCCAAAAAGTCCTATCTATACCTGCATTCTGTACTTTTTTCGTATAACTTCTCAATGCATTTCTTCCAATTCATCGCAACCCATTCTCTTATATAGTCTACCCCCTCTTAAGCTAACTTAAATCTACTGAGCTCAGATGCTAAACTAAGGGGCGAGGCAATGCAGCAAAAAACAAAAACAAAAAACACAAACATCAATGACATAAAATTCAAATTGGCGAAGCAATTGCAATATTACAACTAATATAAGGCACTGTGCAGCAAACAAGAAAAATAAATCTGTAGTAAAATTGGCTTAACAGCGTAATACAAAGTCAAATTCAGTAGCACTATGCCTGGCAAACAGCAGCAGCAGAAAAAATGGTACACTAATGACAACAATGCATATAAGGGAAACGTCTATTCACATCTTAATGTCTATGTAATTAAAGTGGTGCACCACAACTTATTCTACCATAAAAATTACCAAGTACTTGAAAAGTAAATTATGTATGCAGTTCCTGTGAAGGGAAATGTCTTTGTGCTCACTCATTTTTTGGGAAGTGTATTACAAAATTACTATTTACTGGATCTGTAGACAGAAAATATTTATATTAGTACATCTATAAAATTCTATTTTAACCAATGCTGCAGTGCAGCTAGAAACTAGATATTAAACAAAACGAGTAAATAAATACATAAAGCAAGCCATATGGCATTTCTCTCAACTAGCAAGACAATAGCCGTGAAATGTTTCTCATCGTTTCATTAGGCATTTTATTAAATATCATAAGTTAAGAGCTCCACAGTGTAATTATATGTTTTCAAGTTTGAGCGTGTCGTATTTGCGATGCTTTCGACAAAGAAATGTCAATAGCGAGGATAATGGCCTCTTTTTTTTTCTACCTGTGCCTCTGAAAAGGCACACACTAATGGCTTTATCTCCAGGCGTCTGACACAGCTGGCCGCTCAAGACGCATTACGTCATGGTCACTTGGCTTTCTTACCAAAATATTTACGACACCAGTTTGCACTACAGTGACAGTCTCATATACAAAATTTCACAGGTCTAGAATTTGCGTTACAAATGTGTAGAAACAAAATCTTATTGATATAACAGTGTCCAAAAAATTTTCATCGACATTGTAATACATTCACGCATTTACACACATTTCATAACTCTTAAAGTACAATTCTTGGTTTCGAACAACCTTTTTTACAAACCAGAGTCCCTAACCACTACTCATTATTCCTTACCTTATTCATCGACACTTCTACAATATTTCATCATAACAGATACGTAACATACTCAAATAACTCATATAGCATCAGCTTATTGATCATAAACATACCGCAACAGCATAATACACATAGTCATCGTAATAATAGCACCATAACACCTCAGTCAACTCTCAAAATCGTCATAGCTTCCTCCAATAATTTCAAAACCTAAAAAAATTCTCTGCTCATTTCAAAAAAATGGTTCAAATGGCTCTGAGCACTATGGGACTTAACTTCTGTGGTCATCAGTCCCCTAGAACTTAGAACTACTTAAACCTAACTAACCTAAGGACATCACACACATCCATGCCCGAGGCAGGATTCGAACCTGCGACCATAGCAGTCGCTCGGTTCCGGACTGAGCGCCTTAACCGCGAGACCACCGCAGCCGGCTCTGCTCATTTCAATAGTGTCGTCTACCTCACACGTACTGTAAAAATCATGCTCCCTTACCAAATACATTATTCAAAGCTCTCATAGTATCACAATGGTTCTGAAAAAATATGAACAGTTCACAAAGTACAGACAAAATACAATTTCGTAAGTGTGAAGTTACCCAACTGTGTAATTGCGTAAACATGTCACTGATGTAGTAAAAAAAATGTTTGTTTCTCTGTTATATAATCAGGTAGCTGTGTAATTCTGTGTTGGAGAAATATGGTACCGATGTGTAAAGTTGTATAAGCAAATAACATATTAGCTAGGGCTCCTTGTGCTTGCCACACACATGGTACACTAAGTAAGCGTGTACCCCCCTGAGGATTAACGTAATTATACCCTCAGGTGTTACAGATTATTGCAATGGAATGAAATGTATCACTGAAAAACTTTGTATCATTATACTTCTAATGTCTTTAAAAATAAATGATTTATGTGAAATTAATCACTCAAATACGTGTGCTGTAGCGCTAAACTGTGCGTCTTGTTGTAAGATAATCTCTGTGGAAGTGTCGTAGTTATCGTCCTCCGAAAGCTAAGTTCTGCAGAAGTCAATGTACATACCTCATGATAAACAAAAGTGAAATGCTTTGCATATAGATATCTTAGTAATTACGCTTATTGCCGTGATGAAGAAAGTACTGTCCTGTAACGTATTGTTGTGCTATGGAAAAGGCTGTCTCCTTGTAGCTATACCACAAAATTTATTACTAAAACATGTTTTACTTTGCCGAATAATACAGAAAAACTGTGCAGATATAAAACAGAAACACTGAAAAAGCAACATTGTGAATTGTCACTCATTAGTAGCGTCATGATAAAATCGTGTAGCTGTCACATAAACTCAGTAAACCAAAATGTTGCATTAAAATCTTATTAGCAGTGCTGGTAATGTTCTAAGTATGTGAGCCTTATAGTCGTTACGTAATCGTGCAACTAACAAGCAAGAATGTACAAATAACAACATTGATTCATCTGCTCACTATAACAATGCTTTCATAATTACTGTCAAAATATGTTCCCTAGGTTCTAGACTGGATAGTTAACTGTAAAACATAGTTGCATGTTAACAGGTTCTAAGTCTGACGAAGCGTATTAGTAACGTGAAGTGAATAATTTTATAGCAAAGACTAAGTTAAAAAGCACATTATCTCTCAATAAACGCTTTTACGTGTGAAATGTGTTGTACACCTTTACTCTTCCTAGTGCGCAGAGTTCCAACTCGAACGCAATTATCATGCGGTATACGTCGGTAAAGAATACTGGAATTTTTCTCAAGGTTAGCGTCTATGTTATTTTTCGCTGAGCCAGCCGGCGCACGTGGCTGCCTGCAGTGCGAGTCATTGTCTGTCTCTTTGTTGGCGCGCGCCGTTATTGGGAATAGGAGACCTAACTTCTACAAATTCACCTTGTCGAGAGTGCCCTCCTCTGTTTGAATACCGCCAGTTCTGATAAAATTCAGGTCTTTCGTTATGATTATATCGTCTGTCGCCATGTCGGTAGATTCCACAGTTTCTTTCTTGTCGGTCACGTGGTGGAGAATTTCTCCCTGAATCGTAACTGCACACTGAACTGTTGTGTCTGAAGTTATTCTGTCTCCCTTGATAATAATTGTTTTTGTTCGCATATTGTCTGTTTCTATGGTAATCTCTGTCATATTCATTACTACAGAAATGCGATCTTTCTCTGTAACTATTATTACTCTGCCAGTGGTTGTCACATGGGTGGTGTCTGTTTTGGTCACGATTTGCGTTGTAAGAATAGTCTTGTTGTGTCCAGTTATTGTTTCTGTCGTCACGGAATTGTGACGGATGTGACCTGTAGTGATTGTTTTCCTGTTTTCGCATCCCGTGACTGTCTGTGTCAATTTCTAATTCTTGTAAGAGTCCCTGAAAAGCTTCAATGTCGTCTTTGCAACGTCCTGCCAAAATAATATTTATTAAATGTTCAGGCAATTTCATTAAGCAAATGCAGATGAGTTCTGAAGGGCTGTATGGGTTTGAAAGATATTGATTCTTGTGCAACATGTCTTCAAAATATTTCACAAGACTGGAAAATTCAGATTGTTCAAAGTGTTTCATCATCATGATGCTATGTTTTACTCGGTCTTGTGTAGCTTGAGGCCAATATGCTGACAGGAAGGCATGGTAAAATTCTCCTTCACTGTGACAATCGTGAATGACCGATCGCATTCTTACAGCTGGTTCATTCTCTAAGTAGCCACACATAAATTCTAATCTGTGCTCTAGTGACCAGTTGGGAGGAAAACAATGAGAGAATTGATGGAGCCATGCTTGTGGGTGAATGTCGTTGCCAGAATTCTTAAATGTTTTGAATTTACGTGTAGTAATGAACAGCTTATAGTCGAAATCATCATGTCGGCGAGTCGCATGTCGGTAATTCTTACGTCGTTTCTGCGGTTCCATCTCAAAAGTCGGTGTGCCTTGCCAATTTATTTCATAACTTCCGAAATGCCCTGTGTTATTATTTTGTGGCTGTTCCGTATTTCTATGTCCCTCTTCCTGTATTGGGGCGCGAGTGTCCTCTGAAATACGTAATTCTTGTATTACCTGTGTCAGCTGATCATGTACTTCCCGGATTTCTCTTTTGTACTGTGTATTGATTTGATTTTGATTTTGTTTGCATTTTCTAATTTGTTCACACTCTTCTGTGTCATTAAAGACTACCGGTTTTGTGTCATTCAGATTATCATCTACCTTCGTAGATAAATTATTTAGCTGATCCGAAAGTTCAGCTACTTTCTCTGATAATGAACTAATTTCCTCCATGTGTCTTTCTGTATCAATTTTCAGAGTATCTACTGTGTCCTTTAAGTTTTCCTGAGTTTTTGCAAGTTGCGTAACCAAATCGGTAGATGCAACTGAGTCAATTTAAGCTTGCAGGGTCTCATGATTTTCATGAACAGTAGTTTGCAGTTCTTTTATGGCTGCTTCGTGATTCTGTAATGCATTTTCATGCCGCGAAAAAATAGGTTGAAACTGCTCACAAATTTGTGTTTTTACGTCATTACAGACTTTTTGACATTTCGATTCAATGTTACGTAACTCAGTAGTTAAATCTTCACTTGTTTGTTCAAGCGTGGTGTCTAACTTCTGAAGATTTTGTTCCATTCTGTCTAACTTTTGAAGCTTTTGTCCCATTTGTTGCACTAATTGTAATAACAATGCACTCGTGTCTGAAACATGTTCGTCAGTGCTTTTCGGCAGTGAATTTGCACCGGCAACATTCACATTTTGACAAGCGGAAAATGTGTCTTGACTCATTTGAGAAAACGGTGAGAACCCAAAACCTGAGTCTACAGTATTTGCAATATTGTGTTCTGTCATTCCCGATTCCTGAGGCGAGCTGTTGCCGACCGATCGATCGATGATGCTTCCCTGTTCACTACCTGTTTCACTGTCTACACCATTGTTTGACGCCCTCTCCATTTCCCTATGCGCAGTTACCAAATTACTACTTCGAATATTAGTTAATTCATTACATGGTGGCGAAAACACACTGCTTTCGTCTTCACTGTCATTTCTCAGTTTACTTTGGAGCCTAGTATTACGTTTTTCACACGCCATTATTGTCACAATATTTCACACGATAACACAGAAAAACACAATTTGAAGAGCAAAAATAAGAGAATACATTAGCATAGCACTGAAAATAATATCTAGTTAATTGCAGCTGCGAAACACTTGGTGCAAATCTACATGCGTGCCACACCTGTTTTACTGTACAACAATGAAAGACTGCAACTGCAAAGGAAATTCTCTCTATAATTACGTGCTAGCAATAAACAATAGCTACACTAATTACACAAACTACAATAAAAATATCAGAAGACTCCAGTGAGGTACACTAGGCTAAGGGTCGACATATGAAACATCCCCTTTTGAACAATTATACAAGACTGTGCTTAAACTGACACACAATATTTTTAGCGCAACGCAATCTGGCTTTCAATAATCTCTACAAAAGAATGGTCCTGACTAACATTAACCTATACGTTTCACAAATCACTTACCTCACAAAAATCTTCGTTACTCAAACTACTGCAATACAGCGAGCACCACTACTGCCAGCTAAATAAAAGATTCAAACTACTGAAGGGACTAACTACTGATAGGCATGGTTAGCAAATGAAAGATTTTAATAGAGAACAAACAATGTATTTACCTTAATAGTCATAATTGACATCCAGTCTTACAAATTTCAAAACTCCGCCATTTCTCTCGCCACATCCACCACTGCTGGCGGCTCACCTCCAACGGCCGAACGCTATGCGCTGTTAACATCCAGCTGCCCAACACTACAATGGCAGACAACAATGCAAACTAGCCACAGACTGCACACAGCACAGCCAGTGATTTTCATACAGAGCGCTACGTAACGTTGCCAATAAGAAAACATATACAGCCTACTTACAGTCTCAACTTGATTAAAGCAATATTTTGGTTAGAATCCACGGTTTTAAGAAAAATTGAGGGCGCTAAATATTAGACTTAGAAATATGAAAATTTGTATGACGCTTTAGTTCAAAAATCGTTCAAATGGCTCTAAGCACTATGGGACTTAACACCCAAGATCATCAGCCCCCTAGACTTAGAATTATTTAAACCTAACTAACTTAAGAACATCACACACATCCATGCCCGAGGCAGGATTCGAACCTGCGACCGTGGCAGCAGCACAGTTCCAAACTGAAGTGTCTAGCGCCGCTCGGCCACAGCGGTCGGCGTTCAGTTCAACATAAAAATAATAACTGCATGACCCCATTACCTTACCTCTAAAAGTTTTCGAGTAATTTAATGAAAACTAAATTTGGAACGAAAGTCCTTATTTGTAAATGATTAGGTGTCTGTTACATTAATGCTAGAAAGTTTTGGTTACAGCACCTTTTGAAACTTATTAAATAATACAACTATAACGAGTTTTAAGACCTTGATGTTAATAACAATCAATACAACGTCTCTTAAAGTTGAAGTTCGGAGGTCATGTACCACTGTCGGTTGCATTCTAAAAATTCTAGACGCAAAGTTTATACGTAAGCGACCTAAAAGTTTTTCTTTGATTTTAACCAACTTAACTACATGCATACAAAAATTTCGAAGATTCTAAACTGCTTCATCGCAATGATAAAATATCACGTGTTTGAGAAAGCGGCCGTTTATAGGCTGCTACCGTTGGCTTGCAGCGGATAACAGCAGGTATTCCCTTGGCCATCCGCTGCGTCAGTATAGAAATACAGCCCCAGAGGCAAGACTAGTCTTCACTTTGCACCCAGGCACCGTACGACCCGCGTCAGTCAAACACCGGAGTAGGCGATGCCTCGTATTACGTCACAGCCAGACTGCAATCAAACTCATGTTTTCGGTGCAAATAGGACATGAAATCTCGAGGACTGTACACCATCCTGGATCGCTTAGATTTCACAGAAGTAACTGTTAGTGAGCCACAAATCCGCGTGGCAAGTAGTGACAATTATTCTTCACTTTTGTCGCGAGCAATTATTTTAATTATCAGAAGTCAGGGCTAAAGAAAATTTAAAAGGAATTTGCCGCAGAAGTCGCCTCCAAACTGCTCATAGTGCTGTTTAGGATGGAGAGATTTATTGTAAGTATTAACAGAATGAAGATTAAAATGTTCTGCAGTTAAACTTAATCTTCATTTATAATCATAGTCCTGATCCCGTTGAGCAAATATAGTGTGCTGGACAAGAATGTGGACTTGCACACTGGAAACTATGGGCAGTATGTTCTCTATCGCTTTCGGGCTGGCCACAGAAATTGTTGCCAGGCTCTCGTAAAAGACGGCGAACAGTATTTACTATTCCAGTTTCCCCTGACTAAGTGTTATTATTAATACGCCAACCAAACCGACGCCCCACAATCTATTAGACCAGATGTGGATTTGCCATACAGTCCAGATCTTCCACTATGCGAAATCCGTGTTATCCCAAGATGAAAGAACATCTCGAGGGAAAGAGATTTTTCAACGCTGAGGACGTTCACACGGTGGTTCTTGAATAGTTGTGGAACCAAGGAGGAATTGAAAGATTTGTAGAATGTTCCCACCGAAGTTTATAGAGACTTCGTGAACAAAATACAGACGTCTGTCACATCTCGCTCATATTCTTTTGGTTTTAGAAACTCCTCATTGACTCTTGCCATTTGCTTAATGTTTGAGAGCTGTCGAAAAGAGTGGTGCCATTGCTTTCCTTAGGTTTACATGCTTGATAGGTGATAGGATGGGTCCGCACTCGTGTCTCCTTTTCTAATACAACTAATACGAAAATCCAATCCGACAACAAATGACAAAGAAGTAGAGGAATAAAACAACATGCGAAGACGCTCCCGTGTGTCTCACTACTGCCGGACGGAGTGGCGGAGCGGTTCTAGGAGCTACAGTCTGGAACAGCGCTGCCACTACGGTCGCAGGTTCGAATCCTGCCTCGGGTATGGATGTGTGTGATGTCTTTAGGTTAGTTAGGTTTAAGCAGTTCTGAGTTATATGGGACTGATGACCTCAGCAGTTAAGTCCCATAGTACTCGGAGCCATTTGAACCAATTTGTCTCACTACTTGCCCTTTGACCGAGAATTCCGCCTGATGTGATTAAAATGCTGCAGAGGTTGGTTTCCACCAGTAATTTCAGCGAGAGCCTAAGCAAAGCAGAAACAATTGCAGTCAGCCTCATAATTAGTTCCTTTCTATAGAATATAGATAGACAATTTGATACTCCTCTCAATAGGTCAAGGAACAAGCAAGTCAGATTTTAGTGAAATAATCGTTCTCTGCCTCTTAGGGAAAGGCGGCCCTCTTTGTGACCGTCAGACAGTAACGTATTCAGATGAAGCTCTGTCTTCGGCGGCCGCTTTTCGAACGCCTCAGGGGTCTCTTCCGCTATGATTCAAACGTGCTGCGTCGGACAGCCTTCTTGTTCCAGGGTGCTATATCCGGGGTCAAGCAGGACACCTCTCAACAGCTCGGAAATAGTTTGGTCAGGCGCTTTTCTTTTAAAAAAAAGGACTTAAAAGACGGTATTACGCTGGTTTTTAAGAGCGCTGGAGGTGGAACTTTTTTATCGCTTCTTAGAATTCGCCATTCGTCTTCCAAAATATTAGAAATACTCCATCCCCCCAGGTCTCGACGAACCCTCCCCCCCCCCCCCCCCCCACCCACCCTCCCACGAAAAACACTTGGGCGTCCTTATCCAGATTAACAGATGTTGCGCCACTTGCAGACGCCATTTCACCAGTACAGAGGAGACAGCTGAGAAAATGAATACAACTACACCCTCAAGCGACAATCTGTCGCCAGTCGAGAGGTGACAATCTAAGTAGAAAGCCACGCCTCCGGCCGACGAATCGACGCCAAAGGTGTTATTAAAACTGTGAATCTGTGGGAGGACTTAAGACGCTTTTAAAAAATGATCGCAATGATAGAGGGAGAAACGAGAATTTGCTCATGTATCGTAGGCTAACGCCAAGACTACAGCTCGTATTGGCTGATAATATGTGGCGTGCACCTTTCTGAGACACATAAGACAAGAGGCAGTTTATCATTCTAATTCTTTCGTGATTCGGGCTCAAAGTATGTTACAGTGAATCTTTAGCTACCATGATTTGCTCCCTAACTTCCTTGTGCACGTATTAATTCTGGTGCATGTCCAACATCTCGTCAATACTAAGAGCACTACATTATTTTTGCCACATCATTTAAAGTCGATTCAGTCGCCACCTCAGGAAATAGCACCCCTTTTACACTGTGTTCCCCAATACCTTGAAGATTCGTTGGTGCATTACTTGTGAGACAGTTTAATGCATCACGCATTTCTTGTTATTATGAATGAAGATTTAGTCCATGTTTAGTTTTCCCATGTGTGTACATCTTTGTAAAATGAATGTGTAGTAATTGATTTCCTCTTGATGTCATTTTGGTAGTTAGTTAATTCTCTGTCACTCTGTAAGGGGTTAACCGCTCGTTACATACTGAGAACATTATAGCTTTGCCTCGCGCAGGTCGGAGTAGGTACTATCGATAGCCGAGCGTTCAGTGCGCCAAAGTAGTCAGTGTTGGAACTCCGAGTAAACTGTTGGATGCTAAGCAAGGAGGGCGGATTCGGTAGGACGGCTGACCGCGCTTAACATTGTTTAATGGCTGTGTATGTCACCCTACGACTTGGGCATCACCTCCAGCAAATACATAAATGGCATTAACTGAGTGATTTGTTATGTGTTAAGCGTTCATTTGTACACCATGAATACGCGATAACCATGCTGGACACCCACGATCTGGACTGCAGTAAGGATTGTGCAAAGAGCACCAGTCACGAAGTAATTCAACACAGCAGCAGTTCCAATCACCTGAGAGTTTCGACAAAATAGAGAAGCTACACCGAGCAGCGAGAGAG
Source organism: Schistocerca americana (assembly GCF_021461395.2). Taxonomy (NCBI): domain Eukaryota; kingdom Metazoa; phylum Arthropoda; class Insecta; order Orthoptera; family Acrididae; genus Schistocerca; species Schistocerca americana. The sequence continues at coordinate 192,612,948 of NC_060123.1, forward strand.
GTAATCTGGATGATGAAGTAGGGCCTATCCAGGCACAAAAAATGTGTATTTGTGTTTTTTGGGTTATTATGTGTATTTGGAGAGTAAAGATCATAAGAACTGTTGTTCAAGTGTCAGTCAGTTGTTTGTTAGTCACTATATTTGTAGTTGTTTAGGATTATGGGTTTTGAAGGTGAGAAAAATAATGGTTCAAATGGCTCTGAGTACTATGCGACTTAACTTCTGAGGTCATCAGTCGCCTAGAACTTAGAACTAATTAAACCTAACTAACCTAAGGACATCACACACTTCCATGCCCGAGGCAGGATTCGAACCTGCGTCTGTAGCGGTTGCTCGGCTCCAGACTGTAGCGCCTAGAACCGCACGGCCACTCTGGCCAGCTCAAGGTGAGAAAAGACTTAACCACATTTAAGAGATGGATTGCAAATAAGGACTGAGATATAGTTACCCTTTATAGTGTTAGAAGTATTAGTATCTAGAATACTGTTGTGTGTATTAAGATGACCTAGACATGGACCATTCTGTGCACTGTGTTAATAATACATGCTCAAAAGCAGGAAACACAGTTTGTAACCAATAACCATTTCTTTAGAGATTAGTCTTGTAATGACTACACTGACGATAGAATCATATATCCATCATTGAGTAAGGAGTAAATTATTGTCATTTATCTGCATTTGTATTAAGTGCTATTTGTTATGTACTATGTCTTTGGTCGTCGATGTATAAGGTTAAGCAGGTATTAGTCTAATTAAACACAGTTATTTCCTGTGATCTGTGGAGATACTGTAGTAGGATTCTGGTTCTGTTCTGGACGGTAAACCTCACTGAGATGAACGAAATGAAAATATTTTTGTTACAATATTATTCGATACATATCCATCGTTGCATAGTTCATCAATTGCGGTAGAGAGGAGTTTTATTATGGTCTATATGTGATATTAATGTTTCAACATATAATTTTGAGTTGTATCATCAGGATGGTTTGTAATTTAGATGTAATCTGTTTTGTAGATGTAGCTTACAACTAGAGTCATTCAATTTGTAAATTACATTGTACTTCAGTTTGTATGTTTACTCTCTTTCTATCACCGTGAACTCTGTCTATATTCTTTTCCACCTCCAGTTTCTAAGTAGTCCTATTGGTGGAGGGGGGGGGGTATAAGGGGTCAACTCCCCCTTGTGTATCGAGAACAATATATCACACAGGTCGCAGTAGGTACTATCGATAGTTGAGCGCCCGGTACGCCAAAATAGTCAGTATTGGGACTCCAGGTAAGTAAGCTGGCGGCTGTTAAGCAAGCATGGTGGATTGGGCAGGACGGCCGATGGCGCTTACAACTGTTTAATGGCTGTGTGTGCCACCCAGTACTGTGGGCATGACCTGCAGCTAGTACGTAAATGGCATTAATTGAGTCATTAGTTGATGTATTTAAGTGTTCATTTGTGCACTGTGATTACGCAACAACTGCACTGGGCACCCACGATTTGGATTGCAGTGAGGATTGTGCATTCAGTGCTACATGAGGAATAATGGCGTGTGACGACATTAATAGGCGACCTGTGATTAGTTAACCATTATTACTTTGTTAGGAAAAGGGAGTAACTGCCTCATTCGTGCTGTTTAAACAGTAGATATAGAACATTAACAACAAAGTATGCATTTCTTACTGCCGCCTGAGATGTTAATTAGTTTTATTGGATTTGATACAAAACCACTCCCAAACAAATATCATGCGACCTGCCTTTATCAGTTGCACAATGTCAAACTATTCTAAACTGTTAGGCTATAATTCACTAATCAATAAGGGTGATAAGGGAGTGTTTCAGCTTGAATATCGACTTAAGGGCATCAGAAATAATTACATCTGTTGGACATTGTTTCTTATTACAGTTCTGTGGTGCTAATCTTTCAAATAACAGACAGTTTCCGGCCAGCCTTCAGGACATTGATCATTAATGCTGAGGCATCTAGCGACCCTTATAATGAAACATATAGCAACAGCTTCCTTAGTTCCTACCCACATCGTCACAGACAACTTTCAATGTTGAAAACTTCTAACATTCTGCATGGTGTCTGTTTGTTCTGTATCGTGTCTCCCTACCACTTTCGCGCAACGACTCTCTGAGCGTGTTTTTTATTATCTTTTTTTTTTTAGGGAGTTGACTAGTTTGAACCTGGGACCTGTTGCTGGGCTGGTAAGGAGACGCCAGACCACACATGATATGTAGAATTCAGAAGGGTTCAGTGAGACTAGCGATGATATAAGCAAATATTTAATGATTTCAGCGTCAGCTCCACTGCACTCCCTGTAAATGAATCTTAATACTAACTATATTTAGTGGAAGGGGTTCAAGACTTTCCTATTTTTAGTTATCTGGTAAAATAGCGTCGAAAAAGCAGTTAAGTTTACCATTGGAAATTTTATTCTATTCACAAAACATTCTTTATAAATTGCACTATTGATAAAAGGAAATGTTTTAATACAGGCTGGTAAAAACCAACTGCATTCAACAAAAATGTGAAAGAATATTCCCTGAATGGGTTTCCAAGTTCTACAATGTATCGAAGGATGACCTATGCCATATCACATCCATAATCTAGGTTTAAATTAAGTTTCACAAAAGAGAAAACTATCAGAATGGTCTACAGTGACCCTCAATTACCTTTAATTACTTATCTAACTTGTCGTAAATTACAGTGGCTGATGTGGCTTCTCAATAACTATATAACAGATAAATCATCGCGTTTCAGATTTTTACTTCAAGTTGCAAATGTGAACACCATGAGCTTTAAGTGACGATCGATACTAGTATTACGCAAAAAGGTGGTGTAACAGAAGAGACTTCTGCAGTTCTGAGTGAAGCTTTATGCGCTGTTATGAGGCATCGTGTGCGTTCATTACCTTGTAGGTGTTCGTCAGGGGGCGGCAGACAGCACAGCTCTGCTCACCTCGCAGTCTCGGAAGCAACACTCTCTCCTAACTTCTCCTTACCACAATTTACCGAAGTTGATTTAAAAAAAGCTATCTGGCTGTGTTTTCATCTGACCAATCAGGGTCTCAATGTTAACCTTAAGCTCCGCCTACGAAAATTCTGTTTTTAAAGTTTGCAACGTAACAGAGACGCGAAAAAGTCTCTCACTAAAACTTGCAGCTGGTGTGGTCCTTTTAGCGTTATCGTAAGATCTATACTGCTCTTCTGGAGGGCTCTATCTTTTAACATGGGTTGGGGGGTGGTCCTGACGTAACACAGACTCGAAAAAGTCAGACGCTAAAACTTGTGGGTGGTGTAGCCCTTTTTGTGTTATCATAAGATCTATAGTGTTCTTCTGGAGGGTTCTAGCTTTTAACATTGGCTGTGGGGTGGTCCTGACGTAACAGAGACGCGAAAAAGTCTCACGCTAAAACTTGCGGGTGGTGTGGTCCTAGCGGTTAGCTGGCGACGTGGGTGTCCATCCGTCCCTTATTGTAGGGCCTTCCAGCTTAACACGGTTCTGCTCTGGGCTTCTGATCTCATTTCTCCCCTCGGAACTGTGTCTGTCTCACGGTGGGAAGATATGACATGCATTTAGGCATTCTTGTGTTAGTCTGTGATATTCCATTTGCTCACTCATTGCTCGTATTACTTTGGTTAATTTAGTGTCACGATTTGTTCGGAGCTACGTGACATACTACTGGATTTGCTTATCATGTCAGTGTTTTCATGGAAGGTGTTGGATTTGCCTGACACCTTACATATCACCACCCTTTGAACTCAATTTTTGTACTGAAGTTAGGTAATAATTGAATCATTGTCTAAGCCAGTCAAAAATTATTCCGTTATCTAAATTTAGTTGCTTACTGTTCAGCCACGTTATTCTGGTTCTATGCTAGTTTGTGTTACTAATTTATACACTCCTGGAAATGGAAAACAGAACACATTGACACCGGTGTGTCAGACCCACCATACTTGCTCCGGACACTGCGAGAGGGCCGTACAAGCAATGATCACACGCACGGCACAGCGGACACACCAGGAACCGCGGTGTTGGCCGTCGAATGGCGCTAGCTGCGCAGCATTTGTGCACCGCCGCCGTCAGTGTCAGCCAGTTTGCCGTGGCATACGGAGCTCCATCGCAGTCTTTAACACTGGTAGCATGCCGCGACAGCGTGGACGTGAACCGTATGTGCAGTTGACGGACTTTGAGCGAGGGCGTATAGTGGGCATGCGGGAGGCCGGGTGGACGTACCGCCGAATTGCTCAACACGTGGGGCATGAGGTCTCCACAGTACATCGATGTTGTCGCCAGTAGTCGGCGGAAGGTGCACGTGCCCGTCGACCTGGGACCGGACCGCAGCGACGCACGGATGCACGCCAAGACCGTAGGATCCTACGCAGTGCCGTAGGGGACCGCACCGCCACTTCCCAGCAAATTAGGGACACTGTTGCTCCTGGGGTATCGGCGAGGACCATTCGCAACCGTCTCCATGAAGCTGGGCTACGGTCCCGCACACCGTTAGGCCGTCTTCCGCTCACGCCCCAACATCGTGCAGCCCGCCTCCAGTGGTGTCGCGACAGGCGTGAATGGAGGGACGAATGGAGACGTGTCGTCTTCAGCGATGAGAGTCGCTTCTGCCTTGGTGCCAATGATGGTCGTATGCGTGTTTGGCGCCGTGCAGGTGAGCGCCACAATCAGGACTGCATACGACCGAGGCACACAGGGCCAACACCCGGCATCATGGTGTGGGGAGCGATCTCCTACACTGGCCGTACACCACTGGCGATCGTCGAGGGGACACTGAATAGTGCACGGTACATCCAAACCGTCATCGAACCCATCGTTCTACCATTCCTAGACCGGCAAGGTAACTTGCTGTTCCAACAGGACAATGCACGTCCGCATGTATCCCGTGCCACCCAACGTGCTCTAGAAGGTGTAAGTCAACTACCCTGGCCAGCAAGATCTCCGGATCTGTCCCCCATTGAGCATGTTTGGGACTGGATGAAGCGTCGTCTCACGCGGTCTGCACGTCCAGCACGAACGTTGGTCCAACTGAGGCGCCAGGTGGAAATGGCATGGCAAGCCATTCCACAGGACTACATCCAGCATCTCTACGATCGTCTCCATGGGAGAATAGCAGCCTGCATTGCTGCGAAAGGTGGATATACACTGTACTAGTGCCGACATTGTGCATGCTCTGTTGCCTGTGTCTATGTGCCTGTGGTTCTGTCGGTGTGATCATGCGATGTATCTGACCCCAGGAATGTGTCAATAAAGTTTCCCCTTCCTGAGACAATGAATTCACGGTGTTCTTATTTCAATTTCCAGGAGTGTATTTTTATACTCTTGCACATTATTCTCAAAAGAGAAGAATATTTTTATGCTGTTATTAATTTTTTATTATTTTCTTTCTTTATTTAAGTGTGAAGTTTGTTTTTAGGAAGTTTGTTATCGAAAGTGAGGAGTCTTTCACATCGATTTTCTTAGAAATATATTTTTTTTATAAATGTAGTAATTAAGTAAAATCTATTCCTAACACATTTTCTAAATATCATGTACAAGTAAAATGTTTTTGTTTCTAAACACTCATTTCAACATTATTACACTAACAAATAAGAATTATTTCCAAGAATTGCTTTGACAAAGAAATATACATACACAAGTATTGAGATATTATCCTAACAAATGTTTCAAATGTTAAAAAAAGGGAAAACATCCAAGAAGATAATTTTCTATTCTTTGTTTTTATATGGAGAAAATAAGTAAAATGTAGTTATTCTTTTATTTTTATGACGAGAAAGTAAGTGGCATATAGTTTTAGTGTTTATTATGCCTTACTTTTGTTTTTTATTAATTGTCCATTTCAGAACTAATGACTTATTTTACTTAAGTATATAGTCAGTGACTGTTATTTTGTAGTTTATTAGCTGTCTGGTGTGCTTAACTTATTTAGTTTTTCACACGTTTCTTTTGCACAATTCCAACATTACATAATTTGATTTCACACATTCACACAATCCTATAAATGTTTATGCATGAAGTTGGCGAATGTTTTTGCACGAAGGTGATGGACTTGAGCGAGATGGATGTGGGCAAGTATTTGATGTACAGCTTCGTTTGTCATTCCTTGTTGGCTTTGCAAGTGTGTGTTGCTGTTGTGGAGGTCTCATAATGGAATGGAGCTGAGAATGCAGAATTTACTGGCTTTGTATACGTGAAAGTCATCGTTATGTGTCGCTGAAAGCGGTCGTTTTTCGTTGTAATACTTCGTAGACGACTAGTTTACAATAGGATAGGGAGTTGGGAAGGTATGTCGTCTATTCTTCAACCATCTTCTTTCTTGGTCTCAATCTTGTGAATCTTCAACTTCTGTTCTTCCTGCTTTTTCTCCGCTTCTTACTTGATTCTTGGTTCTTCTCTGGGCAGAATGTGGAAATATTTATTGATAACTAATCGCTTTGAAGTTCTCCTCCTAGTAACAGTTTAATAAATAGTTTGGGCATGTCATTTCTACTTTGTGGACGTTTTCTTCAGTTTCATGCATCAACGTGCTATTTAATAGTGGCAGTGTGACTTTTACTCAAATTTTTTGCCAGTGGTGGCTTGCCCAAGCCGTCTTCTCGTCAGGCCATCTTTTGCTCGGTCCGCCGAGTCGGGGCGCTCGGAGACCCTTCCGGCGTTCGGCGTCCCGTCGCGTTTCTGCAGGGCTCCGGCACTCTGTGGTTCCGCTTGGCAGCAGATTTATTTACTGCCCACTTGCGCTACAAGAAGGTCCCTCTGTTGGTCTCGCTGTCCTTTCCCTTCTCTCAACGCTTCTGCCTTGTAGGAATCGTGTCTTGCTAATTACGTCCTTTTCTTTCTTGATACTTCTTGCGTTGCAACATGTGGGTCGTTACATCTTGTCCTTGCTGGAGTTTTTACAATGGTTCTTACAAAAAGTTTTACTTATAGTCATCTAACATATGTCTAGTACCTACATTGTTTTACACCTTCTTAAAAAGCTTTACAAATTTCGGTGCCCTTTCCATGTTACATTTCTAAGATGTTTTGAGTCTTAACTTATACAAGAAACCTCAAATTCGTTTTTTATTTTTGTGTAGTGTCGTGGTGTATACCATTTTAGTATTTCATGCTGTTAGACTATCTAAGCTTTATCACTTCACCTCAATCTATGGTACTATTGGTGTTATTTTTGTTTTTGTTTTTTATTGAAACTACTGTCTTTTTCCCACCTTCCTCTCTCTTCATTCTTCTTTCTCCTGACGATCTTATCTGCAACATAATCTTGAAATATTGTGCTGATTATTTACCAGTAATAAAATTAATCTTCAAACTTGTACTGAAAGTGTTTAATACTGCAAGTCTTAGGTAAAAATATCTCTGCTTTATCTCGTAAAATACCCTCTAATTCTCTTTTACTGTGTTCTGAAATACCTTGAACTTCTTGCAATTTTTCGTCGATTTCTTTATGGACTTCTAACATGAGTTGAGGCGATTCACCCTTTTGTGCATACCATTCTAACTCTTCATCCTCTTTATCTCACATCATTCTTAATTGTTTGTTTATAACCGGTATTTTTTCTAATTTTAGCTTTTGCTCAAAGAGAAGTGTGACATTCCCCAATGTTACGCTACCTTTCCCCATATCTATTACCGCTCATCTCTCATTTAAAAAATCTGCACCTATAATCAAATCTACAGTTAGTTCAGGTATAATCACGAAGTTGACTTCGATCTTTTAACCTTGACACGAAAGAGCTAACGTTGTTTGTCTCATAACTTCCGCAGCATTGTTTCTAATAGGACCTCTTACTTTAACCTTACGTGTTTTCAGAACTGGCAATTCCGCATTGGCATTACACTGCATGAACAAATTTTCTGAGATCGCAGTCAGTTCACTTCCACTATCAATTACAATATTGACTGGGAGCGGGTGGAGTAGCCCTTTTTGTGTTATCGTAAGATCTATACTGTTCTCCTGGAGGGCTCTAGCTTTTAACATTGGCTGGGGGGTGGTCCTGATGTAACAGAGACACGAAAAAGTCTCACGCTAAAACTTGCGGGTGGTGTGGTCCTAGCGGTTAGCTGGCGACGTGGATATTTGTCCGGCCCTTATTGTAGGGCCTTCCAGCCTAACACGGTTCTGCTCTCAGCTTCTGTTCTCGTTTCTCCCCTCGGAACTGTGTCTGTCTCACGGTGGGAAGGTATGACATGCATTTAGGCATTCATGTGTTAGTCTGTGGTATTCCATTTGCTCACTCGTTAGTCGTATTACTTTGGTTAATTTAATGTCATGGTTTATTTGGAGCTATGTGACATACTACTGGATTTGTTTATCATGTCAAGGTTTTCATGGAAGGTGTTGGATTTGCCTGACACCTTACAAACTATCTATGTCTGTGTCTCCATGAATTTAGTGTAGTAGTTTAAAAATTGACATGGTATACCATAATAAGTTCCCATTTAATTTCTACAAAGTCCCCTAGTTGTACCCCTGAATATTGGCCAGTACAAGTCTCCTGTGGACTTACGATGGTAGTTCAATACGTAAGGTAAATATCCCTCTGAACTAGTGGAATGTTAATTACCTGCCTGTGGTGGAAGACATAATGAAAAGCTATCAAACTCCGCCGATATAACGAGGTAGGTGAGCTGTTAGTCTCCGAAATATTGTATCAAAGAGGAGTTTCCGACGGATGGTCGGCAGCAGCTAAAAAGGTTGTGATAATTTATGTTTAAAATAAAGGTCCTCAGATGTAACTAATCGCCACCTGGTGGAAGATTAAACAGTGAACATTATAACAAACATATGGGTCTGGCTCCACGAATTTGATGAAGACTATGTTTGTAGGCAGTAAAACCAATGCTGACAAGTACATCCACTTTGGTATGCAGTGTGTAACGAAGGTATGACTTAAGCCGATCGTGGCATGCATGTGAGGTAGACTGCACACGAACTTAATGTCTCCAACTACAAAGTAATGGACATCGATCACAAGGTTCTGAAATGCCAGATGACGTGTTCTGATTAGATTAGATTAGATTAGATTACTTTTTCGTTCCATAGATCCATGCTGAGGAGATCCTCATGGATGCGGAAGACGTCAATTTTTTTATTTTTTTAAGCTGAAATAACATACTAGTAGTATGAATATATACAATGCATCGTTTGTTTCTATTGAAAAATTCGTCAATGGAGTAAAAGGCTTTGGCCACTAGTAAGTCTTTCAGGCTCCTTTTAAACTGATCTTTATTTGTAACTAAATATCTTATGTTTGCTGGCAAACTATTGAAGATGAGTGTTCTTGAGTAGTGGGTCCCTTTTTGAACTAAAGTAAGTGCTTTTAAGTCCTTGTGCAGATCATTTTTGTTTCTGGTATTGTATGTACGAACTGAGCTGTTTGTTGGAAAAAGAGATATATTATTTAGGACAAATTTCATTAAGGAGTAAATATACCGAGAGACAGTAGTTAGAATATGCAGTTCTTTGAAGAGGTTTCTACAGGACGTCCATGAATTTACTCCACAAATAATATATATTACACGCTTTCGGACTCTGAAAACGTTTGTTTGACTTGAAAAGTTACCCCAAAATATTATACTATATGACATTATGGAATGAAAGTAGGCAAAGTATGCAAGCTTTCCCATTTTTATGTCGCCTATGTCTGGTAACACTCGAATTGCAAATACAGATTTGTTAAGGCGTTTCTGCAGTTCTGTGGTGTGCTCCTCCCAACTGAATTTATTATCAAGTTGTAATCCCAGGAATTTAAGACTGCCAACCTCTTCTATCTGCTCTTCTTCGTTCTTTATCCATATGCTGGGTGGAAACCTCCTACAGGTTCTGAACTGCATATAGTGAGTCTTTTCGAAGTTTAATGTCAGTGAGTTGGCTTTAAACCATTTATTAATATCCCAGAAAATATCATTAGCAGATATTTCTAGAACTATGCTCGACATACTATTTATTGCAATACTTGTGTCATTTGCAAACAAAACGAACTCTGCTTCTGGCAGTGTAACTGATGAGAGATCATTAATGTACACAAGAAAAAGCAATGGCCCTAAAATGGATCCTTGTGAGACACTGATGACTTAATTCACTAGTCCCTTGCACTGACACCCTTTGTTTCCTGTTAGCGAGTCATGATTTGAATCATTCTGAAGCACTGCCTCTGACACCATAGAATTCTACTTTATTTAAAAGGATGTTGTGGTTCACACAATCGAATGCCTTTGACAAATCACAGAAAATACCTGCTGCTTGTAATTTGTTATTTAATGAATTAAGTACATTTTCACTGTAGGTTTAAATAGCCTTCTCGATATCAGAACCCTTCAGAGATCCAAACTGTGTTCTTGATAATATGTTATTTGTGGTCAGATGGTTGAGAAGTTGCCTGTACATTACTTTTTCAAAAATTTTTGAGAATGCTGGCAAAAGTGAAATGGGTCTGTAGTTTGATGGTATCTCTTTATCCCCTTTCTTGAACAGAGGCTTAACATCTGCATAGTTTAGCCAGTCAGGAAATGTCCCAGTTATAATTGACTGGTTACACAAGTAACTTAGAATTGTACTAAACTCACAAGATCGTGCCTTAATTAACTTTGTTGATATTTCATCGTAACCACCAGAATGCTTTGTTTCTAAAGATTTTATTATGGAAGTTATTTCTTTTGGTGAAGTGAATGACATATTCATGTACCTAAAGCTATTTGTAAAGGCTAGTTTCAGATATTCAAGGGCATTATTTACTGACCCTGACAGTCCCATTCTATCAGTAACGGATATAAAGTACTTGTTAAACAGATTTGCTACACTATGCCCATCGGTTAGTAATGTGTCATCTACCCTTAGTGCTATTTTCTCCTGTTCCTTTCTGGTTCTACCAGTCTCCTATTGTTTCTATTTTGTTCCCTGACATTCCTATCCTCTTCTCGTAGTGCATTTGTTTAGATGTCTCAAATACTTTTTTAAATATTTTACAGTATTCCTTGTCTTTAACTAAATCATGAGCACTGGAGCTATTCTTGGTCGACAGATACATTTTCCTTTTTGTCTTACAGGAAATCTTTATTCCTTGTGTAATCCATGGTTTTATTATAGACTTATGTTTAATTTGAGTAACTTTTAGAGGAAAACAGTTTTCAAACATGGTACTGACATTGTTGATGAATGTGTTATATTTATCATTCATGTCATGAGCACTATAAACATCTTTCCAGTTCATATCTTTGAGCAGTTTGCTAAA